>NC_086454.1:121792163-122392163 GCF_028390025.1 Pseudophryne corroboree | reverse complement strand
GGTACTGGACATAGAGGAGGGGGGCCCAGACGGAGGAGGATGCAGACAGGCCTCCTCCTCTGTTACTACTCCCCTTGCTGGGGGGCCTTGATATACAGCTATATAACTAAGTAAGTAGTCACTAAGTAGTGGTGACACTAAAACTTTATGTAGCAGCTGTCTTCTGGAATGTGTGCATTTAATATTTTTTTTTTTTTTAAATTCTTTATTTATACGTGGTTAAGCATAGTAAGAAAACATTACATGGACACATGGGACAGGTGGCCATCAGAACCAACGTCCACCATAAACCACAAATTTTCAAATAAACAACAAAGTTAATCAAAAAAGAAAGAACAGTAACATTCAAGTATGGAATTCGGGGGGGGGGGGGGGGGGGAGGGGAGAAGAGAAAGGGGGGAGGGGGGAAACCACGGTATAATCTGTGCACAGTATATATCCTGGAAATAGTAAGATCAGAAGAAAGAGGGAGAGGGGGGTCAAGGGGGAGACGAGAGAAGATTAGAAAAAGGGAACGAGGAGGAGAGAGAGAGAGAGAGAGAGAAGAAAGGAGGAGGAGAGAGGCCCGGAGGAGGAACAGTAGGCAGTGCCCATGGGTCTGCGGAGGAAGTTAGGAGCAAGAGGGGGGGGGGGGGTGGCAATCTACGTTCAGCAGCGAGCCAGGGGGCCCAGACCTGCTCAAAAATGTGACCCCGGTCGTGGAGATAGTATGTAATCTTTTCCATTGAGGCAATGTGCCAAATTTTAGTTTTAAGGGACGGGAGAGAGGGTGGGGAGGGGTTCTTCCAATTAAGAGCTATCAGCGACTTTGCCGCCGTTAGGATATGTGTGGCCAGCTCTTGGGAAAATTTATTGAGCAACGGGGGAGGGTAACATAGCAAAAAGATCCAAGGATCTTTCAGCACAGGAGAATCCAAAAGCGAATTGAGAAGGGAGTGGACTAGGTTCCAGAAGAAAGCAATGGACGGGCAGGTCCACCATATGTGGAGCATAGTGACTCTAGCCCGGCAGTTCCTCCAGCAATTAGGGGAGGAAGACGGAAAGAATTTGTTAAGTCGGTCAGGGGTGTAGTACCAACGGTAGTAAACTTTGTAGGCCGTTTCCTTAAAAGCAGTAGCAATAGAGCATTTAGCCATCCCCAGTCTTATGTCATCCCAATCTTCACTCTCTGGTGGGGGCCCAAGATCACGTTCCCATGCGAGCTCGTGGGGCCGGGAGGGGGGAAGGGAAGAATCTAGTAAAAGGGAGTAGAGTTGGGAGATTAAGCCTTTGGAGAGATGGGAGTTAATGCATAAACCTTCAAAGGGGGTGAGGACACGAAGCAAGGCGGAGGAGGGGAGAGAGCATAGGAAGTGGCGGATTTGTAAAAATTGGAAGGGATTAAGTGGGTACGAAGGGGTCTTTTGTTGGAGGTCAGTTAGGGACAGCCATTGGCCCCGATCGGCAAAATTGGTCGGGAATTTGAAGCCCAGCGTTATCCATAAACGGAACCTCACAGTTGAGAGTCCAGGAGGAAACATAGGGTTCTGCTAGATAGGGGTCAAGGGCGAGGGGGTAGTGGTGAGACCCATCTTCAGGGAGAGGGAGTCCCAAATTTTAAGGTTAAATTGAATAGTGGGGAGAAGTTTAGAGGTTGGGGGTCAGGAGGTGGAGGGCAGACCCCATAAGGGGGTCAGGTCCGAGAGGCTAATGAAGGCTGCCTCAATATCCAGCCAAGATACAGATCCCGGAGGAGCATAAGAGGTGACAATATGGGATAAGTGGGAGGCGAGATAGTAAAGTTTGATATCAGGAAGGCCCCTGCCTCCCGCGGAGGTTGGCCTTTTCAGGGTATTGGCGGCGATGCGGGGGAATCTGTGATTCCAAATAAAACGCACAAGGGCTCGTTGGATAGTGCGAAGAAAGGAGGCCGGGACTGCTACTGGGATGGTCTGGAAAAGATAAAGCCATTTGGGGACTATGGTCATTTTAACCGCTATGATCCTGCCCAGCCACGAAATAAAAATACTGTTCCAGGAGGTCAGGTCAGCGAGTGTGTTGGTGAGGAGGGGTGGGAAGTTTTCCCGGAAGAGAGAATCATAGTGAGAGGTCAGGTAAATCCCCAAATATTTAATCTTTGTGGGCTGCCATTTAAAATTAAAGTTAGCGCGAAGGGACTCAGCCTCTTGATGAGGGATATGAAGCAGCATAGCCTCGGATTTGGAGTAGTTGATCTTATACCCTGATATAAAGCTATAAGAATGCAGGACTGAAAATAAGTTTGGGAGTGAGATAAGGGGTTGAGTCAGAGAAAGTAGGATGTCGTCAGCGAAGAGGGAGATTTTAGGGTCGATACGGCCTACTTGTATTCCGTGTATATCTGGATGAGCTCTAATTTGAGAAGCAAGGGGCTCAATAATGAGGGCAAAAATTAGCGGTGAGAGGGGGCAACCCTGACATGTACCATTTGAGATGCTAAGTGGGGCTGATGGGACACCATTGATTAAAATTGTGGCAGAGGAGGCGGAGTATAGTGCCAGGACGCCAGTGAGAAAGCCACCGGACAAGCCATAGGCCTCCAGGGCGGCTCTCAGAAAACTCCAGGAGATCCGGTCAAATGCCTTTTCAGCATCTAAGGAGAGCATGATAGTGGGGGATATCCTGGAGTTCGAGATATGTATAAGATCAATAGCACGTCTGGTGTTATCTCTCGCCTGACGGCCCGGGATAAACCCCACCTGGTCGTAATGGACAAGGGAGGGGAGGTATGGGTTAAGGTTGGCCAGGATCTTAGTGAAGATTTTCAAGTCCAAGTTCAAGAGAGATATAGGGCGGTAGCTAGCGCAGTTAAGGGTATCCTTGCCTTCTTTGGGGATCACCACAATTCTAGCCTCCAACATCTCAGGGGGAAAGGGGTCGCCATGGACAATCCTATTGAACAGGGACTGAAGGTGGGGGGAGAGAAGAGCAGATAATTTTTTGTAGTAAAGAGCTGTGAACCCATCCGGGCCCGGGGATTTACCAATTTTTGCATGAGTATAGTCTGAGCAATTTCTTCCACCGAGATCTCACTGTTAAGATGGTCCATGGCGTCCTGGGGCAATCTAGGCAAGTTAGAAGCAGAAAGAAAGTGAGAGACTAGATCGGAGTGGGGCAGAGGCGAGGAACCAGGTGAGGGGGGTGGGAGGTTGTACAGGTCAGCGTAGTAGGATTGGAAGGCAGCTCTAATGGCAGTGGGGTCTTGGACAAGTTGATTGAGAGAGTTTCTGATAGAGACAATATTAGTTTTGGCTCTCGTGGAACGGAGTCGTGCCGCTAGGATCTTGTCCGCCTTGTCTCCCTTCTCATAAAAGGATTGGCGAAGCCACTTAAGACGTTTGGCCACCCGTTCAGAGAGAAGGAGATCAAGTTCCGCCTTAACAGTACGAAGTTCGGACAAGACAGCCTGGTCGGAGGACGCCTTATGCTGGGTCTCAAGTGAGTGGAGTTTAATAGAGAGTTTGTTAAACTGGGTGAGGGATTGTTTTTTAGTTTTTGAAGCTAGGCTGATAACGTGTCCACGAAGAACTGCCTTGTGTGCCAACCAGAGAGTGGACCTAGAGATATCAGGGGTATCATTCAGGGTAAAATAGTCGGAGATCGTGTCCCGAAGATGGGAACGTATCTCCGGGTTGTGGAGGAGGGAGTCGTTAAGGCGCCATGTCATGGGGCGAGGGCGTGAGACCAGACCTGAGAGATCGCAGGTGATAGGGGCATGATCGGACCAGATCAGTGGATGAATATGGGCATCGTGGAGATTTAAGGCGAGATCGTGGCTGAGCAGGACCATATCAATGCGGGAGGACGATCCCTGGAGTATGGGATCGCATGAGACGGAGGAGGGATCTGGAGCGGAGGGAGTCCGACGAGGAAGCAGTAGGGGGAGAGGGAGAGCGGTCTATCTGTGGATTTAAAACGGAGTTAAAGTCCCCAGCAAGTATGAGGTCGCCTTACCGGACTCGAGTAAGGAGGTTATCTAGCTTTGTAAAGAATTGTTCCTGTCGTTGGTTAGGGGCATAAACGTTGGCTAGGGTACAGAGGTTGTTATTAAGTTTCCCCACCAAGACAAGAAACCGGCCATCTTTGTCGGCATATGAGTCTAGAAGCTCAAAGGTGAGGTGGCGGGCAAATAAAATCGCAACCCCCCGTTTCTTGGCCGAATGGTCGCAGGCATGGAAAGAATCAGGGTATGGTTTACATTGCAGCGTAGGATGGGAGTCATGTAGGAAGTGAGTCTCCTGTAGGAAGACCAGGTCACCTTTATGGAGTTTAAGGGAGGCAAAGAGCTTACCTCTCTTTTGGGGGCTATTCAAGCCCTTCACATTAAAAGATAGTACCCGGAGACCCATGGGCAAGCAACAAAGAGGTAGGCAGATTAGAAAGAGCGGAGAGCACTGAAAGTAGAAGAAGGATGGAGAAAGATAGAGAAGAAGGATATAAAGCGAGAGAGAGTGTGGTCAGAAGGGAGGGGGGAAGGAAAGGAAACCGGGAGGGGAGGGAGGGTGGTTGGTCATCCGGCAGTAGGGGCCAGGACCGGTGGTGCTGACAGGGGAAAGGGATACTAGGTGTCGGGAGGTCACCTAGGTCAGCAAGAGGGCTCAAAGCCCTAAGGGGGCGCGGCATGGGGTCCGGACAACGGATCACAAACCACTTAGCGAAAGGTAGGAGGCAAACCTCCCCTGGGAGGACCTGAGGGAAAAAGCTGGAGAGAAGACAGGAACAGAGGACAGTGCGGGAGTGCGACCAGGAAGCGTCGACCCAATTAAGTAGAGAAGACATTGAATTAGAGAACTGAAAGTCCATCAGGGAACTGGAGGTGGAGCCTGGGGGGCCGCAGAGGCCGGGACCGTAAACCACTCAGATCGAGGGGGCTGAAGCGGGTCCCGCTGCATCCATGGCGGCAGGCGTTGAGTATGGATATACTGTTCGGCGGTGTGGATGCCCAGCTTGGAGAGCAACGTTTGAGCCTCGGATAGATCACTGGCCATGAGGAGCTTCCCTTGGTGCCAAACCAGGATACACAAAGGGAAACCCCAGCGGTATTTAACATTATGACGGGAGAGCAGGGAAGTAACGGGTTTGAAGTCTCTGCGTTTGGCCAGAGTGAGCGGGGATAAGTCTTGGAAAATCTGAAGGGGGTATTCTGGAAAGTCACAGATTCCAGCCGCCGGGCCTCCTTCATGACAGCCTCCTTCGCAGTGAAGTAGTGCAGTCGGAGGATGACATCCCTGGGCTGGGAGGAGTCCTGAGAGCGAGGTTGCAGGGCTCGATGCGCTCGATCCAGGAGCAGATGTTCTTCAGGGGTGTCAGGTGACAGATGTGCAAAGAGGCGCTTGAGGTAGAGGTCAAGGTGGGCTGCCTCGACCTCCTCAGGGACACCCCGGATCCTCAGGTTGTTTCTCCTCGCCCTATTGTCCTGGTCCTCATACTCCTCCCGCAAGCGGGCAACATCTTGGCGGAGTTGATGGAAGTCGGTCTCGACCGTTTGTTGGAACGACACCACCTCCTCCACTCGTCGTTCAAGTTGATCGGTTCTGGAGCCGATGTCGGCAATATCGGATTTCAGGGAGTGGAGAGCCTGGACTGAGGTTTTAACATCCCGCATCTCCTTAAGGAGGGAGAGAAAGTCCTTGCGGGTGAGGGGCATGAGATCATTGTCCTCGGCCGCCGAGTCGGAGGGACCATGGGGGGGTTCGGGAGCATCAGGCCTGCTCTTGGCCGGGGTGCTTTTTTTTGGCAAGGAATGGTGTGAGGTCGGACCCCTGTGACTTTTTGCCACCCCTGGGCATCGTGAACATATGAAAAAGGGGGTGGACAGCAGGGTGGGAAGTAGAGGTGGCGCTCCAGCAGTGAAGCTCAGGACCAGGGAAGGTAAGGCGAGGGCCCTTTGGAGGCGTTATGGTGTGGTCAGCCGAGCACGGCAGACGGGGTAGGTCCAGGTAGTCCCAGGAGAGCAGGGGGCCCATGTGGCCCGGAGAGGAGCCATACAGGCAGAAGTCGCAGGAGGCGGGGCTCCGTGGAGGACCACCCCCGTTTAGGGACCGCGGAGATGAGCCCCGGGCACGGACCAGCCAGTGACCGGGGCAGCACCGGGGCCAGACAGCAGGGGGAAGGGGGGTCTGCGGTTAGTAGCGGCAATGGCCCCAGGTGGAGTATGATGTGGGCTCCAGAGGGCTGTAGCAGGGGGGATCACTATATGCAGGTATTGAGGGAGATGGGCCTCGAGGCTGGCCGCCACTAGTGTACCACACAGGGATCTGCAGAGTGTACCAGCGTTGTCCCGGAGCCCGCCAGGAGGGTCCCCGCCGTCTGGGGGCACCAGGGGGTCCGGGGCAGCCAGCAGATATGTGCGGAGGAGGGAGAGGTCCGCCGGGCGCCCGCGGGAACCCTTCGTGAGTGTTTCCCGGGCCCGGAGCTCTCGGCCGGGCCACCGCCAAAATCGAGGCCCCAGCTTCAGATCGGGGAGAAGGCCTCAACCCCCGGGAGCCGCCGGAAGCCTCCACAGCACTCAGGATCGGGTCTCAAGGCAGGGGCCGTAGTGGGCCGTACATACCACAGGGATCCCGCCGCCTTCCGTCAATCTCGGGCCTCCCCGGCTGCAGAGCCAGCCCCCCGGCTTCCGGCGACCTCCAACGAGATGGCCGCCGCTCGTACTGCGGCCTCCAGAGATCGTCCTCCGGCCGGACAGCCCCGGCACCCAGTCTCCAGGTGTGGGTATGGGGGGATGTAGGCAGAATGGCAGAGAGGCAGCGGCTCCCAGCGATATCGCGGCTCCGGTCCGCCTCTCCAGCCCGGCTCCAAACTCGAGCCCCCGGCTTCAGGCTGGGGGGAGGCCGCAATCCGCAGGAGTGCTTAAAAGCACTCCCCGACTCCGCGGGTCCCCCACAGCAGCTGCGGACACACACAGGGGGTCACGGCAGGCAGTCTGGGGCAGCCCAGTGCAGGTCAGGGAAAGGAGAGGGGAATTAGGAGGTCTGTGTGTGCAGGAGCTGGAGAGAACCTGCATTTAATATTTTAAAACTGTACATGTGATTTTTACCATTTACTGTATGGCATTCTGTATGCTGAAATAGAATTACGCTATACAGTCCTATATTTTTTTCTGTTAGAGCTTAACAAAGAAGACTCTTTATGGTGATCAGATAAGATCAGATACGCTGTATTTGTGGCAGTTGGCTGTGACTGAATCCTGATAAAACAGAGGTCCTTATGATAGGACCTCAACATCAAAGGACAAGACTGCAGCATAGCCAACCAACTGGACTTGCACTGGGGGATACAGAATTACAACACACTGATCATGTGCGAAGCCTTGGTGTTGTCCTGGATGGTGGCTTGACACTTAAACATCAGATATCAGCCACATTCAAATCCTCATCTGAGCAACATAGCCAGAATCAAGCACTTAATCTCCTTGGAAGATCTGCCAAACGTCATAATACATGCATTTGTATCATCTTGATTAGGCTACTGCAACGCCCTTTAACTTGGCCTCCCAGCAAAATAATTGTACCACTTGCAGCTGGGGCAAAGCACAGCTGCCAGGCTGTTAACCAACCAGCCCCGTTCAAGCCACATAACACCCATTCTCTACTCCCTCTACTGGCTGCCTGTAAGAATGCATGTCGTCTTCAAGATTGGCTTACTGAGTTTCAAAGCCCTACATGATCAGGGCCCAAGGTACCTGAAGCAGCTTCTGATTTCATACTGCCTCGCTCGATTACTGCTCTGTAGATGAAGGACTTTTAGCAATACCTAGAATCTCCCGCAATTCATCTGGGGGTCGAGCTTTTAGCCATGCGGCTCCGACTCTATGGAACTCACTTCCCCGCAGTTTGAAAATCCTTCAAAAAGACTTAAGACTTTCCTGTTTACTCAAGCATTTCCATAAATGTCTCTTTAGTATCTCCATGCTCTCTGTATTTTATGAAAAGATTTTCTGTACTTCATTGTTTCTGTACTGCATTATGTTCATTCTACATGTTAAACACCTTGAGTCCTATTGGAGAAAGAGCGCTCTATAAATCAAATTATTATTTTTAGTATTATTATTATTATTATTATTATTGTTATTATTACAGGCCCCCATTAATTGTTAATTATTTTGTGTACATATATGGATACACAGATGTTAATGCACTAGGTGGCGCCCTTGTGTTTATATGTTTTCATATTTTTGGATATTGGTGGGAATTCTGTGAATCCTAAAAAAAAAAAAAAATACACTCAATGGGCAAGTGTCCCACAGAGGAGTGTTTTGCATGTATTGAAAGCAAAGTATTTGCAAGGCCTGGCTTTTAGCATTAGTGTCTAGAAGTCACATTTCTGCATCTCCAAGAAGGCGTTCTTTGATGCTGACAAGCAGATCATAAAACATAAAAAGGAGGTGGCTGGTAACCCTTTAATATAGAAGACCAACACGTGATAAGCGCCATTTATTTGCCCCTGGATGATAGATAGATAGATAGATAGATAGATAGATAGATAGATAGATATGTCAGCCATACTGCCCTTTAGCATCTTCCTCAGCAGTTACATTGGAATGTCTTGTGCAGTATTTAACTGGAGACAGACACCCTGGCTAGTTTTACTGGATGTAAACCTCCTCCCAGGTATTTTGTAGTGAAATGTACAGATACAATAACAAAGCATGGGAATATGGCAGATTTATAAACACAGCCCCAGACAGAGTCATAAAAGGTGATCTAAATCTATGTGGATAAAGGACTGCTCCTAAAATAGCCCTTTATATTAACCCATTTCTATCCATGTACAATTCATACATGGCAAGCCATTATTAGACATACATCATTATTGTTTAAAGACAATGTAGAATGTTTAAAATTAAAATAACATTCAATATGCAAACAGAACAAGAATTCACGTATTAAATAATGACTTCTGTATTGCTATATTATGCTTAGCGTCAGACTATGAAAATTGCTTGTACAGGCCTTGTGATTGTATACCAGTTGGGGGTTTATGCTGTTTCTCAATTCATTATAGCCATTAACATATAGTTTACAAAGAACGTGTCTGAAGTACAGCTGTACAGTGATTTACCTGACCAGGCTACTTTCTTTGATTTGATGCCATAAACAGTCACATTAAAACACCTGCATTTTGTCTGAGGACAAGGGACTGGTACTGATGCTTGCTATAAGACCGGTTTATGTCCCCTTATTTCTTATTCTAATGGATGGCCTTGTCTTTGGGATTAATTTGGAATCCTTGACTGTCAAAATGATATAAAATCATATGCTTCTCATATGCAATGTAGGCAGTAGTTGGTGCAGATCTTCTTATATCTAAAAGATTACAATGGGTTCTTGTGATATGACCATGTTTACTAGTACTCAGTGATTAAAAAAAACCACAATACTTTTATAGAGGAATACATAGGCAATTACATTATCTCCCGATTTGTTGGCCCCCTGGGTGGCATGAATGTGCTGATTTGTCCCTTGGGACTCCCATGGTTATAGTCATTAAGGCTGATATAGGCTGGGTTCACATCAAAACGATGTAGTTCCCAGCTGACTGCATGCATTCTAAATGCGTCCGTGAACAATATATTGTTCATTGTGTATGGACGACTGATATATCGTTACATCGGTCGTCCATACACTCTGAATGATACATGTATCACGTGGCCGCGTGACATATCATTTGCAGATGCATTTAGAATGCATGCCGTCCCCCGTTGGGTCATTACATCTGATACACAGAATATCAGATTTGATGACACCGCTGATGACCCGCGGGAGCATGCAGTCGCAGGTACACATTAGACGATGGGCCCGATATATCATTCTGATCTGTGTTGGAGTAAATATATAGGATGATATATCGTCTGATGCGTACCCAGCCTTAGTATAGTGAAATCAGTCTTTACAAATTGTCTCCTGCGGTCACCATTTTGTTGAAGATCATTTGACTCCCAACAAAATGCTTTGAGAATGTGGACAGTGTTCAAGGCAGAGCCTCTCTAAAACTACAAACAACCTCATAGAACAATTAGAGAATGTGATTAGTGGATTATGCCATTGGACAATTGAGAAAATGAAAGACGTAGACTTGCACACAGCTCCAAAGTGTGAATTATCTATTGAGAATTATTTTGCTGCAATTATCTTAGGTTCTAAATAGGTTCTTATAATCTATGAACGTATTATAAATTATTATTTATCTAACAATTATCATTTACACCAGGGGTTCCCAACTCCAGTCTACAAGTACCACAAACAGGTAATGTATTTGTTTTTTTTTTAAGAGGTACAGAAAAGAGAAAAGGGAGGTGGGACAAAATGAAGAGTAATAGATGGGAAATCCAGCAATACATAATCAACAGGTCATGTTTTGTGTATGTCTTTAACCATACATAGGTGAGTCTATTTTGCTGTGTCAGTAATTATCCCACCTGCTTCCTCCAACAGAAATCCTGAAAACATGACCTGTTGGGAATACTTCAAGGTTGAGTTTGAGAACCACTGATTTAGTTCACCACTGACAGTTCACCATACACAACCGCAGTCACTATGTTGTTTTCTGTAACCCTTCCTATGGGGGAGATGTATCAAGCCTCTGAGAGAGATGAAGTGGAGAAGTTGAACAAAGTAACCAAGCAGCGTCAGGGGTGACGTTAGGTGTATAAGGGGATGTGAATATACATGGAGTTAAAAAAATCCATCCACAGTGATTGTTGTCTCTGGCTGCAGATCTCCTCTCCAGCCGTGGGATGTCAGAGAGGGACAAAGCCAGGGGGGAATCACAGTTCCGCCAGAGACCATGTAAATAAAGTGTTTAAAAACAAAGATGTTTTCTTATTACTTAGCACACATTCTTTGTGGGGAGACTTGCTTAGCACACAGTCACTGTGGAGGCACATTTTGCTATGCCGCCATTGGGGAGGAAGGGGGTGAATGTAAACATACAAACTGTAAAAGAATGTAAAGAAATGCTCTTCAAGTGCATAGACTTGTTAGTCCAATACTGAAACATGGGACGGGATGTAATGCTATCCAAGTTTGGCCGCCGTGAGAGACTTTTTTTTAAAGGGGCAATCACTTACAAGACATGGTGTCTTTTAATTCAATAGCTAAATAAAGTGCAATATTAAAAACTGGAGAAAAATGTAAAAATAACACAAACATCAAAACAATACACAATGCGAATCAAATTATGGATTATTCATTGAGGTTGGACTTTGGAGAAAACCTCTCCATAGAGGTTGTTGTATATACCTTTGAAAACATTAGCTAATGAGACTCTCAGTATGAGACAATGTGATACGTGGGTATCAAGGTGTGGTCAGTAAGCGGTAGGCTGTCACTAGTATGAAGTGGAGGGTCACGATAAAATATAATCATATCATAAACGCTGCAATCCTATGAACTAACAGCAGCCACATAAAGATTTAGACGACAAGTAGACTCATTCCTAACGTAGCAAACTGTACATTCACCAGAGATGGATAGCATGCCTGGCATGCCGACAGCCAATTACATGACCCCGATTGGAGCTCTTCTTGTCTTCCGATGTCTTTCTGGTGCTCTCATTGCAGTGCTTTCCTGCCCCAAGGTTCCAGCTCTGGCACGCTTGTGACTCATCCTTTCTTTGAAAACTCGCACCAACGTTAGAGAGAGAGTAGCCGCCAGGTCTCATGTTGAGTCTCACCTCAGAGCAGCTTTCAGTGATCAGTTGCAGGAGGCATCACAGCAGCAGCTCTGACGGGATGCATAATATGCACATTTCCGGACACTTAACATCCGGGATTAGATTATCTCCGGACTCCAGAAACCCAGCCACCAGTGTGTTTTTAAAAAAGTAGATGGCACGCGCCCCAGTGTGGCACCTATGAAATCTGCCACTCGTAATCATGTGCATGCACAATTTGTCATAGTCCACAGTTCCATCAGTATTCCCTCTGAACTTCACCTAGGTGGAAACATCCCATTACAGACCAATTACACCCTTTCAGTAGCAAGTGGAGAGACGTTTGGTTTGACCCTACAGCATATGAACAGGTGCATATGCTTGGCTCTGGAACAAGCGCAGAAACACTCAAGATATGCAAATGTCCTTATGTTCAGTTCTGCATCAGCCCTGTAAAGTGTAAAGGGCCCTACACACTGTGCGATTTGGGCAATATGAACAATGGCCCTCATTCCGAGTTGTTCGCTCGGTATTTTTCATCGCATCGCAGTGAAAATCCGCTTAGTACGCATGCGCAATGTTCGCACTGCGACTGCGCCAAGTAACTTTACTATGAAGAAAGTATTTTTACTCACGGCTTTTTCTTCGCTCCGGCGATCGTAATGTGATTGACAGGAAATGGGTGTTACTGGGCGGAAACACGGCGTTTCAGGGGCGTGTGGCTGAAAACGCTACCGTTTCCGGAAAAAACGCAGGAGTGGCCAGAGAAACGGTGGGAGTGCCTGGGCGAACGCTGGGTGTGTTTGTGACGTCAACCAGGAACGACAAGCACTGAAATGATCGCACAGGCAGAGTAAGTCTGGAGCTACTCTGAAACTGCTAAGTAGTTAGTAATCGCATTATTGCGAATACATCGGTCGCAATTTTAAGAAGCTAAGATTCACTCCCAGTAGGCGGCGGCTTAGCGTGTGTAACTCTGCTAAATTCGCCTTGCGACCGATCAACTCGGAATGAGGGCCAATGAATGATTTTTCTGTAACGATATTTTGCATACACACTGAACGATTTGCATGAACAATATAAACGATTTGACATTGCAAACATCAATACAGGGTTGAGTATCCCTTATCCAAAATTCAAAATCCCACATTTCTGTATCATCCAAATTGGCTTGCATAGATAAACGATGATAGACCAACAATGAACGACTTGCGCATCGTTTATCGTCAGTGCCTCCACACTGACCGATATGAACGATATATCGTTAATTTTCTAACGATGTCTTTCATATCTTTATAAAATGTCGCCCAGTGTATAGGGTCCTTAACTAAGGGCAGCAAATGTGTCAGTTCCTGATAGGTCCAGATTACTCTAAAGCAATTGGTATCTGTAACTGTGGTGTCTGATGTACTGCCCTGTGATTCTAAGGGGGGGATTTAATAGCCTGCGAGAAGCAGGAAGTGCAAGACTGTGGGCCTAATTCAGATCTGATCGCAGCAGCAAAATTGTCCTCTAATGGGCAAAACCATGTGCACTGCTGGTGGGGCATATATAATGTGCAGAGAGAGTTAGATTTGGGTGGGGTGTGTTTAAACTGAAATCTAAATTGGAGTGTAAAAATAAAGCAGACAGAATATACCCTGCACAGAAACAAAATAACCCACCCAAATCTAACTCTCACTGCACGTTATATCTGCCCCCCCCCCCCCCACCGCTGCAGTGATCCAGTCTGAATTAGCCCCATGGTTTTGCCCATTAGAGAACAATTTTGCTGCTGCAATCAGGTCTGAAGTAAGCCCTTTGTGCGAGTTCTCTTTTTTTTTTTTAAGCACCAATCATTTACACAGCTAAACCAGGTTGGTTTTGCCTTGTAAATGATTGCCGCTTTGAAGAAAACAAGAGAATTCACACAAATATACCAGGCTATTACATCCAACCTTAAGGGTTTTATTTACTAAAGGTTAATTTTTATTAATTTTAAAATCAATGAAAAAGCGATCTAAAATGTTGTTGGGTTTTCAGAGCTGAAACACACATTTACAAACATTTAAAAATTCATATAAAAAATAAGATTTTAAACCTACCGGTAAATCTTTTTCTCCTAGTCCGTAGAGGATGCTGGGGACTCCGTAAGGACCATGCGGTATAGACGGGCTCCGCAGGAGATATGGGCACTATAAAGAACTTTAGAATGGGTGTGCACTGGCTCCTCCCTCTATGCCCCTCCTCCAGACCTCAGTTAGAGAAACTGTGCCCAGAGGAGATGGACAATACGAGGAAAGGATTTTGTTAATCTAAGGGCAAGATTCATACCAGCCCACACCATCCACACAGTATAACCTGGAATATACGCAACCAGTTAACAGTATGAACAAAAAACAGTATCAGCTAAAGACTGATCTCAACTGTAACATAACCCTTATGGAAGCAACAACTATATACAAGCCTTGCAGATTTTGTCCGCACTGGGACGGGCGCCCAGCATCCTCTACGGACAAGGAGAAAAAGAAAGATTTACCGGTAGGTTTAAAATCTTATTTTCTCTTACGTCCTAGAGGATGCTGGGGACTCCGTAAAGACCATGGGGTTTATACCAAAGCTCCAGACCGGGCGGGAGAGTGCGGACGACTATGCAGCACTGACTGAGCAAACGCAAGGTCCTCATCAGCCAGGGTATCAAACTTATAGAACTTTGCAAAAGTGTTTGAACCCGACCAGGTAGCTGCTCGGCAAAGCTGTGACGCCTCGGGCAGCCGCCCAAGAAGAGGCCACCATCCTAGTGGAATGGGCCTTTACTGAATTTGTTAACGGCAAACCCGCCGTAGAATGAGCCTGCTGAATCGTGTTAGAGATCCAGCGAGCAATAGTCTGCTTCGAAGCAGAAGCGCCAACCTTGTTGGCTGCATACAGGACAAACGGTGCTTCTGTTTTCCTAACCTGAGCCGTCCTGGCTACATAGATTTTTAAGGCCCTGACTACATCCAGGGACTTGGAATCCTCCAAGTCACCCGTAGCCACAGGCACCACAAGAGGTTGGTTCATATGAAATGAAGAAACCACCTTAGGCAAAAATTGAGGACGAGTCCTGAACTCTGCTCTATCCACATGGAAGGTCAAATAGGGGCTCTTGTGAGACAAGGCCGCCAATTCGGACACCCGCCTTGCAGATGCCAAGGCCAACAACATGACCACCTTCCAAGTGAGAAATTTCAATTCAACCGTTTGAAGAGGTTCAAACCAGTGAGACTTCAGGAACCGCAACACCACGTTAAGGTCCCAAGGTGCCACTGGGGGCACAAAAGGAGGCTGGATGTTTAGCACTCCCTTTACAAAAGTCTGGACTTCTGGGAGAGAAGCCAATTCCTTCTGAAAGAAAATTGATAGGGTCGAAATCTGTACCTTAATGGAGCCTAATTTTAGGCCCATATCCACTCATGTCTGTAGAAAGTGGAGAAAACGGCCCAGATGGAAATCTTCAGTAGGAGCATTCTTGGCTTCACACCAAGAAACATATTTCCTCCAGATACAGTGATAATGTTTTGCCGTCACCTCCTTCCTACTTCCTAGCCTTTATCAGAGTAGGGATGACTTCCTCCGGAATACCTTTCCCAGCTAGGATTCGGTGTTCAACCGCCATGCCGTCAAACGTAACCGCGGTAAGTCTTGGAACACGCAGCGCCCCTGTTGTAACAGGTCCTCCCTGAGAGGAAGAGGCCATGGATCTTCTGTGAGCATCTCCTGAAGATCTGAATACCAGGCCCTTCGAGGCCAATCTGGAACAATGAGGATTGTTTTCACTCTTTTTTGTCTTATGATTCTCAATATTTTTGAGATGAGAGGAAGAGGGGGGAACACATAGACCGACTGAAACAGCCAAGGTGTCACCAGGGCGTCTACCGCTACTGCCTGAGGGTCCCTTGACCTGGCACAATACCTCCGAAGCTTCTTGTTGAGGCGTGACGCCATCATGTCTATGTGAGGAATTCCGAAAAGTCTTGTTATCTCTGTGAAAATGTCTTGATGAAGTCCCCACTCTCCTGGATGGAGATCGTGTCTGCTGAGGAAGTCTGCTTCCCAGTTGTCCACTCCCGGAATGAAGACCGCTGACAGAGCGCATACGTGATTTTCCGCCCAGCGAAGAATCCTGGTGGCTTCCGCCATTGCCACTCTGCTCCTTGTCCCGCCTTGGCGGTTTACATGAGCCACGGCTGTGACGTTGTCTGATTGAATCAGAACCGGTAGGCCACGAAGAAGATTCTCCACTTGTCGTAGGCCGTTGTATATGGCCCTCAATTCCAGCACGTTGATGTGTAGACAAGCCTCCTGGCTTGACCATAGCTCCTGAAAATTTCTTCCTTGTGTGACTGCTCCCCATCCTCGGAGGCTCGTGTCCGTGGTCACCAGAACCCAGTCTTGAATGCCGAACCTGCGACCTTCTAGAAGGTGAGCACTTTGCAGCCACCACAGGAGAGACACCCTGGCCAGGGGGGACAGGCTTATCTTCTGATGTATTAGTAGATGGGACCCTGACCACTTGTCCAGGAGGTCCCACTGAAACGTCCTTGCATGAAACCTGCCGAAGGGGATGGCCTCGTAGGCTGCCACCATTTACCCCATGCATTGATGAACAGACACTCTTTTTGGTTTTAGCAAGTCTCTGACCATGTTCTGGAGGTCCTGGGCTTTTTCCATCGGGAGAAAAACCCTCTTCTGTTCCGTGTCCAGAATCATGCCTAGGAATGATAGTCGAGTCGTTGGAATCAATTGTGACTTTGGCAGATTGAGAATCCAACTGTGTTGTTGTAGCACTCTCAGGGAGAGCGACACGCTCTTCTTCAATTGATCTCTCGATCTTGCTTTTATCAGGAGATCGTCCAAGTATGGGATAATTGTGACTCCCTGCCTGCGCAGGAGCACCATCATCTCCGCCATCACCTTGGTGAAAATCCTCGGGGCCGTGGAAAGCCCAAACGGCAATGTCTGAAACTGGTAATGACAGTCCCGTACAGCGAATCTCAGGTACGCCTGATGAGGAGGATATATGGGGACATGAAGGTATGCATCCTTTATGTCGAGTGACACCATAAAATCCCCCCCCTTCCAGACTGGAGATCACAGCCCGGAGCGATTCCATCTTGAATTTTAACTTTTTCAAGTACAGGTTTAGGGATCTTAGATTTAAAATGGGTCTGACCGAACCATCCGGCTTCGGGTCCACGAACAGGGTCAAATAGTACCCTTTCCCCTGTTGGACTAGGGGAACCTTGACAATCACTTGTTGTTGACACAGCTTTTGAATTGCAGCTAACACTACTTCCCGCTCTGGGGAAGAAGCTGGCAAGGCCGACTTGAAAAATCGGCGAGGGGGCACCTCTTCGAATTCCAGTTTGTAGCCTTGGGATACAATATCCATCGCCCAAGGATCCACGTCTGACAGAACCCAGACCTGGCTGAAGAGTCGAAGACGTGCCCCCATCGATGCGGACTCCCTCAGTGGAGCCCCAGCGTCATGCGGTGGATTTAGTAGAAGCCGGAGAGGACTTTTGCTCCTGGGAACTAGCTGGAGCAGGTGCTCTCTTTCCTCTACCCTTACCTCTGGCGAGGAAAGATGAGCCCCGACCTCTTCTGGACTTATGTGACCGAAAGGACTGCATCTGATAATGTGGAGTTTTCTTTTGCTGTGGGGGAACAAAAGGCAAAAAGGTTGATTTACCCGCGGTAGCTGTGGCAACCAGGTCCGCGAGACCTTCCCCAAATAAAACTTCACCTTTGTATGGCAAAACCTCCATATGCTTCTTTGAGTCGGCATCACCCGTCCATTGGCGGGTCCACAGGGCTCGCCTAGCAGAAATCGCCATGGCGTTGGCTCTCGAACCCAGCAGCCCCACGTCTCTTTGAGCGTCTCTCATATATAAGACTGCGTCTTTAATGTGGCCTAAGGTCAATAAAATGGTATCCCTGTCTAGGGTATCAAGGTCAGCTGACAAGGTATCTGTCCAAGCTGCAACTGCACTACACACCCATGCCGATGCTATTGCCAGTCTGAGCAAAGCACCTGTATGCGCATAAATAGACTTTAAAGTAGTTTCCTGTCTGCGATCAGCAGGATCCTTGAGGGCTGCCGTGTCCAGAGACGGTAGCGCCACCTTCTTGGACAGGCGTGTTAAAGCCTTGTCCACCCTGGGCGAGGATTCCCACCGTACCCTGTCCTGTGCAGGGAAAGGATACGCCATAAGAATCCTTTTGGTAATCTGCAGTTTTTTTATCAGGAGTTTCCCAAGCTTTTTCAAATAACTCGTTAAGCTCATGGGATGGGGGAAAGGTTACCTCAGGTTTCTTTTCCTTATACATGCGCACCCTCGTGTCAGGGACCGAGGGGTCATCTGTGATATGCAAAACATATTTTATTGCAATAATCATATAATGAATACTTTTAGCCACCCTTGGGTGTAACCTCGCATCATCGTAGTTGACACTGGAGTCAGAATCCGTGTCGGTATCAGTGTCTGCTATTTGGGATAGGGGACGTTTTTGAGACCCAGAAGGGCCGGTGACCCAGTCGAAGCGGTGGATTGACTCCCAGCTTTCTCTCTGGACTCTGCTTTGTCCAATCTCTTACAGTATGTAATAAGGTCACATTTGCATTTAAAACATTCCACATGTCCATCCTATCATGAGTCGGCATTGCCGACGGAAACACCACAGTCATCTGCTCCACCTCCTCCTTAGCTGAGTCTTCCGCACACTCGTACCGACACCCCCACACACACAGGGATATAGTTATAAGGAGACAGTTCCCCAATAAGGCCCTTTGGAGAGACAGAGAGAGAGTATGCCAGCACACACCCAGCGCCAACTGACACTGGAAAATAATCTCCCAGATAATAGCGCTTTTATCTTAATCACTGTGTTAATACACTCACTGCGCCTTACAAGTGCCCCCCCCCCACCCCCTCCTCTTTTCAGCCCTGTGTCACCGTGTTCAGCAGGGGAGAGACCGGGAAGCCAGCTTCACTGCAGATCTCTGGAGAAAATGGCGCTGGTTAGTGCTGAGGGACCAAGCTCCGCCCCCTCCAGCGGCGGGCTTCGGTCCCTCTCAAAATATCACAAAACTGGCGGGGGATTTATAGAATTACTGCCTCCACAGTGTCTAACCTTATAATGTCAGAATCAGAGGTTTTTATTGCTGCCCAGGGCACCCCCCCTGCGCCCTGCACCCATCAGTGCCCGCTAGTGTGTGTAGTGTGCGGGAGCAATGGCGCGCAGCGTTACCGCTGCGCACTTACCTCAGTGAAGATCTGAAGTCTTCTGCCGCCTTGAAGTCTTCTTTTCTTCTTATACTCACCCGGCTTCTATCTTCCGGCTCTGCGAGGAGGACGGCGGCGCGGCTCTGGGACGAACAGCGAGGGGAGACCTGCGTTCCGACTCCCTCTGGAGCTAATGGTGTCCAGTAGCCTAAGAAGCAGAGCCTATCACTTAAGTAGGTCTGCTTCTCTCTCCTCAGTCCCACGATGCAGGGAGCCTGTTGCCAGCAGTGCTCCCTGAAAATAAAAAAAACCTAACAAAATTCTTTATCAGAGAAACTCAGGAGAGCTCCCTTGTAATGCACCCAATCTCCTCTGGGCACAGGATCTAACTGAGGTCTGGAGGAGGGGCATAGAGGGAGGAGCCAGTGCACACCCATTCTAAAGTTCTTTATAGTGCCCATATCTCCTGCGGAGCCCGTCTATACCCCATGGTCCTTACGGAGTCCCCAGCCTCCTCTAGGACGTAAGAGAAACATCATATGCGCGTCAATGTGTGTTTAGCCCTGGAAGACCAACATCGATTAAGATCACTTTTCATCATTTTGGAATTGATAAAAATCGATTGCAATCCACCTTTTGTAAATATGCCCCCTGATGTAGTTTAAAAACAAAATGCGAGTCAAAACTGCTATGAATGTGGGCGGTGGTTATTGGGGGTGTGAGGACTGAGAAAGCAGTGCAGACCCAAAACTTGCATGTGGTGCATGTGCCTATCGTTTTGCCTCTGTAGGTCATCATTATATGGGCCTGGTTCAGAGAGAAGTTTCAACAGTAGGCAATAACATCATGAGTCTAACAAATACGCTACAATGATAGAGGCATGTAATACTGGCAGTGAGAATGTCGGAGGTCAGAATACAGAGCAACTAAACTAACCCTAACCCTCCCTTACCACAGCCTAACCCTAACCCTCCTCCTAGTGCCTTACCCTACGTGCTCACCCCGCCCCAGCCCACCCGCGCAGCCTAACCCTAATGTTATTCCGGCTGTCGGGGTTCAGATGTCGGCTTTCTGACAGGTATCAGTCAGGATGCCAACTACAACCCATAATTTGGATCCATCCTTCAAATACAAAGAATAAACACCTTAGTAATTATCCATTATATCTGGCAAACGATCAGCAGGCTATACCCAGACCATACTAGTCCATTGGTTGTCTCGGTGGTTGCACATTTGTAACTTAGGGCTGCAAGGAGAGGGCCCTGACCTTCCTACGTACCAGAGGGGAATGTACCCTCAAACACTACACTGGTAACCATTGCTTGCGAGTATATGTCATTATTGGTGCCCTGAAAACTCACCTCTTCAGACTAGCTTGTCAAATTCCCGACCCACCCACAATGCTTCCCTATGTCATTACATCCCCTCTGTACAGTCCACAAACTAACTTTTGCTACTCTTCCTCTACCCGACTTGTGTTGTGCGCCCCTTCCTCTCTCTGGCTTGTGTTGTGTTACCCTTCCTCTCCCTGGCCTCTCCCTGATTTATGCTCCTTTTCCTCTCCCCATGTGTATTGACACCCCTTACTCTCTCCACATGTGTATTGTGCGCCTCCTCCCTATGATTTTTAGCACTGTGCAGGCATCGGTGTATATTGCCATATCCCTGGCTTGTGTAGTTCTCTCCTTCCTCTCTCCAGCTTCTGTTGCGCTCCTCTTTTTCTCCCCGGCTCATGTTGTGCTTCCCTTCCTCTCCACGGCTGTTGTTGTACGCCCCTTCCTCTCTCCGGCTTGTGTTGTGCTCCCCTTCCTCTCCCCTGCTTATGCTGTGCTCCCCTTCCTCTCCCAGACTTGTGTTGTACTCCCCTTCCTCTCCTCAGCTTGTGTTGTGCTCCCCTTCCTCTCTCCCCAGCTTGTGTTGTGCTCCCCTCCCTCTCCCTGGCTTGTGTTGTGATCTCTTTCTTTTCTCTGGCTTGTGTTTTGCTCCTCTCCCTCTCCCCAGCTTGTGTTGTGCTCCATTTCATCTCCCCAGTTTGTGTTGTGCTCCCCTTTCTTTCTCCTGCTTGTATTGTGCTCCTCTTCCTCTCTCCTGCATGTGTTGTGCTCCCTTTCCTCTCTCCTGCTTGGGTTGTGCTTCCCTTCCTCTCCCTGGCTTGAATTGTGCTCCTTTTCCTCTCCCCCATTTGTATTGCGCTCCTCTTCCCCTTCCCTGCATGTATAGCGATCCTTTCCTCTCCTCAGTATTGTGCTCCCCATCCAATCCCCAGCTTGTGTTGTGCTCCTCTTCCTCTCCCCGGCTTGTGTTGTGCGTCCCATCCTCTCTTTGGCTTGTGTTGTGTGTTACCCTTCCTCTCCCTGGCCTCTCCCTTACTTGTGCTCCTTTTCCTCTCCTCCATGTGTATTGACACCCCTTACGCTCTCCACATGTGTATTGTGCGCATGTATTGCCATTCTTTCCTCTCCCCAAATTGTATTGTGCTCCCCTTCCTTTCTCTAGCTTGTGATGGGCGAGTTTACACATTTATCTGGGTTGGAGAGATTATGAAGGCAAAACCCATTGCACAAACATTCTCAGATACCACAATGTTTATATCCTTACATGACAATCCTATTTAGAAATATTCCACAGAAATGGAACCTATGGTTAGTGAGACTTATTTCTAATAACTTCATATTTTGATAAATATAGAAATATGTAACAAAACATTCAGTAGAAAGAAATTATCCGCAATCCTTTATTTTGAAAAATAACAGTGGTTCTTATCTGCCTTCAAATTCTATGGAGGCAATCCTATTCCCCGCGAAGGGTTCGAGTTGCTGTTCGCAGTTGGAGCTATGAACAAAAATCTACGAGTCAACAGTACCTGCCCTTACTCACATCCGCAAATTCATTGCGGGTAATTGTATTTTCTCATAATGTTTCTATGTTAGTTGTAAAGTCCTTTAGCATGACAAATCCAGTAGTTTAGAATTTTAAACCGTATGATATATTACATTACAACTTCAAGGCCGCTGAAGTGTCACAATGTAACATGCTATCATACTGCACCTCTTGGGTCAGATAAAGAGACCTTTTAAGTCTCTCTACTGTAGGAGTTGTGGACTTGATAGAACATTGTATGCTGAGCAGCAAATCTCCTGCACTACAGATCCTCAAACTGGTTGAAACAGTCTAGATTTAAAGATTCTGATGCAACATATGCTGGAGTCATGCTAATTTTTGAGGATTAGAAAGAAAACATTTTTTACACCAAAATCTACACCAGTTCTACCAGGATCCTGGTAGAATTGACAGCACCCTTCTAATAATAGACTATTATTGTAAGCATGGACCAATCCCATCTGCTACAGGGCTATAATATGCCAGCTTTTCCGGGTACGGTACTCTTGCTTTGAGAAGTGTGGGACAAGCTACAATGACAGTGATACCCAAAACATTAATACCAACATCCTAAAATTGGAATCTGCCTGTGAGAATATATACACTGGTAACTCCTACCTTCCCTGCATTTCCCATATTCCCATCTAGCCCACCTCTCCAGCAGCATGCGCAGGTTCTCCGGGAACATGGCGCCCGAGCCTTGTGCCCGGGGACATCTCCAGCGCACATGCACAAACCACTCGGAAATGGCCGGGGCAGCCATTTTCCAAGTGATTTCATTCCGCAATGCAGGGCCGCTGTCGCGGGACTTCGGAGGGGTAAGTATAATACTGTATATGGGTGCACTGTGTGCAGTGCGGGCCCCCCTGGATCCAGGGGCCCGTGTGCATTGCACACACTGCACTAATTATAGAAACGTCTATGCATCTATCCCTGTTGCTTAGAACAGCCTGTGCTTATCCCACCACACACACAATAGAGAAAAATAATTGACCTGCCTGCACAGGATGAGCTGAGAGTCTGGAAGATGTCTTCTGTTATAATTATCTGACATCTGCTTACACGTTATCCTGTTCTTATTCATGTACATTACTAATTCCTTTCTGGCTAAAATACTTATTTATGGTTATGGAGCATTTTCCATCACGAGCAAGTGTCCTAACCTTACCTAAGGAAGATGTGCAAGATAGATGCATCAGATACTTAATGAGTAAACATCAGGTTCCTAATTTGGCAGCTGAAAGTTTGAGTCTCCTCCCACTGTTTAGCAGACAGACCATTGTTAGACACATTTCATCCTGAGCTGTACTACGGTATATCCATACCCTTCATAGGAGCAATACATATCTGCAGTACAAGGATCCCTTTTAACAAGGCTCTTATGGACCTTTGGCTCTGAAATGGGGCTACAAAACCTGATCAAACTCTGGATTTTACATTGTTTTCTCTTATTTTGTGAATTGGCCTGTGCTAACCTGTCAGATCACCACAATCATACACAGGTAAGGACTGAAATGTGTTAACCATTAACAGATAACTGTAACTGTGCAGATAGCGCTGAACAGCTCCCGGCATTGACGTATATTCTTCCAGTAATTTAAACCCTCTGGTTCGTAGTATCATTTTGATCAGTACTTTACAACCCAGACACTGGGGGATATTCAATTGTTTGAAAAGTCAGTTGGGTGTCTGTTTTCCTATCTAATAGACAGGGGGGAAAAACAGACACCCAACCGACTTTTCAAACATTTGAATTCCCCCCATTGAGCCAATGTTTAGTCAGTTGCACAGGACAATAATTAGAATACTCAAATCAGTCAACATGGGACTGTGTGTTACCGTCACGTCTGGACTCCAGCATTATTAATAGAGAAAACTTGTAGTTGGGAAAATAGCAACGGTCTGAACAGCGAGAGTTCACATTACACAGTAGTACTACCTCTCATCACTGTGCCTTCTACTGACTGTCATTATGACTTACAGTAGTAACTTTGGTTGCTAAGTTATTATTAACATTTATTTATATAGTGCCAGCACATACTCTGCAGATCTTTACAATTAGGAACATACTGTACACCATAATAAATCAAGACTTCCATTAACAAAGACAGAGGCAGGAGGGGCCTGCTAGCAGGATTACATTCTACAGGAATTGCCACTGTTTGAACATCATCAGATATTAATGAGAAAAACTACCTAGCGGTTCTAAATGAGCCAGTCATATAGCATTGTTGGTGTGGGGGGTCAGTAGGCTGTTTGAGTATAGAAGGAGAATTGTTTTGTAGGAACTTTGGGGGTCATTCCAAGTTGATTGCTCGCTAGCTACTTTTATCAGCCATGCAAAGACATAGTCGCTGCCCATGGGGGAGTGTATTTTTGCTTTGCAAGTGTGCGAACACCCGTGCAGCCGAGCGGATACAAACACATTTTGTGCAGAACAAGACCAGCCCTGTAGTTACTTATTCTGTGCGATGATTGTAGCGACGAAGGTCCCGGAATTGACGACAGATACCCACCTGTACTTTTCCAAACAATCCCTGAAAACGGTCAGTTGACAACCATATACTCCCACTTCCTGTCAATCTCCTTGCGATCGGCTCTGCGAATGGAATCGTCGCTGTAAGCAGTGCAAAACAACGATGCTCTTTATACTCGTACGCCGCGCGTGCGCATTGCGCCCCATACGCTTGCATAGTTTTGCCTTTTTTTTACATGAACGCTACGCAGCGAACATCAACAATTCGCACTGTTATAAGTAGACAAATATTATTTTAAAATGACAACTCCAGTGATAAATATCCCTCATTATTAGGGCTGTTGAAAGTATAGGGCCATTCCTTGAAAATATGGACATATTGTAGAGCCTAAACGTAAAGGTCAACACAAATACAAGATGTTGGCAGTATTAATCAGTTGCAGTGCTCTATTTTGCTAATAGAGGTAAATAATTAAGATTTGTGAACTAGTACTTCATATTAGGGCACTTTAAACTATCAGTGTTCACTGTATTGCATATAGAGCAATGAAAATATACTGTAGGTGTTTGAATAAATCATATAATATCTCAATATCAAGGTTAATAAATGGAAATGAGGCAATTTAACATCCATAAATAATTCTCTCTCCATGATATGAGTAAATAAAAACGTACAACAGTAAAGGTGATTCCGTTACCAAAAAAGCTACAAGTTTGATAATTTATTTAGATTTTGAGATATTGCAGTACCTCAAATTTCAGTTGTATATTAAATTTTGTAAATACTAGCTCCTAACCTTTTTTTCTTTAACTTGAGGTAACAGAATCGCAATATTTTTAATAATGGAATCACAATACAGATGTGTCCTCATACAGCTAGTCTCAATATGCCATATGACACGCAACACCTTGGTGAGCTGTCAAGTTCCATAACTCCCAACTTTTTCAATTCTCATGCCGGCACTCTCATGTGCCAAAAAATGGGTGTGGCCTCATCTGGGAGTGTGGCCTCTCCCAGGAGGAGCGTGGCCTCACCCAGAGGGAGCGTGGCCGTGTATTTTGCATTTTGGGGGCGTGCCCAGAGCAGCTGGGCAGCCCCCGGCTCACCTCCCTGCATTGAATAGATGCTGTGAGCATGCACATGGCATCTATTCAGAGTACAAAGTGGCTCCTCCAATTGACCCCTGCCCGCGGGACACTGCAGCCCGCGGGTGAACCATCAGGACAGTTTCTGAATAGCAGAACTGTCCTGATAGAATCGGAACAGCTGGGAGGTATGCAGTCCTGTGCGACTCTGCTAGCGTTGGGCTTTTTTTTTTTTTTTTTATAAAATGCATATTAGTCACAATGAAATGTGCTCTACTACTATATGTCCAGTGCTGCTGTATAAGTCCAGTCCAGTGGTGCTGTGTTGTGCTGCATCAGTCCAGTGGTGGTGTCTTGTGCTGCATCAGTCCAGTCACAGTGATGGTGTCCTCTGCTGCCATATGTCCAGTGCTGCTGTATAAGTCCAGTCCAGTGGTGCTGTGTTGTGCTGCATCAGTCCAGTGGTGATGTCCCTGTGCTGCCGTATAAGTCCAGTGATACTGCTGTATAAGTCCAGTCCAGTGGTACTGCCGTATAAGTCCAGTGATACTGCCGTATAAGTCCAGTCCAGTGGTACTGTCGTATATGTCCATTGATACTGATGTATATGTCCAGTGGTACTGCCTTCTAAATCAAGTCCAGTGGTTTCTGCCGTATATGTCCAGTGGTACTGCTGTATAAATCCAGTAGTACTGTCGTATAAATCCAGTCCAGTGGTACTGCCGTATATGTCCAGTGATACTGCCATATAAATCCAGTGATACTGTCATATATATGTCCAGTGGTACTGCCGTATAAGTCCAGTGATACTGCCGTATAAGTCCAGTCCAGTGGTATTGCCGTACATGTCCAGTGATACTGCCGTACAAATCCAATGGTACTGCCGTACAAATCCAGTCCAGTGGTACTGCCGTATATGTCCAGTGATACTGCTGTATATGTCCAGTGGTACTGCTGTATATGTCCAGTGGTACTGCCGTGTAAATCCAGTGGTACTGGCGTATAAATCCAGTCCAGTGGTACTGCCGTATATGTCCAGTGGTACTGCCGTATATGTCCAGTGGTACTGCCGTATATGTCCAGTGGTACTGCCATATAAATCCAGTCCAGTGGTACTGCCGTATATGTCCAGTGGTACTGCCGTGTAAATCCAGTGGTACTGGCATATAAATCCAGTCCAGTGGTACTGCCGTATAATTCCAGTGATACTGCCGTACATGTCCAGTGGTACTGCCGTATATGTCCAGTGGTACTGCCGTATAAGTCCAGTGATACTGCCGTATAAGTCCAGTCCAGTGGTATTGCCGTACATGTCCAGTGATACTGCCGTACAAATCCAATGGTACTGCCGTACAAATCCAGTCCAGTGGTACTGCCGTATATGTCCAGTGATACTGCTGTATATGTCCAGTGGTACTGCTGTATATGTCCAGTGGCACTGCCGTGTAAATCCAGTGGTACTGGCGTATAAATCCAGTCCAGTGGTACTGCCGTATATGTCTAGTGGTACTGCCGTATATGTCCAGTGGTACTGCCATATAAATCCAGTCCAGTGGTACTGCCGTATATGTCCAGTGATACTGCTGTATATGTCCAGTGGTACTGCCGTGTAAATCCAGTGGTACTGGCATATAAATCCAGTCCAGTGGTACTGCCGTATAATTCCAGTGATACTGCCGTACATGTCCAGTGGTACTGCCGTATATGTCCAGTGGTACTGCCGTATATGTCCAGTGGTACTGCCGTATATGTCCAGTGATACTGCCATATATGTCCAGTGGTACTGCCGTATAAATCCAGTCCAGTGGTACTGCCGTAAAAATCCAGTGATACTGCCGTATATGTCCAGTGGTACTGCCATATAATTCCAGTGATACTGCCGTATATGTCCAGTGGTACTGCCATATAATCCAGTGGTACTGGCGTATAAATCCAGTCCAGTGATACTGCTGTATATGTCCAGTGGAACTGCCACATAATTCCAGTGATACTGCCGTATATGTCCAGTGGTACTGCCACATAATTCCAGTGATACTGCCGTATATGTCCAGTGGTACTGCCATATAATTCCAGTGATACTGCCGTATATGTCCAGTGGTACTGCCGTATAAGTCCAGTCCAGTGGTGCTGCCATATAAGTTCAGTGGTGCTGTCCTGTGCTGTATATTATTTACTCCAAATAAAGGGGTTATTAATATTTAATCCAAATAATTTTTACAGGGTTTGCCACGTGTGGTGTAGAGGTACGCTCTCCTTTGCTGCATTTTGTTATATAATTCCAGAAAAATAATGGAGAACAAACTTTTGGAGGATAAAAATAAGATTTTAAACCTACCGGTAAATCTTTTTCTCCTAGTCCGTAGAGGATGCTGGGGACTCCGTAAGGACCATTGGGTATAGACGGGCTCCGCAGGAGACATGGGCACTATAAAGAACTTTAGATGGGTGTGCACTGGCTCCTTCCTCTATGCCCCTCCTCCAGACCTCAGTTAGAGAAACTGTGCCCAGAGGAGACGGACAGTACGAGGAAAGGATTTTGTTAATCTAAGGGCAAGATTCATACCAGCCCACACCATCCACACCGTATAACCTGGAATATACGCAACCAGTTAACAGTATGAACAAAACAGCATCAGCCAAAGACTGATCTAAACTGTAACATAACCCTTATGTAAGCAATAACTATATACAAGCCTTGCAGAAATATGTCCGCACTGGGACGGGCGCCCAGCATCCTCTACGGACTAGGAGAAAAAGATTTACCGGTAGGTTTAAAAATAAGATTTTACTCAGCGGTAAATCTATTTCTCGTAGTCCGTAGTGGATGCTGGGGACTCCGTAAGGACCATGGGGAATAGACGGGCTCCGCAGGAGACTGGGCACTCTAAATAAAGATTTAGTACTACTGGTGTGCACTGGCTCCTCCCTCTATGCCCCTCCTCCAGACCTCAGTTAAGGAAACTGTGCCCGGAAGAGCTGACATGACAAGGAAAGGATTTTGGAATCCAGGGTAAGACTCATACCAGCCACACCAATCACACCGTACAACTTGTGATAAACTTACCCAGTTAACA
The DNA here is from genome assembly GCF_028390025.1 of Pseudophryne corroboree. Classification (NCBI taxonomy): domain Eukaryota; kingdom Metazoa; phylum Chordata; class Amphibia; order Anura; family Myobatrachidae; genus Pseudophryne; species Pseudophryne corroboree. Next base: position 122,363,727 of record NC_086454.1, on the reverse strand, counting down.
GTATGAACAACAACTGAGCATCAACCAATGGATGCCAACATAACATAACCCTTTATTAAGCAATAACTATATACACGTATTGCAGAAAGTCCGCACTTGGGACGGGCGCCCAGCATCCACTACGGACTACGAGAAATAGATTTACCGGTGAGTAAAATCTTATTTTCTCTAACGTCCTAGTGGATGCTGGGGACTCCGTAAGGACCATGGGGATTATACCAAAGCCTCCAAACGGGCGGGAGAGTGCGGATAACTCTGCAGCACCGAATGGGCAAACACAAGGTCCTCCTCAGCCAGGGTATCAAACTTGTAGGATTTTGCAAATGTGTTTGAACCCGACCAAGTAGCAGCTCGGCAAAGCTGTAATGCCGAGACCCCTCGGGCAGCCGCCCAAGAAGAGCCCACCTTCCTTGTGGAGTGGGCTTTCACTGATTTTGGATGCGGCAATCCTGCCGCAGAATGAGCCTGCTGAATCGTGTTACAGATCCAGCGCGCGATAGTTTGCTTTGAAGCAGGAGCACCCAGCTTGTTGGATGCATATAGGATAAACAGCGAGTCAGTCTTCCTGACTCCAGCCGTTCTGTTAACATAAATCTTCAAAGCCCGGACCACGTCCAGCAACTTGGAATCCTCCAAGTCACGAGTAGCCGCAGGCACCACAATAGGTTGGTTCAAATGAAACGAAGACACAACCTTTGGTAGAAATTGCGGACGAGTCCGCAATTCTGCCCTGTCCATATGGAAAACCAGATAGGGGCTTTTACATGACAAAGCCGCCAATTCTGACACTCGCCTAGCCGAAGCTAAGGCCAACAGCATGACCACTTTCCATGTGAGATACTTTAGCTCCACGGTCTTAAGTGGCTCAAACCAGTGGGATTTCAGGAAACCCAACACCACGTTGAGATCCCAAGGTGCCACTGGTGGCACAAAAGGGGGCTGAATATGCAGCACTCCCTTAACAAAAGTCTGAACCTCAGGCAGTGAAGCCAGTTCCTTTTGAAAGAAAATAGATAGGGCCGAAATCTAGACCTTTATGGATCCTAATTTTAGGCCCATAGTCACTCCTGACTGTAGGAAGTGCAGGAATCGACCCAGCTGGAATTCCTCTGTAGGGGCCTTCCTGGCCTCACACCAAGCAACATATTTTCGCCATATACGGTGATAATGCTTTGCTGCCACGTCTTTCCTAGCCTTTATCAGCATAGGAATAACTACATCCGGAATGCCCTTTTCCGCTAGGATCCGGCGTTCAACCGCCATGCCGTCAAACGCAGCCGCGGTAAGTCTTGGAACAGACAGGGCCCTTGTTGTAACAGGTCCTGTCTGAGAGGCAGAGGCCATGGATCCTCTGTGAGCATTTCTTGCAATTCCGGGTACCAAGTCCTTCTTGGCCAATCCGGAGCGATGAATATTGTTCTCACTCTTCTTTTTCTTACAATTCTCAGCACCTTTGGTATGAGAGGAAGAGGAGGAAACACATAGACCGACTGGAACACCCATGGTGTTACTAGTGCGTCCACAGCTATCGCCTGAGGGTCCCTTGACCTGCCACAATACCTGTTTAGCTTTTTGTTGAGGCGTGACGCCATCATGTCCACCTGTGGGAGTTCCCATCGATTTGCCAGCAGCGTGAAGACTTCTTAATGAAGTCCCCACTCTCCCAGGTGGAGGTCGTGTCTGCTGAGGAAGTCTGCTTCCCAGTTGTCGACCCCCGGAATGAACACTGCTGACAATGCTTGCACGTGATTCTCCGGACACCGAAGAATCCTGGTGGCTTCTGCCATCGCCACCCTGCTTCTTGTGCCGCCCTGTCGGTCGACATGGGCCACTGCAGTGATGTTGTCTGACTGAATCAGCACTGGTTGGTCTCGAAGCAGAGGCTCCGCTTGGCTTAGGGCGTTGTATATGGCCCTTAGTTCTAGGATATTTATGTGCAGACAAGTCTCCTGACTTGACCACAACCCTTGAAAGTTTCTTCCCTGAGTGACTGCTCCCCATCCTCGGAGGCTTGCATCCGTGGTCACCAGGACCCAGTCCTGTATGCCGAACCTGCGGCCCTCGAGGAGGTGAGCACTCTGCAGCCACCACAGAAGAGACACCCTGGCCCTGGGGGACAGGGTGATCAGCCGATGCATCTGAAGATGCGATCCGGACCACTTGTCCAACAGATCCCACTGAAAGATCCTGGCATGGAACCTGCCGAAGGGAATGGCTTCGTATGACGCCACCATCTTTCCCAGGACTCGCGTGCAGTGATGCACCGACACCTGTTTTGGTTTCAGGAGGCCCCTGACTAAAGTCACAAGCTCCTGAGCCTTCTCCTCCGGGAGAAATACCTTCTTCTAGTCTGTATCCAGAATCATGCCCAGGAAGGGTAGACGCGTCGTAGGGATCAGCTGCGACTTCGGAATATTCAGAATCCAGCCGTGCTGCCGCAACACTTCCTGAGAGTGTGCTACGCTGATCAGTAACTGCTCCCTGGACCTCGCCTTTATGAGGAGATCGTCCAAGTATGGGATAATTGTAACTCCTTGCCTCCGAAGGAGCACCATCATCTCCGCCATCACCTTGGTAAATATTCTCGGTGCCGTGGACAGGCCAAACGGCAGCGTCTGGAATTGGTAATGACAGTCCTGTACCACAAACCTGAGGTACTCTTGATGAGGCGGATAAATGGGGACATGCAAGTAAGCATCCTTGATGTCCAGCGACACCATGAAATCCCCCTCTTCCAGGCTTGCAATGACCGCTCTGAGCGATTCCATTTTGAACTTGAATTTCTTCAGATAAATGTTCAGGGATTTTAAATTCAAGATGGGCCTGACCGAACCGTCCGGTTTCGGTACCACAAACATAGTGGAATAGTAACCCCTTCCCTGTTGAATGAGGGGAACCTTTACCACCACTTGCTGGAGATATAGTTTGTGAATGGCTGCCAATACTACCTCCCTTTCCATGGGGGAAACTGGCAATGCCGATTTTAGGAAACGGTGAGGGGGCGTCACCTCGAATTCCAGCTTGTATCCCTGAGACACAATTTGTATAGCCCAAGGATCCACCCGTGAGAGAACCCACTGGTGGCTGAAATTTCGGAGACGCGCCCCCACCGCACCTGGCTCCGCCTGTGGAGCCCCAGCGTCATGCGGTGGATTTAGTGGAAGCCGGGGAGGACTTTGGTTCCTGGGAACTAGCTGTATGGTGTAGCTTTTTCCCTCTACCTCTGCCTCTGGCAAGAAAGGATGCACCTCTGACTCTCTTGCTTTTTTGTGAACGAAAGGACTGCATTTGGTAATACGGTGCTTTCTTCGGTTGAGAAGGAATATATGGCAAGAAATTTGACTTCCCAGCTGTAGCTGTGGAAACTAGGTCCGAGAGACCGTCCCCAAACAATTCCTCACCCTTACAAGGCAAAACCTCCATGTGTGTTTTAGAGTCGGCATCCCCTGTCCATTGCCGAGTCCATAAGACCCTTCTGGCCGAAATGGACATTGCGTTTATTCTAGATACCAGCAGGCAAATGTCCCTCTGGGCATCCCGCATATATAGGACAGCATCTTTGATATGTCCCAGGGTCAGTAGAACAGTTTCCCTGTCCAGGGTATCTATCTCCTCCGAGAGATTATCAGTCCATGCTGCTACCGCACTACACATCCAGGCCGAAGCAATTGCTGGCCTCAGTAGAGTACCAGAATGTGTATATACAGACTTCAGGATAGCTTCCTGTTTTCTATCCGCAGGATCCTTCAGGGCGGCCGTATCCTGAGACGGCAGAGCCACCCTCTTAGATAAGCGTGTCAACGCCTTGTCTACCCTAGGGGAGGATTCCCAGCGTAACCTATCCGTTGGCGGGAAAGGATACGCCATCAGTAATCTCTTGGAAATTACTACTTTCCTATCAGGGGAATCCCACGCTTTTTCACATAATTAATTTAATTCATGTGAAGGGTGAAAAGTCACTTCTTGCTTTTTCTGCCCATACATATAAACCCTCTTGTCAGGGACAGGGTTTTCCTCTGATATGTGCAATACATCCTTCATTGCTATAATCATGTAGCGGATGGCTTTAGTCATTTTAGGCTGCAACTTTGCATCATCGTCATCGACACTGGAGTCAGACTCCGTGTCGGCATCTGTGTCAACCATCTGGGATAGTGGGCGCTTATGAGACCCTGACGGCCTCTGAGCTGTGGGATCCGACATGGGTTGAGACCCTACCTGTCCCAATACTTCAGCTTTATCCAACCTTTTATGCAAGGAGCTTACATTATCATTTAACACCTTCCACATATCCATCCAATCAGGTGTCGGCACCGTCGGCGGCGACACCACATTCATCTGCACTTGTTCTGCCTCCACGTATCCTTCCTCATCAAACATGTCGACACTGACGTACCGACACACCGCACACACACAGGGAATGCTCTGACTGAGGACAGGACCCCACAAAGGCTTTTGGGGAGACAGAGAGAGAGTATGCCAGCACACACCCCAGCGCTATATAACCCAGGGATTACACAATACCTTAGTGTTTACCCAGTAGCTGCTGTTTTATATAAAATGCGCCTAAATTTATGTGCCCCCCCTCTCTTTTTCACCCTTTTTCTACCTTGATACTGCAGGGGAGAGCCTGGGGAGCTTCTTTCCAGCGGAGCTGTGGAGAGAAAGTGGCGCTGGTGTGCTGAGGAAGAAGGCCCCGCCCCCTCAGCGGCGGGCTTCTGTCCCGCTTCTATGTGTAAAAAATGGCGGGGGCTCGCACATATATACAGTGCCTGGCTGTATATATGTGTTATTTTGCCAAAGGTACTCTAATTGCTGCCCAGGGCGCCCCCCCCCCCCTGCGCCCTGCACCCTACAGTGACCGGAGTGTGCGGGTGTGCTGTGGGAGCAATGGCACACAGCTGCAGTGCTGTGCGCTACCTTAAGTGAAGACAGGAGTCTTCTGCCGCCGATTTCGATGTCTTCTTGCTTCTGCCGGCTTCTGTACTTCTGGCTCTGCGAGGGGGACGGCGGCGCGGCTCCGGGAACGGACGATCAAGGTTAGGTTCCTGTGTTCGATCACTCTGGAGCTAATGGTGTCCAGTAGCCGAAGAAGCGCAACCTAGCCGCAGGTAGTAGGTTTGCTTCTCTCCCCTCAGTCCCTCGTAGCAGAGAGTCTGTTGCCAGCAGAAGCTCTCTGAAAATAAAAAACCTAACTAAAATACTTTCTTCTTAGCAAGCTCAGGAGAGCCCACTAAAAGCACCCAGCTCTGGCCGGGCACAGATTCTAACTGAGGTCTGGAGGAGGGGCATAGAGGGAGGAGCCAGTGCACACCAGTAGTACTAAATCTTTCTTTAGAGTGCCCAGTCTCCTGCGGAGCCCGTCTATTCCCCATGGTCCTTACGGAGTCCCCAGCATCCACTAGGACGTTAGAGAAATCTTATTTTCTCTTACGTCCTAGAGGATGCTGGGGACTCCGTAAGGACCATGGGGATTATACCAAAGCTCCAGACCGGGCGGGAGAGTGCGGATGACTCTGCAGCACCGATCGAGCAAACATAAGTTCCTCTTCAGCCAAGGTATCAAACTTGTAGAATTTAGCAAAAGTGTTTGAACCCGACCAAGACGCCGCTCGGCAAAGCTGTAATGCCGAGACGCTTCGGGCAGCCGCCCAAGAAGAGCCCACCTTCCTAGTGGAATGGGCCTTACCGAATTTGGTAACGGCAATCCAGCCGTAGAATGAGCCTGTTGAATCGTGTTACAGATCCAGCGAGCAATAGTCTGCTTAGAAGCAGGAGCGCCAACCTTGTTGGCTGCATACAGGATAAATAGTGACTTCTTGGACATTCTTGGATTCACACAGATACATACTTTCTCCAGATACGGTGATAATGTTTCGCCGTTACCTCCTTTCTAGCCTTCATCAGAGTAGGGATGACTTCTTCCGGAATGCCTTTCCCAGCTAGGATTCGGTGTTCAACCGCCATGCCGTCAAACGTAACCACGGTAAGTCTTGGAACACGCAGGGCCCCTGTTGCAACAGGTCCTCTCTGAGAGGAAGAGGCCACGGATCTTCTGTGAACATTTCCTGATGATCGGAATACCAGGCCCTTCGAGGCCAATCTGGAACAATGAGTATTGTCTGCAGTCTAGAGATGAGCGCCTGAAATTTTTCGGGTTTTGTGTTTTGGTTTTGGGTTCGGTTCCGCGGCCGTGTTTTGGGTTCGAACGCGTTTTGGCAAAACCTCACCGAATTTTTTTTGTCGGATTCGGGTGTGTTTTGGATTCGGGTGTTTTTTTCAAAAAACACTAAAAAACAGCTTAAATCATAGAATTTGGGGGTCATTTTGATCCCAAAGTATTATTAACCTCAAAAACCATAATTTACACTCATTTTCAGTCTATTCTGAATACCTCACACCTCACAATATTATTTTTAGCCCTAAAATTTGCACCGAGGTCGCTGTGTGAGTAAGATAAGCGACCCTAGTGGCCGACACAAACACCGGGCCCATCTAGGAGTGGCACTGCAGTGTCACGCAGGATGTCCCTTCCAAAAAACCCTCCCCAAACAGCACATGACGCAAAGAAAAAAAGAGGCGCAATGAGGTAGCTGTGTGAGTAAGATTAGCGACCCTAGTGGCCGACACAAACACCGGGCCCATCTAGGAGTGGCACTGCAGTGTCACGCAGGATGGCCCTTCCAAAAAACCCTCCCCAAACAGCACATGACGCAAAGAAAAAAAGAGGCGCAATGAGGTAGCTGTGTGAGTAAGATTAGCGACCCTAGTGGCCGACACAAACACCGGGCCCATCTAGGAGTGGCACTGCAGTGTCACGCAGGATGTCCCTTCCAAAAAACCCTCCCCAAACAGCACATGACGCAAAGAAAAAAAGAGGCGCAATGAGGTAGCTGTGTGAGTAAGATTAGCGACCCTAGTGGCCGACACAAACACCGGGCCCATCTAGGAGTGGCACTGCAGTGTCACGCAGGATGTCCCTTCCAAAAAACCCTCCCCAAACAGCACATGACGCAAAGAAAAAAAGAGGCGCAATGAGGTAGCTGACTGTGTGAGTAAGATTAGCGACCCTAGTGGCCGACACAAACACCGGGCCCATCTAGGAGTGGCACTGCAGTGTCACGCAGGATGTCCCTTCCAAAAAACCCTCCCCAATCAGCACATGATGCAAAGAAAAAGAAAAGAAAAAAGAGGTGCAAGATGGAATTGTCCTTGGGCCCTCCCACCCACCCTTATGTTGTATAAACAAAACAGGACATGCACACTTTAACCAACCCATCATTTCAGTGACAGGGTCTGCCACACGACTGTGACTGATATGACGGGTTGGTTTGGACCCCCCCCAAAAAAGAAGCAATTAATCTCTCCTTGCACAAACTGGCTCTACAGAGGCAAGATGTCCACCTCATCTTCACCCTCCGATATATCACCATGTACATCCCCCTCCTCACAGATTATCAATTCGTCCCCACTGGAATCCACCATCTCAGCTCCCTGTGTACTTTGTGGAGGCAATTGCTGCTGGTCAATGTCTCCGCGGAGGAATTGATTATAATTCATTTTAATGAACATCATCTTCTCCACATTTTCTGGATGTAACCTCGTACGCCGATTGCTGACAAGGTGAGCGGCGGCACTAAACACTCTTTCGGAGTACACACTTGTGGGAGGGCAACTTAGGTAGAATAAAGCCAGTTTGTGCAAGGGCCTCCAAATTGCCTCTTTTTCCTGCCAGTATAAGTACGGACTGTGTGACGTGCCTACTTGGATGCGGTCACTCATATAATCCTCCACCATTCTATCAATGTTGAGAGAATCATATGCAGTGACAGTAGACGACATGTCCGTAATCGTTGTCAGGTCCTTCAGTCCGGACCAGATGTCAGCATCAGCAGTCGCTCCAGACTGCCCTGCATCACCGCCAGCGGGTGGGCTCGGAATTCTGAGCCTTTTCCTCGCACCCCCAGTTGCGGGAGAATGTGAAGGAGGAGATGTTGACAGGTCGCGTTCCGCTTGACTTGACAATTTTGTCACCAGCAGGTCTTTCAACCCCAGCAGACCTGTGTCTGCCGGAAAGAGAGATCCAAGGTAGGCTTTAAATCTAGGATCGAGCACGGTGGCCAAAATGTAGTGCTCTGATTTCAACAGATTGACCACCCGTGAATCCTTGTTAAGCGAATTAAGGGCTGCATCCACAAGTCCCACATGCCTAGCGGAATCGCTCCCTTTTAGCTCCTTCTTCAATGCCTCCAGCTTCTTCTGCAAAAGCCTGATGAGGGGAATGACCTGACTCAGGCTGGCAGTGTCTGAACTGACTTCACGTGTGGCAAGTTCAAAGGGCATCAGAACCTTGCACAACGTTGAAATCATTCTCCACTGCACTTGAGACAGGTGCATTCCACCTACTATATCGTGCTCAATTGTATAGGCTTGAATGGCCTTTTGCTGCTCCTCCAACCTCTGAAGCATATAGAGGGTTGAATTCCACCTCGTTACCACTTCTTGCTTCAGATGATGGCAGGGCAGGTTCAGTAGTTTTTGGTGGTGCTCCAGTCTTCTGTACGTGGTGCCTGTACGCCGAAAGTGTCCCGCAATTTTTCTGGCCACCGACAGCATCTCTTGCACGCCCCTGTCGTTTTTTAAAAAATTCTGCACCACCAAATTCAAGGTATGTGCAAAACATGGGACGTGCTGGAATTTGCCCATATTTAATGCACACACAATATTGCTGGCGTTGTCCGATGCCACAAATCCACAGGAGAGTCCAATTGGGGTAAGCCATTCCGCGATGATCTTCCTCAGTTGCCGTAAGAGGTTTTCAGCTGTGTGCGTATTCTGGAAAGCGGTGATACAAAGCGTAGCCTGCCTAGGAAAGAGTTGGCGTTTGCGAGATGCTGCTACTGGTGCCGCCGCTGCTGTTCTTGCGGCGGGAGTCCATACATCTACCCAGTGGGCTGTCACAGTCATATAGTCCTGACCCTGCCCTGCTCCACTTGTCCACATGTCCGTGGTTAAGTGGACATTGGGTACAACTGCATTTTTTAGGACACTGGTGAGTCTTTTTCTGACGTCCGTGTACATTCTCGGTATCGCCTGCCTAGAGAAGTGGAACCTAGATGGTATTTGGTAACGGGGGCACACTGCCTCAATAAATTGTCTAGTTCCCTGTGAACTAACGGCGGATACCGGACGCACGTCTAACACCAACATAGTTGTCAAGGCCTCAGTTATCCGCTTTGCAGTAGGATGACTGCTGTGATATTTCATCTTCCTCGCAAAGGACTGTTGAACAGTCAATTGCTTACTGGAAGTAGTACAAGTGGGCTTACGACTTCCCCTCTGGGATGACCATCGACTCCCAGCGGCAACAACAGCAGCGCCAGCAGCAGAAGGCGTTACACGCAAGGATGCATCGGAGGAATCCCAGGCAGGAGAGGACTCGTCAGAATTGCCAGTGACATGGCCTGCAGGACTATTGGCATTCCTGGGGAAGGAGGAAATTGACACTGAGGGAGTTGGTGGGGTGGTTTGCGTGAGCTTGGTTACAAGAGGAAGGGATTTACTGGTCAGTGGACTGCTTCCGCTGTCACCCAAAGTTTTTGAACTTGTCACTGACTTATTATGAATGCGCTGCAGGTGACGTATAAGGGAGGATGTTCCGAGGTGGTTAACGTCCTTACCCCTACTTATTACAGCTTGACAAAGGGAACACACGGCTTGACACCTGTTGTCCGCATTTCTGGTGAAATACCTCCACACCGAAGAGCTGATTTTTTTGGTATTTTCACCTGGCATGTCAACGGCCATATTCCTCCCACGGACAACAGGTGTCTCCCCGGGTGCCTGACTTAAACAAACCACCTCACCATCAGAATCCTCCTGGTCAATTTCCTCCCCAGCGCCAGCAACACCCATATCCTCCTCATCCTGGTGTACTTCAACACTGACATCTTCAATCTGACTATCAGGAACTGGACTGCGGGTGCTCCTTCCAGCACTTGCAGGGGGCGTGCAAATGGTGGAAGGCGCATGCTCTTCACGTCCAGTGTTGGGAAGGTCAGGCATCGCAACCGACACAATTGGACTCTCCTTGTGGATTTGGGATTTCGAAGAATGCACAGTTCTTTGCTGTGCTGCTTTTGCCAGCTTGAGTCTTTTCATTTTTCTAGCGAGAGGCTGAGTGCTTCCATCCTCATGTGAAGCTGAACCACTAGCCATGAACATAGGCCAGGGCCTCAGCCGTTCCTTGCCACTCCGTGTGGTAAATGGCATATTGGCAAGTTTACGCTTCTCCTCCGACAATTTTATTTTAGGTTTTGGAGTCCTTTTTTTACTGATATTTGGTGTTTTGGATTTGACATGCTTTGTACTATGACATTGGGCATCGGCCTTGGCAGACGACGTTGCTGGCATTTCATCGTCTCGGCCATGACTAGTGGCAGCAGCTTCAGCACGAGGTGGAAGTGGATCTTGATCTTTCCCTAATTTTGGAACCTCAACATTTTTGTTCTCCATATTTTAATAGGCACAACTAAAAGGCACCTCAGGTAAACAATGGAGATGGATGGATTGGATACTAGTATACAATTATGGACGGGCTGCCGAGTGCCGACACAGAGGTAGCCACAGCCGTGAACTACCGCACTGTACTGTGTCTGCTGCTAATATATAGACTGGTTGATAAAGAGATAGTATACTCGTAACTAGTATGTATGTATAAAGAAAGAAAAAAAAACCACGGTTAGGTGGTATATACAATTATGGACGGGCTGCCGAGTGCCGACACAGAGGTAGCCACAGCCGTGAACTACCGCACTGTACTGTGTCTGCTGCTAATATATAGACTGGTTGATAAAGAGATAGTATACTCGTAACTAGTATGTATGTATAAAGAAAGAAAAAAAAACCACGGTTAGGTGGTATATACAATTATGGACGGGCTGCCGAGTGCCGACACAGAGGTAGCCACAGCCGTGAACTACCGCACTGTACTGTGTCTGCTGCTAATATAGACTGGTTGATAAAGAGATAGTATACTCGTAACTAGTATGTATGTATAAAGAAAGAAAAAAAAAACACGGTTAGGTGGTATATACAATTATGGACGGGCTGCCGAGTGCCGACACAGAGGTAGCCACAGCCGTGAACTACCGCACTGTACTGTGTCTGCTGCTAATATATAGACTGGTTGATAAAGAGATAGTATACTCGTAACTAGTATGTATGTATAAAGAAAGAAAAAAAAACCACGGTTAGGTGGTATATACAATTATGGACGGGCTGCCGAGTGCCGACACAGAGGTAGCCACAGCCGTGAACTACCGCACTGTACTGTGTCTGCTGCTAATATATAGACTGGTTGATAAAGAGATAGTATACTCGTAACTAGTATGTATGTATAAAGAAAGAAAAAAAAACCACGGTTAGGTGGTATATACAATTATGGACGGGCTGCCGAGTGCCGACACAGAGGTAGCCACAGCCGTGAACTACCGCACTGTACTGTGTCTGCTGCTAATATATAGACTGGTTGATAAAGAGATAGTATACTCGTAACTAGTATGTATGTATAAAGAAAGAAAAAAAAAACACGGTTAGGTGGTATATACAATTATGGACGGGCTGCCGAGTGCCGACACAGAGGTAGCCACAGCCGTGAACTACCGCACTGTACTGTGTCTGCTGCTAATATAGACTGGTTGATAAAGAGATAGTATACTCGTAACTAGTATGTATGTATAAAGAAAGAAAAAAAAACCACGGTTAGGTGGTATATACAATTATGGACGGGCTGCCGAGTGCCGACACAGAGGTAGCCACAGCCGTGAACTACCGCACTGTACTGTGTCTGCTGCTAATATATAGACTGGTTGATAAAGAGATAGTATACTCGTAACTAGTATGTATGTATAAAGAAAGAAAAAAAAACCACGGTTAGGTGGTATATACAATTATGGACGGGCTGCCGAGTGCCGACACAGAGGTAGCCACAGCCGTGAACTACCGCACTGTACTGTGTCTGCTGCTAATATAGACTGGTTGATAAAGAGATAGTATACTCGTAACTAGTATGTATGTATAAAGAAAGAAAAAAAAACCACGGTTAGGTGGTATATACAATTATGGACGGGCTGCCGAGTGCCGACACAGAGGTAGCCACAGCCGTGAACTACCGCACTGTACTGTGTCTGCTGCTAATATAGACTGGTTGATAAAGAGATAGTATACTCGTAACTAGTATGTATGTATAAAGAAAGAAAAAAAAACCACGGTTAGGTGGTATATACAATTATGGACGGGCTGCCGAGTGCCGACACAGAGGTAGCCACAGCCGTGAACTACCGCACTGTACTGTGTCTGCTGCTAATATATAGACTGGTTGATAAAGAGATAGTATACTCGTAACTAGTATGTATGTATAAAGAAAGAAAAAAAAACCACGGTTAGGTGGTATATACAATTATGGACGGGCTGCCGAGTGCCGACACAGAGGTAGCCACAGCCGTGAACTACCGCACTGTACTGTGTCTGCTGCTAATATAGACTGGTTGATAAAGAGATAGTATACTCGTAACTAGTATGTATGTATAAAGAAAGAAAAAAAAACCACGGTTAGGTGGTATATACAATTATGGACGGGCTGCCGAGTGCCGACACAGAGGTAGCCACAGCCGTGAACTACCGCACTGTACTGTGTCTGCTGCTAATATATAGACTGGTTGATAAAGAGATAGTATACTACTAATATTATATATACTGGTGGTCAGGTCACTGGTCACTAGTCACACTGGCAGTGGCACTCCTGCAGCAAAAGTGTGCACTGTTTAATTTTAATATAATATTATGTACTCCTGGCTCCTGCTATAACCTATAACTGGCACTGCAGTAGTGCTCCCCAGTCTCCCCCACAATTATAAGCTGTGTGAGCTGAGCAGTCAGACAGATATATAATATATATAGATGATGCAGCACACTGGCCTGAGCCTGAGCAGTGCACACAGATATGGTATGTGACTGACTGAGTCACTGTGTGTATCGCTTTTTTCAGGCAGAGAACGGATATATTAAATAAACTGCACTGTGTGTCTGGTGGTCACTCACTATATAATATATTATGTACTCCTGGCTCCTGCTATAACCTATAACTGGCACTGCAGTAGTGCTCCCCAGTCTCCCCCACAATTATAAGCTGTGTGAGCTGAGCAGTCAGACAGATATATATAATATTATATATAGATAATAGATGATGCAGCACACTGGCCTGAGCCTGAGCAGTGCACACAGATATGGTATGTGACTGAGTCACTGTGTGCTGTGTATCGCTTTTTTCAGGCAGAGAACGGATTATAAATAAAACTGGTGGTCACTGGTCACTATCAGCAAAACTCTGCACTGTACTGAGTACTCCTAATGCTCCCCAAAATTAGTAAATCAAGTGTCTCTCTAATCTATTCTAAACGGAGAGGACGCCAGCCACGTCCTCTCCCTATCAATCTCAATGCACGTGTGAAAATGGCGGCGACGCGCGGCTCCTTATATAGAATCCGAGTCTCGCGATAGAATCCGAGCCTCGCGAGAATCCGACAGCGTCATGATGACGTTCGGGCGCGCTCGGGTTAACCGAGCAAGGCGGGAAGATCCGAGTCGCTCGGACCCGTGAAAAAAAACATGAAGTTCTGGCGGGTTCGGATTCAGAGAAACCGAACCCGCTCATCTCTAGTCTGCACTCTTTTTCATCTTATGATTCTCAATATCTTTGAGATGAGTGGAAGAGGAGGGAACACATAGACCGACTGAAACACCCACGGTGTCACCAGGGCGTCCACTGCTACTGCCTGAGGGTCCCCTCCGAAGCTTCTTGTTGAGGCGTGACGCTGTCATGTCTATTTGAGGAAGTCCCCAATGACTTGTTATCTCTGCAAAAACTTCTTGATGAAGTCCCCACTCTCCTGGATGGAGATCGTGTCTGCTGAGAAAGTCTGCTTCCCAGTTGTCCACTCCCGGGATGAAGACTGCTGTCAAAGCGCTTATGTGATTTTCCGCCCAGCGCAGAATCCTGGTGGCTTCCGCCATTGCCACTCTGCTCCTTGTTCCGCCTTGGCGGTTTACATGAGCCACGGCTGTGACGTTGTCTGATTGAATCAGAACTGGTAGGTTGCAAAGAAGATTCTCCGCTTGACGTAGGCCGTTGTATATGGCCCTCAATTCCAGTACGTTGATGTGTAGACAAGCCTCCTGGCTTGACCATATCCCCTGAAAGTTTCTTCCTTGTGTGACTGCTCCCCATCCTCGGAGGCTCGCGTCCGTGGTTACCAGAACCCAGTCTTGAATGCCGAACCTGCGACCCTCTAGAAGGTGAGCACTTTGCAGCCACCATAGGAGAGACACCCTGGCCCTGGGGGGACAGGCTTATTTTCTGATGAATTTGAAGATGGGATCCGGACCACTTGTCCAGAAGGTCCCACTGAAACGTCCTTGCATGAAACCTGTCAAAGGGGATGGCTTCGTAGGTCGCCACCATTTTTCCCAGTACTCGAGTGCATTGATGGACTGACACTCTTTTCGGTTTTAACAGGTCTCTGACCATGTTCTGGAGTTCCTGGGCTTTTTCCATTGGGAGAAAACCCCTCTTTTGTTCCATGTCCAGAATCATGCCCAAGAAAGATAGCCGAGTTAAATTTAGAATGGGTCTGACCGAGCCATCCGGTTTCAGGACCACAAATAGGGTTGAATAGTACCCCTTCCCCTGTTGAACTAGGGGAACCTCGACAACCACTTGTTGTTGACACAGTTTTTGAATTGCAGCTAAAACTATCTCCCTCTCTGGGGGAGAAGCTGGTAGAGCCGATTTGAAAAACCGGCGAGGACGCACGTCTTCGAATTCCAGCTTGTAACCTTGGGATACAATTTCCCTTGCCCAAGGATCCACGTCTGACTGAACCCAGACGTGGCTGAAGAGTCGAAGACGTGCCCCCACCGGCGCGGACTCCCTCAGTGGAGCCCCAGCGTCATGCAGTGGGTTTAGTAGAAGCCGGGGAGGACTTCTGCTCCTGGGAACTAGCCGTAGCAGGCAGTTTTTTACCTCTGGTGAGGAAGGAAGAGCCCCGACCTCTTCTGGACTTATGCGACCAAAAGGACTGCATGTGATATTGCAGAGTTTTCTTTTGCTGTGGGGAAACATAAGGTAAAAAAGTAGATTTGCCCACGGTAGCTGTGGAAACCAGGTCTGCGAGACCTTCCCCAAATAAATCCTCACCTTTGTAAGGTAAAACTTCCATATGCTTCTTTGAGTCGGCATCACCCGTCCATTGGCGGGTCCACAGGGCTCGCCTAGCAGAAATCGCCATGGCGTTGGCTCTCGAACCTAGCAGACGAACGTCTCTTTGAGCGTCTCTCATATATAAGACTGCGTCAATAAAATGGTATCCAGGGTATCAATGTCAGCTGACAAAGTAGCCGTCCAAGCCGCAACAGCACTACAAACCCAAGCCGACGCTATTGCCGGTCAGAGCAAGGCTCCCGTATATGTATGTATAAATAGATTTTAAGGTAGTTTCCTGTCTGCGATCAACAGGATCCTTGAGGGCTGCCGTGTCTGGGGATGGTAGCACCACCTTTTTGGACAAGCGCGTTAACGCCTTGTCCACCCTGGGTGAGGATTCCCACCGTAACCTGTCCTGCGCAGGGAAAGGATACGCCATAAGAATTCTTTTGGGAATCTGCAGTTTCTTGTCTGGAGTTTCCCAAGTCTTTTCAAATAACGCGTTCAGCTCATGAGATGGGGGAAATGTTACCTCAGGTTTCTTTTCCTTAAACATGTGTACCCTCTTGTCCGGGACAGAGGGGTCATCTGTGATATGTAAAACATCCTTTATTGCAATAATCATATAATGAATACTTTTGGCCACCCTTGGGCGTAACCTCGCATCATCGTAGTCGACACTGGAGTCAGAATCCGTGTCGGTATCAGTGTCTGCTACTTGGGACAGGGGACGTTTCTGAGACCCTGAAGGGCCCTGTGACACAGCCAAAGCCATGGATTGACTCCCTGTTCTATCCCTGGACTCTGCTTTGTCCAACCTCTGATGTAATAAAGACACATTTGCATTTAAAACATTCAGCATATCCAACCAATCAGGTGTCGGCGTTGCCGACGGAGACACCACAATCATCTGCTCCACCTCCTCCTTAGATGAGCCTTCCGCTTCAGACATGCCGACACACGCGTACCGACACCCCCACACACTCAGGGATATATCTATATGGAGACAGTTCCCCAATAAGGCCCTTTGGAGAGACAGAGAGAGAGAGAGAGTATGCCAGCACACACCCAGCGCCAACTGACACTGGAAACCAAATTCCCAGACAAAACAGCGCTTTTATATAAATATATAAATATACACTCACTGCGCCAATTAAAAGTGCCCCCCCCCCTCTTTTTTGTCCTCTGTCACCGTGTTCAGTAGGGGAGAGTCCAGGGAGCCAGCTTCTCTGCAGTGTGCTGTGGAAAAAATGGCGCTGGTTAGTGCTGGAGGATCAAGCTCCTCCCCCTCAGCGGCGGGCTTCAGTCCCGCTCAAATTTTCTACACTGGCGGGGGATTATATAATATACTGCCTCCGCAGCCTATATATATCTGAGCCAGTCCCTAGAGATTTATTATTGCTGCCCAGGGCGCCCCCCTGCGCCCTGCACCCTTCAGTGCCCGCTGTGTGTGTTGCGTGTGGGATCAATGGCGCGCAGCGTTACCACTGCGCTTTACCTCAGAGAAGATCTGAAGTCTTCTGCCGCCTTTGAAGTCTTCTTTCTTCTTATACTCACCCGGCTTCTATCTTCCGGCTCTGTGAGGAGGACGGCGGGCGCGGCTCCGGGACAAACGGCGAGGGTGAGACCTGCGTTCCGACCCTCTGGAGCTAATGGTGTCCAGTAGCCTAAGAAGCAGAGCCTATCATTTAAGTAGGGCTGTTTCTCTCTCCTCAGTCCCACGATGCAGGGAGCCTGGTCCTTGGGTGGCTAGAGGGGGGGGACCCCTTGATTGAAGGAGTCCCCACTCCTCCAGGGTACCCCGGCCAGGGGTGACTAGTTGGTTATGTAATGCCAGGGCCGCCGGGAGCTATATAAAAGTGTCCCCCGGCTGTGGCATTATGTATCTGGCTAGTGGAGCCCGGTGCTGGTTTCAGAAATACGGGGGACCCTACGCTTTTTGTCCCCCGTATTTTTGGAACCAGGACCAGGCGCAGAGCCCGGTGCTGGTTGTTTAAATATGGGGGAACCTCTATCATTTTTCCCCCCATATATTTGCAACCAGGGCCGGCTCAAAGAGCCCGAGGCTGGTTTTGCTTAGGAGGGGGGACCCCACGCATTTTTTTTTTTCAAGAAATTAACACTTTCCCATCCCCTTCCCACTGATAAACATGCACGGATCTCATGGATCCGTGCATGCCTATCCAAACACGGGATAAAAAAGCAGGTCTGTTTTTTTTTAGCACTTTTTCACGATTTGTATTTCAGCACGGCAGTGTTTGCCTATTGTCGGCAGTGTTTGTGATTTGTACTTTTTAGTAAATGACCGATTTCTACCAAATTGCAGGCGTATTTGACCGATGGTGTATTGATTCGTGATTTTTTCCTAGGACTTCCAAAATATTACGAATGCCCTCATCACTGCCGTGATTTTTGCATAGTAAATTACCGAGATGACACTTTGAAGAAAAAACGGCATCTCGGTCAAAATCGGGACCTTAGTAAATATACCCCACTGTTGCACAACGGAACTTGGCATGGAAAAAACTACAGCCACTGCATCGTAGCAATTCGTATACAGACTCAGACTCGCACACAATTATTGAAGTGTCGCATATCAAATTAAACAGATCAGTCGCCTGGTGCGTTCTAGTGGGGCGCAATGATTTTGTTTTGAATGAACCTTTATGTAGTTGATATTTTTTATTTGCACTTTTTCAATGTATCTGAATCTATATTTGAATGTTTTATGTCAACTTTTATTCATAAGTATTCCAAGTATTGAGCCATGTCTTTAATATTGTGTATAACATAGTAGGAAATATAAGCGCTGCAGAATATGTGTGCGCTATATAAATAACTGGTAATAAATAAAAATATAAGTAGTAGTAACTGCTGCAGCTTTAATATTAGCAAATATATTGTAATCAGTAGACTTTACAATGCTCATTACCCACTTGACGGGGAGGAGGGAGGTACCATGATAGGGGAAGGTGGGGAAAGTGGGTGTGGCTTCATAACAATGGGGATGTGGCATCACATTAAATGCCATAACAGATTGGTCCCTACAGAAAAAAGAGCCACACACATTGACCTACGCAGGAAAAAAAAAAAACATTGGTTCCTACAGTTAAAAATACCAAACACATTGGCCCACATGAGAAAAAAATAAAACATTAATCGGGTGAGAGCAGATATGACAGGGTAATAGAGTCTGAGGGGACAGATGTGGTAGGTGACAGGGTGAAAGAGTCTGCAGAGACAGATGTAGTGGTGAGAGTTCATGGGGACAGGTGTGGCGGGTGACAATGTGAGTCTGCAGGGACAGATGTGATGGGTGACATGGCGAGTCTGCGAGGCAGATGCGCTGGGCAGGAGAAATCCTGGGACCCGGTACAACAGCTTTCTGGGCCCCCGCATGCAGGGGGAGGCCCCCTGGAGGGGGGGTGATCACAGCATGCTAGGAGCATGACCACACCTCTTTGGGGGCGTGTCTAGCACATGATACACCCACTAACAGGAGCATGGCATGTCTTCCAGTCAGGGCAGTAGAGAGCCTGGCTGGGCCCAAGTACTTTTCAGGGGGCGTGGCCATGCACCCTTAGAAAAAAAAAAGTTTTTTTATTTTATTTTAAGCACTTCCCTGGCCACACTGCAGCCAAGCACACAGCAACATGTGCTGGGCTGAGAAGAAAAGCTGCAGCTTCCGGGTAAGGTGGGTAGGAGGGACCTGGGCCCCACTGGGCCCCTCCATCAGACCTGGGACTAGGTCGTTTGCAAACCCTCCCCCCCCCCTTTTCGGCACCACTGCTGGTAGGTGAAAAGGCATGAGTCTGCGGGGCATGTCTGGTTACAGCAACCACCCTCAATACAATCTTCCCTTCAATAATCCCCTCACAGTACGCTCCCCCCTTCCGTTTATAATCACCTCAGAGCACACACCGTCGCCGCCTCCCCCATTCACCCAACAATAGAAAACTTGCCTTCTTTCTTTACTTTGACTTTATCCACTGCAATTGCAAATGGCAGCCTGCCCTTGTGTGACTGTCACAATTGTGCATGTACAGCTGAGGAACTCAGGGGGGAGGAGCGAGCACAGAGCGGCCAGGGATTTGGGAGAGCATCATGTCTGCCTGTCACCTCCCACAGTCGGCCCTAATTCACCAAAATTGTAATGTCCCGGGAGACAGAAGGCACCCTTGTCCCTGCCCTCTGGACGATGCCGCCACTGCGATGCCGATCCCACAAAGTTGGAGGCGGAGCTGGGCTGACATCAATCAGCAGCACAGGGGGACGGCCGCCACCAGAAGCAGACTCATCCTGGTGGTGGTCATGCAGTAAAATAAAAAAAACTCCCAAACGACAGGGAGGAGACCTGCATGGGTGCCCCACACACACCCCTGAATCCGCCTATGAAATGCCCTATACTAGACACTCTCGCTGGGCGATTAAATAGTGTTTTAGGCAGCGATAATTCAATTGTTGATGTGATTGGGCACGAATGCTGCAGGCACCCACATTTCCGCTAGCAGCCTCCTTCGAAATGGTACTTTTTGCATTGCGCAGATTTGCTTAGACAGGTTTTATCACTTTGCGCAGCTAAACCCGGTGCTTTTGGGCATGACTAGCGCCATACTTAAACAATTTAATCGATCCCAAGGTGTCCCATTATCAGATGCTGCTCCACTCTTCTATTGCTTCTCATCATATGTAAAGCATGCGGGGAGAAAGGGAGTGGGAGAGGGAGGTCAGTCTCAGAGGTGCGTCTTCTCTGTGTTAGTGATAGACTGGGAGTGTAGTGCCAGACTGGCTCCAGGTCTTCTAGCATCCTGTGCGATAATGTTTGAAAAACATTTCCTCCCTCCCTCAACAGGGGCAAACGCTGGATTATAGGGGGGTTCCATGCAGTGGTGGAACTAGCGAGCGGTGGGCCCAGGTGCGACAAAATGCTTTGCCCCCCCCCCCCACACACACATCCCATCCAAGTCCACCCCCTCACCCCTGGAGAGGATCTGGTGAGGGGGACCTGCTCAGGGCCAGAGGAATGGATACCTAGCAACAGTGCCGTAACTAGACATTTTAGCACTGTGTGCAAGAAACGGCATCGGAGCCCCACCCCTGCATGCAAAACAGAGGCAGTGCGCGCCGTAGGCGCACGCAAAAATACATAGTGGCATGGCTTCGTGGGGAAGGGGTGTGGCCACAAAATAATACCAATTCATAAAACGGTGCACAGTAGTCTCCATTCTTCAAATTACGCCGCACAGTAGCACCACTACACCAGGTAGAGACCCTTTTACACCTTACAGCGGACAGATTCTCTTTTTACACATAACGGCAGACAGCGTGCACTTTTTACACATAACGGCAGACATCGACCCTTTTTACACATAACGGCAGACAGCGTGCCCTTGTTACACATAGCGGCAGACAGCGTACACTTTTTACACATAACGGCAGACAGCGTGCCCTTGTTAAACATAGCGGCAGACAGCGTACACTTTTTACACATAACGGCAGACATCGTCCCCTTTTTACACATAACGGCAGACAGCGTGCCCTTGTTACACATAGCGGCAGACAGCATACACTTTTTACACATAACGGCAGACAGCGTGCCCTTGTTAAACATAGCGGCAGACAGCGTACACTTTTTACACATAACGGCAGACAGCGTGCCCTTGTTAAACATAGCGGCAGACAGCGTACACTTTTTACACATAACGGCAGACATCGTCCCCTTTTTACACATAACGGCAGACAGCGTGCCCTTGTTACACATAGCGGCAGACAGCGTACACTTTTTACACATAACGGCAGACAGCGTCCCCTTTTTACACATTACGGCAGACAGCGTGCCCTTGTTACACATTACGGCAGACAGCGTCCCCCTTTTTACACATTACGACAGACCGCGTGCCCTTGTTACACATTACGGCAGACAGCGTGCCCTTGTTACACATTACGGCAGACAGCGTCCCCCTTTTTACACATTACGACAGACCGCGTGCCCTTGTTACACATTACGGCAGACAGCGTCCCCCTTTTTACACATTACGGCAGGCAGATTCCCCCTTTTTACACATAGCGGCAGGCAGATTCCCCCTTTTTACACATTGCGGAAGGCAGTCCCCCCTTTTTACACATTGCGGCAGGCAGATTCCCCCTTTTTACACATAGCGGCAGGCAGATTCCCCAGTTTTACACATTGCGGCAGGCAGATTCCCCAGTTTTACACATTGCGGCAGGCAGATTCCCCCTTTTTACACATAGCGGCAGGCAGTCCCCCATTTTTGCACGTAGCGGCAGGCAGTCCCCCATTTTTACACATAGCGGCAGGCAGTCCCAACACAGAAAGAAAGAGACAGAAAGAATGAAAGAAAGAATGAAAGAAAGAAAGAAAGAAAGAAAGAAAGAAAGAAAGAAAGAAAGAAAGAAAGAAAGAAAGAAAGAAAGAAAGAAAGAAAGAAAGAAAGAAAGAAGAATTATACTTACCCTATCCGCTGGCTCAGGCTCCTCGGTGCAGCGTCAGAGACGATTCCCGGGCAGTAGAGAAGGAGGAGGAGGGAGGTGGAGGAGGGAGCCGCAGCAGCGCTGTGTCATTGGTGGAGGCGCTGCTGCTGCTGCCCCTCTGCTTCACTATAGGCTGTTCTCGGAAGACAGCCTATAGTGAAGCAGAGGAGCAGCAGCAGCAGGGCCTCCACCAGTAACAAAGCGCTGCTGCGGCTCCCTCCTTCACCTCCCTCCTCCTCCTTCCCCCGTCCGTGCCGCTGCTCCTCTCCTCGCCGGGCGGCTGTGCGCTGCGGGCAGCGGTTGCCCGCAGCGTACAGCGGCATGTAATGAGTCAGTTTGACTCATTACATGCTTGGGCCCCTGGACAGAGGCGGGCCCCAGTGCAACGCACTGCTTGCACTGCCGGTAGTTCCGCCTCTGGTTCCACGTGTGTCATAGAATTGTGTATTATGGGTCCCATACAGGGGCTCTGTTTGTTTCTGAAAATAATTCAGTCCACCAGGAGAGGGGTCTCCGGGTACTCAGAATCCCCGCTGTCTGTGCCACTGCGCCATGCACCTATGTCTCTAATTAATAATGACTACTTGAATTAATGTGGTACACTACCCATGCTTGGGATGCCACTACCACCCCCATCAGAGCCCTAAGCGCAGCCTAAGACACCCTCTCTTTACTTCACTGGCGCTGACAGGGTTAAATCCCCTACCTGGTGCCTGTGAACTACTAGGGCACTGAGACAAAGGAGAGCGGGAATCCCTGGAATCCCCAGGATTGGAGGATGAGAAGGCGTGCAGGAGAAGAGGAGGGGACTTACTTAAGAAGAGCGGCATCTGGGGAGGAGGGTCGGGTCACGTGTCTGCGCTGTGGAGAAGGGCTCAGGGGCCGCCGGAGAGAAGCGACTGGAGAGAGCGGGGTAGCAGCGCAGGAAGCAGCCGCAGCTTGAGAGAGACGGAGCCGCCAGCCGCCCGCCGTAGCCATAGAGACGGAGTGCCGAGCGGGGGAGAGACAGAGCCGCATCGCTGCAGGACGAAGCCGCGGCACTGGGCGCAGGGAGCAGCGGTAAGCCAGAGCGCGACACCGCTGGCTACCGCTGCACAGAGGGAGCAGACTGGCAGACACCAAGCTAAAGGGAGCAGGCTGAGATCCACTGGGAGACGTCACTGGCAGGAGCCAGCACCTCAACAGGTACCTGCATCAACGGCCCCTTGCAGTTAGGCCCCACTAACTGGAGTTAGAGGTCTGCTCAGGGACAGCATTCTAAGGCCCCGCATAACCAGCAGCCCCACTGACCTAGGGCTCCTCTGTTATATTGGCTCCCCATCAGAAGCAAGACCCTAAAACAGCCTGCAGACAGCCGCAATAGGCTGACTCTACAAGTGCCCCCCCCCCCAGGAAACAAGGGGGACGCCCCTGACCCAAAGTAATAAGCACCTCCAGCTTAAGGTACCGTACCACAGTTTCAAGCGGTGACGTTATATGTGTATATGTAGGTGAATTCTGGCCAGTTATGACCCCCTCTGACTTACTTTTCCGTGGATCCAAATACGGCTAGTACCGCTAGCCGCTGATACCACGTTATATCACGAACAGTCACTTTGGCACACCTCCATACGAATACTTACCTTGCGTCCACTGACGTCTTCCCAGGAGTCCTCTGTTTCAGTGCGTGTAGTCTGTTAGAAGGACATTGGCCGCAAACGCCCGCTGGGGCGCAGGAACTGAACATTAGTCCCTGGCGTATAACGCCATCTTGTGGACAGTCTAGGAAGTGCTTCCGCGTTACTGCCAGGACACTCCATACCCTAAGACAACGTTACCTTCCAAATGTTTGGTAGTGCCTGTGATATATTTGATTGTTTGATTCAGTCATAGTTGTACCTTTGAGATGTTGAAACTGTGAACACTGTTATAGAAAGGGAAAGACTCAGGGTATTGTAGTAATGTTCAACCTATGCAATTGTGTTTAAAGAGAATTGAGTTATAGCGGTGACTGATATCTTCAGTGCAATAAATGGTTGTCACCGCCCCCATGTGTAGTGGTCCTTGAGTGTAGTGTGTTTGGGTTGTTCTTCTGGGGTTCTCCTGGTCCTTCTGCCCCAGCCCTACAGGTGACGGAACGGATAGTCGCTGGCCTCGGCATCGTTGAAGAGTGGATACGGCCGATCACGAAGACGATCGAGCTTCAGGTACGAACCCACTTTATAAGGATATTACATTAATACAAAAAATGGGCTAGTTTTTAATTAAAAAAAATATTACTGGAAAAAGAAAAAAAATACGAAGTACTCCACAATATAAGCAGCATATTACAATACCATTTATTATTGTATAATACAACAAAATGTAGAATATTTGCTATTAAAAAAACGAGATTTATGGTAAAAACTTACCGTTGTTAAATCTCTTTGTGCGAGGTACACTGGGCTCCACAAGGAATAACATCGGGGGTGTAGAGTAGGATCTTGATCCGAGGCACCAACAGGCTCAAAGCTTTAGACTGTTCCCAAGATGCTTAGCGCCGCCTCCTCTATAACCCCGCCTCCATGCCAGTAAGCTCAGTTTAGTTAATCAGCACAATGCAGTAGCAGGTACCAGAGACGACAACCGCTCGTAGCCTATTACACCACACACTTACCGCAGGAGAGGGTGTCAGTGGCTATGCCAATACCAACCCAAAAAAAGCTAAGTGCGTCAGGGTGGGCGCCTTGTGGAGCCCAGGTACCTCGCAGAAAGAGATTTAACAACGGTAAGTTCTTACCATAAATCTCGTTTTCTGCTGCGGAGTACACTGGGCTCCACAAGGAATAACATTGGGGATGTCCTAAAGCAGTTCCTTATGGGAGGGGGCACAAGAACCCGGCGTCCAAAGGAAGCATCCTGGGAGCGGCAGTATCAAAGGCTAGAACCTAATAAACGTGTTCCTCGAGGACCACGTAGCCGCCTTGCACAATTGTTCAAGGGTCGCACCACGGTGGGCCGCCCAAGGTCCAACCGACCGAGTAGAGTGGGCTTTGATGGTAGCAGGAACCAGACGACCAGCCTGTACATAAGCATGTGCAATCACCATTCTAGTCCATCTGGCCATTGTCTACTTAGAAGCAGGCCAGCCACGTTTGTGAAAACCAAACAACACAAAAAGAGAATCAGATTTCCTAATGGAGGAAGTTCTCTTCACATAGATACGGAGAGCCTGTACCACATCCAAAGACCGCTCTTTTGAAGACAACTAAGGAGAATTAAAGGCCGGAACCACAATCTCCTGGTTAAGGTGGAAAGAAGACACCACCTTGGGTAAATAACCTGGACGTGTCCGAAGAATCGCCCGGTCATGATGAAAAATCAAAAAAGGGGGACTTATAGGACAAGGCGCCCAAGTCCGAGACCCTCCTAGCTGAAGCAATAGCCAGCAAAAACAACACCTTAAGGGAAAGTCACTTAAGGTCAGCAGAGGTAAGAGGCTCAAATGGAGACTCTTGTAAAGCGTCCAAAACCACCGACAGATCCCAAGGGGCCACAGGTGGCACATAAGGAGGCTGAATCCTCAGCACACCCTGAGTGAACGTATGGACATCAGGTAGGGTAGCGATCTTTTTCTGAAACCAAACTGACAAGGTCGAGATGTGAACCTTGAGGGAGGCCAGACGCAGGCCTAAATCCAGGCCTTGCTGTAGAAAAGCCAATAGTTTGGCCGTACTAAACCTGAAAACGTCATGATTGTGAGACGCACACTAAGTAAAGTAAGCATTCCAGACTCTATGGTATATCCAAGCAGAAGCCGGCTTACGGGCCTTCAACATAGTTTGAACGACCGCCTCAGAAAAACCCTTGGCCCTCAGGATGGAAGCTTCAAGAGCCATGCCATCAAAGCCAGACGGGCCAAATCCTGGTAAACACAAGGGCCCTGAACGAGGTCATCTGTTCGTTGTGGAAGTAGAAGGGAACGATCCAACGAGAGGCCCTGTAGATCGGAGAACCAGTGCCGCCTGGGCCACGCTGGAGCGACTAGAAGTAGGATTCCTCCTTCTTTCTTGAACTTCCGTATTACTCTGGGCAGTAGTGACACTGGGGGGAACACATACGGCAGCCGAAAGTTCCACGGGATTGACAGGGCATCCACGAACGCTGCTTGAGGATCCCTTGTCCTTCCTCCGAAGACCCGAACCTTGTGATTGTGTCGAGATGCAATCAGGTCCACATCTGGGAGGCCCCACTTGTCCACGAGAAGTTGAAACACCTCAGGATGTAGGCTCCATTCTCCGGCGTGCACGTCCTGACGATGGAGATAGTCCGCCTCTCAGTTCAGAACGCCCGGAATGAACACTACTGATATGGCCGGCAGATGGCGTTCTGCCCACTGAAGAATCCTTGATACTTCCCTCATTGCCATGTGGCTTCGAGTGCCGCCCTGATGATTGATGTACGCCACTGTGGTGGCGTTGTCCGATTGTACTTGAACAGGTCTGTTCTGTATCAGATGCTGGGATCTTGTCCTGAAGCTTCAGGACTTTCTCCTGAGACAGGAACAACCGCTGGTTGTGGGTGTCCAATAACGCGCCCAGGTGTACCATGCTCCGAGCCGGAACCAGGGAGGACTTCTTCCAGTTGATCAGCCATCCGTGGGCTTTCATGCACTGGATTGTCAAATCGAGATGACACAGGGGAAGTTCTGGGGAACTCGCCATGATCAACAAATCGTCTAGGTATGGTAGTATCCTGACCCCTTGACGGCGTAGCGTGGCCATCATGACCGCCATAACCTTGGTGAAGACTTGCGGAGCCGTTGTCAAACCAAAAGGTAACGCCCTAAATTGATAATGAAGGTTGCCCTCTGCAAACCGCAGGTACTGCTGATGAGATACTGCAATAGGAATATGTAGGTAGGCATCCTGTATGTCCAGGGAGACCATATAGTCCCTAGGCTCCATGGCCAGAACAATAGAGAGCAGCGTTTCAATACGGAACTTGGAAATTCGCACATGCTTTTCAAGGACTTCAGATTGAGAATGGGCCGCGAGGACCCGTTAGGTTTCGGGACTAGAAACAGCGGTGAATAGAACCCCTCACCCCTCTGAGTCAGAGGCACCTGTACCACCACTCCTGTGGACAGGAGGGAATGTACCACTGAATGCAACGTGTTTGCTTTTGCCGGATCCAGAGGCACATCTGTCAGGCAAAATCGATGAGGGGGGCAATTCTTAAAGGGTATGGCGTAACCTCGAGCAACGACTTCCCTCACCCAGGTATCCGAAGTGGTCTTCAACCATTCCTGGGTAAAACCTAGAAGTCGGCCCCCCACCCTGGGATCCGTACTAGATAGGCAGGCTGTTTTAGCAGTAGCCAGGTCAGCCACAATCTTATTGAGGTCCTCTCCAAAGAGAAAGTCTCCCTTGAAAGGAAGTACCTTCAGGGTTTTTCAGGAATCCAAATCCACCGACAAGTATCTCAACCAAAGGATACGTCTGGCCAAAACGGACGCAGTAGCAGCCTTGGCCGCGAGCACCCTGGCATCGGAGGCCGCCTCCTTAAGATACAGAGAAGCCGTGGCAATATATGAGAGACATTGTCGAGCATGCTCAGAAGCATCAGAAGGCAGTTCCGCCTCGAGTTCCTGAGCCCACGCCTCAACAGCTTCAGCAGCCCAAGTCGCTGCAATAGTTGGCCTTTAAACAGCCCCAGACAGGGTATAAATCGCTTTTAAACAGCCCTCCACCCTACGATCCGTCAGTTCCTTCAGAGAGGTGGCGGTAGTTACTGGCAGGGCAGAGGAAATAACCATACGCGCCACATGAGTATCTACAGGCAGAGGGGTTTACCAATTTTTACACACCTCCGCAGAGAGAGGATAGCGAGCCAACAGTCTCTTATTCAGTGTAAACTTTGTCCCCGGATTTTCCCAGGATTCCTGACATATGTCAGTCAGGTGTTTAGAGTAGGGTAGAACCTGCTTAACCACCTTCTTATGCTTAAACCTATCACTTTTCTTGGAGACAATCTCAGGCTCAGAATCATCAGCTACCTGAAGAATGAGCCGTATCGCCTCAATCAAATTCGAGACATCCACGGCCGATTTACCCTCCCCATCTGAAACGTCAGCGTCAGTGTCCGAGGGGTCAGTATAAGCACCGTCCTCCTCGGAGGATGTGTCAGTTAAGGCCGCGGATTGGGAGGAGGTAATGGCCCTTTTAGTAGACGACTTAGTCTTATGCGGGCGAGAGTGACCCTTAGATTTGGACATGGATCGGTTCAAATGCTGTAACTGAATGGAAGCTGAGCCGCCCGTGGCGGGTTCACAGCTGGGACCATAATCTGTGGTAGCAGCACAGGTGGTCCCACAACGGGTGTCAATTTTGTTACAAGCGTGTTTAACAATGTGGAAAATGTAGCCCAAGGTGGTTCTTGTGATGCCCCGAGTGCTACCGACCCACTGGGGGGCTAGGAAGCCCCTGAACCTGAACTCTCAGCTGCTAAATTATCCTCCATTCTGTCAGTGGCCTCACTACCATGCAGTGTGGGAGAGGCCACAAAGTCGTTGCCACATGTTGCAGACATAACAATGCGCACAGTAATGGGCAACCCGGTACAAAAAGATATTTTTTATTTTGTAGCAGCACTATACCTAGTAAGAACTCTCAGAGAAACAGCCGAAGCTGGCACAGACCGAGAGTTCAATAGGAATAGAACATATGGTGACTATAATTCACAAGTAAAAAAATAAGAATTTACTCACCAGTAATTCTATTTCTCGTAGTCCGTAGTGGATGCTGGGTACTCCGTAAGGACCATGGGGAATAGACGGGCTCCGCAGGAGACTGGGCACTCTAAAGAAAGATTAGGTACTATATCTGGTGTGCACTGGCTCCTCCCTCTATGCCCCTCCTCCAGACCTCAGTTAAGGAAACTGTGCCCGGAAGAGCTGACAATACTAGGAAAGGATTTGGAATCCAGGGTAAGACTCATACCAGCCACACCAATCACACCGTACAACTTGTGATAACTATACCCAGTTAACAGTATGAAACAACAAATGAGCCTCATTCAACGGATGGCTCATAACAATAACCCTTTAGTTAAGCAATAACTATATACATGTATTGCAGAGTGTCCGCACTTGGGACGGGCTCCCAGCATCCACTACGGTCTACGAGAAATAGAATTACCGGTGAGTAAATTCTTATTTTCTCTGACGTCCTAGTGGATGCTGGGTACTCCGTAAGGACCATGGGGATTATACCAAAGCTCCCAAACGGGCGGGAGAGTGCGGATGACTCTGCAGCACCGAATGAGCAAACTCAAGGTCCTCCTCAGCCAGGGTATCAAACTTGTAAAATTTTGCAAAAGTGTTTGAACCCGACCAAGTAGCAGCTCGGCAAAGTTGTAAAGCCGAGACCCCTCGGGCAGGCGCCCAAGAAGAGCCCACCTTCCTTGTGGAATGGGCTTTTACAGATTTAGGATGCGGCAGTCCAGCCGCAGAATGTGCAAGTTGAATCGTGTTACAGATCCAGCGAGCAATAGTCTGCTTTGAAGCAGGAGCACCCAGCTTGTTGGGTGCATGCAGGATAAATAGCGAGTCAGTTTTCCTGACTCTAGCCGTCCTGGAAACATAGATTTTCAGGGCCCTGACTACGTCCAGCAACTTGGAATCCTCCAAGTCCCGAGTAGCCGCAGGCACCACAATAGGTTGGTTCAAATGAAACGCTGATACCACCTTAGGAAGAAATTGGGGACGAGTCCTCAATTCCACCCTATCCATATGGAAGATCAGATAAGGGCTTTTACATGACAAAGCCGCCAATTCTGACACACGCCTGGCCGAAGCCAAGGCCAACAGCATGACCACTTTCCACGTGAGATATTTTAGTTCCACGGTTTTAAGTGGCTCAAACCAATGCGACTTTAGGAAATCCAACACCACGTTGAGATCCCAAGGTGCCACTTGAGGCACAAAAGGGGGCTGAATATGCAGCACTCCTTTAACAAATGTCTGGACTTCAGGCAGTGAAGCCAGTTCTTTTTGAAAGAAAATAGACAGAGCCGAAATCTGGACCTTAATGGAACCCAATTTTAGGCTCATAGTCACCCCTGACTGTAGGAAGTGCAGAAATCGACCCAGCTGAAATTCCTCCGTTGGGGCCTTCCTGGCCTCACACCAAGCAACATATTTTCGCCATATGCGGTGATAATGTTTTGCGGTCACATCCTTCCTAGCTTTAATCAGCGTTGGAATGACTTCCTCCGGAATGCCCTTTTCCTTTAGGATCCGGTGTTCAACCGCCATGCCATCAAACGCAGCCGCGGTAAGTCTTGGAACAGACAGGGCCCCTGCTGCAACAGGTCCTGTCTGAGCGGCAGAGGCCATGGGTCCTCTGAGATCATTTCTTGCAGTTCTGGGTACCAAGCTCTTCTTGGCCAATCCGGAACAATGAGTACTGTTCTTACTCCTCTTTTTCTTATTATCCTCAGTACCTTGGGTATGAGAGGAAGAGGAGGGAACACATAAACCGACTGGTACACCCACGGTGTCACTAGAGCGTCCACAGCTATCGCCTGAGGGTCCCGTGACCTGGCGCAATATCTTTTTAGCTTTTTGTTGAGGCGGGACGCCATCATGTCCACCTGTGGCCGTTCCCAACGGTTTACAATCAGCTGGAAGACTTCTTGATGAAGTCCCCACTCTCCCGGGTGGAGGTCGTGCCTGCTGAGGAAGTCGGCTTCCCAGTTGTCCACTCCCGGAATGAACACTGCTGACAGTGCTATCACGTGATTCTCCGCCCATCGAAGAATCCTTGTGGCTTCTGCCATTGCCACCCTGCTTCTTGTGCCGCCCTGGCGGTTTACATGGGCGACCGCCGTGATGTTGTCTGACTGAATCAGAACCGGTTGGTTTTGAAGCAGGGGTTCTGCTTGACTCAGGGCATTGTAAATGGCCCTTAGTTCCAGAATATTTATGTGTAGGGAAGTTTCCTGACTCGACCATTGTCCTTGGAAGTTTCTTCCCTGGGTGACTGCCCCCCAATCTCGGAGGCTTGCATCCGTGGTCACCAGGACCCAGTCCTGTATGCCGAATCTGCGGCCTTCGAGAAGGTGCGCACTCTGCAGCCACCAGAGCAGAGACACCCTGGCCCTCGGGGACAGGGTGATCAATCGATGCATCTGAAGATGCGATCCGGACCACTTGTCTAACAGATCCCACTGAAAGGTCCTTGCATGGAACCTGCCGAAGGGAATTGCTTCGTAAGAAGCTACCATCTTTCCCAGAACTTGCGTGCAGTGATGCACCGACACCTGCTTTGGTTTCAGGAGGTCCCTGACCAGAGATGATAATTCCTGGGCCTTCTCCTCCGGGAGAAACACTTTCTTCTGTTCTGTGTCCAGAATCATGCCCAAGAACAGCAGACGCGTCGCAGGAATCAGCTGTGACTTTGGGATATTTAGAATCCAGCCGTGCTGAAGTAGCACGTCCTGAGATAGTGCTACGCTGACTAGTAACTGCTCCTTGGACCTCACCTTTATAAGGAGATCGTCCAAGTACGGGATAATTATAACTCCCTTCCGTCGAAGGAGTATCATCATTTCGGCCATTACCTTGGTAAACACCCGCGGTGCTGTGGACAGACCAAACGGCAACGTCTGGAATTGGTAATGGCAGTCCTGTACCACAAACCTGAGGTACTCCTGGTGAGGTGGGTAAATGGGGACATGCAGGTATGCATCCTTGATGTCCAGCGACATCATAAAATCCCCCTCTTCCAGGCTTGCAATAACCGCCCTGAGCGATTCCATCTTGAACTTGAACTTCCTTATATAAGTGTTCAAGGCTTTCAAATTGAGACTGGGCCTCACCGAACCATCTGGTTTCGGTACCACAAACATTGTGGAATAGTAACCCCGTCCCTGTTGAAGGAGGGGAACCTTGATTATCACCTGCTGGAGGTACAGCTTGTGAATTGCCGCCAGTACTACCTCCCTTTCCCTGGGAGCAGCTGGCAAGGCCGATTTGAGGTAACGTCGAGGGGGAGTAGCCTCGAACTCCAGCTTGTATCCCTGAGATACCACTTGTAGAACCCAGGGATCCACCTGTGAGTGAACCCACTGGTCGCTGAAGTTCCGGAGACGCGCCCCCACCGCACCCGGCTCCGGCCGTGGAGCCCCAGCGTCATGCGGTGGACTTAGTAGAAGCAGGGGAGGATTTTTGTTCCTGGGAACTGGCTGTCTGGTGCAGCTTTTTCCCTCTCCCCCTGCCTCTGGGCAGAAAGGAAGCACCTTTGATCCGCTTGCCTTTCTGAGGCCGAAAGGACTGTACCTGATAGTACGGTGCTTTCTTAGGTTGTGAGGGAGCCTGAAGTAAAAATGTCGATTTCCCAGCTGTTGCTGTGGATACAACGTCCGAGAGACCATCCCCAAACAATTCCTCACCCTTATAAGGCAAAACCTCCATGTGCCTTTTAGAATCAGCATCACCTGTCCACTGCCGGGTCCATAATACTCTCCTGGCAGAAATGGACATTGCATTAATTCTGGATGCCAGCCGGCAAATATCCCTCTGTGCATCCCTCATATATAAGACGACGTCTTTAATATGCTCTATGGTTAGCAAAATAGTATCCCTGTCGAGGGTATCAATATTATCTGACAGGGTATCAGACCACGCTGCAGCAGCACTACACATCCATGCTGAGGCAATTGCAGGTCTCAGTATAGTACCTGAGTGTGTATATACAGACTTCAGGATAGCCTCCTGCTTTCTATCAGCAGGCTCCTTCAAGGCGGCCGTATCCTGAGACGGCAGTGCCACCTTTTTTGACAAGCGTGTGAGCGCCTTATCCACCCTAGGGGATATCTCCCAACGTGACCTATCCTCTGGCGGGAAAGGGTACGCCATCAGTAACTTTTTAGAAATTACCAGTTTCTTATCGGGGGAACACCCGCGGTGCTGTGGACAGACCAAACGGCTTCACACACTTCATTCAACTCATCTGATGGGGGAAAAAACACTGGCTGCTTTTTCTCCCCAAACATAAAACCCTTTTTAGTGGTACTTGGGTTAATGTCAGAAATGTGTAACACATTTTTCATTGCCGTAATCATGCAACGGATGCCCCTAGTGGATTGCGTACAGAGCCGGCCCTAACCAATATGATGCCCTAGGCAAGATTTTG
This sequence comes from Pseudophryne corroboree, assembly GCF_028390025.1. Taxonomy (NCBI): domain Eukaryota; kingdom Metazoa; phylum Chordata; class Amphibia; order Anura; family Myobatrachidae; genus Pseudophryne; species Pseudophryne corroboree. Next base: position 122,330,817 of record NC_086454.1, on the reverse strand, counting down.
GCTGGTGCCCGCTAGCACCGCTGCTAGTTCTGCAGGAGATGCCTGGCATGAGTCAGCTGGCGGCTCTACTAACGTTGGGCGCCTTTTGTTTATGAAAATGCATCTTATTTACATTACTATGTGGCTAGGAATGCACAAGCAGCTTCTGCTGATTAAAATTATATGCAGCATGCCTATATTCTGTGTGCGACTGCAGCTGTATCTGCATACAAAATGCTACATTGCATTGATTTCCAGGAATACACTGCAACATAGCATTCCGTATGCAGATACAGCCGCAGTCACACACAGAATATAGGCATGCCGCATATCATTTTAATCATCACAAGCTGCTGGTGCCCCTAAGCATACCAAATGCCCTAGGCATTTGCCTAGTTTGCCTATGCCTAAGGCCGGCTCTGATTGTGTATATGTCTCATCCTCGTCAACACTGGAGTCAGACTCCGTGTCGACATCTGTGTCTGCCATCTGAGGTAGCGGGCGTTTTTGAGCCCCTGATGGTCTTTGAGACGCCTGGGCAGGCACGGGCTGAGAAGCCGGCTGTCCCACGGCTGTTACGTCATCCAGCCTTTTATGTAAGGAGTTGACACTGTCGGTTAATACCTTCCACATATCCACCCACTCTGGTGTCGGCCCCGCAGGGGGTGACATCACACTTATCGGCACCTGCTCCGCCTCCACATAAGCCTCCTCATCAAACATGTCGACACAGCCGTACCGACACACCGCATACACACAGGGAATGCTCTGACTGAGGACAGGACCCCACAAAGTCCTTTGGGGAGACAGAGAGAGAGTATGCCAGCACACACCACAGCGCTATTTAATCAGGGATTTACACTAACACAAAGTGATTTTCCCTATAGCTGCTTTACATATACAGTTTGCGCCTAATTTAGTGCCCCCCCTCTCTTTTTTACCCTTTGAGCCTGGAAACTGCAGGGGAGAGCCTGGGGAGCTGTCTTCCAGCGGAGCTGTGAAGAGGAAATGGCGCCAGTGTGCTGAGGGAGATAGCCCCGCCCCTTTCTCGGCGGACTTCTCCCGCTCTTATATTTATATTATGGCAGGGGATTTTTGCACATATATAGTTTATTAGACTTTATTATGTGCTGTTTGCCAATGTAAGGTACTCTAATTGCAGCCCAGGGCGCCCCCCCCCCCCCCCCCCCCAGCGCCCTGCACCCATCAGTGACCGGAGTATGTGGTGTGCATAGGGAGCAATGGCGCACAGCTGCAGTGCTGTGCGCTACCTTAATGAAGACCGGAGTCTTCAGCCGCCGATTTTCAGGATGTTCTTCTTGCTTCTGGCTCTGCAAGGGGGACGGCAGCGCGGCCCTGGGACCAGACGACCGAGGCTGGGCCTGTGTTCGATCCCTCTGGAGCTAATGGTGTCCAGTAGCCTAAGAAGCCCAAGCTAGCTGCAAGCAGGTAGGTTCGCTTCTCTCCCCTTAGTCCCTCGTAGCAGTGAGTCTGTTGCCAGCAGATCTCACTGAAAATAAAAAACCTAACAAATACTTTCTTTACTAGAAGCTCAGGAGAGCCCCTAGTGTGCAACCAGCTCGGGCCGGGCTCAGATTCTAACTGAGGTCTGGAGGAGGGGCATAGAGGGAGGATCCAGTGCACACCAGATATAGTACCTAATCTTTCTTTAGAGTGCCCAGTCTCCTGCGGAGCCCGTCTATTCCCCATGGTCCTTACGGAGTACCCAGCATCCACTAGGACGTCAGAGAAATACTCCAGTAGCATATCTTGTGAAACAAACCTATATTATCAGAGAAAACCTGAAACACTTGGCCCTCACAGGTACAGTAATATAGGAATAGCACGCTGAGTGAAATACCCTGCAATAAGGCAACCACACAGCAGCTACATGCACACACACGTATATAGTCACAAACGTACCATGCAGAAATTATGTACCATAAACTGCACTGGACTAGCAAAACAAAGTAATACTCAGTATGGCTATATGTGAAAACAATAGATATAACAAACGCAAGTAAACACTGGATGTATATCACAGGGTGTTTGTACCACACAACCCTGACAGTATGCACTCTTTCTTAACTAACACAGTCGCAGTGACAGGTAGAATACTCAAGTGACCTGTAGGAAGCACAGCACTGGCAGTCAGGCGGTTCCACAGAGGAGGATTTGCCCCAGAAGTCCTAGAAACAGCTCAGCTCAATCTGTGATGGCCGCTGGTCAGGAGTGAGGAAGAGATATGCAGCTCCAGGGCGGGAACATTGTAGAAATGCAGCCCTGGGCCTGGGGGGAGGGGCCTCAGGTCCGGCCTACTCCCCCTGCTGGCATCCCCACCGGGCATGCGGGCAGTAAAACAAAAGTGGTAGGGTAATGGTACAACGTCCCCCCTGACCTGTGCCCATATAAAAACACCCTGGTGGCTAGTGGAACATCAGCCCAGTAATCTGCGTCCACGCGCCTCCTACGGCCAGGTGGGATCGCGGTGCAAAGTGCGGCACAGAAGCCCCTTACCTCCCCCTTGTCAGCGGCCCCGCGATCCGGGAGACGGCGGCGTGTGTGTGACTCACTTGAGGACAGAGGAAGAAGCCGGCGCCTCCGCTGTAGTGACCCAGCAGCTGCGGCGCGGGAGTATACAGCGCCGCTGGGGGTGATGGAGCTGCAGCAGAAACGTTGATCAGACACAGCCTGCTGCAGCCCTTTGAATAGTCCTCTTCTGTCTTTAAAATTTAAGCTAAGAATAGGCTGCCTGAAGCAGCCCCCTGTTAAGTGACCCGCTACTGCAGGCACCAACTACAAACTGAGCTCACTGGCATGGAGGCGGGGTTATAGAGGAGGCGGCGCTATGCATCTTGGGAACAGTCTAAAGCTTTGAGCCTGTTGGTGCCTCGGATCAAGATCCTACTCTGTTATTCCTTGTGGAGCCCAGTGTACCCCGCAGCAGAAAATCAGCTATTTGCCCCCATTATAGTGAGCCACATACCCCTACAAAATGACCCCACATAAATAGCCCACATGCCACCACAGAAGTACCCCATATGCCCCTCACAAAAATACCCCACATGACCCTACAAAAATAACCCACATGCCACCACAGAAGTACCACACACACACACACACACACACACACACACACTCACACACACACAGTTTAGTGTCACAGACATACCTGGCAGACTGAGCTGAGCCTCTTGCCGCCTGCGGTGTGCTGTGCAGATATGGCGGGCGGCCTCCCCAGTTTGTACTTTTGTCCAATCGCACCACACTCACTCCTCCTGGCTGACTCTCTGGCAGGCAGGGGTGGACTTCTTATGATGTGCAGTTGCTTAAAATGTCCCCAAGATGAGGGGAACAGGGAATGTCCCCAAGATTAGGGGAACAGGGTAGAGGAACTCCAGTTCCTTCTATCCACAGTACTGCCAGGGGGAGAATAGGGTCTTTTTCTTCAGTGTGTCTGCTGCCTCTAGTCAAAAGAAGTTACAAGAAGGGGCTTGGGCAGTCCTGACAGGCAATGCAACAAGTCCCTCTGTATCGGGTCATCTGCACAGTATCATACCATGGCCATTCACTGGTACCTGGTGACAGAACGTATACTGGATTCCCCCACAATGTAACTTTATATCTGTCATCTAAATACATGATGTGGTCATTCACTGGTACCTGGTGACAGAACGTATACTGGATTCCCCCACAATGTAACTTTATATCTGTCATCTAAATACGTGATGTGGTCATTCACTGGTACCTGGTGACAGGACGTATACTGGATTCCACCACAATGTAACTTTATATCTGTCACCTATATACATGATGTGGTCATTCACTTGTACCTGGTGGCAGAACGTATTCTGGATTCCCTCACAATGTAACCTTATATCTGTCACCTATATACATGATGTGGCCATTCACTGGTACCTGGTGACAGAACGTATACTGGATTCCCCCACAATGTAACTTTATATCTGTCACCTATATACATGATGTGGTCATCCACTGGTACCTGGTGACAGAACGTATACTGGATTCCCCCACAATGTAACTTTATATCTGTCACATATATACATGATGTGGTCATTCACTGGTACCTGGTGACAGGACGTATACTGGATTCCACCACAATGTAACTTTATATCTGTCACCTATATACATGATGTGGTCATTCACTGGTACCTGGTGACAGAACGTATTCTGGATTCCCTCACAATGTAACCTTATATCTGTCACCTATATACATGATGTGGCCATTCACTGGTACCTGGTGACAGAACGTATACTGGATTCCCCCACAATGTAACTTTATATCTGTCATCTATATACATGATGTGGTCATTCACTGGTACCTGGTGACAGAACGTATTCTGGATTCCCTCACAATGTAACTTTATATCTGTCACCTATATACATGATGTGGCCATTCACTGGTACCTGGTGACAGAACGTATACTGGATTCCCCTACAATGTAACTTTATATCTGTCATCTATATACATGATGTGGTCATTCACTGGTACCTGGTGACAGGACGTATACTGGATTCCACCACAATGTAACTTTATATCTGTCACCTATATACATGATGTGGTCATTCACTGGTACCTGGTGACAGAACGTATACTGGATTCCCCCACAATGTAACTTTATATCTGTCATCTATATAATAATTATAGTAGTACAGTACAGTAGGCCATTGCTGTATCTTGCAGCTCTGTGTCACTGCAAGTATCCATTCCATATCTGTGCGGCATTTTTGTGAGCAGTATATATAGTATTACAGTGCAGCATTTTGGTGACCCAACAGTATATAGTTGTGTACAGTAGGCCATTGCTGTATCTTGCAGCTCTGTGTCACTGCAAGCATCCATCCATTCCATTTTCTTCCAGTGATTTGGACCAATAATACCATTGATTAGAACGAATAATTCCAGTGATTTTGTCATTTTCTTCCAGTGATTTGGACCAATAATACCATTGATTAGAACGAATAATTCCCGTGATTTTGTCATTTTCTTCCAGTGATTTGGACCAATAATACCATTGATTAGAACGAACAATTCCAGTGATTTTGTCATTTTCTTCCAGTGATTTGGACCAATAATACCATTGATTAGAACGAATAATTCCAGTGATTTTGTCATTTTCTTCCAGTGATTGGACCAATAATACCATTGATTAGAATGAATAATTCCAGTGATTTTGTCATTTTCTTCCAGTGATTTGGACCAATAATACCATTGATTAGAACAAATAATTCCAGTGATTTTATCATTTTCTTCCAGTGATTTGGACCAATAATACCATTGATTAGAACGAATAATTCCAGTGATTTTGTAATTTTCTTCCAGTGATTTGGACCAATAATACCATTGATTAGAATGAATAATTCCAGTGATTTTGTCATTTTCTTCCAGTGATTTGGACCAATAATAACATTGATTAGAATGAATAATTCCAGTGATTTTGTCATTTTCTTCCAGTGATTTGGACCAATAATACCATTGATTAGAACAAATAATTCCAGTGATTTTATCATTTTCTTCCAGTGATTTGGACCAATAATACCATTGATTAGAATGAATAATTCCAGTGATTTTGTCATTTTCTTCCAGTGATTTGGACCAAAAATACCATTGATTAGAACGAATAATTCCTGTGATATTGAGGTGTTTTTGTCGCTTAGCTTAGCCGTCCAGCGACCACAGTGCACCTCTTTTTTTCTTTTCTTTGCATCATGTGCTGTTTGGGGCCAATTTTTTTAAGTGCCATCCTGTCTGACACTGCAGTGCCACTCCTAGATGGGCCAGGTGTTTGTGCCGCCCTCTTGGGTCGCTTTGCTTAGTCATCCAGCGACCTCGGTGCAAATTTTAGGACTAAAAATAGTATTGTGAGGTGTTCAGAATAGACTGGAAATGAGTGGAAATTGTGGTTATTGAGGTTAATAATACTACAGGATCAAAATTACCCCCACATTCTATGATTTAAGCTGTTTTTGAGGGTTTTTTGAAAAAAAACACCCGAATCCAAAACACACCCGAATCTGCCAAAAAAAAATTCAGAGAAGTTTTGCCAAAACGCGTCCGAATCCAAAACACGGCCGCGGAACCAAATCCAAAAACAAAACACAAATCCCGAAAAATGTCCGGTGCACATCTCTACAAAAAACACAACTACTCCTCCCCTCCCTGAATGACCATGCTGCATCGTACTGGTGCCTCTAGGGCAGACATGTCAAACTCGTGGCCCTCCAGCTGTTGTGAAACTACAAGTCCCAGCAGGCTTTGCCAGCATACCTTCCACTGATCAGCTGGTGAAGCATGCTGGGACTTGTAGTTTCCCTACAGCTGGATGACCATGAGTTTGACATGCCTGCTCTAGGGGAAGATACCAAACATCTAGGGACAAGTTAATGAAGGGTATTTGTCTCCTCTTAGTATTCCTGGCTGGTGGGTACCAGGGTTAAAAAAAAAACTGACTCCCAGTAGTTCTTAAAAGCTAATATGTGTCCCTATGGCTTTCATTTAATAATGTATTATTAAATGAAAACAACAAGTGTAATCTGATCCTCATTTGATTTTAAAACTAATATTATTTACCCCTTTTTATATTATCAGTGCACCCTTAGTAATTAAAAAAATATTAATGTACCTTTATTTTTCATTATGTTCATTGCATATTATAATATGAATATTTAATGTTCCCCCCTTGTTTTCTGTAATGTAGTGGTTATTACTTGGTTTTTGTTTAGATAGATCCAATGTAGTCTAGTGGGTTAATATAAAAAAAAGCAAAAAATTAATGAAAAAAGCCCAACAATCCAGCAAACGAGGGTTACCGAATCTTCTTCATAGACATGCTCCACTGTGAGTAATGAAAGAAATCTCCTGATTGGCTGAGCTTTTACAGAATCTGTTTGCCAGATGAAACACGTCAGCAATAGATTTACCACACAGGTAGATAAGACTTTTTGGATAATGCACTATAATGGACATATTGTTCTTTACCTCTTCATATTAACAACTTGAATGTGCAGTACAAGAGCAACCACCAATCATCTATAGCTACTGTAAGTCTCTCCTGCATTTCTATAGGAGGCTCTTTGCGGTGGGATCCTGTCTGAAGATCGACAGTATCTAGGTCAACAATGTTTAGGTCGACAACTATAGGTCGACAGTCACTAGGTCGACATGGATGGAAGGTCGACAGGGTTTCTAGGTCGACATGTGCTAGGTCGACAGGTCTAAAGGTCGACATTAGTTTTTCACATTTTTTTTCTTTTTTTGAATTTTTTCATACTTAACGATCCACGTGGACTACGATTGGAACGGTAAAGTGTGCCGAGCGAAGTGGTAGTGGAGCGAAGGCACCATGCCCGAAGCATGGCGAGCGAAGCGAGCCATGCGTAGGGACGCGGTGCACTAATTTGGGATCCCGGTCACTCTACAAAGAAAACGACACCCAAAAAAAACCAAAAACCTCATGTCGACCTTTAGACCTGTTGACCTAGCACATGTCGACATAGAAACCCTGTCGACCTTCCATCCATGTCGATCTAGTGACTGTCGACCTATAGTGGTCGACCTAAACATTGTCGACCTAGATACTGTCAATTTGATGAACCACACCCCTTTGCGGTGCACTACGATTTGATGCTGTTGCTTTCATCTAGAAGGATTTGTAGAAGACCCTTGAGAAATTACTGTATCACATTAGCCTGATTCATTTTATACACATTGGGGCTCAGCTAAATCATAGTTCTTTAGAATGTCATGCACTACAAGTAGGGAAGCCAATCCCGGGCCATTTTTTCAATCCCGGGTATCGGGATTGAAAAATGGCCAATCCCGGGATTCCCGGGATACCCGGGATTGGCTTTTAGATAGGTGGCCGCCCTCTCACCCCACCCCGCCCCGCCCGCCCCGCACATATAATTTACCATATACCGAGGGCGGGCGGGAGGGGATCATCCCTTCATTGCTGCTGGCGGCTCCTGACAGCGCAGCGTGACCTCTCATGCTGCGCTGGGGACCCGGAAGGAGGAAGCCGGGCAGCGTTTGAGCAATCCCCGTGATTGGAGCTTCCAATCCCGGGATTAAATCCCGGCCATTTTTGGGCCTAAATCCCGGGATCCCCCCGATCCCGGGATTGGCCACCCTAACTACAAGGCTCCTGTTTCTCTTTATAATTTTAGATTGTTGCCCTGTTTTGACAGAGCACAGTCGTTTGGTAATTTGTATATACAGTATGCATGTGTGTACAACTGGGTATGGGACTCAGGGTCGACACCAACTAGGTTGACGCCCATTAGGTCGACACCCATTGGTCGACAGTGGCTAGGTCAACGCTATAAATAGGTCGACACGGCCATTAGGTCGACATGAACAAGGTTGACATGAAAAACGGTTGACACAAGTTTTTTTGGTGTCGTTTTCTCCGTCAAGTGGCGGGGAACCCCAATTAGTGCACCGCGTCCCCTTGCATGGCTCGCTTTGCTCGCCATGCTTCGGGCAGGTTACCGTTTCCAATTGTAGTCCACGTGGATCGTAAAGTAGGAAAAAGTCCCCCCCCCCCCAAAAAAAAAGTGAAAAACTCATGTCAACCTTTTGTCATGTCGATCTTGTTCATATCAACCTAATGGCCATTTCGACCTATTTCTAGTGTCGACCTAGCCACTGTCGACCAATGGGTGTCGGCCTAATTGGCGTCGACCCAGAGTCCGGATATCGTACAATTTGTGGTTTGGAGCACTGTGTAGGTGTTAACTCTGTTTCCTTCAGTGGTATTCAAACAGCAGGCTTCTGGGCAGGTGCTAGGCCTTAGCCCCACAGAACCATCCAGACACCGTGCTGAGATGTGGAAGTCCCAGTACATTTTACTAGCTGTCAGTTGTGATTTTATTTTATTGGGGTAGTGGTGTAATCCTATGGTCTTACCTCTACAGCACTTTTATTTTACGCTGCAGGTGATTCACAGCAGCTAACAGAACAATCTCATAAATAAAATGTAGACTAACAAAATTGAAAACAGATTCAAAATGAAAGAATTAAGTAATACTATTGCCTATTTTTCCTAACTCGAACTCGCAAAGGGTGTAGAATGGCAATCTGGCTGTCTAATTGTACATGCCCTGGGCATCTTGGGTGCTGTTATGCTAAAGCACTTGGAGTTTGGATAGACCAGGTGCTGCGTGATAAAAGGGTTCCAGACACCCCACCTGCCCCCTCCCCACTGTGATGTGTTAGATGTGGCTGTGATGGAGATATGGGGACAATAAGACAGCACACATGCCTGTCCTCTATCCATGTGCATACACTCTCTGCTCCACCACCATCTCTGGTATATTCAAAGTAGGTGGTCTCTGCAGTGCACATCTGATGATCACTACATAAAGTAGCTCCCAATGTCTGTATACAGTGGACCTAGACACTACAACAGACCTAGACACTAGACAGGTACAATTATTGCAATAGGTTGTTGTATTACTGTATACCAGTCAGGCTTGAAGCTAATTGTTGAGATCTTGAGCGTACCCCATGTGATGGAAAAATCCAGGATGGTGTGGTATACAAAGTACAGAGAAATGGGTGGCATGACTGAGAATTTCCAGTGTTAACCAATAATAACTGTCAGTTTGCATATATATGATATTTACCAGGAATGTGCTTTACTGGACATGATGTTCTTGCATCACATTCTGTCCTCTACTGTGTTCTGTGAAAAATGTTATTTGTTTGTAGATGTTATGGTGCATCAGGTATAATCTGTGGATGACATACCTTTATTAATTCAGTAATATTCCTCCTTTTTGTCTATGAAGGTGTATAATATGAATCCTACCATGGGCACTGAATTGGAAAATTCCACAAATCACACTGTTGCATTGGTTATACAACCCCGGTGTCACCTCCAGCAGACCAACTTTGTATGGACAGACTCCTTAACAGATAGACAGTTTGGCAAATTCCGCTTTGGTATTGGACTCAGAACAGACACCACCTCAGGCACCAACTTTGTGAAAAAGACCTTGACATCTCTCCTGCAGGTGAGGGGTACGGAGCAGGTTTATGTCACAGTGACTGCAGAGACCAACCGCAGTGACGTCATGCTAGTTATCATCTCATGCAAGCTTGTGAGCAAAAAGAACAAAACCAGGTCCTACTTCATCCAGGATGGGTAAGAGCTAAACGTTAAGTTCTTAAGTTATTACTGTTGACATGTAGTTAAATGGTTATACGTTACAAGCTGTCTCTTAACTGAGTGTTATTAAACATGACTCATCTGCCACAATAACATCACGTCTGAGCTTTCTGAGGACAAAATGGAGAAGCTGCCTATAGCAATAAATCACATTCTATCCTTTTATGGAATGTACTAGATAAATGGTAGCTACAGTAGAAGCTGATTGATTGCTATGTGCAGCTTCTTCATGTGTTCTCTTTAGAAGGTTTGATACATTTCCCCCTGAGCTACTATAGGCTGCACATACAGTACTAGCCTACTATATAGTCCTACTGAACTGTGTATCTGGGATGCTTAGTGAGAGTGGGACGGTGGCTCCAACTACCACTAATGATGGAATAAATGCAATATTGTTAGTGATGAGCGGGTTCGGTTTCAGAGAAACCGAACCCCCCCGAACTTCACCCATTTTACACGGGTCCGAGGCAGGTTCGAACCTTCCCGCCTTGCTCGGCTAACCCGAGCGCGCCCGAACGTCATCATCCCGCTGTCGGATTCTCGCGAGATTCGGATTCTATATAAGCAGCCGCGCGTCGCCGCCATTTTCACACGTGCATTGAGATTGATTTGATAGGGAGAGGACGTGGCTGGCGTCCTCTCCGCGAGAGAGTTGATCTGATAGCTTTGCTTGTTAAATTATTTTACTATTGTGGGGAGGATTGGGGAGCAGCTGTTAGGAGGAGTACAGTGCAGAGTTTTGCTGATAACTTAAGTGACCACCAGTTTTTTATCCGTTCTCTGCCTGATAAAAACGCTCCATACCATATCTGTGCTCAGTGTGCTGCATGATATATCTGTGCTGAGTGCTCACACTGCTTAATTGTGGGGACTGGGGAGCAGCTATAGCAGGAGTACAGTGCACAGTTTTGCTGACAGTGACCACCAGTATACGTTTGTCTGCCTGAAAAACACTCCTGTGGCTTTTTTTTTTATACTAGTAGTTTAGCAGTCTGCTGACAGTGTCCACCAGGTCCATTATACTGTATATAGCAGTACGGTAGGCCACTGCTGTACCTACCTCTGTGTCGTCACTCGTCATCCATAAAGTATACTATCCATCCATCTACATTGTATACCTGTGGTGGCTTTTTTTTTTATACTAGTAGTACTAGTTGTCACAACTGAGGGCCTGAGCTGACGGGAGGCAGCCTCAGTTGTACGGGCTGAGATGTACCGGAACCTGGGAGGTTGTATCAGACCCCTGGACATGTAAGTAACATGAATAATAACTGCCCGAAGGCGTGACCATGACAACTTAGATAAAAGTCAATGATGTTTATTATGACAACTCCGCATCACAGCAGCAATAAAAGAAAACGTAAAAGTCAGCAAAGAATAAATACAGTTCCTGAGTACTACAGCATGGCAGGAGCCACAGGGCACTGGTAGTGTGAGATAGTTCTTATGATCTTCTAGATGGAAAGTCCTTACCAGGCCCGGCTGTAGCAATGGAGATAACCCAGGATTGTACCAGCTGGTGTTCCAGGAAGAGCTGGGTTGCTGAAGGTAAAACAGCTGCTGTGGATACTGGCTGGAACCAGACTGTTGTTAGCACGGAGTGGATACTGGCTGGAACCAGTTAAATAATAAATGAACTTTGGGAGCGATGAAATGTGAACTGAAATGTAGAACTTGAGAGCGGAGAAATAATAATTCCGGTGGAGAGTGGTAAAGTGTAGAAAGGACACCGGCCCTTTAAGGGAAGCTGTATTCTGCTGGAAGCTGAGGCTGGAAGCAGGTAGTGTTGTAGCTGGAAACAGATGAATCCACAATGGATTGGAGAGTCAGGCTACACCGCAGGTGGAATGCTGGTGCGGGTCTCTATGGTGGAAGTCTTGAGACAGGAGCTGGAACCTGGAAGACAATCATAGAAGAGAGACAAACAGGAACTAGGTTTGACAACCAAAGCACTGACGTCTTCCTTGCTCAGGCACAGCTTACTTATACCTGCAGCAAGGAAGGGGTTGGCTAGGCAATTATGCAAATCAACAATACAAACAGCAGATTGGTGGAAGTGATCAGATGACAGAATCCAAGATGGCTGCGCCCATGCAGACACTTGGAGGGAAGTTTGGTTTGTAATCCATGTGGTCTGGGAAACAGTAATGGCGGCGCCGGCCACCGGAGACAGGAGACGCCAGGCTGATAGATGCACATTTAACCACGCGGGCACAGCGGAGGCCGCGGCTGATGAAAACACCACTCTGACACTCTGCATGTGGAAACTCAGGAACAGCGGAATCTGGTCCTGGAACGCTGAGCCCGCCTTAGGAGGCATCTGAAGGGTAAGTAATGGCGTCCAGATACCCGGATCGTGACAGCACCCCCCCCTTTAGGAGTGGCCCCAGGACACTTCTTAGGCTTTAAAGGAAACTTTGCGTGGAAATTTCGGACCAAGGCAGGAGCATGGACGTCAGAGGCATTGGTCCAAGAGCGTTCTTCAGGACCATAGCCCTTCCAGTCAATGAGATACTGAAGTTGACCGTAACGGTGACGTGAGTCCAGGATCTTGGCCACTTCATACTCAACGCCTCGTTGAGTTTGGACTTTCGGAGTTGGTGGAAGTGAGGAATGAAACCGATTCAAGATTAGCGGTTTCAACAGGGAAACATGGAATGTCCTGGGTATTTTTAAGAAGGGAGGTAACTGGAGTCTGTAAGCAACAGGATTGATGACTTGATCAATTTTAAAAGGACCGATGTAGCGAGGTGCAAACTTCATACTGGGAACTCTTAACCTCAAATTCTTCGTGGATAACCATACCCGATCACCCACCTTGAGAGCAGGAACTGCTCGACGCTTCTTATCCGCAAACTTCTTGTACCTGAACGATGCCTTGAGCAGAGCTGATCGTACGCTCTTCCAGATATTGGCAAACTGATGCAAGGTGATATCCACTGCGGGAACAGAAGTTGCTGGAAGCGGTTGGAACTCAGGGACTTTAGGGTGGAATCCAAAGTTGGTGAAGAATGGTGTTGAAGAAGATGAAGAATGATACTGGTTGTTATGACAGAACTCGGCCCAGGGAAGTAATTGAACCCAGTCATCTTGAGAGGAGGACACATAGATGCGGAGGAAGGCCTCCAAGTCCTGATTCACCCTCTCAGTTTGACCATTGGTCTGAGGATGGTAAGCCGTGGAAAACTTTAACTTGACTTGGAGGACTTGACATAAACTTCGCCAGAATTTGGCTGTGAATTGAACTCCTCGATCTGAGATAATTTCTTCTGGAAGACCGTGGAGTCGGAAGATCTCTTGTATGAATACTTGAGCCAACTTGGAAGCTGACGGAAGACCGGTGAGAGGAATGAAGTGTGCCATCTTGGTGAACCGGTCAACTACCACCCAGATGGTATTGAACTTGTTGCACATGGGCAAATCTGTAATAAAATCCATCGACAAATGGGTCCATGGTCGACGGGGAACAGATAGTGGAACCAGTTGCCCCGCAGGCGACTGGCGGGATACTTTATGTTGAGCACACTTTGGCCAAGATGCAATAAACTCCAAAACGTCCTTTTTCAGAGTTGGCCACCAATAGGACCTAGAGATAAACTCCAGGGTTTTTTGGATACCTGTATGTCCGGCAAAACGGGAAGCATGGGCCCAATGCATGAGCTTCTTCCTTAGTGTCGGCTTCACAAAACTTTTCCCTGATGGGGGCGTAGAGTCCATCCCTACCGTGGAGAATGCCAACGGATTTATAATAGGATGCTTGTCTGAAGACTCTGACTCATTTTCTTGCTCCCATGAGCGGGAAAGGGCATCGGCCTTGCGATTCTGAGAGCCCGGACAGAACTGGAGTTTAAAGTCGAACCTGGAAAAGAAAAGTGCCCATCTGGCCTGACGAGGGTTGAGACATTGTGCGCCTTTTAGATATAGAAGGTTCTTGTGGTCTGTAAGGATGGTGATTGAATGAGAAGCTCCCTCCAACAGATATCTCCACTCCTCTAGAGCGAGCTTGATGGCTAGCAACTCCTGGTCGCCAATGGCATAGTTGCGCTCCGCTGGGGAGAACTTCCGTGAGAAGAAACTGCAAGGATGTAAATGACCATCTTTAGCCCTCTGAGATAACACCGCTCCTACTCCAACGGAGGAGGCATCCACCTCTAAGATGAAAGGAGAGTCGACGTCAGGCTGTTTCAGGACAGGTGCAGAGATGAACCTCTGTTTTAAAAGATGAAAAGCTTGCATGGCTTCTTCAGACCACTTGGACGGGTTAGCACCCTTCTTGGTGAAAGCAGTAATAGGCGCCACAATGGTGGAAAAGTCTCGTATAAACTTTCGGTAATAATTGGCGAACCCTAAGAACCTCTGGACCCCTTTGAGGGTTAAGGGTACTGGCCAATTCTGGATTGCTTGTAGTTTCTCAGGATCCATCTCTAGTCCGGAACCGGACACAATGTACCCTAGAAACGGAATGGACTTGACTTCAAAGACGCATTTCTCTAATTTGCAGTAAAGATGATTGACACGGAGACGGGACAGAACCTCCTTTACCCAGAAACGATGTTCCTCTAAATTGTTGGCAAAAATGAGGATATCATCTAGATAGACCACGACATGACGGTATAGAATGTCTCTGAAGATCTCATTGACGAAATGCTGGAAGACAGCTGGAGCATTGCTCAATCCGAAGGGCATGACGAGGTACTCATAATGTCCGTCACGGGTGTTAAATGCGGTCTTCCACTCGTCACCCTCACGGATCCGGATGAGATTGTATGCACCTCTCAGGTCCAGCTTTGTAAAGATGGTAGCTCCGCTAACTCTGTCAAAGAACTCAGTAATCAGGGGTAAAGGATAGCGGTTCTTGATGGTAATGTCGTTCAAACCTCTGTAGTCGATGCACGGCCGCAGACCACCATCTTTCTTCTTTACAAAAAAGAAGCCTGCGCCGGCTGGAGAAGAAGAAGGTCGAATGAACCCCTTTGCTAGGTTCTCTTTTATGTATTCCTCCATAGAATGCGTCTCGGGGAGAGACAACGGATAAGTTCGGCCTCGAGGTGGAACCTTCCCTGGAACGAGATCAATCGGGCAGTCCCATTCTCTATGAGGGGGAAGGATATCAGCAGAAGCTTTACTGAACACATCCGTGAAATCTTGATATGGAGGAGGTGGAACATCAGACGACCTGGGGGAGGAGGAACAGACAGGCAACACTTTAAACAAACATGTCTTAGTACAGGAGGAACCCCATGCCAGGATTTGCGTAGTCGTCCAATCAATTGTAGGATTGTGAAGACGGAGCCATGGAAGGCCCAGGACCACAGGATGTGTGGCTCTTGGAATCACTAAAAGTGAAATAAGTTCGGAATGAAGAACTCCCACTCTCAGACGAACTGGTAGAGTCCTTAGAGAAATAACTGTATCAAAAATTTTACTGCCATCCACAGCAGTTAAGGAAAAGGACGAAGGAAGTCTCTCGGTGGGTAGGGACCACCGTTTAACATAGGCTTCGGTAATAAAGTTCCCAGCTGCTCCGGAATCCAGGAGGGCAATGACGTTCTGATAACGTTGAGCAACTTGAAGCGAGACTGGGAGGTTACAATCTTGAGGAGATGGAGAGGAGATCATTACTCCTAGCCGGCCCTCTCCTTGGCGAGCTAGGATTTGGAGTTTCCCGGACGTTTGGGACAGGCATTAATGGTGTGAGACGGAGCTGCACAGTATTAACAGAGAAACTCGGAGAGACGTCTTCGGCGCTCAGCAGGAGTTAAACGGGAACGGCCAATTTGCATGGGTTCATCTTTAGTTGGTGACAGTTGGCGAGGAGGAGGAGCAGAAGATTTTGGAGCAGATGATCTTCCACGCTCAGTTGCTCTCTCTCTGAAACGTAAGTCAACTTTCGTACAAAGTGAGATTAACTCATCTAACTTGGAGGGTAAGTCTCTGGTAGCTAACTCATCTTTAATACGCTCGGATAAACCATGCCAGAATGCAGCATACAGGGCCTCGTCGTTCCATGCCAGTTCGGATGCCAGGATCTGGAACTGTATAAGATATTGTCCTACAGTACGTGATCCCTGGCGTAAACGGAGAATCTCAGACGAAGCTGAAGTTACCCGGCCTGGCTCGTCGAAGATGCGCCTGAATGTTGACACGAATGCAGTGTAAGAAGATAGCAGGGTGTCGGACCTCTCCCATAACGGTGATGCCCAATCGAGGGCTGAGCCACTGAGAAGAGAAATAATGTAGGCAATTTTTGTACGGTCACTGGGGAAATTGCCAGGTTGTAGCTCAAACTGAATCTCACACTGGTTGAGAAATCCCCTGCAGAATCTTGGAGATCCGTCAAATTTTGCTGGCGTTGGAAGATGAAGACGTGGAGCAGGAATGGGTAAGGTGGGTGGGGTTATAGCTGGAGTCACTGTGGTTGACGCACCAGACGCGCCTGATCCACGGAGAGTGGTCTGAATCCCATCCAGCCGAGTAGAGAGATCCTGGAGACAGCGGATGATGTGGCCCTGTGCAGCCTCCTGATGTTCTAGTCGGGCTGCCAGTTCTTGCATCGGCCTAGCCGCTTGATCCTGGTCTCCGGCTGGATTCATTAGGTCAGTGCTTACTGTCACAACTGAGGGCCTGAGCTGACGGGAGGCAGCCTCAGTTGTAGGGGCTGAGATGTACCGGAACCTGGGAGGTTGTATCAGACCCCTGGACATGTAAGTAACATGAATAATAACTGCCCGAAGGCGTGACCACGACAACTTAGATAAAAGTCAATGATGTTTATTATGACAACTCCGCATCACAGCAGCAATAAAAGAAAACGTAAAAGTCAGCAAAGAATAAATACAGTTCCTGAGTACTACAGCATGGCAGGAGCCACAGGGCACTGGTAGTGTGAGATAGTTCTTATGATCTTCTAGATGGAAAGTCCTTACCAGGCCCGGCTGTAGCAATGGAGATAACCCAGGATTGTACCAGCTGGTGTTCCAGGAAGAGCTGGGTTGCTGAAGGTAAAACAGCTGCTGTGGATACTGGCTGGAACCAGACTGTTGTTAGCACGGAGTGGATACTGGCTGGAACCAGTTAAATAATAAATGAACTTTGGGAGCGATGAAATGTGAACTGAAATGTAGAACTTGAGAGCGGAGAAATAATAATTCCGGTGGAGAGTGGTAAAGTGTAGAAAGGACACCGGCCCTTTAAGGGAAGCTGTATTCTGCTGGAAGCTGAGGCTGGAAGCAGGTAGTGTTGTAGCTGGAAACAGATGAATCCACAATGGATTGGAGAGTCAGGCTACACCGCAGGTGGAATGCTGGTGCGGGTCTCTATGGTGGAAGTCTTGAGACAGGAGCTGGAACCTGGAAGACAATCATAGAAGAGAGACAAACAGGAACTAGGTTTGACAACCAAAGCACTGACGTCTTCCTTGCTCAGGCACAGCTTACTTATACCTGCAGCAAGGAAGGGGTTGGCTAGGCAATTATGCAAATCAACAATACAAACAGCAGATTGGTGGAAATGATCAGATGACAGAATCCAAGATGGCTGCGCCCATGCAGACACTTGGAGGGAAGTTTGGTTTGTAATCCATGTGGTCTGGGAAACAGTAATGGCGGCGCCGGCCACCGGAGACAGGAGACGCCAGGCTGATAGATGCACATTTAACCACGCGGGCACAGCGGAGGCCGCGGCTGATGAAAACACCACTCTGACACTCTGCATGTGGAAACTCAGGAACAGCGGAATCTGGTCCTGGAACGCTGAGCCCGCCTTAGGAGGCATCTGAAGGGTAAGTAATGGCGTCCAGATACCCGGATCGTGACACTAGTTTAGCAGTCTGCTGACAGTGTCCACCAGGTCCATTATACTGTATATAGCAGTACGGTAGGCCACTGCTGTACCTACCTCTGTGTCGTCACTCGTCATCCATAAAGTATACTATCCATCCATCTACATTGTATACCTGTGGTGGCTTTTTTTTTTATACTAGTAGTACTAGTTTAGCAGTCTGCTGACAGTGTCCACCAGGTCCATTATACTGTATATAGCAGTACGGTAGGCCACTGCTGTACCTACCTCTGTGTCGTCACTCATCATCCATAAAGTATACTATCCATCCATCTACATTGTATACCTGTGGTGGCTTTTCTTTTATACTAGTAGTTTAGCAGTCTGCTGACAGTGTCCACCAGGTCCATTATACTGTATATAACAGTACAGTAGGCCACTACTGTACCTACCTCTGTGTCGTCACTCGTCATCCATAAAGTATACTATCCATCCATCTACATTGTATACCTGTGGTGGCTTTTTTTTTATACTAGTAGTTTAGCAGTCTGCTGACAGTGTCCACCAGGTCCATTATACTGTATATAGCAGTACGGTAGGCCACTGCTGTACCTACCTCTGTGTCGTCACTCGTCATCCATAAAGTATACTATCCATCCATCTACATTGTATACCTGTGGTGGCTTTTTTTTTATACTAGTAGTTTAGCAGTCTGCTGACAGTGTCCACCAGGTCCATTATACTGTATATAGCAGTACGGTAGGCCACTGCTGTACCTACCTCTGTGTCGTCACTCGTCATCCATAAAGTATACTATCCATCCATCTACATTGTATACTACCTGTGGTGGCTTTTTTTTATACTAGTAGTACTAGTTTAGCAGTCTGCTGACAGTGTCCACCAGGTCCATTATACTGTATATAGCAGTACGGTAGGCCACTGCTGTACCTACCTCTGTGTCGTCACTCGTCATCCATAAAGTATACTATCCATCCATCTACATTGTATACCTGTGGTGGCTTTTTTTATACTAGTAGTACTAGTTTAGCAGTCTGCTGACAGTGTCCACCAGGTCCATTATACTGTATATAGCAGTACGGTAGGCCACTGCTGTACCTACCTCTGTGTCGTCACTCGTCATCCATAAAGTTTACTATCCATCCATCTACATTGTATACTACCTGTGGTGGCTTTTTTTTTATACTAGTAGTACTAGTTTAGCAGTCTGCTGACAGTGTCCACCAGGTCCATTATACTGTATATAGCAGTACGGTAGGCCACTGCTGTACCTACCTCTGTGTCGTCACTCGTCATCCATAAAGTATACTATCCATCCATCTACATTGTATACTACCTGTGGTGGCTTTTTTTTTATACTAGTAGTACTAGTTTAGCAGTCTGCTGACAGTGTCCACCAGGTCCATTATACTGTATATAGCAGTACGGTAGGCCACTGCTGTACCTACCTCTGTGTCGTCACTCGTCATCCATAAAGTATACTATCCATCCATCTACATTGTATACCTGTGGTGGCTTTTTTTTTATACTAGTAGTTTAGCAGTCTGCTGACAGTGTCCACCAGGTCCATTATACTGTATATAGCAGTACGGTAGGCCACTGCTGTACCTACCTATGTGTCGTCACTCATCATCCATAAAGTATACTATCCATCCATCTACATTGTATACCTGTGGTGGCTTTTTTTTTATACTAGTAGTTTAGCAGTCTGCTGACAGTGTCCACCAGGTCCATTATACTGTATATAGCAGTACGGTAGGCCACTGCTGTACCTACCTCTGTGTTGTCACTCGTCATCCATTAAGTATACTATCCATCCATCTACATTGTATTCCTGTGGTGCCTTTTAGTTGTGCGCATTAAAAATATGGAGAACAAAAATGTGGAGGTTAAAAAAATAGGGAAAGATCAAGATCCACTTCCACCTCGTGCTGAAGCTGCTGCCACTAGTCATGGCCGAGACGATGAAATGCCATCAACGTCGTCTGCCAAGGCCGATGCCCAATGTCATAGTAAAGAGCATGTAAAATCCAAAACACAAAAGTTCAGTAAAATGACCCAAAAATCAAAATTAAAAGCGTCTGAGGAGAAGCGTAAACTTGCCAATATGCCATTTACGACACGGAGTGGCAAGGAACGGCTGAGGCCCTGGCCTATGTTCATGGCTAGTGGTTCAGCTTCACATGAGGATGGAAGATTGTAAGCTTGCGAGCAGGGCCTTCCTACCTCTGTCTGTTTTTACACAGTTTTGTTCTATTACTGTTGTTCTAATTGTAAAGCGCAACGGAATATGCTGCGCTATATAAGAAACTGTTAATAAATAAATAAACAAATAAGCACTCATCCTCTCGCTAGAAAAAGAAAAGACTTAAGCAGGCAAAAGCACAGCAAAGAACTGTGCGTTCTTCGAAATCACAAATCCCCAAGGAAAGTCCAATTGTGTCGGTTGCGATGCCTGACCTTCCCAACACTGGACGGGAAGAGCTTGCGCCTTCCACCATTTGCACGCCCCCTGCAAGTGCTGGAAGGAGCACCCGCAGTCCAGTTCCTGATAGTCAAATTGAAGATGTCAGTGTTGAAGTACACCAGGATGAGGATATGGGTGTTGCTAGCGCTGGGGAGGAAATTGACAAGGAGGATTCTGATGGTGAGGTGGTTTGTATAAGTCAGGCACCCGGGGAGACACCTGTTGTCCGTGGGACGAATATGGCCCTTGACATGCCTGGTCAAAATACAAAAAAAATCAGCTCTTCGGTGTGGAATTATTTCAACACAAATGCGGACAACAGGTGTCAAGCCGTGTGTTGCCTTTGTCAAGCTGTAATAAGTAGGGGTAAGGACGTTAACCACCTCGGAACATCCTCCCTTATACGTCACCTGCAGCGCATTCATCATAAGTCAGTGACAAGTTCAAAAACTTTGGGCGACAGCGGAAGCAGTCCACTGACCAGTAAATCCCTTCCTCTTGTAACCAAGCTCCTGCAAACCACACCACCAACTCCCTCAGTGTCAATTTCCTCCTTACCCAGGAAAGCCAATAGTCCTGCAGGCCATGTCACTGGGAAGTCTGACGAGTCCTCTCCTGCCTGGGATTCCTCCGATGCATCCTTGAGTGTAACGCCTACTGCTGCTGGCGCTGCTGTTGTTGCTGCTGGGAGTCGATCATCATCCCAGAGGGGAAGTCGGAAGACCACTTGTACTACTTCCAGTAAGCAATTGACTGTACAACAGTCCTTTGCGAGGAAGATGAAATATCACAGCAGTCATCCTGCTGCAAAGCGGATAACTGAGGCCTTGGCAGCCTGGGCGGTGAGAAACGTGGTTCCGGTATCCATCGTTAATTCAGAGCCAACTATAGACTTAATTGAGGTACTGTGTCCCCGGTACCAAATACCATCTAGGTTCCATTTCTCTAGGCAGGCGATACCGAAAATGTACACAGACCTCAGAAAAAGACTCACCAGTGTCCTAAAAAATGCAGTTGTACCCAATGTCCACTTAACCACGGACATGTGGACAAGTGGAGCAGGGCAGACTCAGGACTATATGACTGTGACAGCCCACTGGGTAGATGTATTGCCTCCCGCTGCAAGAACAGCAGCGGCGGCACCAGTAGCAGCATCTCGCAAACGCCAACTCGTTCCTAGGCAGGCTACGCTTTGTATCACCGCTTTCCAGAATACGCACACAGCTGAAAACCTCTTACGGCAACTGAGGAAGATCATCGCAGAATGGCTTACCCCAATTGGACTCTCCTGGGGATTTGTGACATCGGACAACGCCAGCAATATTGTGCATGCATTACATCAGGGCAAATTCCAGCACGTCCCATGTTTTGCACATACCTTGAATTTGGTGGTGCAGAATTATTTAAAAAACGACAGGGGCATGCAAGAGATGCTGTCGGTGGCCCGAAGAATTGCGGGCCACTTTCGGCGTTCAGGCACCGCGTACAGAAGACTGGAGCACCACCAAAAATACCTGAACCTGCCCTGCCATCATCTGAAGCAAGAGGTGGTAACAAGGTGGAATTCAACCCTCTATATGCTTCAGAGGATGGAGGAGCAGCAAAAGGCCATTCAAGCCTATACATCTGGCCACGATATAGGCAAAGGAGGTGGAATGCACCTGTCTCAAGCGCAGTGGAGAATGATTTCAACGTTGTGCAAGGTTCTGCAACCCTTTGAACTTGCCACACGTGAAGTCAGTTCAGACACTGCCAGCCTGAGTCAGGTCATTCCCCTCATCAGGCTTTTGCAGAAGAAGCTGGAGAGATTGAAGGAGGAGCTAAAACAGAGCGATTCCGCTAGGCATGTGGGACTTGTGGATGGAGCCCTTAATTTGCTTAACCAGGATTCACGGGTGGTCAATCTGTTGAAATCAGAGCACCACATTTTGGCCACCGTGCTCGATCCTAGATTTAAAACCTACGTTGTATCTCTCTTTCCGGCAGACACAAGTCTGCAGGGGTTCAAAGACCTGCTGGTGAGAAAATTGTCAAGTCAAGCGGAACGTGACCCGTCAACAGCTCCTCCTTCACATTCTCCCGCAACTGGGGGTGCGAGGAAAAGGCTAAGAATTCCGAGCCCACCCGCTGGCGGTGATGCAGGGCAGTCTGGAGCGAGTGCTGACATCTGGTCCGGACTGAAGGACCTGCCAACGATTACTGACATGTCGTCTACTGTCACTGCATATGATTCTCTCACCATTGAAAGAATGGTGGAGGATTATATGAGTGACCGCATCCAAGTAGGCACGTCATACAGTCCGTACGTATACTGGCAGGAAAAAGAGGCAATTTGGAGGCCCTTGCAGAAACTGGCTTTATTCTACCTAAGTTGCCCTCCCTCCAGTGTGTACTCCGAAAGAGTGTTTAGTGCAGCCGCTCACCTTGTCAGCAATCGGCGTACGAGGTTACTTCCAGAAAATGTGGAGAAGATGATGTTCATTAAAATGAATTATAATCAATTCCTCCGTGGAGACATTCACCAGCAGCAATTGCCTCCAGAAAGTACACGGGGACCTGAGATGGTGGATTCCAGTGGGGGCGAATTAATAATCTGTGAGGAGGGGGATGTACACAGTGAAAGGGGTGATGAATCGGACGATGATGATGAGGTGGACATCTTGCCTCTGTAGAGCTAGTTTGTGCAAGGAGAGATTGATTGCTTCTGTTTTGGTGGGGGCCCAAACCAACCAGTCATTTCAGTCACAGTCGTGTGGCAGACCCTGTCGCTGAAATGATGGGTTCGTTAAAGTGTGCATGTCCTGTTTATACAACATAAGGGTGGGTGGGAGGGCCCAAGGACAATTCCATCTTGCACCTCTTTTTTCTTTCATTTTTCTTTGCATCATGTGCTGTTTGGGGAGTATTTTTTTGAAGGGCCATCCTGCCTGACACTGCAGTGTCACTCCTAGATGGGCCAGGTGTTTGTGTCGGCCACTTGTGTCGCTTAGCTTAGTCACACAGCGACCTTGGTGCGCCTCTTTTTTTCTTTGCATCATGTGCTGTTTGGGGACTATTTTTTTCAAGTGCCATCCTGTCTGACACTGCAGTGCCACTCCTAGATGGGCCAGGTGTTTGTGTCGGCCACTTGGGTCGCTTAGCTTAGTCACACAGCTACCTCATTGCACCTCTTTTTTATTTTGCATCATGTGCTGTTTGGGGAGTATTTTTTTGAAGGGCCATCCTGCCTGACACTGCAGTGTCACTCCTAGATGGGCCAGGTGTTTGTGTCGGCCACTTGTGTCGCTTAGCTTAGTCACACAGCGACCTAGGTGCGCCTCTTTTTTTCTTTGCATCATGTGCTGTTTGGGGACTATTTTTTTCAAGTGCCATCCTGTCTGACACTGCAGTGCCACTCCTACATGGGCCAGGTGTTTGTGTCGGCCACTTGGGTCGCTTAGCTTAGTCACACAGCTACCTCATTGCACCTCTTTTTTATTTTGCATCATGTGCTGTTTGGGGAGTATTTTTTTGAAGGGCCATCCTGCCTGACACTGCAGTGCCACTCCTAGATGGGCCAGGTGTTTGTGTCGACCACTTGTGTCGCTTAGCTTAGTCACACAGCGACCTTGGTGCGCCTCTTTTTTTCTTTGCATCATGTGCTGTTTGGGGACTATTTTTTTCAAGTGCTATCCTGTCTGACACTGCAGTGCCACTCCTAGATGGGCCAGGTGTTTGTATCGGCAACTTGTGTCGCTTAGCTTAGTCACACAGCGACCTTGGTGCGCCTCTTTTTTTCTTTGCGTCATGTGCTGTTTGGGGACTATTTTTTTCAAGTGCCATCCTGTCTGACACTGCAGTGCCACTCCTAGATGGGCCAGGTGTTTGTGTCGACCACTTGTGTCGCTTAGCTTAGTCACACAGCGACCTAGGTGCGCCTCTTTTTTTCTTTGCATCATGTGCTGTTTGGGGACTATTTTTTTCAAGTGCCATCCTGTCTGACACTGCAGTGCCACTCCTAGATGGGCCAGGTGTTTGTGTCGACCACTTGTGTCGCTTAGCTTAGTCACACAGCGACCTTGGTGCGCCTCTTTTTTTCTTTGCATCATGTGCTGTTTGGGGACTATTTTTTTCAAGTGCCATCCTGTCTGACACTGCAGTGCCAATCCTAGATGGGCCAGGTGTTTGTGTCGGCCACTTGTGTCGCTTAGCTTAGTCACACAGCGACCTTGGTGCGCCTATTTTTTCTTTGCATCATGTGCTGTTTGGGGACTATTTTTTTCAAGTGCCATCCTGTCTGACACTGCAGTGCCACTCCTAGATGGGCCAGGTGTTTGTGTCGGCCACTTTTGTCGCTTAGCTTAGCCATCCAGCGACCTTGGTGCAAATTTTAGGACTAAAAATAATATTGTGAGGTGTGAGGTGTTCAGAATAGACTGAAAATGAGTGGAAATTATGGTTATTGAGGTTAATAATACTATGGGATCAAAATGACCCCCAAATGCTATGATTTAAGCTGTTTTTTAGTGTTTTTTGAAAAAAACACCCGAATCCAAAACACACCCGAATCCGACAAAAAATCTTCGGTGAGGTTTTGCCAAAACGCGTCCGAACCCAAAACACGGCCGCGGAACCGAACCCAAAACCAAAACACAAAACCCGAAAAATTTCCGGTGCACATCACTAAATATTGCTCATACAGGCAATGTTGAGCTCTTCTCTTGGCTGCTGTACCAGAGTTGGTCACCATCAAACTGCTGGAATGTGAGTCAGAGGTCCTAGGTCTGCGGCCTGCCTATCTCTCTATGCAGTGTGGATAGTGCTGGCCTGCAGTGCTCTTGGCGGAAGGTGAACACAATAGAGAAGGAGAGAGCAAGAGGGGGAGAAAGGGCGACAGACAGAATGGGGAAAGAGGGGGAGGAGACGGGGAGAAAGGTAGGGAAAGAGAGGGAGAGAGCCAGGGAATGAAGGGAGGGACAGAGGGATGTGGTGAGAAAGGGAGACAAAGGATAAAGTAGGGAAAGCAGAAAAAGCGGTGAAATGGGGGAAAAAAACAAAGCAAAACAGCTACAGCTACTCCTCCATATTATGTTTTTTTCCTGTATTTAATGTGTTTGCAAACTAGAGACATGCTTGGACCCCCGTGTTTTGGTTATAATTCATCATCGTTTTTTGCTTTTGGCAAAACCACCGTCAAGTGCTTTGGTTCGGTTTTGGATTCCTTTATAATTTATAAAAATCGATAAACATTGATTTAAAAAAAAAAACAAGAAAAATGTATAAAACCACTAAAATCATAATATTTGGACCTGTTTACATGAAATTCAAAACCCGAGTTCCGAACTGACAACAGACACGAGCCGGGACTCTTGTTCCACTCGGAACCCCAAAGTAATTGCTTACTTGGACTAGATTCAACTCGGAACCCCTAAGTTCGGGTGTGTTTTTATTTCAGGAAAACTGAACCGCACAATTGTATTGCAAACCAGCATATTACGAACAAAAAATTCAACTACAGCTATGTTTCATGTATCCACTGTGCTACGTTCTATTAAACATAGGCAGGTTTTATGACTTTATTACTTTCTGGATGAGCTTTTACACAACATGAGAGTGCAGTCAGGTGAATCAGACATGCTGATCATGTGGTGTTTGCTGGACAGGAACTCTGTAGAGCAGCGTTTTCCAACCATGGTCCTTGAAGCACAGTAATGGGCCCTACAGACAGGGCGATATGCCGACGAGCTGCCCGATCGCCGATACGGCAGACGGGCGACCCAGAGGCGGGGGGGCAGTGACGGGGGGAATGAAGTTTCTTCACTCCCCCTGTCACCCGGCTCCATACAAGTGCAGGCAAATATGGACGAGATCGTCCATATTGGCCTGCATGCACAGCCGACGGGGCACCCGCGATGAACGAGCACGGGGCCGCACATCGTTCATCGCTGGTGACTCCACACTCAAAGATATGAACGTTATCTCGTTCAATAATGAACGAGATCGTTCATATCTTTGAAGATTGTCGGCCAGTGTGTAGGGCCTATAACACTTCAGGTTTTAAGGATATCCATACTTGAGCACAGGTGACTTAATTAGTATCTCAGATGTTCTGATTTAACCATCTGCGCTCAAGCCTGGATATTACCTGGAAAACCTAATAAAACCTGGACAGTTTGTGTGACTTGGGGACCGAGGTTGGGAATCACTGCTGTTAAGGTTGTCACCTTATATATGAAGTCTACTTGATGCAACTTGGTAGCTACATTTATTTATCTTTCTATTGTTAAAGGCAGAGTTCCCCAACTCCACCATTACAGCCCAAGTGTTAAGGATAGTCATGCTTGAGTCCAGTTGGTAGAATGAAATTGACTGAGAGACAAATTAAGTCACCTGTGCTCAGGGCCGGAGCTTCCACTAGGCAGCTTTAGGCAGCTGCCTAGGGGCACCGGGACCTGAGTCGGTGGCCCGCTAAAGCTGGATGAAAAAGGTAGCATGGTCCTAGCTCTCACAGCCACCGCAATCCCCCCGGAACCCGTATCTACAGTAGCCACAACTGACAAGCTTCTGTAGTGCAGCCTCCAGCTCCACCTCCACCCAGCACAGGCAGTAATTTTGACAGCTCCTGGAGTCCTGGCTCGGGGTGACTTGCGGCGCTGCACTTCATTCCAGGCTCTTTCACAGACTACTCAGTCCCAACTCTGCATTGCAGCCTGCACAGTGCTCTCTCTGCATTTGATAAGGAAAGAGGGGGAGAGCAGCAGTCTGGAGGAAAGTGTGTGGGGGGGGGGGGGTTGGGAGTGGGGATGGGGATAAGCAGCAGGCATGCACACAGTGTGGAGGGTTAAGCAGCAGCATGCACACAGATGGTGGATGGGAGAGAACAGAAGACATTTAAAAGAGTAGGGTGGGGTGAGAGCAGCAGGAAACGACACAAACTGGGGAGATGGGGAGTAGAGAGCAGCCATGCAACTGGGGATGGAGGAGAGCAGCAGTATGCCTATCACCTGAAGGGCGGGTAGGGGGAAGGGTCAGTAGTCAGTAGTTTTGCCTAGGGTGCCAAGAAACCTTGCACCGGCCCTGCCTGTGCTCAAGAACGGATATCAAGAAAAACCTGGCGGATTTTGAGAAACTCGGGTTAAGAGTTTATAGGCAGAGGACAGTGCCGTTTCTAGCGGCGGGCGAGCCGTGCAACCGCACGGGGCGCCCGCCGCGGCACTTTGTGACTACTCCTCTCCTCCCTCTCCCCCCGAGCGCTCCTGCTCGGGGGGCGGGGCTTCGCGGAATGACGCAAACGCGTCATTCCGCGAAGCCCCGCCCCCCGAGCAGGAGCGCTCGGGTGGAAGAGAGAGGGAGGAGAGGACTGGAGATAACCATCGACGGAGGAAGCGGCCGGCGCGCGGGACCCGAAGATCGGCAAGTTGTAAGTATTCTCTCTCTCTCTCTCTCTCTCTCCTCCCACTTGACACCTGCCGCACTGTGTAAAATGGGGACACTTGCCGCACTGTGTAAAATGGGGATACCTGCCGCACTGTGTAAAATGGGGGCACCTGCCGCACTGTGTAAAATGGGGGCACCTGCCGCACTGTGTAAAATGGGGACACCTGCCGCACTGTGTAAAATGGGGATACCTGCCGCACTGTGTAAAATGGGGGCACCTGCCGCACTGTGTAAAATGGGGACACCTGCCGCACTGTGTAAAATGGGGATACCTGCCGCACTGTGTAAAATGGGGATACCTGCCGCACTGTGTAAAATGGAGACACCTGCCGCACTGTGTAAAATTGGGATACCTGCCGCACTGTGTAAAATGGGGGCACCTGCCGCACTGTGTAAAATGGGGATACCTGCCTGCGTACTGTGTAAAATGGGGACACCTGCCTGCGTACTGTGTAAAATGGGGGCACGTGCCTGCGTACTGTGTAAAATGGGGACACCTGCCTGCGTACTGTGTAAAATGGGGATATCTGCCTGCGTACTGTGTAAAATGGGGACACCTGCCTGCGTACTGTGTAAAATGGGGATATCTGCCTGCCGCACTTTGTTAAATGGGGACACCTGCCTACCGTACTGTGTAAAATGGGGACACCTGCCTGCCGCACTTTGTAAAATGGGGACACTTGCCTGCCGCACTTTGTAAAATGGGGACACCTGCCTGCCGCACTTTGTAAATGGGGACACCTGCCTGCCGCGCTGTGTAATATGGGGACACTTGCCTGGTGTAATGTGTAAAAAGGGGACTTTTTTATTTTTATTTTTTTCCCCTGTGGTGGGTGTGATATCAGACGAGGCCACGCCCACTGTAATGAGACCACGCCCATTTTAATCAGGCCACACAGCCTTGTCGGGAGCGCGCGCGCCTTCGGCGCGCACATGCTTTTTTTCTGGCTATATGGGGGGGGGGCACGCAATTTTTTTTTATAGCAATGGGGAGGGGGGGCGCATTTTGAAATCTCGCACTGGGAGCCAAATTGTCTAGAAACGGCCCTGGCAGAGGAGATAATGTATACTTGCAGACTTTCTTGAAAGATGTGTTCTAACCTTATTTCATGGGCGGGATGTACTAAAAGGAAAATGCGGTAAAACCCCCGTTTTCGGAGGTTTACCGCATTTTCATATGTACTAAGGCCCGGCCGCCGGGTTTTCATCGCCTAGGGTGCCATGCCATCTTTTGATGGCGATACCCTATAGAAGCCTATGGGCTTTTTACCGCCAGCCGCCGCATCCCGCCACCCCGCACCGCTCATGCCTCCCCCCTCCCCCCGGCATACCTGTGTGCAGGCAGCCCTGGTCCCGGAACCCAAACTCTTCCTCCCCCTTGCAATACAGCCAGAGGTCCTTCCGGCTGCAGGGAGGGGGGAGGAGGAGCCTGGGACTCAAGTCTGCCTGCTTGCCGGTGTCTGGGAGGTGAGAGACCCCAAGGAGGCGACTGAGACCCCCGTACAACCTTCTGACAGGTCTCTGCCACTGCATTGGGATGTTAATCGCATATGTTAGTACATATGCGAATAGCATCGCTGCGGTGATATATTTTAATACATCCCTCCCAGTGCATTAAACTGTTGTAAATTGCAAGTTAGAATAGATAGTTTTGTTTCCAGTTATGCAAATTCAAGCAGAATGGTATAGTCAATGCTTCACAGACTTGAGCAAAATCAAAAAGGGAGGCTGCCACGTGAATAGATGTCGTGCGCATATGCGTGTCCTCTATTCACATTAAGAGGAGAGCTTGGGGGATACCCAGCACCTCTGTAAGTGCTGGTTAAGCCCCTAAGATGTGATGCAGATGGCTGGACACACCTCCAATAGTGACGCCAACAGGGCTGGGCCCCCTTCCCTTGACAGCCGCGCCCTGTTTTGGGGCGCGCTCAGCGATACTGTGTCCACAATTCTTAGTGCCCTGCCCGCATCCTAGCCGGAACCAAGGGCGTAACTACAATAGGTGCAGGAGGTGTGGCTGCTATGAGGCCCAGGCCGCCTCAGGGGCCCGGCCCTCCTCCTGCACCTAGTTGCTGAGCCACATTGCTTTTATTTCTCATGCTCTGGCGGCTGGCTCCATCTCCGCAGACCTAACTGATGCTGGGAGGAGGCATATCTGAGCCTGCAGGGACATCCCTGGACCTGTCGGGCGACAGGGGGGACAAAGAGCACACTTGTGCAGGGCCCCAAGGATCAGGGACACAAATAACAGGGCCAAAGTGCCAATATTGCTTTTTAAAGTGTACCAACTGCTCACTTTAAGTAGGAAAACAATTAACAATTAACAGGCCCCCTAAACCCTCCACTCTCCTTTTACCTCATCACTTTGTCCAGTCCCTGTCCATGCTGTATTATCATCATTATGCATGTCGCTGCACTGGCGCTTTTCTGTATATAGGGTCTAGAGAGAGACACACACACATGCAGAATCCTCCTGAATCCTCTACCAGTGTGTAAGTAGTACAGAGGCTGCTGCTATTCTTGCATGTGACAAGATAAATTATAGATTTTTTTTAATGTGTATTCTAAGGTTGTTTAAGTTGTATTTGTTCCACTACAAGAAAACTTTATAAAATAGTTGCCTCTCAATTAGGTGGAGCCATAAACAGTACCCAGGCATTATTCAACTGTTAGTTTAAATCTAATATACCCCATTGGATTAAATGTAATATACACACTCCATACAGCCTAACATGACCCAGTCCTGGAAGGATAACATGTTATCTTAAGTTATGATTGCAATCGCCTATGGTGAAACACCTTTCTTATCTATTAAATAATTCAACACAGGTGACACTAATCATACTGTATATTAAGAAGGAAGTCCATGTAGGAAGAATTTTCTCCCTCCTGGAATGGGTCATGTTGGGGGGTATTCACCGGGGGTCCCCTTGTCTTAAGTGCCCCGGGCACCCCCAAGGCTCAATCCGGTCCTGGCGGAAAAGATAGAAGGGCGAGGCAGTGTCTAACCTGCCATAGACTTTTTACTCCAGAGTTTTGACCATAAAAATGATTAGAATGATACAAAGAAGAAATTTCGAATATATTCTTTGTATTTTTCATATACTTTAAGTAGTCAAAACCGTGGCGTGCGCATTAGTATGACGGGAAAGGCTCTGCCTCACCTGACTCACCCCACCACACGTCACTGTTGAGGGGACAGAGAGATATCAGTGTTCTGGGCCCCAAGATTTCTGTTGCTGGCCCTGATCCTAATCCAGACCCCTAAATTTACCCTAATGCCTGCAGTAAAATTCTGTTTCTATGTGTATTGCAAGAAAATATCTGCGAATCCAATGGTACCGTAAGTGCGGTATATACTTGCACTTCTTCGTGGGCGAGAACTTCTACCCTAATTGAATTCAGCCCTATGAATAGAGTTGTGTGATCCCTGTGTAGCAGTCGAAGAAAGGGTTAAGCTCTGCAGCTTGTCACTCAGATGACACTGTTGCATTTTTTGCAGAAGTGGAGCAGGGAGCGGTAACCCACAGACCGTCTGCAATAATTATGCTGGGTGCACACTAGACCAGTGGTTCTAAAACTGTGTGTCCCGTGGCACCCTGGGGTGCCTCAGGACACTTGCAGGGGTGCCTTGGATTGGTCAATGTGATAGCAAAACCAGTGCTGGTAATCATAAAATATGTGCACAAACAGAGGCAAATCCTGTCCCTCACCATATAACTGAACCTAAGGATGACATATCAGGGCCGTAGTTAGGTGTGTGCCAGCAGTGCCTTGCCCACAACGCATACGCACTGTGGGCGCAGAACCGCTGGTAACACCCTCACTGCCGTGCCGCAGCATTTTTTACTGTCAGTCCGCCGCTAGCTACAGTGTCCAGCTGCTTCTAACATAGGTAGCTGGGCGGCTGGCAGTGCTGCAGCTGAACTCCCCGTCTGTGATCACGCCCAGCCGCTTCCTGGTTCCCGTTCTGTGTCCGCCCCCAGCCCACCCACAGTGCACTGTGAAGAGCTGCATCGTTTGGGCAGTCGCGGGAGGGAGAGTAGGACACTAAACAGCAGGAGGAAATAATGTAAGTCAGCTTCTCCCTCCCTCTCTGCTTACTTGGACACACCACACTAAGGGTGGAGGGGGGGGGGAAGGGGTACGTGGGTTGTAAGGGGCTCTAACAGTCATTAAGGAATAGAGACTCTACCTGGCATAATGTGAAAAAGGGGACTCTACATGCCGTATTGTGTAAAAAGGGTACTCTACACGTCATCTTGTGTAAAAAAAGGAGACCCCACATGCCGTATTGTGTAAAAAAGGGACCCTATGTGCCGTATTTTGTAAAAAGGGGACCCTACATGGCGTATTGTGTTAAAAGGGGACTCGACATGCCGTATTGTGTAAAAAAGGGACTCTACATGCCATATTATGTAAAAAGGGGACACTACATGCCGTATTGTGTTATAAGGGGACTGTGCCTGCCGTAATGTGTAAAAAGTGGACTCTACATGCCGTATTGTATAAAAAGGGGACTCTGCCTGCCGTAGTGTGTAAAAAGGGGACTCTGCCTGCCATAGTGTGTAAAAAGGGGACTCTGCCTGCCGTAATGTGTAAAAGGACTTTACCTGGTGTAGTGGCGCTACTGTGCTGCGTTATTTGAATAATGGAGACTACTCTGCAGCGTAATGTGGATTGGTATTATTTTGTGGCCACACCCCTTCCCCATGAAGCTGTGCCCCTATATTTTTGCAGCGCGTTTATGGCGCGCACTGGCACTGTTGTTGATCGGGGGGAGCTGATGCTGTTTCTTGCGCACAGCGCTTAAATGTCCAGTCACTTCACTGTGACACACATATACTGTATATAATATAATATAATATGTAACAGTCCTCACCATTAGGCTCCTGCATGGGCTATAGTGAAGCAGAACTAGTACTCAATTTACTCCAATACCAATGGTATTTATTGATACGAATGCAAGATAAGCAGCATGTCAATGAACAAATCTTTTTCCAATTCTTATCAACTCATGGACACCGTTTCGGACATCACCGTCATCAGGGGAGAATCCACTATTTGCTGTCACACACATGTCTTATCTAACCTGAGTAATCACCAAGTAAGTGCACTCACCTGGCCACCAGCGCTGCCCGTCTTCCCGCCATCAGACAGACCGCACACACCTCCCTGGCTGCCGCACTGTAACGTCAACCGGAAGTGACGTCCAAGCCGCTCTCCCCGCGTTGCTTAGCTACTGGTAAGCACAGTGTGCAGTGCAGCATTACCTAATGATGACGTGCAAGCAGGTCTCGCTGTGCTGCCTGGCAACCGGAACGATGCAACCAGCCCTGTCAATGTTAAGTTAGGACCTGGAGCGATCTATGACCATAAACAAATACCAATCCCACAAAAAAAACATGCAAATCATCACATAATCCACACCACATCTGGTATCCTGGCCCCATCTGCACCTAAAAAGTGTTCTACACTCTAGTTTATAAGTTATGGCCAATGGTTTCCACAATAGCGGGGACAGTGATGTAAACACGGTATATATGTGCATCATATTATTATCCATAATAGCATACAACATCTCTATCTACTATTTTAAAGTGCATTAGATGCGCACAAATACCGCATTTAAATACTTAACATACATACAAAAACATGGTGGAGTATTAACATCTTTACAAATAGGAAATATTGATCAAGTCATGACTGTAGAAAAACACTCCTAACAGTGTACTTAATAAAGTAGGTCAAGGTAAACCAGTTCACCAACCAATTTGTTATTATTACAGATATGGTGACATCAGTAGCTTCTCATTTAATCCATCGGGAGCCAGTGAATTCAATCGGTAGATTCATCTACTTTCTTGCCTTAATAGAATTTTATTTCTGTCTCCCCCTCTCCTTAATGGTGGAACATGATCCAGCGGTATACATTTAAAGTCCTTCAACATATGACCAGTCAGGAAAAAGTGCTTTGCTACTGGAGGAGTGCTGGATTCTATTATTTAAGCAGCTTTCTTAATCGAGGATCAATACATCGATATTCTCTCTTTCAACATGCGTATCGTCTTGCCGACGTATAATTTTTTGCAGGGGCATATTATTGCATAGGTTACATTTTTGGTCTCGCAGGTAATTCTGTGCCGCAAAAGATAAATCTCACCCATAGCTGGATGCACAAAGTTTCTTCCAGTCATCATGAAACAGCAAGTAGCACAATTGCCACATTTGTAGGCTCCAGATTGTAAATTCAGTCATCCCGCATTGGTAGCCACCCTCGGGCTGATGTCTGAGTAGGACACTCTTTCTTTCAAGTTTCTACTCCGTTTGTAGCTGAATAACGGAATTCTTTCACAGAATCCACTCAGTGTGGGATCAGTTTGTAAGATGTGCCAGTTTAATATGGACTTTTTAACCATGCCAGATGTCATGGCATATGTGCTGGCAAACACCAAACGTTCTGTTTCATCTTTTCTCTTTCGGGGTGTAAATAGATCCTCGTGTGTGTATTCCATACATATTGACACTGCTTGGCGTACCTCTTGCTGATTATATCCTCGATCAATTAAATTTTGCCTCATCTTTGCCAGAGCCTCAGGTAATTTCGCAACTTCCGATGTAATTCGCGCCACTCTTAATTACTAGGAGAAAGGCAGTCCCTTCTTCAGGGGTTGTGGATGGAAACTGGTCGCTAAAAGCAGTGTGTTTTTATCGATTGGTTTTCTAAAAACATCTGTAGTGAATCTGCCATCACTTATCCCTATTAATACATCAAGATATTCAATACTGGTGTAACTATATCTATGGGGGAACTTGATTGACCCAGACCCACTATTCAACTTATCCACAAATCATTAAGTAGCATCTCGCCACCAGTCCACAGCATGAACAGATCATCTATGAATCTAACATAAAAGCTAATGTATTTAGAAAAAACTGAATCCCCAATGATATTTGTACACTGAAAATCATACATAAACAAGTTAGCATACGATGGGGCCATATTAGACCCCATCGCCATTCCGTTCAATTGCAAAAAAAAATAATTATTAAAGAAAAAATATTTTTTGTGCAAAATTATCTCAATGAGCAAAATAAAAAAAATCAACTGGTGGGCCCGCATACTGTGGACTGGTGGCGATAGATTTCTTAACAGCTTCCACACCTTCACAATGTATAATACTTGTGTATAAACTGGTGATGTCTAAGGTCAGCAGTAAACATCCTGAGGGTGGTGACCCACAATTGTTTAATTTGGTAATAAAATCTGTAATATCCTTCATGAAGAAAGGAGTGTCTTGCACTACTGGCTGAAAGTAGTAGTCTACAAAGTGGGATAGAGGTTGTCCCAAAGACCCATTGGACGAAATGATGGGCCTTCCCGGAGTATCCACTAAACTCTTGTGTACCTTAGGAAGGATATACAAGAGTGGGATCCTCAGGTAGTCTTGAGTCAAAAATTTGACAGTCTGATCATTTATCCGTCCATTTGTGTGACCCAGATTTATAACAGCATCAATCTCCCTTTTAAATTTGTCAGTGGGATCAAATGTGAGTTTTTTTTATAGCAGGTATCATCCGATAACTGCCTCATGACTTCCCTTACGTACGTAGTCAGTTCTATTTACTATCACTATCCCCCCGCCTTTATCAGCGGGGCGGATAATGATATTGGTGTTATCGTGCAAGGACCTAATTGCTGCCACCTCATCTTGATTTAGATTGGGGTGACAGATCCTAGCCTTATGTAACATCGGTATTGTATCCAATCTGACCAATCACATAAAAGTCTCGATTGATGCATTGGAAGATGGCGGGTCAAACATGCTGGGTACCTTGAACGGGGTTATAGCTTTATTTTTTGCTACAAAAAATCTTTTAAGCGTAACTGTCTGTGAAACTTATACAATTCGACCTCAAAGTCTAAGGGTTTTTGCATATATGTCTGTACAAAAGACAGGCCTCTAGTAAGTATGCTTTTTTCTGACTCAGTTAGCTCATGTGTAGATAGGTTATATATAGCTATTTCCGACCCCCCTTGGCACCTTTTAGATTTTTTGTGTTTGATCCCCTCTCCTGCTGTGCTTTCTGAGTCTCTGTCTGACGTTGTTTTGCTGAGGGTGTAGATTTTCCCCACCTAAAAAATGTGGTTTCTGTTTCCCTGATTGATCTGAGTCACTCTGGGAAGTATTAGACTCAATGTCTGTAAACTGTCTCATAGGTCGTCTACGAAAATTTTGTCCAGCTTTCCACTGTCTTCTATTGGATTGACCAAGTAACCAAGGATATACATTTCAAATCCCTGTAGTCCTCCTTTACATTTCTATACTTGACCTTCTTAAAGGATAACAGTTCAGTCTTAAATGAGGCCACACCTTCATCAAGTTTTACCAACCAATCTGAGCTGTTAGCAGATTTAATAGTGTCTAATCCTGCTATCTCACAACTTTTAATCTCCTTCTCCAAGTTTTTTTTAAGTCTTTATTTACTTGCTGGATCACCAGTAACATTAGGTCAAAACTGCACTAATTAAGGATTAAGCACCAAGCTTAAGCTGGACAAAATTCTCATAGACGACCTACTGTATGAGACAGTTTACAGACATTGAGTCTAATACTGTAAGGCTGTCCACATGTCCTTAGCTGACACTTTCCCACTGATTATAGAATAAACATGCTGCTCCACAGCTAAGCCTATCATGACGATGGCACTGTCTACATCATCTGGGTTAGGACCTGCTCCTGGGTCTATTGTGACCTTCCACAATTCAGATTTGGAAACAGAGTTAGGAAAGAGCAAGTAACAGTGCACCTGGATAAACCATGTTGCGATGAAAGGTGGGGAATACTATTTATTGTTTTGCATGCAAATACTGGACAGCTTTATTTTTATCCTGCAATTAAGATTTCAGCAAGGGCGTAGCTACCATAGGTGCAGGGAGTGCAGCTGCTATGGGGCCCAGAGCTGAGAAGGGCCACCTTACCTGTCACAGTTACATGTGTTATATACAGGGTGTAGCCAGGGGCGGATCCAGAAGAAAATGAAAGGGGGGGCACCATGATAGGGGAATGGTAATAGTTATATTTACATGCACCTAAGGCACGGGTGCTCCCAGATAAGGAGTGTGGTATCACAGAGGGCGTGGCCTCACAGAATACGCCATCAGGTAATGATTGGCAGTAGGAGCGCATCCTGGTTTATTGCCAATGTTTCACCCTGATGAAAAGGCTGATTGGGCCTTGAAATGTTGGTCACCTGTTCCATTAGTTATGGGAGCCTGGAAGCCACCCCAGCACAATATAATTATTAAAGTTTTTAGTTGGTGGCGGCAGGTGCAGCATACCTTGTTTTGGGCACTGCAGGACACAAAATGCCCATCTTTGATTAGCAGAAGCAGCCAGCTGGTTCTCCAACAAGCAGCATAAGACATCTGCAGGACATCCCTGTCACAATCACACGGGCCGCCTTCTCAAAGCTGAGGCTGAGTTTGACTGCACCTAGCATGGTGGTAAAGGAAGGAGGAAGCGCTGGGAAACTGTGCGGTGCACTGAGGGCTAATGAAGCCTTCTGCGCCGTCATAAGTAACAGTCTTAGTCGATGCTGGCATCTGAACCCCGCGTCTGGGCTGGACTCTGGCCGGCTGGCAGGGGGAGAGGTAGGTTGCGGTGTGAGCAGGGGGAGGCTGGAGCTCCTCCCCATTGGTTACCACACATACTTGCTGTTAGAGCCGCGGCGGGTCCTAGTGACTGCCGGCTCTTTTATCAAATACGACGGACGGAAATAGCAGTAGTGCTGCTGCTGTTCTCCTTTTGAAAAAAAGAAGAAGTAAGAAACGACAGGGGGGGACGGGCCCGAGTGCCCCCCCCCCTGGATCCGCCTATGGGTGTAGCTACCATAGGTGCAGGGAGTGCAGATGCTATGGGACCCAGAGCTGAGAGGGGGCCACCTTCAGTTACATGTGTTATATATATTTTTACCATTGGGTGATACTTAGAAGACCTTACAAACCTATGCATTAGGGTCTAGAATATATCTATATGCCTCTGGAACTGCTTATTGTAAAGTGGTATAAAATGAACTGGAGGGCATTATAATATTGCATAATATGAATTGGGTGCTCTGTAATATGGTATACTATAAAATGGAGACACTATCGTATGGTATAATATGGACTGGGTGCACTCTATGTCATAATGTGAATTGGGGGTACCGTGTTGCATAATGTGTACTGGCAGCCCTACAGTCTGACATAGTAGGAATTAGGGCACTACTACAGTTCATAAAATAAAGTAGGGCACTACTATGGGGCATAACATTATCTAAGGTAATACTGTGGTATAGAAAATTAACTAGGACACTTTTATGGATCATATAATTAACAAATGCTCCAGAGCCGTATATCTGTAGAGGCATTGGTATAGGGGCCCTTTCAAAATGTTGCTATAGGGCCATCAGTGTTCTGGCTACGCCCCTGGATTTCAGTTTGGACATACCCCACCCAAATCTAAATTCTCTGCACATGTTACATCTGCCCCACCTGTAGTGCTACATGGTTTTACCAAGGTGCACAGTTACTTGTTCTTTCTTAATCCCAATTCAGAATCAGGCACTCAAGGGTCTATTTACTAAGCCTTGGACAGAATAAAGTAAATGGAGATAAAGTAGCAGCCAATGAGCTCCTGTCATTTTTCAAATACAGCATGTAACATGGCAGTTAGGAGTTGATTAGCTGGCACTTTATCTCCATCCACATGCCAGATATGCTCTGCAAACCTGTCTATATGTTCAATACAGCATCAGCCCATATGAGAGCCGACTTCACACAGTTACACTAAAACACCACACACACAATAAGGGTAAATAACTCCCCCGGCTGCACAGGATGAGCAGAAAGTCTGGAAGATGTATTCTATTAACAATAACATCTGCTTAAACGCTGTCCTGTTCTTATTCCTGCACATCACTAATTCATGTGCACAGTATAACCATCGATGATACATCAGATGATTTTGGTGTGATCGCATTGCAGGATTTGATGTCAGAAGCCTGGCAACCAATCAGTGCTGGCTTCAGATGTCTATTCCTACCCTGAAGTCTTTCTGCATACAAGCTAAGGTGCTTTTTGCAAAGCTGTATTCTAAATTGCAATGTTAGATCTGCACTACAAACTAGGGAAATATTGCACTGCGGCCAGCCCCGAAGCAGCACTTGCGACCACCCTGTGCCAAGCACCAGACTCACAACAATGAAGTAATGTGGGGGGGGGGGGATGCCGCCAGCAGGAGACACATGGAAGCTGCCCCGATGCTCCAGGCAGCTCTACACACTGCAGAGTACATGCTCGGCACATCCTCTGGACTTCTAGTCCGTGCATCTTGATAGGCAGATGCAGGGGCCATGGCAGTGCCACCCCAGCACCCTGTCTGAGGCTACTTTAGCTGGCAACTGCGCCCTACAGCTATTTTCCTTAGTGCTCCTCTGTTTCTCTCCCAGCCCTGTCTGACACCTGAAGACAAAGCTGGATTAAGATCCCATGGGGCATGGGTGGGTGTGTGATGGGTGTGACAGCATGATCACATTATCATGGCTACATATGTGCTATACAATGTTGAGATTATCAGCATTTAAAGCAGGGAGCAGGGTTACAATGACACAAGTCACCACAAATTGTGTCATCTGCTGCCTGAATTACCCAACACATTCATGAAAGTGGCTGCCGTCGGAGGGACACACACGGCTCAGGGAGACTTGAATAACTTCCAGGCAGCCAGAAGCACCACCCGATTCTGGAGCCTCCTGGCTGATCCGGGAGAGTAGGCAATGATAGGACCAGAAATTGAATCTCTATTTAGAGCACAAATAAAACTTGGATCAGTGCTTTTTAATATCTTTATTAGGAACATTACAAACGGTATTGAAGGGAAAGTATGCCTTTTTGCAGATGACACAAAGGTATGCAACAGGGTAGACACACCAGGAGGAATGAACAAGAGTGTAGCAATTACAGTTTAATGACAAAAAAAAATGCAAAATCATGCACTTGGGTCTCAAAAACTCAAAGGCTAAATATAGTATTAACAGAATGATTTAATGGATACTACTAAGGTGGAACGGGATCTAGGAGTCACTATTTCAAGCAACTTAAAGGCAGGTCAGCAATATAACAAAGCAATGAGGAAGGCTAGTCAGATGCTTGGTAGATAGGGAGAAGAATCAGCAGCAGAAAGAAAGAAGTAATAATGCCACTGTATAGGTCATTGGTATGGCCTCATTTAGAATACTGTGCTCAGTTCTGGAGGCCATATCTCCAGAAGGATATTAATACACTAGAGACTGTACAAAGAAGGGAACTAAAATGGTGCAAGGTCTACATCACAAAACTGACCAGGAAAGACTAAAAGAGCTTAACATGTATAATTGGGTGCAGAGAAGGGAAAGGGGGACATGATAGAGACTTTCAAATATATTAAGGGTTTTAACAAAGTACAGGAGGGAAACATTCTTCATAGGAATAGAGAAGTACTAGAACACAAGGACATGCACTGAAACTGGAGGGAAGTAGGTTCAGCGGAAATAGGAGGAAAAATTACTTCAGAGAAAGTGTAGTGGACAAGTGCAATAGTTTCCCATCAGAGGTGGTAGAGACTAATACAGTAAAATCAGTTGCGTATCTATAATGGGTGCAATGTGTCGGGTACACACTGGCACCTAATATGGCCAATGCCAGGATCGGGGGGATCCCGGGATTTAGGCAAAAAATCACCCAGGATTAAATCCCTGGATTGGAAGACCCAAACCCAGGGATTGCGGGATCAGGCTGCCCTTTGTGTTTTTAAAGCAGGGCAGCGTTGAGCGTCCTCAGGACACGCAGACGTTTTCCAGCTCCCTCCTCCCGGCTCCCCCTGTGCAGCGTGATGTGAAGTCACAGGTCACGCTGCGAAGTACGCCGTCACCCGCCGCCAAGCCCGAAAGTTGTGTCCCACCCTCCCTCCCCCGTAGTATGGTGAGTTATGTTGCGGGGTAGGGCGAGAGAGGCGGACACACAGGGAAAAAAAGCCAATCCCGGGAATCCCAGGCTTGACCATTTTTCAATCCCGATACCCGGGATTGAAAAAAATGGCCCGGGATTGGCCACCCTACTGGCACCTCGGGTCCAGGGGGACCCACACTACACCCATTTTTAAGTATTCGTTTCCACAGTTCAGCGGTGCTCTGGCAGCCCAGCAATATCACTGGGAATATGGTCTAGCAGCCATTTTCACAGAGATTTGCATATGTACAGTAGGGGGAATCACCGGGAAAATGGCTGCAGCACCATTTTCCTGAAGTCCCATGCATGCGCAATAGACTCTAGAGCGGTGCTAGAGTCTATCAGTGCCCTGCGCTGTGGCACTGACTATGCTGCCTGGCTGCCAGTGAGAGAGAGGACGGGATCCCTGTTGGAGACTGCACACAGGCTTCCTCCTCTTTTAATGCGCCCCGAAGTAGAGCAATTAAAATAGGATTTTAATACCTACCGGTAAATCCTTTTCTCTTAGTCCGTAGAGGATGCTGGGGTCACTTCAAGAACCATGGGGTATAGACTGGATCCGCAGGAGACATGGGCACTCCAAGACTTTCAAAGGGGTGTGAACTGGCTCCTCCCTCTATGCCCCTCCTCCAGACCCCAGTTATAGGAACTGTGCCCAGGGAGATGGACATTTCGAGGAAAAGGATTTATTGTTAAACTAAGGTGAGATACATACCAGCTCACACCTCAAGCACGCCGTACAACATGGCATTCAACACAACGCAAGTCAACGGCATGAACAAAATCAGCAACAGGCTGACTATAAATGTAACACAACATGTGTGTAACCATAACTAATAACTGCAGATACAGTATACACTGGGACGGGCGCACAGCATCCTCTACGGACTAAGAGAAAAGGATTTACCGGTAGGTATTAAAATCCTATTTTCTCATACGTCCTAGAGGGTGCTGGGGTCACTTCAAGAACCATGGGGTTTATACCAAAGCTCTAGAACGGGCGGGAGAGTGCGGATGACTCTGCAGCACCGATTGACCAAACATGAGGTCCTCATCAGCCAGGGTATCAAACTTGTAGAACTTTGCAAAGGTGTTTGAACCCGACCAAGTAGCCGCTCGGCAAAGTTGTAATGCCGAGACCCCCCGGGCAGCCGCCCAGGACGAGCCCACCTTTCTGGTAGAATGGGCCTTCACCGATTTCAGTAACAGCAATCCAGCCGTAGTATGAGCCTGCTGAATCATATGACAGATTCAGTGCGCAATAGTCTGCTTGGAAGCAGGAGCCCCAATTTTGTTGTGAGCATACAGGACAAACAGAGCCTCTGTTTTCCTAAACTGAGCCGTTCTGGCCACATAAATTTTCAAAGCTCTTACTACATCGAGGAACTTCGATTCCAGCAAGGCGTCAGTAGCCACTGGCACCACAATAGGTTGGTTCAAGTGGAACGACGAAACCACTTTTGGCAGAAACTGCTGACGAGTCCTCAACTCTGCTCTATCTTCATGGAAGATCAAATAAGGGCTCT
The DNA here is from genome assembly GCF_028390025.1 of Pseudophryne corroboree. Classification (NCBI taxonomy): domain Eukaryota; kingdom Metazoa; phylum Chordata; class Amphibia; order Anura; family Myobatrachidae; genus Pseudophryne; species Pseudophryne corroboree. The sequence continues at coordinate 122,288,409 of NC_086454.1, read as the reverse complement.
TGTGAGACAAGGCCGCCAATTCAGACACCCGCATGGTGGATGCCAAGGCCAACAGCATGACCACTTTCCAAGTGAGGAATTTCAACTCCACCTTTTGTAAAGGTTCAAACCAATGAGATTGAAGGAATTGCAACACCACGTTAAGATCCCACGGTGCCACAGGGGGCACAAAGGGAGGTTGGATGTGCAACACGCCTTTCACAAAAGTCTGAACTTCTGGAAGGGAGGCCAATTGTTTTTGGAAGAAAACCAATAAGGCTGAAATTTGTACTTTAATGGAGCCCAATTTTAGGCCAGCATCCACACCGGCTTGTAGAAAATGGAGAAAACGTCCTAATTGAAATTCTTCCGTAGGAGCCTTTTTGGAATGAGTGGAAACGGAGGAAACACGTACACCGACTGAAACACCCACGGTGTCACTAGGGAGTCCACTGCTATTGCTTGAGGGTCTCTTGACCTGGAACAATATCTCTGAAGTTTCTTGTTGAGGCGAGACGCCATCATGTCTATTTGAGGAATTCCCCAAAGACTTGTCACCTCTGCAAAGACCTCTTGATGAAGACCCCACTCTCCTGGAGGGAGATCGTGTCTGCTGAGGAAGTCTGTTTCCCAGTTGTCCACTCCTGGAATGAAGATCGCTGACAGGGCGCATGTATGCCTTTCCGCCCAACGGAGAACCTTTGTAGCCTCTGCCATAGCCGCTCTGCTCTTTGTTCCGCCCTGGCAGTTTATGTACGCGACTACTGTTATGTTGTCCGACTGAATCAAGACGGACTGATTGCGAAGATGTTCCGCTTGCAGAAGGCCGTTGTGAATGGCCCTTAACTCCAGAACATTTATGTGTAGACACATTTCCTGGCTTGACCATCTTCCCTGGAAGCTTTCCCCCTGTGTGCTCCCCGGCATCGGAGACTCGCATCTATGGTCACTAAGATCCAGTCCTGGATCCCGAACCTGCGTCCCTCTAGGAGGTGAGAGCTGTGCAGCCACCACAGGAGTGAGATTCTGGTCTTGGAAGACAGGGTTATCCTTCGGTGCATGTGCAGATGGGACCCAGACCACTTATCCACAGGTCCCACTGAAACACTCTGGCATGGAATCTGCCAAACTGAATGGCCTCGTAGGTCGCCACCATCTTCCCCAGCAACCGAGTGCATTGATGGATCGATACTCTTGGCGGTTTCAGGATTTGTTTGACCAGGCTCTGAATTTCCAGAGCCCTTTCCACTGGAAGAAAAACTCTCTGTAATTCTATGTCCAGAATCATTCCCAAAAACGACAGACATCTCGTTGGAACTGTGATTTTGGCAAGTTTAGGAGCCAACCATGTTGCTGCAGAATTGTCAGGGATAGCGTAATGTTCTGCAGCAATTGTTCCCTGGATCTCGCCTTTATCAGGAGATCGTCTAAGTACGGGATAATTGTGACTCCTTGCTTGAGCAGGAGTACCATCATTTCGGCCATTACCTTGGTGAAAACCCTCGGAGCCGTGGACAGACCAAACGGCAACGTCTGAAATTGGTAATGACAATCCTGAACTGCAAACCTCAGGTAAGCCTGATGTGGAAGATAAATGGGAACATGTAAGTAGGCATCCTTTATGTCTACCGACACCATAAAATCCCCCTCCTCCAGACTGGAGATCACTGCCCGGAGAGATTCCATCTTGAATTTGAATTTCTTTAGGTAGAAATTGAGGGATCTGAGGTTCAGGATTGGTCTGACTGAGCCATCTGGCTTCGAGACCACGAACAGGCTCGAATAAAAGCCTTCTCCCTGTTGCGACGGGGGAACCTTGACAATGACTTGATTGAGACACAATTTTTGTATTGCGGATACCCCCTCCCTGTCCGGAAGAGAAGCTGGTAAGGCCGATTTGAAAAATCGGCGAGGGGGAACGTCTTGAAACTCCAGTTTGTACCCCTGGGACACTATTTCTAAAACCCATGGGTCCATAGCCGAACGAGCCCAGAACTGACTGAAGAACCTGAGACGTGCCCCCACCGGTGTGGACTCCCGCAGAGGAGCCCCACCGTCATGCGGTGGATTTGGCAGAAGCCGGGGAGGACTTCTGTTCCTGGGAACCCGGCCACGGCCGGTGATCGTTTACCTTTTCCCTTTCCTCTAATAGCAAGGAAGGAAGACCCTCGGCCTTTTCTGTATTTATTGGGCCGAAAGGACTGCATCTGATAGTGGTGTGCTTTCTTTTGTGGTGCAGGCACATAAGGTAAAAACGATGACTTACCCGCGGTAGCAATAGATACCAACTCAGCGAGGCCGTCACCAAACAATACACCACCTTTATACGGTAGAGAATCCATAGCTTTCTTAGAGTCAGCATCAGCATTCCATTGATGAATCCACAATGCTCTCCTAGCTGAGACTGCCATGGCATTGGCCCTTTATCCCAAAATGCCAATATCCCTCGCAGCTTCCTTTAGGTAGACTGCAGCGTCCCTGATATAACCTAGTGTCAAAAGAATGTTATCCTTATCCAGGGTATCTATTTCAGATAACAAGTTATCTGCCCATCTTTCGATAGCACTACTCACCCACGCAGACGCAATGCCCGGTCTGAGTAGCGTACCCGTGGTGATATAAATGGATTTCAATGTATTTTCCTGCCTACGATCCGCAGGATCCTAGGGCTGCCGTGTCAGGAGACGGAAGAGCCACCTTTTTGGACAGCCGTGATAGAGCTTTGTCCACAATCGGGGGTGACTCCCATTTTTCCCTATCCCCAGAGGGAAACGGATACACCACTGGAATCCTTTTGGGGATCTGAAACTTTTTGTCAGAATTTTCCCAAACCTTTTCACAAAGCGTGTTCAGTTCATGAGAGGGAGGAAACGTTACCTCAGGTTTCTTTCCTTTATACATACAGACCCTAGTATCGGGAACAGTAGGGTCCTCAGTGATATGTAATACATCTTTTATAGCCACAATCATGTACTGAATGCTCTTTGCCAATTTTGGATCTAATCTGGCATCACTATAGTCGACACTTGAGTCAGTGTCCGTGTCGATATCCGTGTCTGCCAGCTGGGTAAATGAACGTTTTTGTGACCCCGAGGGGGTCTGGACTTGTAACAACACATCCTCTATGGATTTCTTCCAAGCCTGGTTCTGAGACTCAGATTTATGCAATCTCTTATTTATCAGAGCCACATTAGCATTCAGAGCACTCAAAACATTCACCCAATCAGGTGTTGGCGGTGCCGACAGGGTCACTCCGACAGTCGTTTGTGTCCCTAACATCGTCTCCTCCTGGGAAGAGCCTTCAGCCTCAGACATGCCGACACACGTGCACGCAGCACACACAGACACACTGGGCATATAGGGGACAGACCCACAATAAAGCCTGTCAGAGAGACACAGAGGGAGTTTGCCAGCTCTCACCCAGCGCTTAAACCCGGTTCTGACACAGTTACAGAATATCCCAGACCTGCAGCGCTTTTATAATAACCTATATTGCACCAAAATTCACTGTGCCCCCCACCCCGTTTTGCACCCTGTTACTTGTACAGCAGTGTGAGGAAGGACCAGCGTCTCTGCAGCTTCTGTGAAGAGAAAATGGCGCCGTGAGGACTATGCCCCACCCCCAGAATGGCACGCTTCAGCCCCGCTATTTTCCCAAAATCTTTATACTGGCGGGGGTTTGGACAGAGGTTTGGCACCTTGTCCCCTCTTGCCAGTCACTTTTTTAGAGGTTAATATGCTGCCCAGGGAGCCCCCCCCCCCCCCCCCCCCGCGCCCTGCACCCTGTAGTGCTGCTGAGTGTGGGAGCATGGCGCGCAGCACGCCCGCTGTGCGGTACCTCTGAAGCCGTCACTGAAGTCTCCTGTCTTCTGGCTCTGTAAGGGGGGTGACGGCGGGATCTGGGAACGAGCATCTAGGCGTACCTAGCGATCAGACCCTCAGGAGCTAATGGTGTCCTGTAGCCAAAGAAGCAGAGCCTTTAAACTCACAGAAGTAGGTCTGACTTCTCTCCCCTTAAGTCCCACGATGCAGGGAGACTGTTGCCAGCAGTTCTCCCTGAAAATAAAAAACCTAACAAAGTCTTTTCAGAGAAACTCAGTAGAGCTCTTCAGAGTGCATCCAGTCTGCCTGGGCACAGATTCTAAACTGGGGTCTGGAGGAGGGGCATAGAGGGAGGAGCCAGTTCACACCCCTTTGAAAGTCTTGGAGTGCCCATGTCTCCTGCGGATCCAGTCTATACTCCATGGTTCTTGAAGTGACCCCAGCATCCTCTAGGACAGGGGTGTCAAACTCAAATTCATCGGGGGCCGCATCAGCAGTTTGGTCCCCATCAAAGGGCCGGTTGTATCTGTAGGTCTATCCAAAATTTACCGCTCCACCTGCCTTATATGTGCCCAGCCATCTGCCCCCTTTTAAAGTGCCCAGCCATGTGCCCCCTTTTATAGTGCCCAGCCATGTGCCCCCTTTTATAGTGCACAGGTCCCCATTTTACACATTGTGGCAGGCACAGGTCCCCATTTTACACATTGTGGCAGGCACAGGTCCCCATTTTACACATTGTGGCAGGCACAGGTCCCCATTTTACACATAGCGGCAGGTACAGGTCCCCATTTTACACATTGTGGCAGGCACAGGTCCCCATTTTACACATTGTGGCAGGCACAGGTCCCCATTTTACACATAGCGGCAGGTACAGGTCCCCATTTTACACATTGTGGCAGGCACAGGTCCCCATTTTACACATAGCGGCAGGTACAGGTCCCCATTTTACACATTGCGGCAGGCACAGGTCCCCATTTTACACATTGCGGCAGGCACAGGTCCCCATTTTACACATAGCGGCAGGTACAGGTCCCCATTTTACACATTGTGGCAGGCACAGGTCCCCATTTTACACATTGTGGCAGGCACAGGTCCCCATTTTACACATAGCGGCAGGTACAGGTCCCCATTTTACACATTGCGGCAGGTGGTGGAAGGAGGGAGAGAAAGAGAGGAAGGGAGAGGGGCTGACTTACATTTGAAGCGGTTCTCGCCGCTCTTCAGCCGCCTCTCCCTCCTCGTCTGCGCGGCTCCCTTCTCCCTCCTCCGACGGGGTTTCGTTGAATGACGCGTTTGCGCCGTGACGTCACGACGCAATCGCGTCATTCCGCGAAACCCCGCCCCCCCCCGAGCTGGGCACTCGGGAGAAGGGGGTTTCATGGCGGCGGCACCGCGGGCCATCAGACGAGGTCTGGCGGGCCGGATTTGGCCCGCGGGCCTTGTCTTTGACACCCCTGCTCTAGGACGTATGAGAAAACATGCTTGGGATAGACATAAGAATATCCTTACAAAAAAATAAGGAGGAAATAGGGTTTTGGTTAAATGGGGGAAGACTAGATGAGCCAAGTGGTTATTATCTGCAGTCAAATCCTATGTTTTAATAATATGATCCCTCATAAACACCCATTAAGAATACAATGTAACACATTTGAGTGAGATTTGGTGTGGGAACTACACTTCTCCTTAAGTCTAAACTCTAGGCAAGATGCCCTTTTGCCCCCCTCCCACCCACATACAATGATGCTGGAAAGTTTGTGAACCCTTCAGAATGTTCTATATTTCTGCTAAAATTTGGACTAAAACTACCTCAGATTTTCACACAAGTCCTTAAAGTAGAACCAGATCTAACAAATGAGACAAAAAAAAATTAGACATGCTTATTTTGTAATTGAGAAATATGATCCAATATCACATATCTGTGAGTGGCAAAAGGATGTGAACCTTTGCTTTCAGTATCTGGTATGACCACCTTGTGCAGCAATAACTGCAACTAAACGTTTCCGGTAATTGTTGATTAGTCCTGAACATTGGCTTGGGGGAGATTTTACTCTATTCCTCCATGCCAAACAGCTACAGCTCTATTATGTTGGTGGGTTTCCTCCTATGAGCTGCTAACATTTCAATTTTATTAAGGTCAGGACTTTGACTTGGCCACTCTAAAACTTTACATTTATTCTTCTTTAACCATTCATTGATTGAATGACTTGTGTGCTTCGAGTCATTGTCTTGCTGTATGACACACGTTCTCATGAACATATGTCCTAACATTTCCTTTAGAATATTCTGATATAATTCATTGTCCCATCAGCAATTCGTCCTGGGGCAGATGCAGCAAAACAGGCCCAAACCAAGATACCACCACCACAGTGTTTCACAGATGGTATGAGGTTTTTAAGCTGGAATGCAGTGTTCTCCTTTCTCCAAGCATAACGCTTCTCATTTAAACCAAAAAGCACTATTTTGGACTCATCTGTCCACAAAACATTGCTCTTATAGCCTTCTGGCTTGCCCAGGTGATCTTTAGCAAACTGCAGATAGGCAGCAATGCTCATTTTGGAGAGTAGCGGCTTTCTCCCTGCAATCCTGCCATGCACACCACTGTTATTCAGTATCCTCCTGATGGTGGACTCATGAACATTAACATTAGCTAATGTGAGAAAGGCCTTCAGTTGCTTAGAGGTTACCTTGGATTCCTTTATGACCTTGCAAACTATTAGACACCTTGCTCTTGGCGTGATCTTTGTTGGTCGACCACTCCTGGGGAGGATAATAAAGGTCTGGAATTTCTTCCATTTGTAAACAATCTGTCTGACTGTTGATTGGTGGAGTCTAACTCTTTAGAGATGGTTTTGTAACCTTGTCCAGCCGGATGAGCATTAACAACTCTTCTTCTGAGTTCCTCAGAAATCTCCTTTGTTCGTGGCATGATACACTTCCACAAACGTGTAGATTTTGATAGATCTCGGTTGTCCTCTCACACCTGATGGTCATTCCATAGATTCAAAATACCCGACTCTAATTTCACCTTCAAAATATCTACTAAGCCTAAAGGTTCACATACTTTTGACACTCACAGATATGTGATATTGGATCATTTTCCTCAATAAAAAAATTAGCATGTCTAATTTTGTGTCTCATTTGTTTGATTTGGTTCTCTTTTTCTACTGTTGGACTTGTGTGAAAATCTGAGGTAGTCTTGTCGGAAAGACGTCAGTTTCCGACTTTTTTAGGACGGAAACTGTTCCGACCTATTCAATCCTTTCCGATAAGTCAGTAATTCAGACTTGTCGGAAAACACATTGATCGGCGGATTAGCCGCAGATCCACCTGTTCCGCAGCCAAATCGGACAGGTTTTGGACCTGGTTCTGACAAGAATAAAAAGTCTGATTGACATTGTCGGAACCAGGGAGATGAGACAGGGGAGCGGGTACAGGTAGGAGGGGACAAGGACCATGTGAGGAGAGGAGCAGGTCAGTGACAGGAAACACCGGGACAGCAGCAGCACGGTCGGGACACCGGCACTCAGCATTAGAGTACCCGCCCGCCAGACGGGTCAGAAATTGATGACAGCACTGGGTGTGAGCGGTGTCTGCCTCCCCAGGTGCTTGTGATATGTTGGGAACGGCCAAATCCGACAGTTGGATTTGGCCGCTCATTGAATACTGACCTGTCGGATCCTTTCTGTCGGAAAGGATCCGATAGGAATTGAATATACCCCATAGTGTATACAGGGAGGATCACATTTATAGAGAGACACATACAGGGAAGATCACATCAAGAAACAAAGGGAAGGTCGCACATAGAAACACATACACAGGGAGAGTCGCATAGAAACACACATATACTGTATGCAGGGAGGGTCACGGGTCACACATATACAGAGAGGACCACACAGAGACACACATACTGTATGCAGGGTGAATCACACATATACAGAGTGGGCCACACATAGAGAAACACACATACTGTAGACCAGGGATGGGGAACCTTCGACCCTCCAGCTGTTGAACTACACATACCAGCATGCCTTGCTACAGTTTTGCTATTTGGCAATGCTAAAACTGTTGCAGGGCATGCTGGCATGTGTAGTTAAACAACAGCTGGAGGGCCAAAGGTTCCCCATCCCTGCTGGAGACAATGAGGGTCACACAGAGACACACGTATACATGGATTGTGTCACATATAAAGACACACATAGGGCATTGTCCTGGTGAATCAGGAAAGCAAGTTTCCAGTGTTCCACAGTCCAATGAATGTGTTTTACACCACTCCAGTAGATGTCTGGCATTACAAATGGCAATCTGAGGCATGTGCGCATCTGCTTGGCCATTGAAACTCAGTCCATGAGGCTCCAAATTAACAGTTCTTATGCTTACGTTGCTAGGTCCTGTTTACAGCATGGGGAGAGCTGTATTTCCCTGGCGCTTGGAGATAATGGGGTCAATTGAGGTTGAATCGCAATCCAACCAGAGTTTTTACGATCGCCCCACGGGCGCATGTGCAGCGCCCGCACTTTCTGTGGGGGGGCTGCAGAAAATGCGATCGCCTCAGCCTGTCAGTCAGGCAGAGGCGATCGCGGGACAGGGGGTGAGTGATCCCGGCTGCTGCTCACGTCACTCACAGCCGTCGCAATTGCGAACATGGCGGTGGGACTCCTGCGGGCGCAGCTAAGCTGCTCCGGCAGGAGACATCTTTCGTTTCTGCTAACAAGCAGAAATTGCGATGCATTCGCAATATCTGCTTGTTGAACTGGGGCTGGCGCCGGTCATCATGCAGGGCAGCCCCCAGCATGCGCTCCCAAGGATTGCAAATTCTGCTAATTAGCAGCATCTGCAATCCTTACTGAATTAAGCCCAATGTCCTCTCCAAGCACCGGGGCAGAAAATAGACAGCGTGGAAAACGGGGTCTGCATCTGTGTCACCCAGTGTGTCTCAGTGTCTGCTCACAGGCACAATACAATAATTTATGTATATCATAGTCAATGTTACAGCCAATGAGAACATATTTCTATTACTGCAATAATACTGTAGGTCATATCAAGATATTATAAAAGAAACTTCAGAAAAAAATTATAATGTAGTGTTGATTCATGAATTGATAGTTTTGATAAAGACTATTTACCCAAACCATCAATAAATTAATTAACTCACAACTGTCATGAAGCCATTTGTGAGTTACATCCTTTCAATCTGGCCATACCCAGACAGTATTTCCCGGAATCAGGCACTCGTACACTGCAGTAACACCAGCCTGACTGTGGCCAGGTGCAAGAACAGGGCCTTATCCCTGGCGTATGTAACTGTATGGAGTAATACTACTTGCAGTGTTGAAATTCAAACTGTTAGACATTTGAAATTGCACATCTCTGTTTTGCTCACCCTGCACATATTTCATCTAAACTTCCCTAATCCAATTACAGGTGCTTAGATAATAATACAGCAAAGAAAATCTCAAGGGAGGACAACACAATGGTCTTCACGCTGCGTTTCTCAGGAGTAACCCAAGTTCCTAGCTCCTCTGTGGTAGGTGCAACTACTTTCTCTATAGATCTGTGTATTAATATAGATGAGAGATGCCATATTGCTTATTCTTGTGAAATCAAATAAGCCAAAGTCAAGGTTGGGTTACACTTGATATAGAGGTACAGTGAGTGGTCTAGTCATGAAACCGTGAAGAGGTGAGCTAGTGGAGAAGTTGCCCATGGCAACCAGTCAGATGCTAATTGGTTGCCGTGGGTAACTTCTCTACTGGCTTGCATCTCCACTCTTTTCACAGTTTCATGAATAGACCCATGTTTTTTTAAATTCTAATTCTCAACACAATTTCATAATCTATAAGGAGATATTGTACGGAATGCTACTGTAACTATTGTACCACACATAGAATATACCCAATTAACCATGTCTGCTTCTTCAGCTTTCTGGTTATTAGAACTTTCTAGATTCTGGATGAAAGATCTCATATCTTAACACTTCCCCAATTTTTGTTGGAACATCTGCTTTCTGAAATAAAAATGTATAATTGTAATTAAGGATGAGAATTGGTTTTGATAAATGGATATTCAAATGGTGAATTAAGAGTAATGTCACATAACATTATATTTCATTGTGAAGCACATGCCCTAACTGCTATGTGTTACAGGTTTTGTATCTTATTTCATTTCATTCTTCTGTCCATATTGCATTCCCTTCCTAACTAGGTATTTATAAGCTGTGAAGTAAAGCTGTGCCTGAACTCCAACCAGTCACAGTCCTGTGCTTCCAACTGCCCCTCAACCTTGTTTTCCAAGCAACCATTAGACTCACTGCTAGAAACAGAAACTTATCATCTGACCACCAGACTTATCCAAGTGATCCGGGAGCCAAAGAAATGTAAGTATAAAGCTATGGACTTCACTGCATTTCAAATACTATATGTCTTAATCCATACATAACAGTATTTGTAATGGCAATACTCTAGCCATATGTTAACACATGCTGTTTAAAATAAAAAATAAGAATTTACTTACCGATAATTCTATTTCTCGTAGTCCGTAGTGGATGCTGGGGACTCCGTAAGGACCATGGGGAATAGCGGCTCCGCAGGAGACAGGGCACAAAAGTAAAAGCTTTAGGATCAGGTGGTGTGCACTGGCTCCTCCCCCTATGACCCTCCTCCAAGCCTCAGTTAGGATACTGTGCCCGGACGAGCGTACACAATAAGGAAGGATTTTGAATCCCGGGTAAGACTCATACCAGCCACACTGTACAACCTGTGATCTGAACCCAGTTAACAGCATGATAACAGCGGAGCCTCTGAAAAGATGGCTCACAACAATAATAACCCGATTTTTGTAACAATAACTATGTACAAGTATTGCAGACAATCCGCACTTGGGATGGGCGCCCAGCATCCACTACGGACTACGAGAAATAGAATTATCGGTAAGTAAATTCTTATTTTCTCTGACGTCCTAAGTGGATGCTGGAGACTCCGTAAGGACCATGGGGATTATACCAAAGCTCCCAAACGGGCGGGAGAGTGCGGATGACTCTGCAGCACCGAATGAGAGAACTCCAGGTCCTCCTCAGCCAGGGTATCAAATTTGTAGAATTTTTCAAACGTGTTTGCCCCTGACCAAGTAGCAGCTCGGCAAAGTTGTAAAGCCGAGACCCCTCGGGCAGCCGCCCAAGATGAGCCCACCTTCCTTGTGGAATGGGCATTTACATATTTTGGCTGTGGCAGGCCTGCCACAGAATGTGCAAGCTGAATTGTACTACACATCCAACTAGCAATCGTCTGCTTAGAAGCAAGAGCACCCAGTTTGTTGGGTGCATACAGGATAACAGCAAGTCAGTTTTCCTGACTTCAGCCGTCCTGGAAATCTATATTTTCAGGGCCCTGACAACATCTAGCAACTTGGAGTCCTCCAAGTCCCTAGTAGCCGCAGGTACCACAATAAGCTGGTTCAGGTGAAACGCTGACACCACCTTAGGGAGAAACTGGGGACGAGTCCGCAGCTTTGCCCTGTCCGAATGGACAATCAGATATGGGCTTTTGTGAGACAAAGCCGCCAATTCTGACACTCGCCTGGCCGAGGCCAGGGCCAACAGCATGGTCACTTTCCATGTGAGATATTTCAAATCCACAGATTTGAGCGGTTTAAACCAATGTGAATTGAGGAATCCCAGAACTACGTTGAGATCCCACAGTGCCACTGGAGGCACAAAAGGGGGTTGTATATGCAGTACTCCCTTGACAAACTTCTGGACTTCAGGAACTGAAGCCAATTCTTTCTGGAAGAAAATCGACAGGGCCGAAATTTGAACCTTAATGGACCCCAATTTGAGGCCCATAGACACTCCTGTTTGTAGGAAATGCAGGAATCGACCGAGTTGAAATTCCTCCGTGGGGGCCTTCCTGGCCTCACACCATGCAACATATTTTCGCCAAATGCGGTGATAATGTTGTGCGGTCACCTCCTTCCTGGCTCTGACCAGGGTAGGGATGACCTCTTCCGGAATGCCTTTTTCCCTTAGGATCCGGCGTTCAACCGCCATGCCGTCAAACGCAGTCGCGGTAAGTCTTGGAACAGACATGATCCTTGCTGAAGCAAGTCCCTTCTTAGTATCTCTTGAAGTTCCGGGTACCAAGTCCTTCTTGGCCAATCCGGAGCCACGAGTATAGTTCTTACTCCTCTCAGTCTTATAATTCTCAGTACCTTGGGTATGAGAGGCAGAGGAGGGAACACATACACCGACTGGTACACCCACGGTGTTACCAGAGCGTCCCAGCTATTGCCTGAGGGTCTCTTGACCTGGCGCAATACCTGTCCAGTTTTTTGTTCATACGGGACGCCATCATGTCCACCTTTGGTCTTTCCCAACGGTTCACAATCATGTGGAAGACTTCCAGATGAAGTCCCCACTCTCCCGGGTGGAGGTCGTTCCTGCTGAGGAAGTCTGCTTCCCAGTTGTCCACTCCCAGAATGAACACCGCTGACAGTGTTATCACATGATTTTTCGCCCAGCGAAGAATCCTTGCTGCCATTGCCCTCCTGCTTCTTGTGCCGCCCTGTCTGTTTACGTGGGCGACTGCCGTGATGTTGTCCGACTGGATCAGCACCGGTTGACTTTGAAGCAGAGGTCTTCCTAGGCTCAGAGCATTGTAAATTGCCCTTAGCTCCAGTATATATTTATGTGGAGAGAAGTCTCCAGACTTGACCACACTCCTTGGAAATTTCTTCCCTGTGTGACTGCTCCCCAGCCTCTCAGGCTGGCATCCGTGGTCACCAGAACCCAGTCCTGAATGCCGAATGTGCTGCCCTCTAGTAGATGAGCACTCTGCAGCCACCACAGAAGAGACACCCTTGTCCTTGGAGACAGGATTATCCGCTGATGCATCTGAAGATGCGATCCGGACCATTCGTCCAGCAGATCCCACTGAAAAATTCTTGCGTGAAATCTGCCGAATGGTATCGCTTCGTAAGAAGCCACCATTTTTCCCAGGACTCTTGTGCATTGATGCACTGACACTTGGCCTGGTTTTAGGAGGTTTCTGACTAGCTCGGATAACTCCCTGGCTTTCTCCTCCGGGAGAAACACCTTTTTCTGGACTGTGTCCAGAATCATCCCTAGGAACAGCAGACGTGTCGTCGGAATCAGCTGCGATTTTGGAATATTTAGAATCCACCCGTGCTGTCGTAGAACTACTTGAGATAGTGCTACTCCGACCTCCAACTGTTCTCTGGACCTTGCCCTTATCAGGAGATCGTCCAAGTAAGGGATAATTAAGACGCCTTTTCTTTGAAGAAGAATCATCATTTCGGCCATTACCTTGGTAAAGACCCGGGGTGCCGTGGACAATCCAAACGGCAGCGTCTGAAACTGATAGTGACAGTTCTGTACCACGAACCTGAGGTACCCTTGGTGAGAAGGGCAAATTGGGACATGGAGGTAAGCATCCTTGATGTCCAGGGACACCATATAGTCCCCTTCTTCCTGGTTCGCTATCACTGCTCTGAGTGACTCCATCTTGATTTGAACCTTTGTATGTAAGTGTTCAAAGATTTCAGATTTAGAATAGGTCTCACCGAGCCGTCTGGCTTCAGTACCACAAATAGTGTGGAATAATACCCCTTTCCTTGTTGTAGGAGGGGACTTTGATTATCACCTGCTGGGAATACAGCTTGTGAATTGTTTCCAATACTGCCTCCCTGTCGGAGGGAGACGTTGGTAAAGCAGACTTCAGGAACCTGCGAGGGGGAGACGTCTCGAATTTCCAATCTGTACCCCTGGGATACTACTTGTAGGATCCAGGGGTCCACTTGCGAGTGAGCCCACTGCGCGCTGAAACTCTTGAGACGACCCCCCACCGCACCTGAGTCCGCTTGTACGGCCCCAGCGTCATGCTGAGGACGTGGCAGAAGCGGTGGAGGGCTTCTGTTCCTAGGAAGGGGCTGCCTGCTGCAGTCTTCTTCCCTTTCCTCTACCCCTGGGCAGTTATGACTGGCCTTTTGCCCGCTTGCCCTTATGGGGACGAAAGGACTGAGGCTGAAAAGACGGTGTCTTTTTCTGCTGAGATGTGACTTGGGGTAAAAAAGGTGGATTTTCCAGCTGTTGCCGTGGCCACCAGGTCCGATGGACCGACCCCAAATAACTCCTCCCCTTTATACGGCAATACTTCCATGTGCCGTTTGGAATCTGCATCACCTGACCACTGTCGTGTCCATAAACATCTTCTGGCAGATATGGACATCGCACTTACTCTTGATGCCAGAGTGCAAATATCCCTCTGTGCATCTCGCATATATAGAAATGCATCCTTTAAATGCTCTATAGTCCATAAAATACTGTCCCTGTCAAGGGTATCAATATTTTCAGTCAGGGAATCCGACCAAGCCACCCCAGCGCTGCACATCCAGGCTGAGGTGATCGCTGGTCGCAGTATAACACCAGTATGTGTGTATATACTTTTTAGGATATTTTCCAGCCTCCTATCAGCTGGCTCCTTGAGGGCGGCCGTATCTGGAGACGGTAACGCCACTTGTTTTGATAAGCGTGTGAGCGCCTTATCCACCCTAGGGGGTGTTTCCCAACGCGCCCTAACTTCTGGCGGGAAAGGGTATAACGCCAATAATTTTCTATCGGGGGAAACCCACGCATCATCACACACTTTATTTAATTTATCTGATTCAGGAAAAACTACAGGTAGTTTTTTCACACCCCACATAATACCCTTTTTTGTGGTACTTGTAGTATCAGACATATGTAACACCTCCTTCATTGCCCTTAACATGTAACGTGTGGCCCTAATGGAAAATACGTTTGTTTCTTCACCGTCGACACTGGAGTCAGTGTCCGTGTCTGTGTCGACCGACTGAGGTAAATGGGCGTTTTAAAGCCCCTGACGGTGTTTGAGACGCCTGGACAGGTACTAATTGGTTTGCCGGCCGTCTCATGTCGTCAACCGACCTTGCAGCGTGTTGACATTATCACGTAATTCCCTAAATAAGCCATCCATTCCGGTGTCGACTCCCTAGAGAGTGACATCACCATTACAGGCAATTGCTCCGCCTCCTCACCAACATCGTCCTCATACATGTCGACACACACGTACCGACACACAGCACACACACAGGGAATGCTCTGATAGAGGACAGGACCCCACTAGCCCTTTGGGGAGACAGAGGGAGAGTTTGCCAGCACACACCAAAACGCTATAATTATACAGGGACAACCTTATATAAGTGTTTTCCCTTATAGCATCTTAATATATAATAATATCGCCAAATAAGTGCCCCCCCTCTCTGTTTTAACCCTGTTTCTGTAGTGCAGTGCAGGGGAGAGCCTGGGAGCCTTCCTAGCAGCGGAGCTGTGTAGGAAAATGGCGCTGTGTGCTGAGGAGAATAGGCCCCGCCCCCTTTTCGGCGGGCTTCTTCTCCCGTTTTTCTGACAACCTGGCAGGGGTTAAATACATCCATATAGCCCCAGAGGCTATATGTGATGTATTTTTAGCCAGCATAGGTACTTTCATTGCTGCCCAGGGCGCCCCCCCCAGCGCCCTGCACCCTCAGTGACCGTTGGTGTGAAGTGTGCTGAGAGCAATGGCGCACAGCTGCCGTGCTGTGCGCTACCTTAAGAAGACTGGGAAGTCTTCAGCCGCCGATTTCTGGACCTCTTCTCTCTTCAGCATCTGCAAGGGGGTCGGCGGCGCGGCTCCGGTGACCCATCCAGGCTGTACCTGTGATCGTCCCTCTGGAGCTAGTGTCCAGTAGCCTAAGAAGCCAATCCATCCTGCATGCAGGTGAGTTCACTTCTTCTCCCCTAAGTCCCTCGTTGCAGTGAGCCTGTTGCCAGCAGGACTCACTGAAAATAAAAAACCTAACAAAACTTTTACTCTAAGCAGCTCTTTAGGAGAGCCACCTAGATTGCACCCTTCTCGTCCGGGCACAAAAACCTAACTGAGGCTTGGAGGAGGGTCATAGGGGGAGGAGCCAGTGCACACCACCTGATCCTAAAGCTTTTACTTTTGTGCCCTGTCTCCTGCGGAGCCGCTATTCCCCATGGTCCTTACGGAGTCCCCAGCATCCACTTAGGACGTCAGAGAAATGAAGAGTTATAACTGCGCCCAATTGTGGCGCGTATCTTGCATCTTTTCCCATTACGAATGGTCCAGAACCAAGAGAACACAAAAAGCAGATTTGTGCACAGCTATGGTGGCGTTCTTACAAGGCAAAGTTTACACGGGGCATGTGGTGCAACTGTGGGATACACACGACAGTTTATCTGCATGCTATAACAAAATAGAACTAGATAGATGAGGATATAATAAATATTAATTATTCGTACCTAATAGATAGATCATTATAAAGGGAATATGTAATCCCTCATCAGTATGTTGCTATGTTTTAGTCAGTCAGGTTCCCAGCTGCTTTCTAAAGCTGGGTACATACTATACAATATATTAGCCAATCTAGCGACCTGTCATGGATCACGATGGCCATCATATAGTGTGTACACCCAGTTCATAGTTTGAGTAATTGTACAGTTACATCATATTGGCCCATCACAAGATCACTGGATCATTCAGGTTTGTACACAGCTTTAGAATAGCCTTAACCTCTAAACCAGTGCTTCTCAAGTACCACCCAACAGGTCATGTTTTCTGGATTAATTTTTTTTGTTACAGGAGAGTTAATTACCTCCAGTTTCCACCAATAGAAATACTGAAAACATGACCTGTTAGGGATACTTGAGGACTGGAGTCGAGAACCATTGCTCTAAACAAATCACACATGTAAAAGAAGGACAAGCAGCTCTATTTGGTGCTATTGTGAGCTGGTATTTTCAGAACAATCACATTTTAGGTTTAGAAAAATCACAAGACATTTTGCGATGTCTGTGTTTAGGTTTTATAAATATAATTTGATTGTTATTCAGAAAATACCAGCTTGCAATTGTACTTCTCTAACACACAAAGGTTTTTAGCACGGTTTATCCTTCGTTTACATACAGCTGTGGCTTTGCAGGATTGGATGGTAGTGTCAATGTTTCCAGAGGCCTTTTTTGCAGGAAGTATAGGCTAAGGCTAGTGCGCCTTGAAAACAATGACAGCGGGCATCAAACCAAGTGTACTGATAGGGAAGAACCACTGTCAAAAGTGCATACAGCTCTGCATATATGTGACTCTACGCATTATGGACCTAATTCAGCACGAGTTGCGGTTTCGCGAAAATTCGCAAAACTACAACTATTTCCACTAACATGCCCCCCTGAAGGCCGGGTCCTACACCCCTTGCTAAAATGCGAGCACTTCGCTAAACAGCAAAGCGCCTAGCTGCGAAGTCAGTCGTCGGGCCACCATGTTTTGGGTTGCAGCGACTGCGTGCGATGTCACACAGCCACCGTGGCCCGCCCCGCAAACGGTCTGTATACACCTCCGTGGTCCAGAACCCGCCCCCAACAACGCGCCGACACCCACAAAATGCTGCGCAGACGCCCTGTGAAAGGCCTCTGCCTATCAATCAGGCAGATGCTTTCACACACACACACCTCACAGGGGCTTCAGAATGCAAATGCATCGCTGATGCGTTTCATACTGAATTATGCCCTATGTCCCGTGCGCGCAAAGCAGGAACATCTGTGTTTTACAGTTTTCTAGTCAAAAGAATAATTTCACCAAATGTAATACCTGTTGTTGAAGCAGATTTACTAAAATACAGGTGTATGAAAAGTCGACATTCAAAATGTCGCCACCAAAATGGTGACCGATTCTGAATGTCAAGGATAATAGGTCAACAGACAATGTGTCAACATTCAAATGTGTGGCTATTCTGGTGCCTGCATGTTAAATTTCAATATGAACATGTCGACATGTTCATAGTGAAATTTAACATGCAGGCACCAGAATATCGACATAGGGCTCAATCCAATTAGCCACAATTTACTAGGGATGCAAGTAAGTGCAGCCATAAGCCACACTTATACTGCCGGACTCACACATCTTTGTTTGCAGCCCAGTGTGCAGACAAACATCCGCAAACCTGGGGAAGGTAGGGATGCGAGATCCAGTGCTGTTGCTGGGAATTTGCCCCCCCCTCACGTGTGAGCTAATTGAATTGACCCCATACTGGTTTTATCTTATATTAGCTCATTTGGTGTCAACATTGTGAACATGTTGACATTAGTGTCAACATTTTATATACCAACCTATTGTCCATGTCAACCTTACAAATGCATCCCTTAAAAAACAAACAAACAATATTTGGACAATATCCACTGAGAAAGGAAAATGTGTTTGGGCACAGAAATACGCATGTAATGACAGAAAGGGAACCCAATATAGGTTCCTTAATCTGTAAATTATCAGCAACTCATATTACAGATCAGGGTATTTGTAGTTGGTCGTGCCCTTTGTGGGGTTCTGTTTTCAGTCTTTCAAAGCCCACCAGTAACTAGAAAAAGTAGTGCAGTTTGCCCAGAATAGATTGGAAAGCTCAGTAGCCAACATCGCATTGCTTAGTATACATACAAGTTTGCCCAAAAGCAGTTGGAATTCTCAGTAGCCAACACTGCATTGCTTAGCAATCATAAAAGTTACGGTATTCCGTTCCAGACCAGTGGGGAAAATTGTACATACTACAATAAATACATCCTGTCATTTGTCTGTTATGTTCCTTTTATTAGTTTTTGTATACAACAACACCGGAGATGACATATTGCACACACACAAAATATAATAAGGGGGAGGAACATAATACACAGAGAGAGAATGACAAATAAACTCCTACGTAGTTTGGCCATTTTAGTGATGTAATGTAAGACCTGCAGCCTTGAGGGTTTGTAAGACACATGTGCGCACCTGCAACTTTTACTAAATACATTCCTTGCCACTTCCTTATGAGTTTTTCACCAGTGCCCTAATAGCATCCATGCACAGTTACGTTTGTCATTCTGCTCCATGCACACAACACAGCTCAGTTTTGTATGGGCCTTCACAATATTAATGCCTTGGTGATAAGAAACACCAAAGCAATGAAGACAGTAAAAGCTGCAGGATACGCAGAGAGACAGCAGTCATTTGCTTTATCAAACTAATTCTTAAAGAAATTAAGGCAAGGTCTGTTTCTTTACATTAGCTGCCCCAAATTACCCGGCACTGGTTATCGGCATGGTCCTAGGCGGGACGGTTGTTGCGGTGGTGGTGTTGATAGTGAGGAAATCGTTTTCCGGTGTGCGGAGGAGGAATATGCTGATGGACCTCTGATTACGACACACTCTTCTTACAGTGGACACTGTGTAAGGAACTGGCTTGGTGCTGGACAATCCCATGATGTATATAGCATATCTACTGAAACCTCACAATGGGTTCAACTATCTTCTACAACTACAAAGCCACAGAAGATTTGGTGCAGGCATGACAATGATATGAAGATTTCCATGTTATTGGAGGCCATAGTGTCTACTACTCAACTTCTGGAGGCTACAGTGACAACAGTCTGCTCCTGAGCAGATGCGCTTCAGTGGTTTCCTACTGAACATGTGGTTAGTTGGATGGTACCACAGGTTATTTATTATCTTTTCAGACAGTTCTAGCCAATTTTTTAACAGTGGTAACACAAAGTAATCACAGTAGCTCTCTAAGCTTTAGAGTCCACTCTGGGTGTAGTGGCTGCTCTCTCCACCCGATGGGTCTAATAAGTGCGTTGTTGCATGGCTGGAATGGATATTGAATTCAACTTTCCTGCTATCCACATAGGACTCCAAATCTTTCCCATTAGGTGTCTCTTTCAACCATTTGTATTAGGTGTTCACGTGGGTCTGCGCGGCACATGGCCTTATTTCCTATACATAAAGAAATATAGAAATCATTAAATCATTACTGACAAACCTGAAAAATAATGTTTCTATCTGTTGTTACTCTTCAGAGATGCAAAATATAGTTGTTCCTACCAACATCTTGTCCTTTTCTTTCGTTTCCAGGGAAACTATTATTTTTTTTTCTCTGAGATATCAATTACAGCAGCATACAAGACTCCAGATGTGCTGTATATGTGGTAATAATGAGTGAATTGTGTGTAAATGGAGTTGCGTTGCGTTTCCAATTCAGTTGCACAAACATCCCCTTGTCTGCCTGGCGGATGCTAGCCTACACGTGAGAAATAACATGCTAACTATAGTACAGTGTTCTTCCTTCAGGAGCGAATCAGCTCAGTGAGAATTTATTTTGCTCACTGCGCCCTCTGCTGGTGCTTTTATATTCTGAGTCTTGTGTAAGTCAGGCAGGCACTGGGTGCCTGATGTTATCAGAGTGGTGTCCGCACATGAAAAAGGCTCTAGGGAGAACACTGCAGTATGAGCACATACATATGCTACCAACCTTCCATTGCAGAGGAGAATCAGATTCTGAACAGCAGCCATTGTGGAATTTTCATTCTGTCCTGTGATCAGATGTCTGTCTAAGACAACATGGATGGCGTCCGGCTCACTGGCTAAATAGAAAAATGACAAATGGTTAGCCAACTAGCCTGAGTGTTGCTCAATCCTGAGGCCTGAATTACTGGCTTGACATGCTAGGTTGGAAAATATAAAAACAGACGCCATGTTTTGCCTTTAATAAAATGACTGTTTTAAAAGCAGCCACTTGTGACATTCCAATTAATAAACCTCCGCTCTATAGATTGGGGCTGTAAACTCATTATAAAGAGAACACGTCTCTAAACTTATCTCACAATTAATGACAGTCTACACCATGAAGCGCAAGCTTGAGGCCTATGGAAACAATAACAGGCTTCAATTGCCAGACAGAATTTTCTGTAAGCTTATATTTTATTTATGAATAGCCCTTAGAGATGAGCTATGGAAGTGATCAGTCTGAACTGGCAGAACTTTAGTTCTTTAGGGATAAATAATGCAACATACTTAGGACTGAGGGATATCTGGATATGTTTGGGCTTATTTTCATCACCATGCCTAAAATGTACTAAAATTAGTTTTGAAATCTCTTTATCCACAAAGCATCTGCCGGGATGCGATTATGTGACTGGCAGTCGGGACACCGCCGGTCACAATACCGATGCCGGGATTCCAAAGGCTGAATAGCCTGCGCTGCTTCGATTCCAAACCCCCCCCACACACACACACACACACTAAAAGCCGGGATCCCAGCATCACTATGGTGGCCGGTGGTCACACGAACCCAACCCCCTGTACCATCTCCCTCCTCATTGTCATACCTCTCTGGGCAATGGATTTCCTGATAAAAGGATCCCGCACCAGTATTGTAATGTCAACCAGCTTAATGCTGCTTATTTCATACTTACCACTAAATGTTGCTCCAGAGTCTTTAGCAAAGTCCTCCAATATAAGGGGCAAGCTGGCATAGTCTGGCTGACGGACCAGTTCATATACGGAAGGCTGAAGTCATAACACAAAAGAGAGAGAGTATATTTTATTTAACCATCTCATCTGACATGAAGCTGGCCATCAAGACATTTTATCCACCTTGATGGGAGTACTCTTCCGGATGGTCAGATATCATGTTGTTCATATGTGTTCAACAACATAACAGCGATAGCTGCAGAACAACATAATACCAAACACATGTTATCTTTATAGATCACCTGAACTTTAGCATTAACAGAAGTTAGAAAAAAAAAAAAAGAAGAACAGTGTGAACCATGTAACTATAGATAGAACAAAGTATGGCCACTGGTAAAGGTCTTGGCTAACGATGACATGAAAGTAACCTGTTTGACTATAATATCAATATCACTATTCATGGGCAGTTTAATTAAAAATTGATGACTGCACATTGCAGCAGAAACGGTGAGAGCGCAACAAACATCCACTGCACATTCCTGGGGATTTAACGGACACCTTACAATGTAAATATGAATTTCCCTGATTTGTATAAGGAAGTGATCAGATACTGGTTTAGTGTAGTGGGACATAGGGGGTAATTCCAAGATGATCGCAGCAGGATTTTTTTTAGCAATTGGGCAAAACCATGTGCACTGCAGGGGAGGCAGATATAACATGTGCAGAAAGAGTTAGATTTGGGTGGGTTATTTTGTTTCTGTGCAGGGTAAATACTGGCTGCTTTATTTTTACACTGCAAATTAGATTGCAGATTGAACACACCCCACCCAAATCTAACTCTCTCTGCACATGTTAAATCTGCCCCCCCTGCAGTGCACATGGTTTTGTCCAATTGCTAACAAAAATCCTGCTGCGATCAACTTGGAATTACCCCCATAGGCCTCGATTAGACCAATTGTATTTGTATGGAAAATCAGCTTTATGAGATAGTAAATGAAGCGGATGTTAATGTAAAAGATTCCATGTAATATCAAAAGGGAACTAGAAGTTTAAGTTTCTAATGTGGTATTTCGGTGTCTGCTGGCTACGGAAATCGCAGAGCATGATGCCTCTTCTGTGCAGAGGGGAAATGGAGAACATGGGTGACTGGGTTGCTTTGTTGTATACAAAGTGTAAGGTAGTCACATGTAAAGCCATAAATTGTAGCTGTGTAATACTAATGCTAATTATCAACCAAATCCTTGATGAATAAGGGACTAGGGAACCTCAGGGTATCCCACAGGGGCAACTAAAACGGAATATTAATTGCAGTGCTAATCAGAAACTAACAGTAATACAGCATTTTTTGAAAATGTATACATGCCACCACATTAATGGTTAGGAAAGTGTTTCCTATGAGAACTGATTGTGATAAGTGGTTATATAACAACTAAAATATGAGGATCTAGAATAACTAAAACACCAATATATATATAATGACCATACAATAATCTCTCTCCATTCCTTTTTCTGAGTAAAATCCACGAGTGGATATTGAAACTTCTGCCCTCTACCAGGTGAGGTATTTGAAGCCACCATAATAGAGAAAATAAGATTTTACTTACCGGTAAATCTATTTCTCGTAGTCCGTAGAGGATGCTGGGGACTCCGTAAGGACCATGGGGAATAGACGGGCTCCGCAGGAGATAGGGCACTTTAAGAAAGCTTTGGATTCTGGGTGTGCACTGGCTCCTCCCTGTATGTCCCTCCTCCAGACCTCAGTTAGAGAAACTATGCCCAGAGGAGATGAACAGTACGAGGAAAGGATTTTTGTAAATCTAAGGGCAAGATTCATACCAGCCACACCAATCACACTGTATAACTTGTGATAAACTACCCAGTTAACAGTATGAACAATAACATAGCCTCGGTTCAACCCCGATCAACTATAACATAACCCTTATGTAAGCAATAACTATATACAAGTCTTGCAGAAGAAGTCCACACTTGGGACGGGCGCCCAGCATCCTCTACGGACTACGAGAAATAGATTTACCGGTAAGTAAAATCTTATTTTCTCTAACGTCCTAGAGGATGCTGGGGACTCCGTAAGGACCATGGGGATTATACCAAAGCTCCCAAACGGGCGGGAGAGTGCGGATGACTCTGCAGCACCGATTGAGCAAACAGGAGGTCCTCCTCAGCCAGGGTATCAAACTTATAGAACTTTGCAAAGGTGTTTGACCCCGACCAAGTAGCAGCTCGGCACAGTTGTAGTGCAGAGACCCCTCGGGCAGCCGCCCAAGAAGAGCCCACCTTCCTAGTGGAATGGGCCTTAACCAATTTAGGCAATGGCAATCCTGCCGAAGAATGCGCCTGCTGAATCGTGTTACAGATCCAGCGAGCAATAGTCTCCTTTGAAGCAGGAGCGCCAACCTTGTTGGCCGCATACAGAACAAACAGAGCTTCGGTCTTCCTGATCCTAGCTGTTCTGGTCACATAAATCTTCAAAGCCCTGACCACATCCAGGGACTCGGAATCCTCCAAGTCCCGTGTAGCCACCGGCACGACAATAGGTTGGTTCATATGAAAAGATGAGACCACCTTGGGCAGAAATTGAGGACGAGTTCTCAACTCTGCCCTATCCACGTGAAAAATCAGGTAAGGGCTTTTATATGATAAAGCCGCCAATTCCGAAACCCGCCTTGCAGAAGCCAAGGCCAACAACATGACCACTTTCCAAGTGAGGTATTTCAACTCCACTGTTTTGAGTGGTTTAAACCAAGGTGACTTGAGGAAACTTAATACCACATTAAGGTCCCAAGGCGCCACCGGAGGTACAAAGGGAGGCTGAATATGCAGCACGCCCTTCACAAAAGTCTGTACTTCAGGAAGAGAAGCCAATTCTCTTTGAAAGAAAATGGATAAGGCCTAAATTTGAACCTTTATGGACCCTAATTTTAGGCCCAAATTCACTCCCATTTGAAGGAAGTGAAGCAGACGGCCCAACTGGAACTCCTCCGTAGGAGCAGCTCTGGCCTCACACCAAGAAACATATTTTCGCCATATACAGTGATAATGTTTCAACGTCACGTCCTTCCTAGCCTTGATCAGGGTAGGAATGACCTCCTCCGGAATCGCTTTTTCCGCTAGGATCCGGCGTTCAACCGCCATGCTGCCAAACGCAGCCGCAGTAAGTCTTGGAACAGACAGGGCCCCTGCTGCAGCAGGTCCTGCCTTAGAGGAAGAGGACACGGATCTTCTGTGAGCAACTCTTGGAGATCCGGATACCAAGTCCTCCTTGGCCAATCTGGAACAATGAGGATTGTTCTGACCCTTCTTATTCTTATTATCCTCAACACCTTGGGTATGAGAGGTAGAGGAGGAAACACATAGACCGATCTGAACACCCAAGGTGTCCCCAGAGCGTCCACCGCAACCGCCTGAGGGTCTCTTGACCTGGCGCAATACCTCTTTAACTTTTTGTTGAGGCGGGACGCCATCATGTCTATCTGAGGCAGTCCCCACCGATCCGTGATCTGTGTGAAGACTTCTTGATGAAGTCCCCACTCTCCCGGATGCAGGTCGTGCCTGCTGAGGAAGTCCGCCTCCCAGTTGTCCACCCCCGGGATGAACACTGCTGATAGTGCGCTTACATGGCCTTCCGCCCAGCGTAGAATCCTGGTCCCCTCTGCTATGGCTACTCTGCTCCTTGTGCCGCCTTGGCGGTTTACATGAGCCACTGCCGTGACATTGTCTGACTGAATCAGAACCGGTTTGTTCCGAAGCCATTCCTCCGCTTGGCGTAGGGCATTGTATATGGCCCTCAACTCCAGGACATTGATGTCGAGACCAGTCTCTAGGCTTGACCAGAGACCCTGGAAATTTCTTCCTAGTGCGACAGCTCCCCAACCTCGGAGGCTCGCGTCCGTGGTCACCAGGACCCAGTCCTGAATGCCGAACCTGCGACCCTCCAGGAGGTGAGCACTGCGCAGCCACCACAGGAGAGACACCCTGGCCCTGGGAGACAGGGTGATCCATTTTTGCATGTGTAGATGGGACCCGGACCATTTGTCCAATAGGTCCCATTGAAAGGTCCTTGCATGGAACCTGCCGAAGGGGATGGCCTCGTATGAAGCCACCATCTTCCCCAGAACCCTCGTGCAATGATGCACTGAAACCTTTTTTTTTTTTTTTTGGCTTCAATAGGTTCCTGACCAGAGCTACGAGCTCCTGAACCTTCTCCACTGGAAGAAAAACTCTTTTTTGGTCTGTGTCTAGAATCAGGCCCAAAAAGGTCAGACGCGTTGCAGGGACTAGCTGGGATTTCGGTAAATTGAGAATCCAGCCGTGCCTCTGCAACATCTTCACGGACAGAGACACGCTGTCCAGCAACTTCTCCCGAGATCTCACCTTTATGAGGAGATCGTCCAAGTACGGGATAATTGTGACGCCCTGCCTGCGCAGGAGCACCATCATTTCCGCCATTACCTTGGTGAAAATCCTCGGGGCCGTGGAAAGACCAAACGACAACGTCTGAAATTGGTAGTGACAGTCCTGTACTGCAAATCTCAGGAACGCCTGGTGAGGAGGGAAAATTTGAACATGAAGGTACGCATCCTTTATGTCCAGGGACACCATCCAATCCCCTCCCTCCAGGCTGGCGATGACCGCTCTGAGCGATTCCATTTTGAACTTGAACCTCTTCAAGTACAGGTTCAGGGATTTCAGATTTAAAATGGGTCTGACCGAACCGTCCGGTTTCGGTACCACAAACAGGGATGAATAATAACCCTCTCCTTGCTGGAGATGAGGAACTTCGACCATCACCTGTTGAATGTACAATTTGTGAATTGCAGCTAACACCAGCTCCCTCTCCGACGGGGAAGCCGGCAGAGCCGATTTGAAAAACCGGCGAGGAGGCATGTCTTCGTATTCCAGTCTGTATCCCTGGGAAACAATCTCTATTGCCCAGGGATCCACCTGTGAGAGAACCCAGACGTGGCTGAAAAGACGAAGACGTGCCCCCACTTGATCTGACCCCCCCCGGAAAGCCCCAGCGTCATGCGGTGGACTTTGCGGAAGTAGGGGAGACTTCTGCTCTTGGGAACTAGCAGAGTGCAGCTTTTTTCCCTTGCCTTTACCTCTGGCAACAAAGGACGATCCTCGTACCTTCTTGCTTTTATTGGAACGAAAGAACTGCATTTGATAATGCGGTACCTTCTTAGCATGCTGCGGGGGAACATAAATTAAAAATTTCGATTTACCGGCCGTAGCAGTAGAGACAAGGTCCGAGAGGCCTTCTCCAAACTACTCCCCCTTGTAAGGCAATGACTCCATATGCCGCTTTGAGTCGGCGTCTCCCGTCCACTGTCGGGTCCACAAGAGTCGCCTAGCAGAAGTAGACATAGCGTTTATTCTGGAGCTTAGTAAACAAATGTCTCTCTGAGCATCCCTCATATACAAGGCAGCATCTCGGATATGCTCAATGGTCATTAGAATGGTATCCCTATCTAAGGTGTCAATCTCCGTAGATAAGGAGTCTGCCCATGCCACGACAGCACTACAAACCAAGGCCGACGCCATGGCCGGTCTAACGATAGTTCCTGAATGTGTGTAAATGTGCTTCATGGTAATTTCCTGCTTGCGATCAGCAGGATCCTTGAGGGAAGCAGTATCCGGAGAAGGCAGTGCCACCTTCTTGGATAAGCGTGTCAGCGCCTTGTCTACTTTAGGCGAAGATTCCCATCATATCCTATCCTTCTGGGGAAAAGGATACGCCATAAGGCATTTGGGAACATGTAGTCTCCTATCCGGAGACTCCCAAGCCTTTTCGCACAATTCGCTTAGCTCAAATGAGGATGGAAACGTGACCTCAGGCTTTTTCCCTTTATACATGTGAACCCTCGTGTCAGGGACAGGGGGTTCCTCAGTGATATGCAAAACCTCTTTTATGGCAATAATCATGTATTGAATACCCTTTGCCACCTTCGGCTGTAATTTTGCATCCTCATAGTCGACACTAGAGTCAGTATCTGTGTCGGTATCTGTGTCAGTGACCTGGGATATGGGGCGCTTTTGAGACCCTGAAGGTCCTGGCGCCACAGGGACAGGCACGGTCTGGCTACCTGACTGATCCCTAGCCTCAGCCTTGTCTAACCTTTTAAGCAGGAGATTCACATTTGCATTTAAGACATTCAGCATATCCACCCAGTCCGGTGTCGGCGTTGCCGACGGCGACCTGACATTCAAACACTCCCCCTCCACAATAAGCGAGCCTTTCTCGTCAAACATGTCGACACACACGTACCAACACACTTCACACACACTGGGAAACTCTTTTCTGTAGACAGTATCCCCTTTAAGGCCCTTTGGAGAGACAGAGAGAGTATGCCAGCACACACCCCAGCGCAATGACCCTGGAGACCAACACAAAATGTTTTTCCCCAGCAGCACTGTACAATATCTTATCCGCCCTCTGCGGCGGGCTTCTGTCCCGCCCAAATTTGTGTAAAAATGGCGGGGGCTCTTTTATATACATGTACAGTGCCCAGCTGTACATGTATATATCTTTTTGCCATGTTTTGAGGTGTTATTATTGCTGCCCAGGGCGCCCCCCCTGCGCCCTGCACCCATACAGTGACCGGAGTGTGTGAGGTGTGTGGAGCAATGACGCACAGCTGCGGTGCTGTGCGTTACCTCAGTGAAGCCGCTGAAGGCTTCTGCCGCCTGAGACGTCTTCTTGCTTCTGTTCTTCTGGCTCTGTGAGGAGAACGGCGGCGTGGCTCCGGGGATGGACGCCCAGGACGAACCTGTGTTCACCCCCTCTGGAGCTAATGGTGTCCAGTAGCCGAGGAAGCAGATCCTATCATTTAAGTAGGTCTGCTCCTCTCTCCCCAGTCCCTCGATGCAGGGAGCCTGTTGCCAGCAGTGCTCCCTGTAAAAATAGAAATATCCAAACAAAAATGCTTTCTAATGCAAAGAACTCAGGAGAGCTCCCTGCAGTGCGCCCATCTTCCTCTGGGCACAGTGTAAAACTGAGGTCTGGAGGAGGGACATAGAGGGAGGAGCCAGTGCACACCCAGAATCCAAAGCTTTCTTAAAGTGCCCTATCTCCTGCAGAGCCCGTCTATTACCCATGGTCCTTACGGAGTCCCCAGCATCCTCTAGGACGTTAGAGAAATCCGGGCTTTTGGAGATAGGGTCACTTCCTGATGCATATGTAGGGGAGAACCCAACCATTTGTCCAGCAAATCCAGTTGAAAAGGCCGGGCATGAAACCTGCCGTATTGGATTGCCTCGGAACCAGCCACCATCTTGCCCAGTAATCTGATGCCAAGATGTATAGATATACAAATAAAGCAAGAAAAAAGGAAATCAACTTTGATTAGCAGCAAGATGTACAGAGCGGACCATAGCCTGAATAGTCGAGGCCTTGTCCATCGTGAGAAACACCTTTTGAGATACCGTGACCAGTATCATTCCCAGGAACTAAAGACGCTGGGTTGGTTCCAGGTGAGACTTCTGGAAATTTAGGATCCACCCATGATCCGTGAGTAGGCGAGTAATCAGATCGATGCTGTGCAGTAGACGCTCCCTGGACACAGCCTGTATTAGGAGATCGTCCAAACAGGGGACGATGTTCACTCCCCTCATGCGCAGCTGCAGCATCATCTCCGCCATGACTTTGTTGAAGACCCTTGGAGCTGTG
Source organism: Pseudophryne corroboree (assembly GCF_028390025.1). Taxonomy (NCBI): domain Eukaryota; kingdom Metazoa; phylum Chordata; class Amphibia; order Anura; family Myobatrachidae; genus Pseudophryne; species Pseudophryne corroboree. Next base: position 122,259,616 of record NC_086454.1, on the reverse strand, counting down.
GATAATCCAAAGGGTAAGGCCTGAAACTGGAAATGGTTGTTCAAGATGGTGAACCCAAGGTAAGCCTGATGAGGGGGCCATATGGGAATGTGGAGGTAAGCATCCTTGACATCCAGAGACACCAGGAACTCCCCTTCCTCCAGAGCGGACACCACTGCCCACAGGGACTCCATATTGAATTTGAACCCCCGCAGATACGGGTTGAGTGACTTCAGATTCAAGATGGGGCGCACCGAACCGTCTGGTTTGGGAACGACAAAAAGACTGGAGAAAAACCCCTGTTGCGTAACGGAGGAGGTACAGGAACTACCACCCCTGTCTGCAAAAGTTTTTGAATGGCCTCTTGCAAAGTAACTTTTGCTGCGGGTAAAGCTGGTAAGCCAGACCTGAAAAACCTGCCGGTATCCATGGGAAAGGAGGTCCCTCACCCAAGGATCCCTGCAGGACTCCGCCCACGTGGGCGAAGTTTTGAAGGCGAGCACCTACCTAAAAGTTGCCTTGCCGCTGGGGCAACCGTCACACGGAAGGCTTAAGGTTTACGGGACTTACCACGAGATCCTCTGGGAGTGGTGGAGACCCCTCGGCCCATGCCTCTAAACCGTGCCACACGAAAGGACTGCAAAGAGGGTCCGGTGTAAGAACGTCTAGCATTGGCGCAGCCAATGGCAGATAGGTAGACTTACCCGCCGTTGCTTGGGAGATCCACTTATTTAATTTGTCTCCAGACAAGGCATCACCTGTAAAGGGAAGATCTTCTACACCCTTTTTGGGATCAGCGTCCACCGCCCATTGACGTAACCACAGAGCCCTGCGTGCTGAGATAGCCATAGCAGTAGTGCGGCCATTTATCTTACACAACTCCTTTATAGCCTCGCTCATAAAAGTTGCAGCATCCTGTACTGTGTATGTTGCAGCAGAGTAACTACCTCATCCCGGGGTAGTGTCTAAACCAGGCATGTCCAAACTGCGGCCCTCCAGCTGTTGTGAAACTACATATCCTAGCATGCCCTGAAACAGTTTTGCTGTCAGAGAATGCTAAAGCTGTGCCAGGGCATGCTGGGATGTGTAGTTTCTCAACAGTTGGAGGGCCGCAGTTTGGACATGCCTGGACTCTAAACCATCAATAACATTATCAGACCACTTTACCACAGCCCTGGAGATCCACCCACAAACTATTGTGGGGTGTTGTGCTGTGCCTGATGCCATATAAATTGCCTTGAGCTATGTCTCAATGTTGTACTGTCAGCTGGCTCCTTCAAGGATACAGCCACGGGAACAGACAGTACCAATTTCTTAGATAGTCTGGATACAGAAGTATCGGCCAACGGGGGTTTTTCCCAGACCTTCCTATCCTCAGCTGGAAGGGGAAAGGTAGATAAAAACCTCTGGAGGAATTTTACATTTTTTATCAGGGGTTAACCAGGCCTCCCTGGCCAGGGAGTTTAACTCTTTAGACACCAGAAAGATAGCTGAACTTCTGGGTCTAACATTAAAGTATAACTACTCATCTGGTTCCACCTCCTGATCCGGTATGTGGAGGACCTCACGTACAGCAAAAATCAGAGCCTCCACCCCAGGGGATAGAGAGCTGTCCTCGTCCATATCATCATCGTCCCCATCTGGCTGTTCAGAATCAGACTGGAAAACCTGTGGCAGTAAGTGGTTATGTGAAGCCACTAGAGGGGGCTGAGAAGCCTTCTCGGAATCTGCTGCTTTAGCCACACAATCAATGGAGTGTTTCAACACCTGTCTCTCTCTTTTAGCTGCCGCTAGTTCAGAATTTGCATTTTGAATCATGCTCTTAAAGCTATCTAACCATTCAGGTGCCTGTGGGCTGTGCCCTTGAGGAGATAAGGAACATTGCTCACACATGAGTGACCCCGCTGAAGACGGGGTATAATTACAAGTAGAACACATAACCATGTCCACAGATATTGTAAAGGAAACTACAGCGTAGCCCCCTTGACCAGCAACCCACACAGAGAGCCCCTGGAGTATCACTGAGGAGCGGACCCAGCACACAGAACACAGCAGCACAATGTGTGGAATATAAGTGTATGTGATACAAGTGCGGTGGCGCTACCGCTGGTGTGCTCCCCCGGGGGAAACGGTGTAACACTCCCGCACCTGGTCTTCGGCATCTGTTAGAGCAAGCATTCCCAACCACGGTCCTCAAGGCACACGAACAGTGCAGGTTTTAGTGATATCCAGGCTGCAGCACAGATGGTTAAATCAAAATAACTGAGCTACTAATTAAGTCACCTGTGCTGAAGCCTGGATATCACTAAAACCTGCACTGTTGGTGTGCCTTGAGGACCGTGGTTGGGAATGCCTGTGTTAGAGGGTGGCGGTTAGCTGCTGGCGTGGGCACACATACTGACGATGAGTGATCAGCACCTCAGGAGCTCATTGTCCTGTCAGCTGGAATTACAAACCATTAACCCTCAAGAGGTTGGTTCGGTCCCCCCTATAAGTCCCACAAAGCAGGTAGTCTTGTCTGCCAAGCGGAGCTACCTGAAAACAATAAACTAAATTAAGTTTAAAGAAAATATAAGATTTTAAACCTACCGGTAAATCTTTTTCTCGTAGTCGTAGAGGATGCTGGGACTCCGTAAGGACCATGGGGATAGACGGGCTCCGCAGGAGACATGGGCACTTTAAGAAAGACTTTGGATCTGGGTGTGCACTGGCTCCTCCCTCTATGCCCCTCCTCCAGACCTCAGTTAGAGAAACTGTGCCCAGAGGAGACGGACAGTACGGGGAAAGGATTTTAGTTAATCTAAGGGCAAGATTCATACCAGCCACACCAATCACACCGTATAACCTGTGATATACAATCTAGTTAACAGTATGAACAACAACATATCATCGGTCCATAACCGACGAAACTATAACATAACCCTAATGAAAGCAACAACTATATACAAGTCTTGCAGAAATAGTCCGCACTTGGGACGGGCGCCCAGCATCCACTACGGACTACGAGAAAAAGATTTACCGGTAGGTTTAAAATCTTATTTTCTCTAACGTCCTAGAGGATGCTGGGACTCCGTAAGGACCATGGGGATTATACCAAAGCTCCCAAACGGGCGGGAGAGTGCGGATGACTCTGCAGCACCGAATGAGCAAACAGGAGGTCCTCCTCAGCCAGGGTATCAAACTTATAGAACTTTGCAAAGGTGTTTGACCCCGACCAAGTAGCAGCTCGGCACAGCTGTAGTGCCGAGACCCCTCGGGCAGACGCCCAAGACGAGCCCACCTTCCTAGTGGAATGGGCCTTAACCGATTTTGGTAACGGCAATCCTGCCGTAGAATACGCCTGCTGAATCGTGTTACAGATCCAGCGAGCTATAGTCTGCTGTGAAGCAGGGCCGCCAACATATAGGACAAACAGTGCTTCTGTTTTTCTGATCCTAGCCGTTCTGGCCACGTAAATCTTCAAAGCCCAGACCACATCAAGGGACTCGGAATCCTCCAAGTCCCGTGTAGCCACAGGCACGACAATAGGTTGGTTCATATGAAAGGATGAGACCACCTTAGGTAGGAATTGAGGACGGGTCCGCAATTCCGCTGTATCCATATGGAAAACCAGATAGGGGCTTTTATGTGATAAAGCCGCCAATTCCGAAACTCGCCTAGCCGAAGCCAAGGCTAACAACATGACCACCTTCCAAGTGAGATATTTCAACTCCACTGTTTGAAGTGGTTCAAACCAATGTGACTTAAGAACACTTAACACCACGTTAAGGTCCCAAGGTGCCACCGGAGGCCCAAAAGGAGGCTGAATATGCAGTACTCCCTTCACAAAAGTCTGTACTTCAGGCAGAGAGGCCAATTCCTTTTGAAAGAAAATGGATAAGGCCGAAATCTGAACTTTAATGGAGCCTAACTTTAGGCCCAAATTCACTCCAGTCTGTAGGAAGTGAAGAAAACGGCCTAGATGGAATTCTTCCGTAGGAGCATTCCTGGCCTCGCACCAAGAAACATATTTTCGCCATATCCGGTGATAATGTTTAAATGTCACGCCCTTCCTAGCCTGTATTAGCGTAGGAATGACCTCATCCGGAATACCTTTTTCCGCTAGGATCCGGCGTTCAACCGCCATGCCATCAAACGCAGCCGCGGTAAGTCTTGGAACAGACACGGACCCTGTTGCAACAGGTCCTGTCTTAGAGGAAGAGGCCACGGATCTTCTGTGAGCATTTCCTGCAGATCCGGATACCAGGTCCTTCGTGGCCAATCCGAAACAATGAGTATTGTTCTCACTCCTCTTTTTCTTATTATTCTCAACACCTTGGGTATGAGAGGAAGGAGGAGGAAATACATAGACCGACTGGAACACCCACGGTGTCACTAGGGCATCCACAGCTACTGCCTGAGGATCTCTTGACCTGGCGCAATACCTTTGTAGCTTTTTGTTGAGATGGGACGCCATCATGTCTATTTGGGGCAATCCCCACCGACTTGCAATCTGTGCGAAGACTTCCTGATGAAGTCCCCACTCTCCTGGATGCAGGTCGTGTCGGCTGAGGAAGTCTGCTTCCCAGTTGTCCACTCCCGGAATGAACACTGCTGACAGTGCACTTACATGATTCTCCGCCCAGCGAAGAATTCTGGTGGCTTCCGCCATCGCCACTCTGCTCCTTGTGCAGCCTTGGCGGTTTACATGAGCTACTGCGGTGACGTTGTCCGACTGAATCAGCACCGGTCGGTCGCGAAGTAAGGTCTCCGCTTGACGTAGGGCGTTGAATATGGCCCTCAGTTCCAGGATGTTGATGTGAAGACCAGTCTCTTGACCTGACCAAAGGCCTTGGAAATTTCTTCCCTGTGTGACTGCTCCCCAACCGCGGGGGCTCGCGTCCGTGGTCACCAGGATCCAATCCTGAAGGCCGAACCTGCGGCCCTCTAGAAGGTGAGCACTCTGCAGCCACCACAGGAGAGAAGACCTGGCCCTGGGGGACAGGGTGATCCGCTGATGCATGTGCAGATGTGACCCGGACCATTTGTCCAATAGGTCCCACTGGAAAGTCCTTGCATGGAACCTGCCGAAGGGAATGGCTTCGTATGTCGCCACCATTTTTCCCAGGACTTGAGTGCAATGATGCACTGACACTTGTTTCGGCTTCAACAGGTTCTTGACTAGAGTCATGAGTTCCTACGCTCTCTCTTCCGGAAGAAAAACCCTTTTCTGGTCTGTGTCCAGAATCATGCCCAAGAAGGACAGGCGAGTCGCAGGATTCAGATGCGACTTTGGAATATTGAGAATCCAGCCGTGTCGCTGTAACACCTTCAGTGAAAGGGATACGCTGTTCTGCAACTTCTCCCGTGATCTCGCTTTTATGAGGAGATCGTCCAAGTATGGGATAATTGTGACACCCTGCTTTCGCAGGAGCACCATCATTTCCGCCATTACCTTGGTGAAAATTCTCGGGGCCGTGGAAAGCCCAAACGGCAACGTCTGAAATTGGTAATGACAATCCTGTAACGCAAATCTCAGGTACGCCTGATGAGGAGGATATATGGGAACATGCAGGTATGCATCCTTTATGTCCAGCGATACCATAAAATCCCCCCTTCCAGGCTGGCGATGACCGTTCTGAGCGATTCCATCTTGAACCGTTTTAAGTAAAGGTTCAGGGATTTTAAATTCAAAATGGGTCTGACCGAACCGTCCGGTTTCGGGACTACAAACAGGGTTGAGTAGTACCCCTTCCCCCTCTGAAGCAGGGGAACCTTGGCCACCACTTGTTGAAGACACAATTTTTTAATCGCCTGTAACACTATCTCCCTTTCCAGGGGAGAAGTTGGTAGCGCCGATTTGAAAAACCGGCGAGAAGGCACCTCTTCGAATTGCAGCCTGTATCCCTGGGAAACAATATCCATTGCCCAGGGATCTACCTGTGATTGAACTCAGATGTGGCTGAAAAGTCGAAGACGTGCCCCCACTGGAGCGGACTCCCTCAGGGGAGCCCCAGCGTCATGCGGTGGATTTTGCAGAGGCCGGGGAGGACTTCTGTTCCTGGGAACTAGCTGTGTTGTGCAGCTTTTTTCCTCTGCCTTTACCCCTGGCAAGAAAGGACGATCCACGTACTCTTTTGCTTTTATTTAAACGAAAGGACTGCATTTGATAATGAGGCGCTTTCTTAGATTGTGAGGGAACATAAGGCAAAAAATTTGATTTACCTGCCGTAGCTGTGGAGACGAGGTCCGAGAGGCCCTCTCCAAACAATTCCTCACCCTTGTACGGCAAAAACTCCATATGCCTCTTTGAGTCGGCATCCCCCGTCCACTGTCGGGTCCATAAGATTCGCCTAGCAGAAATTGACATAGCGTTTATTCTGGAACCCAGTAAACTAATGTCTCTTTGAGCAGCCCTCATATATAAGACAGCATCTTTTATATGCCCTAGGGTCATTAAAATGGTCTCAATATCCGCTGATAAAGAATCTTTCCATGCTGCTACAGCACTACAAACCCAGGCCGACGCAATTGCCGACCTGAGCAACGTACTAGAATGAGTGTAAATGGACTTCAAGGGGTTGCGGTCAGCAGGATCCTTGAGGGTAGCCGTATCTTGGGACGGGAGCGCTATCTTTTTTGATAAGCGTGTCAAAGCTTTGTCTACCCTAGGGGAGGATTCCCACCGTATTCTGTCCTGTGACGGGAAAGGATACGCTGTTAGAATCCTTTTGGGAATCTGCAGTTTTTTGTCTGGAGTTTCCCATGCTTTTTCGCATAATTCGTTCAGCTCATGTGAGGAGGGAAAGGGGACCTCAGGTTTCTTTCCCTTATACATGTGTACCCTCGTGTCAGGGACAGGGGGTTCCTCAGTAATATGCAAAACATCTTTAATTGCGATAATCATTTACCGAATACATTTAGTCACCCTTGGCTGCAATTTTGCATTATCGTAGTCGACACTGGAGTCTGAATCCGTGTCGGTATCTGTGTCAACTATTTGGGATAGTGGGCGCTTCCGAGACTCCGAAGGTCCCGGAGACATAGGGACAGACATGGGTTGACTCCCTGACTGTACCCTAGCTTCAGCTTTGTCTAATCTTTTGTGCAATAAATTAACATTAGCACTTAAAACATTCCACATATCCATCCAGTCAGGTGTCGGCGCTGCCGACGGAGACCCAATATTCATACTCTCCCCCTCCTCCTTAGGTGAGCCTTCAACCTCAGATATGTCGACACACGCGTACCCACACACACACACACACACACACACACACACACACACACACACACACACACACACACACACACACGGAAGCTCTTTTCTGAAGACAGGTTCCCCACCAGGCCCTTTGGAGAGACAGAGAGAGAGTATGCCAGCACACACCCCAGCGCTATATGACCCAGGAAAAAACACAGAATGTTTACCAAGTAGCGCTTATGTATAATGTATATGCGCCAATTATGTGCCCCCCCTCTACTTTAAAACCCTCTTTCACAGTGTGTCAAGCAGGGGAGAGTCCGGGGAGCTTCCTCTCAGCGGTGCTGTGGAGAAAAAATGGCGCTGGTGAGTGCTGAGGGAGAAGCCCCGCCCCCTCGGTGGCGAGCTTCTGTCCCGCTCAAATTTACTAATAACATGGCGGGGGCTCTTTTTATACATGTACAGTGCCCAGCTGTACATGTATATATGTGTATTTGCCACCTGAGGTGCTTATTGCTGCCCAGGGCGCCCCCCCTGCGCCCTTACAGTGACCGGAGTGTGTGAGGTGGATGGGAGCAATGGCGCACCGCTTCACTGCTGTGCGTTACCTCTTATGAAGATCATGTCTTCTGCCGCCTCTGAAGTCTTTTCCGCACATACTCACCCGGCTTCTTTCTTCCGGCTCTGCGAGGAGGACGGCGGCTCGGATCTGAGACGGACGGCGAGGGCGAGACCTGCGTACCGATCCCTCTGGAGCTAATGGTGTCCAGTAGCCTAAGAAACAGAGCCCTGAAACTCAGAGAAGTGGGTCTGTTTCTCTCTCCTCAGTCCCTCGATGCAGGGAGTCTGTTGCCAGCAGGCTCCCTGAAAATAAAAACCTACTAAAATACTTTCTTTTACAGGAAACTCAGGAGAGCTCCCTGAAAGCACCCAGTCGCCACTGGGCACAGTATCAAACTGAGGTCAGGAGGAGGGGCATAGAGGGAGGAGCCAGTGCACACCCAGATCCAAAGTCTTTCTTAAAGTGCCCATGTCTCCTGCGGAGCCCGTCTATCCCCATGGTCCTTACGGAGTCCCAGCATCCTCTAGGACGTTAGAGAAAACTCTGGAGCTCCAAATGCAAAAAGAAATGCAGTCATATACAACACAAGTCACAAGGGGGTGTTTCTCCACATATGAACAAAAAGAACCTAAAGAATATTAAGATAAAAATGGCAGCTTGTTTCCAAGTCACATGAATATCACTACCTGCGTGATGCAGTGCCATGTTCTCCATATTGACCACTAACTGATAAACATTATTAGAGATCAAACCATCAACACATGTCAGAGATTAGGATATAGGGGTATATGCAATTCACGGCGAATCGCGGCAATTTTTCGCCGTTTTTTAATTCGACTAAATTCGCCAGGTGAATTCCGGAAGGTGGCTTCCGGAATTCACCATATTCAATGAAAAACGGATTCGCCAGAGTCGCGGGCGAAAATCGGCTGATTTGGCGGATTTTGCCGCGATTTTAAAAAACGGTAAAAAACGTGAAAAACCCGAAAAAAAAAATGGCGTGGGGTCCCCCCTCCAAAGCATAACCAGCCTCGGGCTCATCGAGCTGGTCCTGGTTCTAAAAATCCGGGGAAAAATTGGCCAGGGATCCCCCGTATTTTTAAAACCAGCACCGGGCTCTGCGCCTGGTGCTGGTGCCAAAAATACGGGGGACAAAAAGAGTAGGGGTCCCCCGTATTTTTAACACCAGCATCGGGCTCCACTAGCTGGACAGATAATGCCACAGCCGGGGGTCACTTTTATGCCGTGCCCTGCGGCCGTGGCATTAAATATCCAACTAGTCACCCCTGGCCGGGGTACCCTGGGGGAGTGGGGACCCCTTCAATCAAGGGGTCCCCCCCCCCCAGCCACCCAAGGGCCAGGGGTGAAGCCCGAGGCTGTCCCCCCCCATCCAATGGGCTGCGGATGGGGGGGCTGATAGCCTTTTGTGATAATAAAAAGATATTGTTTTTTCCAGTAGTACTACAAGTCCCAGCAAGCCTCCCCCGCAAGCTGGTACTTGGAGAACCACAAGTACCAGCATGCGGGAGAAAAACGGGCCCGCTGATACCTGTAGTACTACTGGGAAAAAAATACCCCAAAAAAAAACAGGACACACACACCGTGACAGTAAAACTTTATTACACACTACCGACACACACATACTTACCTATGTTGACACGCCGACTGCCACGGTCTCCGACGATCCGAGGGTACCTGTGAAAAAATGATACTCACCTTCCAGCGTCCAGAGATAAATCCACGTCCAGAGAGATAAATCCACGTACTTGTAAAAAAAAAAAAAGAAAACGCAAATACCCGCTCCATACCGGACTAGAAAGGGGTCCAATGCTTTCACATCAGACCCCTTTCTCCCGAATGCCGGGACATCACGTGACTCCTGTCACTGAAGTCCCTTCAGCCAATCAGGAAGCGCTACTTCCGTGGCGCACACCTGATTGGCTGTGCGCTGTCTGTACTGTGACAGCACATCGCAAAGCCGCTCCATTACTTTCAATGGTGGGAACTTTGCGGGTAGCGGTGGGGTCACCCGCCGGTCAGCCGCTGACCGGCGGGTGACCTTACCGCTAGCCGCTAAGTTCCCACCATTGAAAGTAATGGAGCGGCTTTGCGATGTGCTGTCACAGTACAGACAGCGCACAGCCAATCAGGTGAGCGCAACGAAGTTGCGCTTCCTGATTGGCTTAGAGACCTTTCTGTGACAGCTGTCACTGACAGGTCTCATTCGTGGAAAGGTGTCCCATGTGTCAGCATGGGACCCCTTTCTAGTCCGGCATGGAGCGGGTGTTCGGTTTGTTTTTTTGCCAAGTACGTGGATTTATCTCTGGACCATGGCTGAGGTGAGTATATTGATCTTTTCTTTTCAGGTATCCGTGGATTCTACATGGAGAAGAGGACCGATGTCGGCGTGTGAACATAGGTAAGTATGTGTGTGTCGACGTATGAAATAAAGTTTTACTGTCGACGGTGTGTGTCCTGTTTTTATTTGGGTATTTTTTTCCCAGTAGTACTACAGGTACCAGCGGGCCCGTTTTTCTCCCGCATGCTGGTACTTGTGGTTCTCCAAGTACCAGCTTGCGGGGGAGGCTTGCTGGGACTTGTAGTACTACTGGAAAAAACAATATCTTTTTATTATCACAAAAGGCTATCAGCCCCCCCATCCGCAGCCCATTGGATGGGGGGGGGGGACAGCCTCGGGCTTCACCCCTGGCCCTTGGGTGGCTGGGGGGGGGGGGACCCCTTGATTGAAGGGGTCCCCACTCCCCCAGGGTACCCCGGCCAGGGGTGACTAGTTGGATATTTAATGCCACGGCCGCAGGGCACGGCATAAAAGTGACCCCCGGCTGTGGCATTATCTGTCCAGCTAGTGGAGCCCGATGCTGGTGTTAAAAATACGGGGGACCCCTACTCTTTTTGTCCCCCGTATTTTTGGCACCAGCACCAGGCGCAGAGCCCGGTGCTGGTTTTAAAAATACGGGGGATCCCCTGTCAATTTTTTCCCCGCATTTCTAGAACCAGGACCAGCTCGAAGAGCCCGAGGCTGGTTATGCTTTGGAGGGGGGACCCCACGCCATTTTTTTTTATGATTTCACCGTTCCAGCATAAAAAAAAAATAAAAATAATATTTTAAAAAATATATAAATAATATTTGTGCCTCCAAAAAAAAAAAAAAAAGTACCTAATCCCTTCTAATATAAATAGATCTGCTATTCCCCCCAAAAAAAAAAAACACAAAAAAAAACATGTTTAAAATTTTTTTATTTGTTTTCACCCTCCAAAGTGTGGCGGATTGAAAATGACGAATTTGCTGTCTAAAAGCACTGCTGTCGAATTTCCAAACTTGAATTGAATATGCTTTGGTCGAATTGCAGCACTTGTATCATTGCAGAAAAGTCGAATTTGCAAAAATTCGAATTTCAAAAAGTCGAATTTTGAAAGTCCGTTTTTTGGTCGGAAAGCACTGAATTGCATAGGCGATTTTTTTTTTTGGTCGAAAATGACCCGAAATTCGACAATTTCGGGAATTCGACCGCAATTGCATATACCTAATAGCATCTACCTCACTGCTGTACACCATAGGGGTTATGTCTGAGGATGACAGGCCACTAACTGGAGGCTGGCAGACTGCTGGCCATACCATGGAAGCTTCACACATGCTAACATTTATCCAAATTACACATATCTTTTAGTAGAATGTATCCTTAGAATGTAAGCTCTCACGAGTAGGGCCCTCTTCCCTCATGTGCTTATACTTTTCTTACTTTAATAATCCTCAACCGCCCAGATCCCACAGTTTTTTGACCACCTGGAACTTATCTCTATGTTTACTGGTGTAGTTATGCTTAGCTGCCCTGTACTTGTCCTATATTGTATTCAACTGTAAGTCACTGTTTTCCTATTTTTTATGTGCATTTGTACTCTGTAATCGGGCGCTGCGGAACCCTTGTGGCGCCATATAAATAAAGGATAATAATAATAATAATAATAGTAACATATCTCTTGTTTTGTTGATTGAGATTAGTGGGTAGAATGTGTTTAACTCACCCCAGTTAAGCTGTAGTCCTGAAATATCCAGGATTTATCTTCATTGGTGACACAACAGAGGGCAGTCACCCCATGACCAATGGCACAAACGGGTTCTATAGCGAAAATAGAAATTAGAAACCAATAAAGAGAAATTAAATGTTTCTTTTTTTAATCTGAAAAAACAACAACATGTATTCTTGGTTATCTAGCAAATGAGCTGTGATAAATAAGTGGTATGGCAGCTCTTAGCAATGAGAACAGACTCTCAGAGTTAAAATGATATTAATAATTCTGTACAAAGATATGCAATGAGAACACAAGAGCATACATAGGGCCAGAGTTGCGCACTATTGCACAGCCGCAAGGAAGCAGCTGTGCAATACCGTACAGCTATTAGACTAATGCAGCAGGAGGCGTCTGGTATAAATAGACGCCTCCTGACTGCTTCCATGATCTGCTGGTGTATCTCAAAACGCACGTTACCTCCAGATTACTCAGGATGGCCATCTTTGACCAACAGCTGAGGTCAGTAAATCTGCATCCCCAGGCGCAGACACAGACATCAGCACTCCCACAAACGCCCTGTCTGTCTGTCAATCAGGCTGGAGTTTAGGGGGTACTACATGCAAGGACACAGGACCTGTTCTGCACATGCGCAGTATCAGATTACTGGTTTGGAATGCATAATGAATATTGACCAGCTTTAGAAAATAATCGTTAGGAGAAATACCGTTATCAACTGTAAGTCTACCATAAGTCCACAGGAGAACATTGGGATATGAGGTAGCGACAGCGGATTGGCACCAAACGATCAAAGCTTTTCAGCCTCCCAGAATGCAACGGGCCCATCTCCTATATATTTGCCTCGTCTGTGCCTGGCCCTCTAACGCTGGGTGGAGTCACAGCGGTGGGCGGAGTCACAGAGCCCGTCACATGTACAGCGTCTGAGCTCGCGTTACAGGGCCAGGCACATTATATAGGAGATTGTCCTACGTCACAGTGGTACCTAATGGTGTTCATTCCTCCTCACACCGGCTGTAATTCTCTGAGGCTTTCTCCAGCCCTAAGCTGGATTCCCCCACTGGCCTGGGAGATGGCAATTCATCAGCCGCAGAGACAGCCCCTCCACACCCGGGTCCCGCCTGCAGTAAGGATCACGAAAACCGGGCGCTGCAGGCGGGGCTTTTCTCAGTGTCGGCTTCTCCTATCTCTACAGCCGGGAGAGCGCACTGCTCGGGGCTCTGTGGCCGGGTCCTGTCTGGGTCCTCCCGCCGACTCCTCACAGACGGGATTCTGTTACCACCGCAGATCCTTGGCTCAGTGACACAGACGCCGGCCTCCAGACCTCTCCCGCCGCCCTGTGGCTACATGTCCCCGCCACATTGGAGCTGCAGCCGAAGCCTGAGGGTCTGCTCACGATGCTGCTGTCGGTGTGTTTAGGAGCTGCTGTCGGTGGGCAGGCCAAGCAGAATGCAGCAACTATAGGTCAGTGTTCCCATGCCTGCCCCCATCCCACCTATCCCAGTGCCCACACCTATCCCGTGCCCACACCTCTCCCAGTGCCCACACCTCCCCTGTGCCCACACCTATCCCATTGCCCACACCTATCCCAGCGCCCACACCTATTACGTGCCCACACCTAGTCCAGCACCCACACCTATCACGTGCCCACACCTATCCCAGCGCCCACACCTATCCCAGTGCCTACACCTATCCCAGCACCCACACCTATCACGTGCCCACACCTATCCCAGCACCCACACCTATCATGTGCCCACACCTATCCCACCGCCCACACCTATCACGTGCCCACACCTATCCCAGCGCCCACACCTATCACGTGCCAACACTTATCCCAGCGCCCACATCTATCACGTGCCCACACCTATCCCAGCGCCCACACCTATCCCGTGCCCACACCTCTCCCAGACCCCACACCTGTCCCAGTGCCCACACCTGTCCAGTGAGGAAGATGGGGCCCCAAATTGGTGTCTTGCCTAGAGCCCCATGAGATCTACATCCGCCTCTGCTCTGACTCCCCGCCCGCGGCGCTGGGGGAACAACAACAACTGCTGCCGCCACCATACACATTTATGAGGGACGGGTGGTGCAGCAGATGGCTTTCATAGCCCTCCCTGCACCACTCACCCACCGAGCATGTGACTGCGCTGGCCACGCCCATTGGCCCTGGGAGGAGCGCGAGGCCCCGTCCACTCCTCCTGCATCTAAGGGGGCCGCGCAGATAGCGCATGCAGAGGGGACTGGTGCACCTGAGGCGTGTGGCCGTGCACAGCGCTCGCGTGCGTCACGTACTCACGTTTCTCACCTGAAGGATCAGACAGTGTACAGACAGGAATAAAAAAACACAGCAGTGTAAATTCCTGGCGCAAACAGTTGTCAGCCCAATCTAGATCCTCAACAGATCTGTCCAAATAACAGATCAAAACAATATTCAAGGAAAAAACAATGAGAGGATAGATCAAAGGCGATAACAAAATGGAATAAATTTTGATATACGTCACATGTTATGATGTCCTTTTGGATATTCACTCATGATATCCAGATGTCAAACATGAAAAAAAGAGAGATGGTACACATACATGGGTGGTATTGCTTTAAACACTGATTGAACAACCTATAAGTGTCCAGAAAGAGGAAGCCTAAAGTGTCGGACCCAATTTGATAGTAGATGAGGATAGTATCTCGCCACCACTCTACCGATATTTGTGGACGTACCGAAACTTACATCAGAATATGTAAGAACAGGTGTATAAAGGTATCTTTAAAATGCTGTATCCCACGTGATGTAAGACAGAAAGAAAACTACTTCAGAAGACGTACCCCACTCACTTTGGAGGGGGATTGTTTCCACGTATAAAGGTATCTTTCAAGCCAGGATCAGGAATGACATCCACGATAATTTAAAAGGTTTTATTAAAAATTCATAAAACAGCAATCTGATGTTTTTCTATGTGGTTTCTACTCTCTGGTTTGTACAGAACATGCAGGTCAGAAGTAATAGACAAAAATGATGTAATCCGGTTTTACACCAGTACTGTCATGTTAGACATACTCCAAAAGTGGTGTCCCATAAAAAGAACAAAAAAATTAAATAAAAGAATGATGAAAACTCACTACCTGGTTTCACCAACGACGTTTCGACCTCCTGGGTCTTTTTCAAGGTGCATATCCAGGTAGTGATGGCATCGGTATTTATGCTCCAGAGCTTTCACAAACACATTTGCAATTGCGTACAACAGGCAACAATGCCTGTTGTACGCAATTGCAACTGTGTTTGTGAAAGCTCTGGAGCATAAATACCGATGCCATCACTACCTGGATATGCACCTTGAAAAAGACCCAGGAGGTCGAAACGTCGTTGGTGAAACCAGGTAGTGAGTTTTCATCATTCTTTTATTTAATTTTTTTGTTCTTTTTATGGGACACCACTTTTGGAGTATGTCTAACATGACAGTACTGGTGTAAAACCGGATTACATCATTTTTGTCTATTACTTCTGACCTGCATGTTCTGTACAAACCAGAGAGTAGAAACCACATAGAAAAACATCAGATTGCTGTTTTATGAATTTTTTATAAAACCTTTTAAATTATCGTGGATGTCATTCCTGATCCTGGCTTGAAAGATACCTTTATACGTGGAAACAATCCCCCTCCAAAGTGAGTGGGGTACGTCTTCTGAAGTAGTTTTCTTTCTGTCTTACATCACGTGGGATACAGCATTTTAAAGATACCTTTATACACCTGTTCTTACATATTCTGATGTAAGTTTCGGTACGTCCACAAATATCGGTAGAGTGGTGGCGAGATACTATCCTCATCTACTATCAAATTGGGTCCGACACTTTAGGCTTCCTCTTTCTGGACACTTATAGGTTGTTCAATCAGTGTTTAAAGCAATACCACCCATGTATGTGTACCATCTCTCTTTTTTTCATGTTTGACATCTGGATATCATGAGACAATTGAAAGAGTGAATATCCAAAAGGACATCATAACATGTGACGTATATCAAAATTTATTCCATTTTATCGCCTTTGATCTATCCTCTCATTGTTTTTTCCTTGAATAGTGTACAGACAGGACACAGCTGCCCCTGTTCCTCATTGTACCAGCACTCCCCTCTGTGTCTAATGACACCATATACCTCTTCATGCGGGTATGTCTATACCACATAGATCCTTATCCCTGTCCTATATATTGTTACACATACAATCACATAGTTATAGGTCCCTCACCCCCCCCCCCCCCGCATCCGCCCCCCCTCCACCCGCAGCATCTACAGACATCCTGCCTCATCTGAGCTCCCCCCAACCGCTACATTCTGCACACTGTGCCCTGCAGGCGCTGTTCACGCCATCGGACGCCCTTTCGTCATCCAATATTTAACCACTAACAAAACTAGCACCGCCATATAATACAAATATTGAACCCCAGAAAGACGTGCAGGGGTTAAGGGGGCGCAGTCCCTTCCGACGGTGTGAAGAGCGCCCATAGGGCGCGATGAAGCACCTAGTCCCTATATCCCTGCCTCAGGCAAAATCAGTTGTTTTCCAAAGCTCAAGGCAGGAGCATCATAGACAGCCCTAATCAGGTGAGAACACCACACATGCACACCGTTCCGTACAAGAAGGAACAGGTTAGTAAGTGAAAGGATCCTCAAGTCAGGTGCGTCAGAATGGGATCCCTGTGGACATAACTGTATTTCACCTATCACCGGTAAGTCTACCATAACAATTATTTCTCCTGCAGGGTTCACAGGTTATCCACAGGATAACATTGGGATGTTCCAAAGCAATTTAGTGGTGGGGACGCTCTTGATTGGACAGGAGAATCCTTCGCCCGAATTCAGCGTCCTGAGAGGCAAAGGTATCAAAGACATAATGTCTAATGAATGTGTTAATGGAAGACCATGTGGCTGCCTTACATATCTGTTCTGCTGAAGCACCACGCTGTGCTGCCCATGACAGACCTACCTTACGAGTAGAGTGAGCAGAGACATTAGCGGGAATCAGGAGATCAGCTTGAGAACATGCTTCCGAAATAGTAATTCGAAGCCAACTCGCCAGTGTCTGCTTATCAGCAGGCCACCCCCAGTCCATAGAGAATGAAGAGAGTGTCTGTTTTCTGACGGCACCGGCACGATCCACATAGATCCTTATAGCACAGACTACGTCCAACGATGCATCTCCTGCAGAAAGGTCCGGCCCTTGAAAGGCCGGGACTACAATTTCTTCGTTAAGGTGGAATTTAGACACCACCTTCGGAAGATACCCAGATTTGGATCTGAGAACAGCTCTATCTAGATAAAAAAAAAAAAAAAATAATCAGAAAAGGAGGGAGACACAACAATGCATCTAAATCTGAAACTCTTCTAGCTGAAGCAATAGCCAGTAGAAAGTGAACTTTAGCTGTCAACCATTTAAGATCCACTCGTTTTAGTGGTTCAAATGGGGTAACTTGAAGGGCCTTTAGGACTAAACTTAAGCCCCAAGGCACTGTAGGAGGAACAAAAGGAGGTTGAATGTGCAGCATTCTGTGGTAAAAAGTGCGCACATCCTGTAGGTTAGCAATTTTCTTTTGGAACCATACAGTCAATGCTGAAACTTGCACTTTCAAGGAAGCAACTCTTAGACCTTTGTCCATTCCTGCCTTAAAGAAGATCAGGACTCTAGAAACTCTGAAAGACCTAGGGTCAATTTTCCAGTCACTGCACCATTCAAATTGAAATCAACCCGCTAATTGAGCCCGCACACGGCTCTCCACAGCTTCAACTTACCACGGCCTGATACACGCCGGGCGCATCAGCCGGCGGCTCTCAGCTGGAGCACTGCTTTCGATCTCCGTGCTATACTACTGACGCCCAGGACTCCGTTTGCCCTCACTGAGTGACTGCTGCTGGCCTCCGCTGTGAGGTCTAACACCCGTGACGAGGAATGTGTCCTTTGGAGATCCACGTACAGGTTATTAAAGATCACCATTTGCTCGGAACAGTGCTGTGGTAATTATAAGGCAGTCCTTGATTCAGCTATAATCATCCCAAAAAGTATAATATACCCATATATGTGCACAGCTATAAAAACGGACCCTGTCTACTTACTATCTCAGGAACCAGCACATGGGTAATTATACATCAATATCTGTAGAAGCTCTTCATTATAAGGCTGTGATTAATCCTTGCGGGACATTTTAATAATCACTGGGACGCCAGTGTGTGTTAATTTTATGTATTAAATATAACTAAATAGCCTTAATATATTGTGTGCTATACCGATTGTGGTTAATACTTAATAGCTATTTGTTGCAAACTACATGCTGCTTGTTCGTTTAAATTTTGTCATTTTTAAAGATTATTGAATATAAATTGATTTATATGTATCTTTGACGTTTAACTGAGTCAATTATTCTACATGACAGACTGCACACTATAGTTTGATATAATTTGATACAGTGTACATAAAGCGCGGAGTATATTTCTTCTCTTTGTTTTCCATATTGTTGGCAACCTAGCTAGTTGTCTTACTCAGCTGCTTTTGTTTCACTATTAACATACTAATTATTATCAGCGCCGGAAGATAAACAGTTAGGGACATTTGTCCTGTTCTGTTTTTTCTCACAATTCTTTTGCCATATTCGGTGATAAATGCGAGCGGAGGAAGGTTTCCTTGCTCTGAGCATTGTTTGAATTACCTGTTGTGAGAATCCTCTTGCTTTCAGGATGGAAGTCTCAAGAGCCACGCCGTCAAAGACAGTCCAGGTGCTTGTGATAGCAAGGACCGAGACAGTAGATCTGGACGTTGAGGGAGTAGGAATGGATCATCCATCGACATCCTCTGCAGATCTGTTTACCAATGTCTTCTGGGCCAAGCCGGAGCTATTAGTATCACGGCGCCCCTTCCTTATTTTGCCTTTCGTATTACCCTGGGTAACAGGGCGATTGGTGAAGACACATAAGCCAGACGAAAGTCCCATCTCACTAACAGAGCACCCACAAAGATTGCTTTGGGATCCTATGTTCTTGACCCGTATGCAGGAACTTTGTTGTTCTGACGTGACGCCATGAGATCTATCTCCGGTAACCCCCACTTGTTTACCAGAATTTGGAAGACCTCGGGTGTAAAGCCCATTCGTTTGCATAAATGGCGTGTCGACAGAGAAAATCTGCTTCCTAGTTTAGGACTCCCGGAATGAACACTGCGGACAAGGCTGGATGATGAAGTTCTGCCCACATTAACGTGCGACTTACCTCCTTCATTGCGCTTTGGCTGCGAGTTCCTCCCTGATGGTTGAGGTACGCTACTGCCGTTGTATTGTCTGAGCGGATTTGGACTGGTTTCCCCTGAAGGATGTCCTTTGCTTGAATAAGTGCCATATATATGGCCCGACGTTCCAATAGATTTATTGGCAGGCAACTTTCTTCCTTGATCCACTGCCCCTGGAAGCAACTCCTTCCTGACACCGCTCCCAAGCCCTGAAGGCTGGCATCCGTTGTCAGAATTTTCCAACCTGATATCCAAAAGGGTCTCCCTTTGTCCAGATGGGATGTCTGTAGCCACCAGGCTAATGACCTCCTTACTTCCAGAGGAAGGACCATAGTCTGCATTTTTATTGTCTGATGAAAACCATTCCATTTGGAAAGGATCAGACATTGCAAAGGCCTCAAGTGGAACTGAGCTTACTCCACTATGTCGAATATCGACACCATCAACCCCATCACACACAGTGCTGTGTGAATGGATACCCTTTGACTGTGTAGCAGCTCCTGAATCCTTGACTGCATTTTGGCTATTTTGTTCAGACGTAAAATTACTCTCTGAAGACCCGAATCCAACACAGCCCCCATGTGAATCATCCGTTGTGACGGAACAAGGGACAACTTTGCCCAATTTATGAGCCAACCATGTCTCTGTAAACAAGCAATTGTCTGTTGCAGATGACACTGAAGCAATTCCCGAGATTGTGCCAGGATTAGTAAGTCGTTGGGTATGGAAAAATCCTTATCCCCTGTTGACGGAGATAAGACGCCATTACCACCATAATTTTGGTGAACACTCTGGGAGCTGTGGCCAGTCCAAATGGTAGTGCCTGAAACTGAAAATGTTGCTGGAGGAAGCAAACCTAAGATAGCGCTGATGGGACAGTGCTATAAGAACATGTAGGTAAGCATCTTGGATATCCAGGGATACTATAAAATCCTCCGGCTCCATGGCCAAAATAATGGAACAAAGTCTCCATATGAAACAGAGGCACCCAAATGTATCTGTTCAGCACTTTGAGACCAAGTATGGGCCGGAACGACCCATTTGGCTTCTGGACTAGAAACAGGTTGGAATAAAAACCTTGTCCTCGTTGCGCAGTAGGAACTAGAATTATCACTCCTGACTGAAGCAACTTCTGAACTGCCTCTTGCAAAGCCCTGGCCTTCGTTTCCACTGAACATGGGATGGTACAAAAAAAACCTTTGAGGAGGGTGTTTCTTGAAAGCAAAAGCATAACCGTGAGATACCGCTTCTTGCACCCAGGCATCTGTGGTAGACTGCTGCCAGATCTGTGCAAACTGAAGAATCCGGCCTCCCACCCTGGGGTCCCCCAGGTGGAGGCCCGCACCATCAGGCTGATGGCTTATCTTCTGATTTGGAAGCCGGCCCTCTGGCAACCCAATGATTTTTAGTCTTACCAGACTTGTCAGATTGAGACTTTGCCATAACCCTTTCCTTTTGCTTTTCCTTTTCCTTGAGTCCGAAAAGCTGGAAATATAGGCTTAGATTTGTGTGTGGAAACTTCACTTTCTTGGAGCTTCTGACTCTAAAATACTGTTTAATTATTTACCAAAAAGAATATCTCCAGTAAAAGGCAAAGACTCCAGAGCAGGGCTGGCCAGACCGGTCCTCAAGATCTACCAACAGTTCATGTTTTCCAGGCCTCGTGGAGATCTGTAGAATTGTCAGTTAGGAATGTATGCAGCACATATAAATTAGTATGACTACACCTGTGCACCAGCTAGGTGGTCTGGAAAATGTGAACTGTTGGTAGATCTCGAGGACTGGTTTGGCCAGCTCTGCTCCAGAGCCTTCTTGGATTCTGAGTCCGCTGTTCATGTACGTATCCAAACCGCTCTGCGAGCTGCTACTGCTTAGGCTGATGCCCGAGAGGCAATTGTACCCATATTCACGGCTGCTTCTTCCATAAAAATAGCAGCCTGTTTGCTATGTGCAAAATGGGATTTTTGCTCTCTAGATACCAATGAAAGATCATCCTCCAACGCATCAGCCCAGGCTGCCATTGCTTTTGCCATTCAGGCTGAAGCCATGCTGGTCTTATTATTGCCCCAGACCAGAAAAAAAATGGTTTCTACAAAACCATCTATTTTCCTATCCGTGACATCATTTAATGATGTTGAAGGCAGAGGTAATGTAGATTTTCGCACCAATCGGATGAAATACGTATCTACTTTGGGAGCCACCTCCCTATTTAAACAGTCCCCAGCAGGAAGAAGATAATGGGAATGTAACCCAATCCTCTTGCATAATTTCAGTCAGCTGTTCTGACCCAGGAAACTCAGTCCTAACTGTTTTGGGACGTTTAAACACAGGTGCCTTAGATTTTTCCAAAGGCTCTGCTGCCTCCTCTAAGGATAGAATGGCTTTCATAGCACTAATTAACTCAGGTATGTCCACTGAGCTGTGGCCTTCATCCTCAATTCTGTATGCAGACCCGGAGTGCGATGAGTCCTCATCCTCAGACAGGTCCTCATCTGAAACATGTGTAGACTGAAGATGTTGTTTCATGTCTATGCGATTTACTTACCACCAGCTATAAAGCCTGTTTTTGTTGAGAGGCTGCAGTTTCCTGTACTGGATGCGATAAACCCCAGGTGGAATGTTGCATGTAAGAGTTAATAGGGTAACCTATTCCTGGTATAGGAGCCGGCATTATCCGCTCAGCTATACTGGATAATGTCTGTGCAAAAGTAGCCCATGGTGGTTCAACTTGAACCTGTGCCTGCCTTGGATTATTCAAGAGGCTTTGGTGAAAGCTAAAACATTTTGCACATAATCCAGTTTGAACCAGATCCTGAGAGGTTGACCCAGTTTTACAAGACAAACATGAAATGAATGTAGGTGCTGCTGTGAAGAATGTATCCTCACACTTGCCTCTCAGACATGATAAATAAAATCACACACCTGTACAGTGTTTAATACACAATTTGTGACTGCAATCACTTTAAAATTTGTTAAAGTGACATACAATTCGATCCCTCCCTTGCACCAGCATTGAGGATCGGAATACACAGAAACTGACAGAATTATAGTAAAGTCAGCAATCACACTAGCAATCAGTCACAGGTTATACATTAGTATAATAAGCACATAATCAACTACAGATACATTTCAAGTATGTAGGAGAAACATATTACTGCATTACCTTATATAGGAGTTTAACCGTATTCAGTCGCACAGTGAAAGAAACAGCAGCAATAGTTTACAGACTCATATGCATCAGGCACTTATCCAACTATTCATACTCAAAGGTAGATAGAGACTTGGAGGCTAATTCAGACCTGATCGCTAGGCTGCGTTTTCATACGGCGGGCGATCAGGTCTAAACTGCGCATGCGTATGCAATGCGCAGGCGCGTCGCACAGGTACAAAGCAGATTGTGTGAAGGATCCATCTGCACAGGCGTTTGCAAGGAGATTGACAGGAAGAAGGCATTTGTGGGTGGCAACTGACCGTTTTCTGGGAGTGTTTGAAAAACGCAGGCGTGTCCATGCGTGTGCAGGGAGGGTTCCTGACGTCAATTCCGGTCCCGGACAGGTTGATGCGATTGCAGCGGCTGAGTAAGTCCTGGGCTGCGCAGAGACTGCACAAGATCTGTTCATACAGCGCTGCTACACATGCGTTCGCACACTTGCACAGCTAAAATATACTCCCCCTGTAGGTGGCGACTATCTGTTCGCAGCAGTGCAAAAATCACCTGCTAGCGATCAGGTCTGAATTGGGCCCTTAGTGCTGTATCACCCAGCTCAGGAGAGTGGGATACAGGGAGACTTCATCCTGCTTCCAGGACCGATCAATACGTTAGTGAACGCTGAGTGGATCCAGACGCGATTAGTGTACACAACCGCCCCGTCAACTCGGAGGAAACTGATCATGAACCGGGGCATGCGACCCAGGGAGTGTCTTACCCCCACTGCCGACATCAACCCTAGGGATCGCGGCCTCATACTACCCCTGGAGCCTATGATCTGAGGCCTAGCGCTGGTGCACCCAGAGTGGCAGCCGCGTCAGCGACTGTTCGGTAGTCTCCTTCCTGAAACAGTGCAGCTGTGTCTCACGTTTCCCCTACTAAGCGGAACCGATGCCTTACCTTCTCCCCGTGCTCCGGCCACAGCCTGGTAACATCTGTTGGACTTGCTAGTATATCCTACACAGACGCCCGCCGAAACAGCACTGTCGCAACTCGGCGTGGAGTTGTTGGAGAAACTCTTTCTAATGTACGTAAAAGATGCTTTTTAGAAAGATTGCTCAAAAAAATTAGTAAGAATATAAAAAAAAAAAAAAAAAAAAGCTTATGGCTGCTAAAAACCAGCAGCCCATTGACCATGGTCCGGCTTCTGCCGCACCAAACCAAAAACTGATTTGTCTGAGCCAGGAGGCGGGGATATAGGGAGGGGCCGTTGCATTCTGGGAGGCCAAAAGCTTTGATCGTTTGGTGCCAATCCGCTGTCGCTACCTCATATCCCAATGTTATCCTGTGGATAACCCGTGGACCCTGCAGGAGAAAAAAAAAAAAAACTATATAAATCCCTTCCATGCGGGGGGACACCCAGCATAGGGCTAGTCTGCCTGGCGAGCGCAGTTACTCCTGACCAGCGCAGCTCCTGCGGCTGGCCGGGAGAACCTCTTTTGCTGCCCCGGGTCGCAGCGGCTGCGTGTGACGTCACGCAGCCGCCGCGGCCCGCCCCCACCAACGATCCGGCCATGCCTGCGTTGGCCGGACCGCGCCCCCTAAACGGCGGCTAAGCGCCGCCGTCCAGCGACCGCCTCTGCCAACGATGGCTGGCATGCGCAGGCGCACTGCGGCGCAGTTCCGACCCGATCGCTGCGATGAACTGAAGCGAGCGATCGGGACGGAATGACCCCCAATATGAGGCAAGCTCTGTAAACCATCAATTTCTTTCTGTATACATAGTAACAGGACAATGAACATGAAAGCCTAGCTGCATGCATGTTGACAAGTACAATAGCTATGATTACATTATTGACGGATCAGTGGTTTCTTGTAGTTACATTTGCATGCAATTGGCTATTGGCGTTTGTTTTTTTTATAGAGAATGTGTTACGTCCCACGCCCGGGAGTTCAATTTATGTATACTGTAGGGTTGGGTATGGGTGACTGGCGGTTGGGATACTGCCAGTCCCCATACAGACGCCAGGATCCAGTTGTTTAGATTGCCAGTGGGGGAGGGGGGGGGGGGGGGAGAAAGAGTGGAATGAAGCTGCGCTCGCCACTGGTTCTATTCGCACTCTATGGGTGTCGTGGACACCCACGAGTGGGAATAGTCCCTGTCAGCTGGCATGCCAACAGTCTGGCTTTCAACCGGGCGGGAATCCGGCATCGGTATAGTGACTGGCGGTCTCCTGATAGCCGGTCACGTAACTGCATCCCATACTGTATAATAGAGATCTTTCCCTTCCTGCAATGTCTGCCTGAATGGCTCTGCCTGCTCTTGCAGCTGAGAAGTCAGAGTCTACTTAATGGCTTTGAGCACATCTAGGTAAGAAATGGGAGGATTCAGGAAGCTCTTCATTAGAGGAGAAGGAGGACAGAGGCTACAGAAATCTGCCTGGGAAGAAGGTGCAGCAACCATATTGGGGTCCCCCATCTTCTTCTCTGAGCACTGGCAATTGGTGGGCATAGAAGGGGAGAAATACTTCTCCATATAGGAGAAACACGATTCCCGGCGAGTGTGACAAAGTGCCTCTCAGTGGAGACGAGAATTGGTATTGTAATCTGCTCCCCGCCATGACCACCACAAGTTCTGCATCTTTTCATGTTAATACTTACCATGTCACGTATTTCACATTCTGCCAGCTATATAGTATCTTTTTAATTGGCCTAATACTTTCACAACGATTGTATGCATGTGGACTAGTCTCTATTAAAAGACAGCTCTTTCACAGTATATTATTATTCTAGAAATAGATGTTCATGCCCAAACCATTTGCACACCAACCTTAGAACCACTGCATCAGATCACTACTACAGAGGGAGCCATACATCACTAAAGAGAAATACAGGCACTCCGCTGAACGCAGCAAATGACTGGAGAGTCCACTGGAGGAACCACCACTAGTGAGTGATCATTGGTAAAGGAGTGAGTTAAGTTAATTTCCTATTTTTTCCTGTTTTATGTAACATCCAAGCAGAAGGGTAATACAGAGGTCAGTGTAACTGGCCAATACACATCAGCATTTGGTGAGAAGGATGCCAGTAGCACATTAAGCTGATTATTGAAGACACAACAAGTTAGAACTGCTGGAGAAGAACTTTATAGGTTTACGTTTCACTGATATTTGGAATGGGATGCAGTCAGGATGTCGGCACTATCACCACAGTGATAGAGTGTCAATGCTGACACAGAGATCCAGACATGGGTGTAATGCTACAGCATTTTAACCGGGTGTATTATAACTTTAAACATGTTGCTTACCGGAATGTTTACAGTTATAACACCCGCATGGTTACAATGCTCTAAGTAGCATTACAACAGTGTCGGGGTTATCAGTGCCGACAGTGTGAGGTCGACTTACTCGCTGTGGATATAGTGAGTATTGACTTCCCATGCAGAATCCGTCCGGAACTCTAGCAAGTCTTATTGCTAAATTAGAATTTCCTTTTGTTTGTTTCTAGAATTTCCATTGGAAAAGACAGTTGTGCCCATCACCCAGACTGCATATGAACGCCACAAAAAATAAGAATTTACTTACCGATAATTCTATTTCTCGTAGTCCGTAGTGGATGCTGGGGACTCCGTAAGGACCATGGGGAATAGCGGCTCCGCAGGAGACTGGGCACAAAAGTAAAGCTTTAGAACTACCTGGTGTGCACTGGCTCCTCCCCCTATGACCCTCCTCCAAGCCTCAGTTAGGATACTGTGCCCGGACGAGCGTACACAATAAGGAAGGATTTTGAATCCCGGGTAAGACTCATACCAGCCACACCAATCACACCATATAACTTGTGCTCTAAACCCAGTTAACAGCATGATAACAGAGGAGCCTCTAGAAAAGATGGCTCACTACAGCAATAACCCGATTTTTTGGTAACAATAACTATGTACCAGTATTGCAGACAATCCGCACTTGGGATGGGCGCCCAGCATCCACTACGGACTACGAGAAATAGAATTATCGGTAAGTAAATTCTTATTTTCTCTAACGTCCTAAGTGGATGCTGGGGACTCCGTAAGGACCATGGGGATTATACCAAAGCTCCCAAACGGGCGGGAGAGTGCGGATGACTCTGCAGCACCAAATGAGAGAACTCCCGGTCCTCCTCAGCCAGGGTATCAAATTTGTAGAATTTTACAAACGTATTTGCTCCTGACCAAGTAGCTGCTCGGCAAAGTTGTAAAGCCGAGACTCCTCGGGCAGTCGCCCAAGATGAGCCCACCTTCCGTGTGGAATGGGCTTTTACAGATTTTGGCTGTGGCAGGCCTGCCACAGAATGTGCAAGCTGAATTGTACTACAAATCCAACGAGCAATAGTCTGCTTAGAAGCAGGAGCACCCAGCTTGTTGGGTGCATACAGAATAAACAAACGAGTCAGATTTTCTGACTCCAGCCGTCCTGGAAACCTATATTTCCAGGGCTCTGACAACGTCTAGCAACTTGGAGTCCTCCAAGTCCCTAGTAGCCGCAGGCACCACAATAGGTTGATTCAGGTGAAACGCTGAAAACCACCTTAGGGAGAAACTGAGGACAAGTCCTCAATTCCGCCCTGTCCGAATGGAAAATCAGATGAGGGCTTTTACAGGATAAAGCCGCCAATTCTGACACGCACCTGGCCCAGGCCAGGGCCAACAGCATGACCACTTTCCATGTGAGATATTTTAACTCCACATATTTAAGTGGTTCAAACCAATGTGACTTTTGGAACCCAAAAACTACATTTAGATCCCAAGGTGCCACTGGAGGCACAAAAGGAGGCTGTATATACAGTACCCCTTTCACAAACGTCTGAACTTCAGGGACTGAAGCTAGTTCTTTTTGGAAGAAAATTGACAGGGCCGAAATTTGAACCTTAATGGACCCCCATTTCAGGCCCATAGACACTCCTGTTTGCAGGAAATGTAGGAATCGACCTAGTTGAAAATTCCTCCGTCGGGGCCTTACTGGCCTCGCACCACGCAACATATTTTCGCCAAATGCGGTGATAATGTTTTGCGGTTATATCTTTCCTGGCTTTGATCAGGATAGGGATGACTTCATCTGGAATGCCTTTTTCCTTCAGGATCCGGCGTTCAACCGCCCTGCCGTTAAACGCAGCCGCGGTAAGTCTTGGAACAGACAGGGTCCTTACTGGAGCAGGTCCCTTCTTAGAGGTAGAGGCCACGGATCCTCCGTGAGCATCTCTTGAAGTTCCGGTTACCAAGTCCTTCTTGGCCAATCCGGAGCCACGAATATAGTGCTTACTCCTCTACATCTTATAATTCTCAGTACCTTGGTCATGAGAGGCAGAGGAGGGAACACATACACTGACTGGTACACCCACTGTGTTACCAGAGCGTCCACAGCTATTGCCTGAGGGTCCCTTGACCTGGCGCAATACTTGTCGAGTTTTATAAACATGTGGAAGACTTCTGGGTGAAGTCCCCACTCTCCCGGGTGGAGGTCGTGTCTGCTGAGGAAGTCTGCTTCCCAGTTGTCCACTCCCGGAATGAATACTGCTGACAGTGCTATCACATGATTTTCCGCCCAGCGAAGAATCCTTGCAGCTTCTGCCATTGCCCTTCTGCTTCTTGTGTCACCCTGTCTGTTTACGTGGGTGACTGCCGTGATGTTGTCCGAATGGATCAACTCCGGGTGACCTTGAAGCAGAGGTCTTGCTGAGCTTAGAGCATTGTAAATGGCCCTTAGCTTCAGGATATTTATGTGAAGTGATGTCTCCAGGCTTGACCATAAGCTCTGGAAATTCCTTCCCTGTGTGACTGCTCCCCAGCCTCGCAGGCTGGCATCCGTGGTCACCAGGACCCAGTCCTGAATGTGCGGCCCTCTAGAAGATGAGCACTCTGCAACCACCACAGGAGAGACACCCTTGTGCTTGGTGACAGGGTTATCCGCTGATGCATCTGAAGATGCGACCCAGACCATTTGTCCAGCAGGTCCCACTGGAAAGTTCTTGCGTGGAATCTGCCGCATGGGATTGCTTCATATGAAGCCACCATTTTTTCCAGAACCATCTCATTGATGTACTGAGACTTGGCTCGGTTATAGGAGGTTCCCGACTAGCTCGGATAACTCCCTGACTTTCTCCTCCGGGAGAAACACCTTTTTCTGAACTGTGTCCAGGATCATCCCTAAGAACAGAAGACGAGTCGTCGGAATCAGCTGCGATTTTGGAATATTGAGAATCCAATCGTGCTGCCGCAACACTACCTGAGATAGTGCTACACCGACCTCCAACTGTTCCCTGGATCTTACCCTTATCAGGGAATCGTCCAAGTAAGGGATAACTAAAATTCCCTTCCTTTGAAGGAGTATCATCATTTCGGCCATTACCTTGGTAAAGACCCGGGGTGCCGTGGACCATCCATACGGCAGCGTCTGAAACTGATAGTGACAGTTCTGTACCATAAACCTGAGGTACCCTTGGTGAGAAGGGTAAATTGGGACATGAAGGTAAGCATCCTTGATGTATCGAGACATCATGTAGTCCTCTTCTTCCAGGTTCGCAATCACTGCTCTGTATGTAAGTGTTCAAAGATTTTAGATTTAGAATCGGTCTCACCGAGCCGTCCGGCTTCGGTACCACAACAGTGTGGAATAATACCCCGTTCCCTGTTGCAGGAGGGGTACCTTGATTATCACCTGCTGGGAATACAGCTTGTGAATGGCTTCCAAAACTGTCTCCCTGTCAGAAGGAGACATCGGTAAAGCCGACTTTAGGAAACGGCGAGGGGGAGACGTCTCGAATTCCAATTTGTACCCCTGAGATATCACCTGAAGGATCCAGGGGTCTACTTGCGAGTGAGCCCACTGCGCGCTGAAATTCATTGAGACGGGCCCCCACCGTGCCTGATTCTGCTTGTAAAGCCCCAGCGTCATACTGAGGGCTTGGCAGAGGCGGGAGAGGGTTTCTGTTCCTGGGAACTGGCTGATTTCTGCAGCCTTTTTCCTCTCCCTCTGTCACGGGGCAGAAATGAGGAACCTTTTGCCCGCTTGCCCACGAAAAGACTGCGCCTGATAATACGGCATCTTCTCATGTTGAGAGGCGACCTGGGGTACAAACGTGGATTTCCCAGCTGTTGCCGTGGCCACCAGGTCTGAAAGACCGACCCCAAATAACTCCTCCCCTTAATAAGGCAATACTTCCAAATGTCGTTTGGAATCCGCATCACCTGACCACTGTCGTGTCCATAACCCTCTACTGGTAGAAATGGACAACGCACTTAGACTTGATGCCAGTCGGCAAATATTCCGCTGTGCATCACGCATATATAGAAATGCATCTTTTAAATGCTCTATAGGCAATAATATACTGTCCCTATCTAGGGTATCAATATTTTCAGTCAGGGAATCCGACCACGCCAACCCAGCACTGCACATCCAGGCTGAGGCGATTGCTGGTCGCAGTATAACACCAGTATGTGTGTAAATACCTTTTAGGATGCCCTCCTGCTTTCTATCAGCAGGATCCTTAAGGGCGGCCATCTCAGGAGAGGGTAGAGCCCTTGTTCTTACAAGCGTGTGAGCGCTTTATCCACCCTAGGGGGTGTTTCCCAACGCACCCTAACCTCTGGCGGGAAAGGATATAATGCCAATAACATTTTAGAAATTATCAGTTGTTATCGGGGGAAAACCACGCATCATCACACACCTCATTTAATTTCTCAGATTCAGGAAAACTACAGGTAGTTTTTCCTCACCGAACATAATACCCCTTTTTGGTGGTACTCGTATTATCAGAAATGTGTTAACATTTTTCATTGCCTCAATCATGTAACGTGTGGCCCTACTGGAAGTCACATTTGTCTCTTCACCGTCGACACTGGAGTCAGTATCCGTGTCGGCGTCTATATCTGCCATCTGAGGTAACGGGCGCTTTAGAGCCCCTGACGGCCTATGAGACGTCTGGACAGGCACAAGCTGAGTAGCCGGCTGTCTCATGTCAACCACTGTCTTTTATACAGAGCTGACACTGTTACGTAATTCCTTCCAACAGTTCATCCACTCAGGTGTCGACCCCCTAGGGGGTGACATCACTATTACAGGCAATCTGCTCCGTCTCCACATCATTTTTCTCCTCATACATGTCGACACAATCGTACCGACACACAGCACACACACAGGGAATGCTCTGATAGAGGACAGGACCCCACTAGCCCTTTGGGGAGACAGAGGGAGAGTTTGCCAGCACACACCAGAGCGCTATATATATATACAGGGATAACCTTATATAAGTGTTTTTCCCCTTATAGCTGCTGTGTCTTTAATACTGCGCGTAATTAGTGCCCCCCTTCTCTTTTTTAACCCTTTCTGTAGTGTAGTGACTGCAGGGGAGAGCCAGGGAGCTTCCCTCCAACGGAGCTGTGAGGGAAAATGGCGCCAGTGTGCTGAGGAGATAGGCTCCGCCCCCTTATCGGCGGCCTTATCTCCCGTTTTTCTATGTATTCTGGCAGGGGTTAAATTCATCCATATAGCCCAGGAGCTATATGTGATGCATTTTTTGCCATCCAAGGTGTTTTTATTGCGTCTCAGGGCGCCCCCCCCCCCAGCGCCCTGCACCCTCAGTGACCGGAGTGTGAAGTGTGCTGAGAGCAATGGCGCACAGCTGCAGTGCTGTGCGCTACCTTGTTGAAGACAGGACGTCTTCTGCCGCCGATTTTCCGGACCTCTTCTGTCTTCTGGCTCTGTAAGGGGGCCGGCGGCGCGGCTCTGGGACCCATCCATGGCTGGGCCTGTGATCGTCCCTCTGGAGCGAATGTCCAGTAGCCTAAGAAGCCCAATCCACTCTGCACGCAGGTGAGTTCGCTTCTTCTCCCCTTAGTCCCTCGATGCAGTGAGCCTGTTGCCAGCAGGTCTCACTGAAAATAGAAAACCTAAAACTAAACTTTTCACTAAGCAGCTCAGGAGAGCCACCTAGTGTGCACCCTTCTCGTTCGGGCACAAAAATCTAACTGAGGCTTGGAGGAGGGTCATAGGGGGAGGAGCCAGTGCACACCAGGTAGTTCTAAAGCTTTACTTTTGTGCCCAGTCTCCTGCGGAGCCGCTATTCCCCATGGTCCTTACGGAGTCCCCAGCATCCACTTAGGACGTTAGAGAAATTAGGCTATCCAAATAGCACAATGTTCAAACCTCACTCTAAGACAGAGGGGTAATTTTTCTGTTACTGCTGCTTCTGTCTTACTCTTTTCTGCTTTGAAGTTCTGCAAGATCCTCGCCAGATAACCGCTGTTTGCCAAGTCAGTCATAGCACCCGGGCAATGTGGGATTAGAAGTGCATGGTACCGAGAGCCTAGGGTGAAGAAGGTAAAGAAAACATGAACTGTACATGTGTAACGGTGGCTTTGCTCATCAGTCACCTTTCTATGCAGTAGACAGTAGGGTTTACGTGGTCTGCATGAAACATTAATAGCTCATTGACATCACAGCAGTCCCGTGGCATCAACATAGCAAGAAAAAATTGACTGTGCAGGTAGCCCAACATTAACTATATCGGTGGTGCCGGGCTCCGGCCAAATCGCATAGTCAATGTCAGGTGCTATGCACATCGCACAGTGTGTACGCACCTTTAGGCAGAGGTTCTGAAACGTGGTCCTCAAGGCAGTCCAATGGTCCAGATGGTTAAATCAAATTGACTGAGCTGCTAATTAAGTCAGCTGTGGCCAAGCATGTATATACTTAAAACCTGGACCATTGGGGTGCCTTGCAGACCGCATTTGAAAACCTCTGACGTAAGATATAACAACTTCAAATAGAACGGTCACATAACATTGCTAATGTGCCACACTGACGGACAGTTCTGCTGGCCAGATACTCTATCACAGCAGGCTTGCAGCTCACCATCTATGGACTCCAATCTTGCTGGATTGGCATATGGCTTCAACTGGAAATCCTGGAACCATCTTGTGTCTATTTCATTGACACCTACAAAATCTAAAGCCTTTCCCTGAAAGAGAAAAGTTACTGAAGATAAACATAAGTGTTCACTTTTTTCAATTTGAGTACATTTTCCATACCTGCCAGTTTTAACTATGTTATTGTACAATCAGACTAGGCAGTTCAGATGTTCTCCAATACATATATGAAATTATTTTCGCTGCAAATCCATAGGTTGCGTATAGTTAAAATAAACAGGTTTAGGACCTATTTACAACAGTACAATCAATTGCATAATGCACACAGTGTGATTCACCCAAAATATAAATATAATAAATTAGAGCAAATTTTAAAGATTACAGAAAAATAATTTCTTCTTGAAAAAAAAACAACAAACGCAAATTACATCACTGAGGTGAAAGGTCACTGGCTTTAAAACTATAGATAATAGGATTCAAACTTAACATATTAAGTAATATAAAAATATTGAATTAAGTGTATTGATAATTAAACATATTTTGTTATTTCTCAAAGAAAAATACATAACAATAAAGATACAAAAGGGAAGTAGCGCATTATGACTGAATGGATTTCACTATTATACTTACACTAATGTCAAACTGGCCGATAAACTTCTGATGGCATACCTGAATGTACTTCGGAACCCTAACATTTTATATTTAGGAAAGTGTTCTACACCAGAGTGCAGGTACCTTGTATTGCATGCAAAATCTTAAATGAGAAAGAGCTAAACTGCAGCTCTATATTATATATATATTAGGTCAGGCATGTCCAAACTGCGGCCCTCCAGCTGTTGAGAAACTACACATCCTAGCATGCCCTGTCACAACTTTTGCATTCTCTGACAGCAAAACGGTGTCAGGGCATGCTGGGATATGTAGTTTCACAACGGATCCGGTCTGAAGATCGACAGTGTCTAGGTCGACAATGTTTAGGTCGAGCACTATAGGTCGACAGTCACTAGGTCGACATGGATGGAAGGTCGGCAGGGTTTCTAGGTCGACATGTGCTAGGTCGACAGGTCTAAAGGTCGACATGAGTTTTTCACATTTTTTTGGGGGGGGGGGATTTTTTCATACTTAACGATCCACGTGGACTACTATTGGAACGGTAAAGTGTGCCGAGCGAAGCGGTAGTGGAGCGAAGGCACCATGCCCGAAGCATGGCGAGCGAAGCGAGCCATGCGAGGGGACGCGGTGCACTAATTTGGGATCCCGGTCACTTTACGAAGAAAACGACACAAAAAAAAATAAAAAATCCTCATGTCGACCTTTAGACCTGTCGACCTAGCACATATCGACCTAGAAACCCTGTCGACCTTCCATCCATGTCGACCTAGTGACTGTCGACCTATAGTGGTCGACCTAAACATTGTCGACCTAGATACGGTCGATAAAACGAACCACACCCAGTTTGGACATGCCTGCTTTAGGTTGTAGAATGCTATACTTTTCTATGCTGAAACACTTGCCGAAACACTATTGTGACGTCACTCTCATGCCGCACCTATACGGAGTAAACTGGGATAAATAACTCACCTAAAAGGTTTGTTGTAGAGCAATTAATTTACCTTAACCTAATTCAACAAATATATATCCTGGTCAGGTTGACATCAGTTCATTCATGTGAAAAGATTTTACATTTTTATCCTCAAGCCTATTTTTATGGCAACATTATTATAACTCACCCCCGGAGAAGCCACTTGGAGATTAAATGCTGAGCTCGCAAGAGTGAAGGTCTGCAGGAATGATGGCGCGGAGACACCTGATCACAAATGTGTACCAGATAAATGTTACTAATCAGAAGAATTAGCAACAGTATTAGTAAACTTAATAACCTTTGGAACATAAATTGCTCTTTTACGCTGTTTTGCAAGGACAACTTATCTTTACTAAATTCAGCTGTTGTAGAACTACAAGTTGTAGCATGCCCTGCCAGAACTAGTAGTCAAACAACTAGAGCAGGTATTCCCAACCACGGTCCTCAAGGCACACCAACAGTGCAGGTTTTAGGGATATCCAGGCCCCAGCACAGATGGTTAAATCAAAATAACTAAGGTACTAATTAAGTCACCTGTGTTCAAGCCTGGATATCACTAAAGCCTGCACTGCTGGTGTGCCTTGAGGACCGCGGTTGGGAATGCCTGAACTAGAGCCATACGGACACTGGCTCCGGTCCCAGTGGCGCATCTGGACCCTGCAAGGCCGGTTAGGCATCAGGGTCCACCTAACACCGCGATGGGATCATAAGCCATTGACTGTCTTTCTTTTCTTCCCAGGCACAGCTCGCATTCCCACTCTCATCTGTCCTCCGCTCACAGATGAGATCAGACAGCAGATGGGAATAGCTAACTAGAGTGTCCACTGCTTCTTCCTTCATTTTTCACAAGTACTATATACATTCTCCTTGTATATGGCAATAACCCCACATGCTCCTAGGGGCTAAAAGTGGCAGATATTTGCTTTTTTTCTTGGGGACTTTTGACATACTTCTAATGTTCCCATTTGGCCACTTATAGGGGGTCTTCATTTACATCATGACCATATACTAAATACAGTGTCAATTAATTCCTGCTTGATTTTGTTGGACATATGCAAATTTGCTGCATGCTTCTGCATAATAACAGTGGTCACCACCATTAAAAACACCTAAACTGCTCCAGGTATTACACCTAGAAGCCACTCCATTTGATACTGTTATTGCTGAGGCCTTCGTACTGGTCACATAAACAAGTGGATACATATTTTCAGGTTGTTACATCTGTGCTTTACCAAAGTGGAATGGTTACATTTGAACTGATTTGTATACGAGGTGCCCAGCAATATGGAAGGGTAGTCATAAATGTTCTATCTTAGTGAATGGTTACACTTGAATTAAGACTTGATGAGTTTTTTGACAATATGGAAGAGGAATCAATGTGTTCACTATTATTGTGATTTTGCTATACAGGTTGAGTATCCCATATCCAAATATTCCGAAATACGGACTTTTTTGAGTGAGATAGTGAAACGTTTGTTTTTTGATGGCTCAATGTACACAAACTTTGTTTAATACACAAAGTTATTAAAAATATTGTATTAAATGACCTTAGGCTGTGTGTATAAGGTGTATATGAAACATAAATTAATTGTGTGAATGTATACACACTTTGTTTAATGCACAAAGTTATAAAAAATATTGTCTAAAATAACCTTCAGGCTGTGTATATAAAGGTGTATATGTAACATAAATGCATTCTGTGCTTATATTTAGGTCCCATCACCATGATATCTCATTATGGTATGCAATTATTCCAAAATACGGAAAAATATGATATCCAAAATACTTCTGGTCCCAAGCATTTTGGATAAGGGATACTCAACCTGTATCAACATTGGAGACACAACAAAGGAGATATGCCGATCTAACGATTAACAACATATTATAAATGCCGTCTACTAGAACATAGACAGATTACTGTCTTTTGAGTTATGTCTAAGAAAGACACTGAAGTTTAACGAACAGATCTTAAACATAACTCAAAAGACAGTAATCTGTCTGGGTTCTAGCTGGCGGCATTCATAATACGTTGTAGATCGTTAGATCCTATAACTGAGTAAGATCTATTCGTCAAACTTGAGTGTCTTTCTTAAACATAACTCAAAAGACAGTAATCTAAGAAAGACACTCAAGTTTAACGAATAGATCTTACTCAGTTATAGGATCTAACGATCTACAACGTATTATGAATGCCGCCTGCTAGAACCCAGACAGAATACGGTCTTCTAAGTTATGTTTGAGAAAGACACTAAAGTTGAACGAATAGATCTTACTCAGATATATTTTTGCCACAAGGACGAATAC
Organism: Pseudophryne corroboree; assembly: GCF_028390025.1. Lineage (NCBI taxonomy): Eukaryota > Metazoa > Chordata > Amphibia > Anura > Myobatrachidae > Pseudophryne > Pseudophryne corroboree. The sequence continues at coordinate 122,223,655 of NC_086454.1, read as the reverse complement.
CACGTCCAGCATCATACCTGTAGGGGAATTCATTAATCAGTATTTGAATTATATACCCCATTTATTTTATAGTCTAATATTGAATAATAAAAGCTACGTTTTAACTTTGAACAAACATTTCATTATTATATAAACATTATACAAAAGAGTGCTCCAAACAAAGGAATTTTCTTTCCTCGGTGAGTTGTGGGTCCTACCGAATACCTGTTACATTATTCCTGGAGCACCTCCAACATAACGGATAGGCATTTATTGGGCTCTATTTATGGTTAGTTGGTTACTGCTAATTAATTGTTACATTGCAGTCTGGTGCGGGATAAATTCTAGTTGATCTTAACAGTCTTACCATACTATCTCTTTAAACCATGACACTCATGAACTATACAGGTTCTGTGGCTGGCTGACATCAACCTGGATTTAATCAGTCACAGAACCTGTCATTCATGAGTGTCACGGTTTAAAAGTTATGGTAAGCCTATCTCTTCATGACTTATTTAACAAAAAAAAAAAAAAAAAAAGGCCTTTTTTTTTTTTTTTAACTCTATACAGAAGTGTCTTGGGTATACTATAATCCAATTAGCCATGAGGTATAAATGTCACCTCCTAGCTGCTTCTATGTAGCCACTTGTTGCTGTATAACAGCATGTGTGCTACAGCAGTGTGAGCAGGATGTAAAGGACCCCTATACGCGAGACACATCATGCTACATTGCAGCTGCTACAGGGATATATGCAAGTTACACACACACAGGTCATTTGTGCAGGCGGTGTGAGTCACATGACCCAGCGGCAATCACATGATCAGGCCCACTGTCTCACCTCCAGTCACCGCGCTGGCCACGATCAGGCAGCTGGGCTTGGTGAGGCGGTCAGTGACCCCCCCGGGTCCCGCGGCACCCTGCTTCTTCATCGGGGAATAGAAATCGGATTCAGGGCCCAGGGAACACGCAGGATATGGTTGCACGCATGCGCGAGAGAAAAAAAAATGTCACTAGACTGTAGTGTCAATAAAGATTGTTGGAATAAAGAGCGCGTCAGTATGGTGTCACGTGATTAGACCAGCCAGTGAGCGGCACCAATTACACAGCGCCCCGTGTCTGCCTTATATAGGCCATTCGGCCATTGTAAGAGTGACCTGTGCTCTAGATCCCCTTTAGTTTCAGTAACTGAAGAGGAACTAGACTATTTATTATAAGCCCTCTATTTCCCCTTTTGTTTATGTACGTTTTCACGGAAGGGGAACTAGACACTATTAAAGTAGGGACTAGAGCCCCTTCTGTTTCAGTAACTGAAGAGGAATTAGATTATTTATTATAAACCCTGTTTTTCCCCTTCTGTTTATGTACGTTTTTGCCCCCTGCTGTTCAGATGCAGAATTAGAAGTGGATCTAGCTCATTGTCTATAAAAACAATAATTCCACTTCAGTTAATGTTACAGCTACATTTACTGTACGGGAAATAACATGCGCCGCCTACAGGTCAGGAATGGAATTAGAAGTGGATCTAGCTCATTGTTTATAAAAACAATAATTCCACTTCAGTTAATGTTACAGCTACATTTACTGTACGGGAAATAACATACGCCGCCTACAGGTCAGGAATGGAATTAGAAGTGGATCTAGCTCATTGTTTATAAAAACAATAATTCCGATGGACTTCCGGTGGGCGGAGCATCGAGATGGCCGCGTTTTAGTCCTTACTCCGTCTCCCCTCTACAGAATCCTACACCATCCTTCTTTAAAACTGCTGATTAGCAGATACAAATCCTATTGTAACCTGTGGGAAGGATAGCCCTACACAACAAGCTGCATATTGGGAACAACGGAAAAGTATTTCCACCGGAATCTAGCCCGCAAAGCTTGGGCCTCTATGTGACCTTGTGGCGAGGAAAGCAGCCATTATTTGCTCTGACTCTCATCCAGCGTTGCCTTTATATGGCACATTGGTCATACCTTTGGGAAAGCAACAGAGTTCTCTGATTATCTTTCCGTTTGGTGGCGGGGCCGACGTAGTGTAAGCAGAGACCGGGACCTGGTGCAGAAAAGCAGCCATTATTTGCTCTGACTCTCATCCAGCGTTGCCTTTATATGGCACATTGGTCATACCTTTGGGAAAGCAACGGAGTTCTCTGATTATCTTTCCGTTTGGTGGCGGAGCCGACGTAGTGTAAGCAGAGACCGGGACCTGGTGCAGAACAACGGGCGGCACCCGAGACAACTGCTCCCTGACTCCATCCCCTGGATCTATAGCGGCTGCTGTGCTGATTATCTCTGACGAGCAGAGAGAGGGGACGGAAAATCTCCTACCTTTGTTGAAGTCTCCGGAGGCGACCTCTGACAAACTCCCCGTGACTCCTCATACGGTGAAAGCGCGTCAGCGCTCCGGTAAGGTTGGACCACCCCGGGGACACAGCTTTGACCTGCTGATTTACTGAAGCCCGATCAGACATACTGTTAGAGCGGCCGCAGGGACCCGCTGATTTGTCACGACAACCCAAGTGGGACCCGAGAGACCTGTGCCCTGCTTTCACCTCCACCGACTGTATCGACTGGGACCAGCCTGCTGATTACCCCGGTTGGTGTCCGGTCCTTGAATATGCTTTTGCTGCTGGAGATCCTGAAGGTGACACGGCGGACAGTACGCCCGATACTTGTGCTGGACATCGAGCCCTGGACCAAAAAATCTGCATCTGTGCCCTCTGTATTAGAGTCGGTGAAGGACGGAGTGGACACTGCCTCTGCTAACCAGGTGTTGGTTATTCCGGTACTAATTACCCCTCTCCTCTTGCCAGTTTCTACCTATTCCCAATCCCCTTCCCTTCTACTTTCCTATATTTCTGCCCCATATTTTCATTCTCATACTATGGGGTAAATTTACTAAGATGGGAGTTCTATTTAAGATGGGATGTTGCCCATAGCAACCAATCAGATTCTACTTCTCATTTATCTAGCACCTTCTAGATGATAGTACCTGGAGTCTGATTGGTTGCTATGGGCAACATCTCATCTTAAATAGAACTCCCATCTTAGTAAATTTACCCCTATATCTCAGGCCAAAACTTTCCACATAGCCTGATTATAACTAAAGAGCCTGCTACATAAAGTGACTGTACAGGTGCTGGATATAACAGCCTTATTACTACAAGTGTTACCGTGGTGATGGACTCTTTATTTTTTTTTAAATTCAATATTTTTTATTGAGATTTTCAAGTTTGCTTTAACATTTCACACAAACAACACACAAACACTATCCACACTCAACATGTGCGGAAATGACATTACATGTATGCAGTTTATAATATAGTTAGCACTCATAAACGCCCATACAATATATATTCACATAGCAACAGTGTCTTATCCCACACACCTTAAACATAGCCATTTTCTTAAGCTTGTATACATGGCAGAATTGTTACATTTTGCAATATCCTAGCAAGGCAAGGCCGGCCGCTGGAGCTCCCCGCCCACACACCCCCCATAACGACCCCCTAGGGGAAATCCGGATCTAGCTATATCTCTCTTTATAATATTTAGAATCCATCCAACTACCCCATATTGTGGACCATTTCTTCTCCACCTTCCTAGCCAGAAACACAAATTTTTCATGCGCAACTGTTTCATTGACCAAGGATATCCACGCCCCAGATGTCGGGGCCTCGCTGGCCAGCCATAGCCGGGCAATACAGACTCTAGCTAAAGCGCATAGGTTAATAACATATCGCCTGCTAGTTGGGTCTAAGGCTTCCTCGTCTACAATCAGCAGTGTGCAAAGTGCAGGAGTGCACACGAAGGAGGGAATACCTGTGTCACACAAAATCCGTATAACCGCCGTCCAAAACACAGACACGCCAGGACACACCCACAGTAAATGCCAGAAGTCTGCATCCACTGTTCCACATCTAGGGCATTGCGAGTTGTGCGCACCCCCGATATGTGCTAATCTCACCGGGGTCATATACACCCTGTGTAAGATGTACAGTTGTATTTGTTGGTATCTAACCGAGGAAGTGGAGATCCTATGGGCCCCCAAGGCAGTATTCCATGCATCATCCGATAGCATGCCCACATCTGATTCCCACCTACCCCGAAGAGTCGTAAGAGGGTCACCGTGATGTTTTAGCAGGATACGACCATAAATCCTAGAAACTAAGTGTCCCGAGTCCAGCGCCTGCAACATTGTTTTAACCGGGGAGTCGACTAAGACTGGAGGGCCATTTGGGAACTGGGCTGCCAGTGCATGTCGCAACCGTAGGAATTGAAAAAAGAACCCTGAGGGAATGTTGTGCTCGTGTTGAAGTTGCTGGAAGGAGTTAAGAATCCCAGCACTATATATATGGCCCAGAGATGTCACTCCCCATCTTCCCCAAACTTCTCGGACCTGAAGATGACACAGTTCGGGTAACCCATATATGTTATCCAGAGGGGTGTCAGGGTCGACGCCATGGCCCCGCATCACCGAGTGCACCGCTTTCCATACCAGGATGGCTTGCTTAATAAGCGGTATTGTGGACATTCTAACACTGCCACAAAGAAGTAGCTGTAATGGGGAGCCCCCCGGATAGTCATGGTGCAACATCAGCGAGTGCAGAGCCAGGGGATCGAGATCATTAACCCACTCCCAGACATGTGTCATTTGCGCCGCGTAGTAGTAGAAGCGGAAGTTTGGGAGGGCCAGACCCCCCATTTCGCGTGTTCTGCTCATGGTATCTATTTTCAAGCGTGCACGTTTACTGGCCCACACCAGGGAAGAAAGTAACCCGTCTATTTGTTTGAAAACTTTCTGTGGAATATAAACGGGTGATTGCTGCAGGACATAGAGAAGCTTGGGCAGGAAGACCATTTTAACCATATTAACCCTCCCCGTGACTGTCAAGGGCAACTTACCCCAAGCCTTCACCCGGCCGCGGAGATATACTATTTGCGGAGTAATATTGAGAAGAGAGAATCTTTGAGGGTCATTCGACACCCAAACACCCAAATATTTGAATGATTCCACCCACTTCAGTGGAAGAACCATCAACGGGGAGGCAGGGACTTCGCCCTTTAGTGGGATGATAAAGGATTTCTCCCAGTTTATCAGTAAGCCTGAGTATCGCCCGAACCCATCAATAATTCCCAGGATCCTAGGCATAGACTCAGCATAGCGATCCACAAACATCAGGATGTCATCAGCGTATAGGGCCACTCTGTCCTCCCGAGCACCCACCTTAAGTCCATAAATACCCGTATCTGCTCTCAGGAGACATGCAAGGGGTTCAATGGCCATAGCAAACAGGGTAGGAGACAGGGGACAACCCTGTCGCGTGCCTCTAGACAAGGGAAAGGAGTGAGATACGAAACCGTTGACCGCCACCCTTGCCGAGGGGGAGGAGTACAGCAGTTGGACATATTTAATAAATTTCGGGCCGATGCCAAATCTTCGCATAACTTCCCATAAATATTCCCACTCCACAGAATCAAAAGCCTTAGCGGCATCCAGCGAGATTACAATGGAGGAGGAAGGGTCCGCCCGGGGGATCTGTAGGTGGGTAAATAAACGTCTAAGATTAATGGAGGTCGATTTATTAGGCATAAATCCCGTCTGGTCTGGGTGTATAATGTGGGAAATAACTGTATTTAGTCTACCAGCCAATATCTTAGCCAAAATTTTAATGTCAGTGGGCAGGAGGGATATAGGGCGGTATGACTCCACTTTCTTTGGATCCTTGTCAGGTTTAGGGAGAACCACAATCACTGCCTCCGCCATCGACGGGGGAAGAGAGTCTTGTGTAAAAATCTGGCCATATAACTCAAGTAGCTGGGGGACAAAAAAATCCAAGTTATGCTTATATACCTCAGATGGTATTCCATCCAGGCCCGGGGCCTTACCACTAGGAGAGGCCTCAATCGCTGCTTTAACTTCATCCGGGGAAATGGGCGCCTCCAAAAGGTCGCAAGCCTCCCCGGACAAAGTGGGGAAGCAGACACCGTCTAAATAATTATTTAATTGTGATGAGGTACAATCTAGTTTAGATTCATATAAGCGACTATAGAAGGACACAAATTCAGCCGTCATCTGTGGAGTCTGGGTCAGGTGAACACCGTCAGCATTCATAATCTCTACCACCACGCTAGTGGGTCTGTCTCCCCGAGCCAGAGAGGCCAGATATGTCCCCGGCCTGTCCCCCGTTGCGTAAAAGGTGTGGGATGAGAAAAGGAGTCTATGCTGAGTCTTTTCCATTAGGTACTCTCTCCATTCCCTCTGAGCCGACAACCAGGCCGACTTAGAACTGATCAAGGAATCCTGCAAATATTGTAGTTCTGCAGCGACAGTCCGGGCTTCCAACTCAGCCTCCCTTTTCCTATAGAAGGTTTTTAGATCAGACACCCGTTTAATCAAACTACCCCTCAAGAAGGCCTTAAATGTGTCCCATAGGTTAGAAATAGATTGGTCAGTGCTATTCAGCTCAAAGAACTCCCGCCATGCAGCCACCATATCAGATCCGTCACCCATGTGAACGAGCCAAAATGGGTTAAATTTCCACACAGCTTGACCCCTATCACAATTAAAATCTAAATTAAAGGTCAAGGGGGAGTGGTCTGATATACCTCTAGTCTCATATCTAATGTTACCAACGCGTGGAACCATGTCAGTCGAGAAGAGGGCCAGGTCGATCCTAGAGAACGAAGAATGGGAGTGTGAAAAGCACGAGTATTGTTTAAGGGAAGGGTATCTCAGTCTCCATGGATCGACCAGGCCCAGTCCCGACACCACATTTGCAAACCCAGACCCCCCAGCACCCGCAGCAGATGGAGACCTGGATAGCCTATCCATGACCCCGTCCAGCACATTATTGAAATCCCCCAAGCAAATAACAGACACCCCGGGGGATAGGGCCATGAACCCAGCAACCCTCTTAAGAACATCGGGAGAGTACGGAGGGGGCACATAGACTGCCAGCAGGAGGACAGGAACATAAAATAACCTACATTTCAAGAACACATACCTCCCCCAGGGATCCGTTTGTATAGATTCCATTACAAAAGGGACGGTCCTTTTAATAAGGACTGAGACCCCGCGTGAGGCGGACGTGTGCATAGAGTGATATGCCCATCCCACCCAGGGCCTTTTTAGTGAGAGAGTCTTACTGCCTACCAAATGTGTTTCCATAAGGCAAACGATATCAGCGGCATATTGTTTGAGCTGTCGGAGCACAAGAGACCTCTTAACTTTATCATTGAGCCCTCTCACATTCCACGATACCACCTTAATCCCCGTCATAGTACAGCAGAGGTATAATCAGCGCATCGCCCCGCGGCCGGCCAGCCCCGCCACAGACAAATTCTGCAACCAGACACCATTGCTTATATTGCACAGTTGTAGACCAAATACTTTCACTACATACATTTCCGCTCAAAACATAAACATACCCCTTCCCTCTCCCCTTCCCCCCACCCTGTATACCACCCCCAACATGCAGCATACCTGGATCCCAAAACTGAGTGCTCATACCAAAAAACTAAAATAAACCAAACTGTATTGCACCATCGGCCAGTGCAAACACTCTTTAATCGGGGCTTAGTTGATGCAACCACCACACCTCGATCGGGGCCAAGAATATAATGACCCTCTGGAGAATAGAGATAGCCTCCAGCCTCCAGCCCCCCTCCCCGGAAAAAATATGGGAGGGGAAACCATAGACATCCACCCCCTGGGTCCGGTCACACCCAAAGTAAGCATGTATGTCTAACAAAGAGCCAGTCATACCGACCCGCAAACATAACCCCCCCCCCCCCACCCCCCCAAAACAACAGGAGATAATATAAATCCGGTAGCCTACCCGAAACATCAAAGTAGGCAAATGGGTAGTTACATGCCCTGTCTATCCTGTGAGATAGAGTAAATTAGCTAGTTTTCAGAGGACAGTGACCACAAGATATCACCCCCACATCCTATTACCACATATTAATTAACCCTCATGTGCAGCCCACATAACAGATAACTAGAGAAGCACACATGGATAGAAATAAAAGGAAAAACCACAAATATAGCAAACAGGATATAGTCAGCGTCAGGGGTAGCTGGAGGCTCAGGGGTCCGCAAGGGCACGCCTCGCTGGGAATCGTCTGTCCAGCCACGTCGTAGCCTCACGAGGAGTTGTGAAAAACTTTGTTTCCCCATCAGCCACCACCCGCAACCTAGATGGGAAAAGCATGGCATATGGCAGGTCCAGTTCACGGAGCCTCCTCTTAACAGACAGGAACTGAGCCCTGTCTTTTTGCACATCCACGGCAAAGTCCGGGAAAACCGATATGGGCGATCCATTCCATTTCAAAGGTCCTTTGGTGCGGGCCAACCTCAAAACTGTGTCGCGGTCCCGGAAATGAAGGAACTTAGCAATAAAGGTGCGGGGAGGAGCCCCCGGAGGCAGCGGGCGCATCGGAACTCTATGGGCCCGTTCAACGGTAAAATAAGGCGAGAATTCCTCAGGCCCAAAAGCATCCCTGAGCCACTTTAGGAGAAATTCTTCAGGAGTTGAGCCCTCCTCTTTTTCCGGCAGGCCAACGAAACGGACATTATTGCGCCTCAAGCGCCCCTCCATATCCGTCAGTTTTTTGCGCACCTCCGTCATTTGAGATTCCAAAACATCAGTGCGCCGACCCAGCGGGGCGACGGAGTCTTCGACGTTAGATATACGGGTCTCAGCTTCGCCCACTCGCTCCCTCACCCGCTGAAGGTCCTGATGTATAATGGAGAGATCAGACTGCACTTGCCCGATCTTGTCCGCCAGACGCGTCTCGCTGGCATTCACCGCATCTAGTACTCTCTGCAGGGCAGCATCGGGATGGTCCGAGGAGGCGGAACTATATGCAGGAGATGGTGGTGCAGATTCTGATCCAGCATTTTCACCCCCCCGACGTTGATTGCCAGGATTTCGGACAAACTTATCCATTGCGCCCGCCGCCGCGTTACTTTGGCGGCCGCGCACCATTTTAGACAACACGGTGTCGCTCTGCTCAGCCGAGCAAATATATCAAAGCAAATATAAGTAAGCAAGCGGGGGGCGTCCACACCAACCCCCTATATAAAGGTCAGCGGGTTCAGGGCAGAGTATGGATATGTAAAGTTAAACAGCAGGGCCAGGGACTCCGGATATATTGTGCATCCGTCTGATGGAGCAGAGTGCCAGTTATTCCCCCTTAATCAGAGCCGTGCAGAGAGGATACACAGGCCCTCGTACTGATCTCCAGGCAGGGTGGGTTCAGGAGCAGCTAGCCAGAGGTGTGCAGCGGGGGGAGAGGGGGGGAAGGGCACACACGACCCAACAGATTTCCAGCCAGCCCAGGTATGCTCCTACAGAGCCAGGTGTCCCTGATGGCTGCAGCTAGCAGGGGGAGATCGCAGGAGGTACACTTCCGGGGCCTGCGGCAGCGGAGGGTAGCAATCCGGGCCGCCTCAGCTACGGCTCTTGTCCCCCAGCAGGTGTACAGGGCGGCAGTCGAGCTCTCCCCCCTCCTCGTCACGGACGCGCGGGCGGCGGTACGGAGCCGGAGCCGAACTTCCGGTCCCCCGGGCGGCACTAATCTGCGGCGGAACAGAGCGCCCCAGGCGCTGCAGACTCCTCCACGATCCCGGCAGCGGGCACTCCGGGTGGCAGGTAGATGTCACTCACCTCTCCTCAGTAGATGACGAGCAGCGGCGGAGAGCAGGAGCTTAACTTCCGGTCCGGGGTCAGCGCGAGGCAGCCGCTCCAACGCCGAGCAGGGCCCGCCGGTTAGATATGGCTGCAGGAGTTAGGGAAACACAGGCATCCAGCCCAAATTTACTCCGGAGGGGCAGGGGGCCTTCATGCAGGGGTGACCCAGATTTCAGACCCAGGGAGGGAGTCCAGGATGTTTTTTCAGGATGTACTGGCTGGAGAGCTGCACTGTGCAAGTGCTACTCCATGCTCGTCCAGGCCACGCCATGGACTCTTTATTTTGCTTCCATAACTTATTACAGCTCACTGTTTCACAACTGATATTGCTTCAGTCAACCCTATAATAGAAGACAAACACTGCCATCGTGTGGTATCTAATTATAAAGGCCAGTACTTTCCATACAATTTGGCTCAAACCAGAAAGCCTACTATTAATAGTGACTGTAAGGATGCTATTTCTAATTGCTTTACCGTTACATCTGATAAAGTGGTGACAAACTTCTTTGAAGGCAGCTATATACCTTGTGTATATATATATATACACTGTTTATTGCTACCAACTGTAATTGTTTTGTTTGACTCTACAAATGTAAGGTAGTTTGTAGGTAAACATTATACTACATATTATTGTTATTTTACTGCAAACTGCGCTGATTCTTGGATTATAACCTATCTACTGTTTTTATTATCAGTTATATATTTGGGTGGTTCCCATTGGGTACTGTTTTAGTGATTTATTTCTCCCCCTCTCCTTCGCCCTCCTCCCCTCCCTCCCTCTCCCCCCCCCCTTTTTTTTTCTTCTGTTGTAGACCTTGCAGGACTGCTGTTGATTCTATTGTATTGCGGCCTGCGACTCAAATGGTGCAGATCTTGATAATTTGTACCTAATGCAATAAGTACAGCTTACTCTTTACAGATTCAGTGGTTGAATTCAACCTTTGCCCTTTGCATGTTTCTAGTTATGTAGATGTCTCAAGGGCATTCATCCATAGGTGGTACAGAATCTCTAGCTAACCTGGTTATTGTCCCATAGTATGGACAAATTTGTAGATAAATATCCAACTGATAGCATGGTCAGGAACGGGAAATCTCACTCCAAAACCCCTTCTGTTAGGGAAAAGGTAAATACACCCCAGCCCAATCGCTCACCTCCCTCGGCATCTCAAGATCTTTCCTCCTCGCCTATTATGCCTTCCCTTTCTGTGGAAGGCTCCTTACCTCTAAACCCAACCCTGGAAAAAAAATTAGACGCGATCCAAACAACTTTAAACACGGTCTTGTCCCATTTAGAATCACATACCAAACGATTAGTGGAGGTGGTACAAAGTGTTAGTACGGCAGAAGATGCTATTGTATCTCTGCAAAATTCTGATGACTCTCACTTTCAGCAAATAGCATTTTTGACCTCAAAGATTGATGACCTTGAAAATAGGGATAGCGGAGCAATCTTAGATTTATAGGCATCCCAGAATCAATATCAGGTTCAGATCTCTTTGATCTATTGAGTGTTGGCATAATTCAAAGCTTCAATGTTCCTAGTGCCTCGGGAACAGTGCTCATTGAAAGGGCACATCGTATTGGCCCTGATAGAGGTCCCCCCTCATCCCAAATACGTCCTCGTCCTGTGATTGCCAAATTTCTTAACTTTAGAGATAAAGAGAACATACTCATGGCATACAGGAAAAAGCGCACTCTTGAAATGCGAAACTTTAAAGTGCTGATATTTCAGGACTTTTCGGCCTCTGTGGCACAGAGGAGGAAAGAATTCACCCCAATATGCAAACATTTGTTTACTGAGAATGTTAAATTTGCCCTCTTATACCCAACTAAACTGCGGGTCTTCACTGATGGGAGGACCCTTACTTTTGATACTCCTGACCAAGCTAGAGATCACCTAAAGATTCCGTTGCAAGGTTCCTCTACAAATCCACCTCCAAATGGATGAGTTGATGGTTTACCATCTTAGATATTTACACTTTATTCTGGTTTCACAACAAAAAAAATAATTTCCTACCTCTCTTGTAATGGAGGGGTTGGACTCTCATAGATAAACTGTTGGAAATGTATTACAATTTGTTTATATGTTACTTTTGGTGCTCTTTACTCTGTTCCTCTTTTTTTCTTCTCCCCTTTCTCCTCTTTTCCTGGATCGCCTGTGGCCCCTTTCCATTATCTCCTTGCAGTTGCCATATCCAATTTGTGCTCGGAACGCCTGTCTCACTAGCTGGGATGTGACGGGCACTCTAATCAAGGATACACTGTCTACATTCTCCTTTGGTAAGTGTGGAATTGGATGACAACCCATGTTGACTCTCCTAATTTAGCCCCCCAATTGACATCTACCTCTATCCGTTTTTTGTCATGGAACGTAGCCGGATTGAATTCCGCATGCAAACGACGACGGGTATTGTCCCATCTCAGACGATTAGCCCCTGATATTATCTTATTGCAGGAGACGCACTGGCTGCGTGGTCCCCATGCGACCCTTAAAGCGACATGGATTCAGGAATGTGTCTCAGCCTCCTTTGATAAAAAGAAACGTGGTGTGGCGATTTTACTTAGTAAACATCTTCAGTATACTATTGATAATGTAGTGGCTGATAAGGAAGGGCGGTTTTTATTGGTGCATCTTTCAGTTCATGATCAGAAATTTGCTATTCTAAATATCTATGCCCCTAACACATCTAGTTTGGCCTTTTATAAAAAACTATCAAATCTTCTTATGAAATATGAGACTCCTAACCTGATAATTGGCAGAGATTTTAATTGCTTACATAATCCCCTATTGGATCACTCAGCCTTTACCTCCCCTACCTCTTCAAACCGTGTGAACGGGGTTGATTTTCTCTGTTCCAACCATGATGTGGTAGATCAATGGAGACTGCATAATCCTTCCTGTAAGGATTTCACGTTTCATTCTAGGGTTCATGATGTATTTACTAGAATAGATTATATATTAATAGCGGACACTCTGTTCCAGCGAGTTCGTAATACCATAATAGACCCTATCATTATCTCAGATCATGCCCCTATACTTTTTGATTTAACTAGATCTATTCCTTGGTACTCCTCGCGCCTTTGGCGTTTCCCTTCCTTCCTTTCCCAGAATGATGATTTTCAATTATATTTGAAGGCTAAATGGAGGGAATATGTAGACGATAACTTAGAACACTGGGATGATCCTGTTTTATTTTGGGAGACCTCAAAGGCAGTGATGAGAGGGCATGTGATCTCTTACATAGCCAAACATAATCGGACTCACAGGAAGACATTACATTCTTTAAAAAACAAACTGAAGGAAGCCTACCGTCATTATTTGCGATTTTCAACGTGGATAACAAATCTATTTATTTACATCACAAACAAATTTTGGAGTCTTTTCTTATGAAAGAAGCTCAAACCAAATTAGAATATTCTAAAAACACTTATTACCACTGGGGGGGTAAATCGGGGAAAGTTTTAGCTTATATGGCAAGTCGACAACGGAAGAAACAATTTATTATGAAAATTGTGGACCCAAACTCTAGTGTGATGGCTGCTAAACCTGCTGATATTAACAGTGTATTTCATTCATACTTTACTTCTCTTTATAAGGATTCTCCAATTGATCCCCTTTTATCAGACTCCTTTCTTAAAGAAGCCAATCTACCATATCTAACAGCTCAACAGAAAGAATTCCTTTCTAGTGATATAACAGAGGAGGATATTGGGTTTGCCATTGATAGCTTACGTCTTAACAAATCGCCGGGTCCTGACGGATTTAATGGGAACTATTATAAGATACTGAGGGATGATATTATTCCCTCCCTAACTCACGTTTTCAAACAGATTCAGGAGGGTAACCTTAAATATCCTACATTTAATGATGCTTATACTATACTGTTACTGAAACCCAATAAAAATCCTGATTTAGTAACCTCATATAGACCTATTACACTCTTGAATCAGGATTACAAAATTCTTTCAAAAATTCTGGCTACTCGCTTGCAAACAATCCTTCCTTCTCTCCTGACGTCCAACCAATCTGGTTTCACTCATGGTAGGAACATGGTTCGCAATGTTCGCTTGGCGGTAGTGGCTTTATATTCTTCAGCAATTCAGGATCAATCCTCTAATATATTGTTAAGTTTAGATGCCGAAAAGGCATTCGATAAAGTTTTATGGCCCCATTTATATGCTGTATTGCAAAAGTGAGGGTTTGATTCTTCCTTCATTAATTTAATTAAATATCTATATAACTCCCCTAGGACAAAATTGTTAATCAATGGTCTTTTAGGTGACTCCATTCAAATGTTCAGGGGAACTAGACAGGGATGCCCTCTGTCCCCCTTACTCTTCAATCTTGCATTAGATCCCTTGCTAAGAGTTCTCCAATCCTGGCCCCTTTTTCGAGGTATGTCCTATGGCAATACAGAAGTTAAGATAGCCGCCTTTGCTGATGATCTTCTTCTTTTTATTTCTAATCCCCATGAGTGTTTATTGCCCCTTCTCTCTAAATTAGAAGACTTTGGTAAGATATCAGGTTTCACCATAAATCACTCCAAATCTACTATTATGGCCTTATGCGCCTCCTTTCGTAAAAGTACATTACAGGTTGGTAATCTGAAATGGGCAGATACTTATATCTCTTACTTAGGGATTCGCCTTCCCAGAAATATTTATGATTTATATACCATTAATATAAAAAGTACTATTGATACAGTTCTTAAGGAGTTGGATGGTTGGCAACATTTACGACTATCTTATCTGGGAAGAGCTAACCCTATAAAGATGATTACCTTTCCGAAACTGCTATATCCGATTGAGGCTCTGCCACTTGTGTTTACCAAGACGGATCTTAAACGAATTGATGCGGCTTTCCGACAATTTATTTGGAAAAAAACAAAACCTCGCCTTAGTCTCCGGTTGTTACAAAGAACCAAATCTGAAGGAGACATTAACTTTCCAAATATGGAAATCTATAATTATGCTGCTGTATGTAGACATATCAAGGATTGGATTTCACATTCTGAATTATATTCCAATTATTTAGTGGAACAATCCTTTCTTACCAATATAGATTTGGTTTGTTTTTTGCATTCTCATAAATCTGACATCCCAACAGAAATATTAGACAACCCTCTCTTAATGTCAGCATGGTCAGTTTGGCATACGATCCGCAATAAATGGAAACTTAACGCTTCATATTCTTTGTTTCTTCCTCTAATTGGCAATGTAAACTTCCAACACGGATTGGCCTCTGCTCCCTTCACTTTGTGGGCTCAACAAGGGCTTACGACAGTTCGTCAGCTTACTAATGCAACTACACAACGTACTCTTACTTTTTCTCAGGCTCATTCTAAATTTTCCTTTTTACAAATTCATAATTTAGCTTTTTTGCAAGCACAACACTATGTTTCCAAAGTGATTTCTTATCTTTCTCCCATGGACTGGGCAAACCAGTTGGATATTGCCTTTCAATATTTATTTAATGCTAGAGGAGCTATTTCTATGTTCTACAAAATATTACGAACACCGTATTATGAAGGCCACTATGACACTGGTATTACTAGATGGCAGAGACACTTTCCTGATCTTAGTGAAGCTGTCATTTTAAAAGCGCTTTTATATTCCAATCGCACTCTTCCAACTATTATGTACCAAGAAATGTTCTTCAAAAATTTTGATAGGGGCTATCTATCACCCTCTCGTTGTCAATTAATGGGGATGTCTTCCACTTCGACATGTTTAAAATGCACTCGACCTGAGGCTACTCTTTTTCACTGTTTGTGGGATTGTATTCATATTAAAAAATTCTGGCTTCAAATAAAACAATTCGCTACTTCAGACCTAGTTAATTTTCTACCATTGTCCCCGGAATGGGCCATTTTTGGTATACTAACAACTAGTGATGTGCACCGGACATTTTTCGGGTTTTGTGTTTTGGTTTTGGATTCGGTTCCGCGGCCGTGTTTTGGATTCGGACGCGTTTTGGCAAAACCTCACCGAAAATTTTTTGTCGGATTCGGGTGTGTTTTGGATTCAGTGTTTTTTTCAAAAAACCCTAAAAAAACAGCTTACATCATAGAATTTGGGGGTCATTTTGATCCCATAGTATTATTAACCACAATAACCATAATTTCCACTCATTTCCAGTCTATTCTGAACACCTCACACCTCACAATATTATTTTTAGTCCTAAAATTTGCACCGAGGTCGCTGGATGGCTAAGCTAAGCGACACAAGTGGCCGAAACAAACACCTGGCCCATCTAGGAGTGGCACTGCAGTGTCAGGCAGGATGGCACTTCAAAAAAATAGTCCCCAAACAGCACATGATGCAAAGAAAAAAAAGAGGCGCACCAAGGTCGCTGTGTGACTAAGATAAGCGACACAAGTGGCCGACACAAACACCTGGCCCATCTAGGAGTGGCACTGCAGTGTCAGGCAGGATGGCACTTCAAAAAAATTGTCCCCAAACAGCACATGATGCAAAGAAAAAAAGAGGCGCACCAAGGTCGCTGTGTGACTAAGATAAGCGACACAAGTGGCCGACACAAACACCTGGCCCATCTAGGAGTGGCACTGCAGTGTCAGACAGGATGGCACTTCAAAAAAATAGTCCCCAAACAGCACATGATACAAAGAAAAAAAGAGGCGCACCAAGGTCATTGTGTGACTAAGATAAGCGACACAAGTGGCCGACACAAACACCTGGCCCATCTAGGAGTGGCACTGCAGTGTCAGACAGGATGGCACTTCAAAAAAATTGTCCCCAAACAGCACATGATGCAAAGAAAAAAAGAGGCGCACCAAGGTCGCTGTGTGACTAAGCTAGTATACTTGACGACACAGAGGTAGGTAGAGCAGTGGCCTACTGTACCGTAATGGTATATATTATATACTGGTGGTCAGCAAACTGTGCAAAACTGAAATGCACCACAGGTATGGATGGATAGTATACTTGACGACACAGAGGTAGGTACAGCAGTGGCCTTCCGTACCGTACTGCTATATATACTGGTGGTCACTGTGTCAGCAAACTGCAAAACTAAAATGCACCACAGGTATAGAATGTAGATGGATAGTATACTTAATGACGACACAGAGGTAGGTACAGCAGTGGCCTTCCATACCGTACTGCTATATATAGTATACTGGTGGTCACTGTGTCAGCAAACTGCAAAACTAAAATGCACCACAGGTATAGAATGTAGATGGATAGTATACTTAATGATGACACAGAGGTAGGTACAGTAGTGGCCTTCCGTACCGTACTGCTATATATAGTATACTGGTGGTCACTGTCAGCAAACTGCAAAACTAAAATGCACCACAGGTATAGAATGTAGATGGATAGTATACTTAATGACGACACAGAGGTAGGTACAGCAGTGGCCTTCCGTACCGTACTGCTATATATAGTATACTGGTGGTCACTGTGTCAGCAAACTGCAAAACTAAAATGCACCACAGGTATAGAATGTAGATGGATAGTATACTTAATGACGACACAGAGATAGGTACAGCAGTGGCCTTCCGTACCGTACTGCTATATATAGTATACTGGTGGTCACTGTGTCAGCAAACTGCAAAACTAAAATGCACCACAGGTATAGAATTTAGATGGATAGTATACTTAATGACGACACAGAGGTAAGTACAGCAGTGGCCTTCCATACCGTACTGCTATATATAGTGTACTGGTGGTCACTGTGTCAGCAAACTGCAAAACTAAAATGCACCACAGGTATAGAATGTAGATGGATAGTATACTTAATGACGACACAGAGGTAGGTACAGCAGTGGCCTTCCGTACCGTACTGCTATATATACTGGTGGTCACTGTGTTCGCAAACTGCAAAACTAAAATGCACCACAGGTATAGAATGTAGATGGATACTAGTATACTTAATGACGACACAGAGGTAGGTACAGCAGTGGCCTACTGTACCGTAATGCTATATATTATATACTGGTGGTCACTGGTCAGCAAAACTCTGCACTGTACTCCTCCTATATAATATTATACTGGTGGTCCCCAGTCCCCACAATAAAGCAGCACACTGAGCACAGATATGGAGTGTTTCTCAGGCAGACAACGTATACTGGTGGTCACTGTCAGCAAAACTCTGCACTATACTCCTGCTATATAATACAGCTGCTCCCCAGTCCTCACAATTAAGCAGTGTGAGCACAGATATTTGCAGCACACTGAGCACAGATATGGAGTGTTTTTCAGGCAGACAACGTATTACTGGTGGTCACTGTCAGCAAAACTCTGCACTGTACTCCTCCTATATACAGCTGCTCCCCAGTCCCCACAATTAAGTAATAAGCAAGCACAAAATATTTGCAATGCATCAACATAAACGGAGAGGACGCCAGCCACGTCCTCTCCCTAACATTTCCAATGCACGAGTGAAAATGGCGGCGACGCGCGGCTGCTTATATAGAATCCGAATCTCGCGAGAATCCGACAGCGGGATGATGACGTTCGGGTGCGCTCGGGTTACCTGAGCCATACGGGAGAATCCGAGTATGGCTCGGACCCGTGTAAAAAGGGTGAAGTTCGGGGAGGTTCGGTTTCCGAGAAACCGAACCCGCTCATCACTACTAACAACTACCTCTAGAATTTCCCCGGGATGTCATAAATTATTGTTGATTCTTTCAGCCGTGGTGAAAAAATGTATTTTACAACAATGGATACACCCATCTCCTCCTTCATTACAAATGTTCAAGGATAAACTATTTTATGTATTTAAAATGGATTGGATGGAGACTTCACTACATAAAGAACAACGCATTAAGAAATTTTTTGATGTTTGGGAATCTTTTATTGATACTTTAAACATTTCAATAAAGAAACAGATTCACAATTGTTTTCGTACAACTTTATGGTATGAGACTACAACACTACTATCTGACCCCCCCATTCGACTGAGTTAAAATGGTTGGGAGTTATTGGGCTGCAGGTGATCCGTCCCCCCCCCTCCTCTTTTCTTTACCTCATCCACCCTTTCATTCCTTTTTCTTACTTTTATATGCCTCTTTCTCTTCCCTTTTCTTGCTTCTCGTTCTCTGTCCCTTCTCTTGGAAGAGACTGCTCTTTCCTGATTGGTTATATACCTTGCTGATATTCTGTATATTCAATATTATGAATACAACATCCTATATTATAGTCATTCTATAATGTATCGTCTCTCATCTACTTTTTCAATTACTGCTTTGTTGGTATTGTATTTAAAATGTTTTAAATGTAAAATCGAAATAAAAACATTTTTGAAAAAAAACAAAAACCAATAATTCCACTTCAGTTAATGTTACAGCTACATTTACTGTACGGGAAACAACATACGCCGCCTACAGGTCAGGAATGGAATTAGAAGTGGATCTAGCTCATTGTTTATAAAAACAATAATTCCACTTCAGTTAATGTTACAGCTATATCTACTGCACGGGAAATAACATACGCCGCCTACAGGTCAGGAATGGAATTAGAAGTGGATCTAGCTCATTGTTTATAAAAACAATAATTCCACTTCAGTTAATGTTACAGTTACATTTACTGTACGGGAAATAACATACGCCGCCTACAGGTCAGGAATGGAATTAGAAGTGGATCTAGCTCATTGTTTATAAAAACAATAATTCCACTTCAGTTAATGTTACAGCTACATCTACTGTACGGGAAACAACATACGCCGCCTACAGGTCAGGAATGGAATTAGAAGTGGATCTAGCTCATTGTTTATAAAAACAATAATTCCACTTCAGTTAATGTTACAGCTATATCTACTGCACGGGAAATAGCATACACCGCCTACAGGTCAGGAACGGAATTAGAAGTGGATCTTTCTCATTACATGATATTTGGTACACTTATAAAGGAGTATCCCCTCTATCATTGTACCAAATATGGGGTGAATCGGCCCGGTAGAACCGGAGATATGCAGGACTAAACATGGCAAATTTTTGTCTCACTTAGGGAACTGGAGCGACTGTAAGCTTCAGCCGGTGTCTTGGGAACTTGTACCGAAACAGAAATCTCTACTTGGAAAAAAGCACCTCAACTTCTTCCGACCGGTGCATTAGATGTTTTTGAATCCGGGGAACGACCCGGTCCCGGTTGGCTTAATAGTACGCATATCCCATTGCGGTGCTGTTCAGCTGAGGCCAACCTAGGGAACCAGAGTATTTGTGCCCTTGAGCCGGTGTCCTGGGAACTTGCGCTGAAACAAAACTCTGTACTTAGAAAAAAGCACCTCAACAACATCCGACCGGTGCATGGGTGTGTTTGAACCCTGGGGGGTCGCAGTCCCGGAGGGCTTAATAATCCAGAAATTAGGGGGTGGGGGAGAGGCCCAGTTCCTTCCAGTGTACCGATTTCCCCCAAACCTCGCCCATTTCTAGATAGACATCCTGGGGGCATGTCTGGCAATTTTGGGGTGATTCTGATTTATGGAACATGGTCAACCAACCGGAGAACCGCAAGGACTTTACCCCGTCAGAGCCTGGGTAAGTCAATGGCAAAGTACCGTTGCCTGGATGTCCTAGATCTCCGGTTCTGGAGGAGTTATTTACATGAAATTTAGACAGGTAGATGAGTATCCCCTCTATCAGTGTACCAAATCTGGGCTGATTTGGTCCAGCAGAACCGGATATAGACCGGCAAAGTGACGTTTCTCTACCCGGGAGAGGACGGGTTAAGCCCTGCCCAAGTACTGGTGACTGGAAGTCATGTATCTCTGGTTCTAGATAAGCTAAATACTTTCAGAACCGATAAATATAGACCGGCAAAGTCACCAATCTCTACCCAGGCACAGCCTGGGTAAAGTCAATGGGAAAGTACCAATACCTGGAAGTCCTGTAACTCCGATTCTGAAGGAGCTAATTACATGAAATTTGTTAGACATCTAAATCCCCTCTACTAGCGTGCCAAATCTGGGGTGATTCGGTCCAGCAGAACCGGCGATATAGACCAGCAAAGTGACCTCTCTCTACCCGGGAGAGGACGGGTTAAGTTCTGACCAAGTACCGGTGACTGGAAGTCCTGGATCTCCGGTTCAGGAGGAGGTAAATTTGGTACACTAATAGCCAAGTATCCCCTCTTCTAGTGTGCCAAATTTGGGATAAATCGATCTGGTAGAACCGGAGATATAGACCATTAAAGTTACCGCCACTCACTTTTCCACAGAAATGCATTGGATGAAAGATAGGCCCCAACCGCATCCTGCCTCGATTTTGCTCATTCCCTGGGATATATTGGTTTCGGTGTAATTTGAAAGCTGAATATTTCTGCTTTCAGGGGAAACCGGAACGGAAGTTTCTATGTGCCCGTAATTAAAGGTTATGACCCGTTAAGTAAGCAAAAAAAGCTTTGCCATTGTAAGTCAATGGGACCGAATGGACCGGATTTGAGCCCGAAATATATCCGGTTCAAAGAAAGTTATTAGAAAATGGAGAGATACGTTTTGAAGAGGGGGAGCTCAGCTTTCAAACCCCATATTTGTAAACCTTCAGGAACCAGAGCTACACAATTTGAAAACCCAAGTTAAATTTTGAACTGCGGTTCTGCAACTTTGAGCTTGAATATCTCCGGTTCTGGATGGGCTAGGTTTCAATGGTTCCTGAATCCCCAGGGTCCCCTCTTTCCAACGAGCCCCTTCTCATAATTTTAGGGTGCACGGGGGCGGAACGCGGTCAAACCGCCACTCGCTAGTCCGGTTTCCAAAGTGAGGACTTGGTCATTTTTTTAACTTTTGGCCAGGGGGTCAACTTTGAATGGTTGGATCTCTGGTTCCCGAGTACGCAGAGACATGCGTTCAGTGTCCCCTGATAGCTTAGAGTCCCCTTTAATTTTAGAGTCTACAACTGAATATATAACCCTAAAGTTGGAAGAGATATCAGAGTTCAACCGCAAATTAACGGGTCCCATTAAAGTCTATGGGGATTTCGGTCAAGTTTGAACAGTTGTATCTCCGGTTCCTGTGGTCTTTAAAAATCCAAGATATGTTTTGTAGCGCTGGATCTCTTTTCTCAGCATACCAATCTGCTTGTTTATAGGGGGTCATTCCGAGTTGATCGCACGCTGCATCTTTTTGCAGCCCGTGTGATCAACTACACGCCGTCTATGGTTTTCTTGCATAGCAAGGCTGCGATCACTTGTGCAGCCCTGCTATGCAAATAAAGTTTTGTGCAGAAAAAGACCCGGGTATGAGTTACTTACCCTGTGCGATGAATCCAGCGTTGATGGTCCTGGAATTGACGTCAGACATCCGCCCTCCAAACGCCTGTGTTCGCCGCCCCACTCCCAGAAAACGGTCAGTTGACGCCCCGGAACGCCTTCCTCCTGTCAATCTTCTTGCGGTCGTCACTGCGACCGCTTTCTTCACTAGCGGCGTCATTGCCTGGCGATGCCGGGCAATGACGCGCCTGCCCAATGCAGCCGCAGCGCATGCGCAGCTCCGACCCGATCGCACAGCTGCGACGAAGCACAGCATGTGATCGGGTTGGAATGACCCCCATAGACTCCAAAGAACCTTCTAAAGTGATTATATGTTTTGTAGCCCTGAATCTCTTCTCTCAGCATACCAATCTGCTTGTATATAGACCCCCAAGGAACCGAAGCTACACCGGTTGGAAGCCGGTGACCATAATAGTGAACTGCTCCATTATAGTCTATAGCAATGGTTCTCAAACTCGGTCCTCAGGACCCCACACAGTGCATGTTTTGCAGGTAACCCAAAAAGTGCACAGGTGTATTAATTACTCACTGACATGTTTTAAAAGGTCCACAGGTGGAGTTAATTATGTCACTTGTGATTCTGTGAGGAGACATGCAAAACATGCACCGTGTGGGGTCCTGAGTACCGAGTTTGAGAACCTGTGGTCTATAGTAATTCTACGTTTTGTAGCCCTAGATCTCTTCTCTCAGCTAACCGTGAACCGCTCCATTAAAGTCAACTTTGCCCTGTTGCATGTCCGGTTCCAGGGGGTCCATAAAAGAAATAGGATTTTAATACCTACCGGTAAATCCTTTTCTCTTAGTCCGTAGAGGATGCTGGGGACTCCAAAAGGACCATGGGGTATAGACGGGATCCGCAGGAGACATGGGCACACTATAAGACTTTAGAATGGGTGTGCACTGGCTCCTCCCTCTATGCCCCTCCTCCAGACCTCAGTTATAGGAACTGTGCCCAGAGGAGAAGAACATTTCGAGGAAAAGGATTTTGTTAAACTAAGGGTGAGATACATACCAGCTCACACCACACCACACTGTTCTAAACGTCGATTTACATATAGGACTAAAAGCAACACTTTAAAAACACATTAAATACACTTTAAAATGGAGCCGCTGCGGCCGCTTGTGATCAAACCTTAGCCTACGTACTTTTTACACCGTTAGCGTACAAAGCCCCGTACCGTGTACAAACTTTGCGTACAAACACGCACTGGCCGTACAAAGTACACGCAGTGAGTACACACCCAAAGACACGCCGTGAGCGCTCTGCAGCTACACGTGTGACTGAAATACACTTATAACCTTAGCAGGGAAAAAAAACACGACACCAGATTGTATTTAAGATGCTGGGTTCCGACACACCAATATATAATTGCTGAAAGGGGGTTACAATAACAACAATACAATACTATAGAATAATGGCTACAGTCAATGGTACATACGTTTTGGTTTCGCCTGCGCTTCCCGGCCCGGTCCTCAGTCATCAAGGTAGATGACCTTCAGAGTCTGTGTGTGACCAGGCATGCAGCTGGCTTTTTATACAATAGTCCAAAACCTAACACAATGGAAACTGTAATCTCTTTGTCCATTGGACACAGGGATGGTCATTTACAGTACAGGAGAGGTCATAGGTCGGTTTGAATAGGTGGGCGATGTCTGTTCCAGGTGCACTTGCAGATGGTCTCCTCTGGGTTCCCGCCGCATACCAAGTGTACAGTAAATACAGTTAACATTTATATTCTGCTCCTGCGCATAACTATTCGCAGGAGCGTGCGATCTTCTGCAAACCAACACCGGAATATTGCTCTTAAAATACCCTACAGTTGGATACCAAACACCACCTTATAACCTAGTTCTGTCCCCTCCTATCCTGTAAAGGTGAATCCCTTTGTTCTGATACCATTTAAACTAGTGTAATTTGCTGGTGTGGTGTAGGGAGACTGTGTGTACATTGTGCACTATTTGGATTAAATATGTAATGTGTTTTTATGGCTTTTCCATGCGATTACAAACACTACCGTAATTACTCATACCACGCGCTAATACACAGGACCGCGGGTGCGACCATACGTAAATTGCGAATATGTGCACGCACGGCAGAACAAGTACGCGCACGGAGGCCATCTGTGTGTAGTTTGTACGTGATGTGTGTACTGCAATATTTCTCTAACGTCCTAGTGGATGCTGGGGACTCCGTAAGGACCATGGGGAATAGACGGGCTCCGCAGAAGACAGGGCACTTTAAGAAAGAATTAGGAATACCGGTGTGCACTGGCTCCTCCCTCTATGTCCCTCCTCCAGACCTCAGTTAGAATCTGTGCCCGGACGAGCTGGGTGCACTTTAGTGAGCTCTCCTGAGCTTGCTAGATAGAAAGTATTTTGTTAGGATTTTTTATTTTCAGAGAGATCTGCTGGCAACAGACTCTCTGCTACGTGGGACTGAGGGGAGAGAAGCAGACCTACTCACTGTGGATAGGTCATGCTTCTTAGGCTACTGGACACCATTAGCTCTAGAGGGATCGAACACAGGAACGCACCCTTGGTCGTCCGATCCCAGAGCCGCGTCACCGTCCCCCTCGCAGAGCCAGAAGCCGGCGTGAGAAGCAAGAAGACTTCAAAAGCGGCGGCAGAAGACTCCAGTCTTCATATGAGGTAGCGCACAGCACTGCAGCTGTGCGCCATTGCTCCCACATTACACCCACACACTCCGGTCACTGTAGGGTGCAGGGCGCAGGGGCGCCCTGGGCAGCAATTAGAGGCCTCTTGGCAAAGTGGGCATATATACAGTTGGGCACTGTATATATGCATGAGCCCCCGCCATTATTTTACACAAAATCGCGGGACAGAAGCCGCCGCTGAGGGGGCGGGGCTTCTTCCTCAGCACTTACCAGCGCCATTTTCTCTCCACAGCTCCGCTGAGAGGAAGCTCCCCAGGCTCTCCCCTGCAGAAGCACGATAAAAGAGGGTGAAAAAGAGGGGGGGCACATAAATTTGGCGTAAAAACAATGTATACAGCAGCTACTGGGTTAACACTACGTTACTGTGTGATTCCTGGGTCATATAGCGCTGGGGTGTGTGCTGGCATACTCTCTGTCTGTCTCTCCAAAGGGCCTTGTGGGGGAACTGTCTTCAAATAGAGCATCCCGTGTGTGTGTGGTGTGTCGGTATGTGTGTGTCGACATGTCTGAGGTAAAAGGCTCCCCTAAGGAGGAGATGGAGCTAATATGTGTGTGAGAGGGTGTCTCCGTCGACAACGCCGACACCTGTCTGGATATGTGTAAGTGCTAAGGTGAATTTATTGCACAAAAGATTAGAGAACAGACAGGAAATCTACCCATGTCTGTCCCTATGGCGCAGAGACCTTCAGAGTCTCACAATGCTCACTATCCAAAATAATAGACACTGATATCGACACGGAGTTTGACTCCTGGGTCGACTACGATAATGCAAAGTTACAGCCAAAATGGCAGAAAAGTATTCAATATATGATTATTGTAATAAAGATGATTTGCATATCACTGATGACTCATCTGTCCCTGACACAAGGGTACACATTTGAAGGGGAAGAAAGCTGAGGTAAATTTCCCTCCTCTCATGAGGAAAAAGAGCGGGAATCTCCAGACAAGAGACTGCAGCTTCCCGCAAAGAATTCTCAGGCAGTATCCTTTCCCCACTAGGGCCAGGATGTGATGGGAATCTTCCCCTAGGGTGTCACGTTTGCCCAAAAGGTAGCCCTAGCTATTCTCAGGGATCCTGCAGATAGCGTGCACATTTTGGTACACTACTCAGACCGGCGATTGTGTCGGCATGGGTTTATAGCGCTGTGGCGGCGTGAACAGGTACCTTATCAGCAGAAAAAGAGAAAATAACACCTGCGCTCTGTTGTTCTAATGGGTATATCCCTCTATTCTCTCCAAATATCAAAACAACATTAAAATAGTGAAAAATGAAACTTAAGATAAAAAATAAATAATAAAAAGGACGGTAGGTTTTAGGTTGAATTAATGATAAATTTAATAAAAATAATAATAATACTGTTTAAAAACATATAAGATTAAGAACATCTGGGATCAACTAAGAAAACTCAGTTCGTGGGTCAAAGACATTCACTAGTCCCCTTAGGAGAATTAAATAGTACCCCAGGCTAGGATTCTCTCCAGATTGTGGTCCACAAGTAAGATATTAGGTGAGTAGCAGCTTTTGAACGTCCCTCTTTTAAGCACACTGTGCAAGCTTTTTCATGCAGACAGGGATTTTTTCAATCTCACCATAGCAGGTTGGGTCCAAGGTGGAGAGACCAATTGATGCCGTCCCTGAGAATAGCTAGGGCTACCTTTTGGGCAAACGTGACACCCTAGGGGAAGATTCCCATCACATCCTGGCCCTAGTGGGGAAAGGATACTGCCTGAGAATTCTTTGCGGGAAGCTGCAGTCTCTTGTCTGGAGATTCCCGCTCTTTTTCCTCATGAGAGGAGGGAAATTTACCTCAGCTTTCTTCCCCTTAAAATGTGTACCCTTGTGTCAGGGACAGATGAGTCATCAGTGATATGCAAATCATCTTTATTACAATAATCATATATTGAATACTTTTCTCCTGAGGAAGCTGGTAGTCAACATCAGCGAAACGCGTTGAGACGATATTGCTGGACAATTTTCACTACTTATCCCCTTTTAAATTGGAGACCTATTTCTTCACTATTGACCCGGACGGCATCAATTGGTCTCTCCACCTTGGACCCAACCTGCTATGGTGAGATTGAAAAAAATCCCTGTCTGCATGAAAAAGCTTGCACAGTGTGCTTAAAAGAGGGACGTTCAAAAGCTGCTACTCACCTAATATCTTACTTGTGGACCACAATCTGGAGAGAATCCTAGCCTGGGGTACTATTTAATTCTCCTAAGGGGACTAGTGAATGTCTTTGACCCACGAACTGAGTTTTCTTAGTTGATCCCAGATGTTCTTAATCTTATATGTTTTTAAACAGTATTATTATTATTTTTATTAAATTTATCATTAATTCAACCTAAAACCTACCGTCCTTTTTATTATTTATTTTTTATCTTAAGTTTCATTTTTCACTATTTTAATGTTGCTTTGATATTTGGAGAGAATAGAGGGATATACCCATTAGAACAACAGAGCGCAGGTGTTATTTTCTCTTTTTCTGTAACTACATATATTGGGGATTGCCACCCCCAACACCAGCTGCTATTGACAGCGCACCCCATTTGTATATTTTTTTCACCTTATCAGCAGAAATTGAGACCCTAGTATGTATGTATATATATATATATATATATATATATATATATATATATATATATATACATATATATATATGTATATATAGATATATATATATATATATATATATTAAAGATGCTGTCTTAAGAGATATATATCATAAAACATGCCCAAAGAGACATGAGTATACTGGGTCCTAGATGCAAAGCTATGTCGATTTCTGCTTGACGTATCCTGTAGAATATGCAATGGACAGATGATGCCAACTTAAGTGGCATATGGAAGGCTGAGGATTGTGTGGAGAAGGGTTCTCGGACCTGGTCTCCACAGCTATAGCTGGTAATTCTGATATTTTGCCTTATATTCCTGCACAGCCTAGGAAAGCACGTCATTATCAAATGCAGCCTTTCGAACAAAGAAACAAGAAAGTCCGAGGTGCGTCCTTTCTTGCCAGAGGCGGGGGCAGAGGAAACCAGCTGCACAACACAGCTAGTTCCCAGGAACAGAAGTCCTCCCCGGCCTCCACGAAAATCCACCGCATGTCGCTGGGGCTCCACAGGCGGAGCTAGGCCCGGTGGGGGCACGCTTTCGTAAGTTCAGCCACAAGTGGGTTCACTCCCTGTTAGATCCCTGGGCAATAGATATTGTGTCTCAGGGATACAAGCTGGACTTTGAGAAGATGCCTCCTCACTGACGCCCCCCCCCCCCAGCCCCCCCGAGAGGGAAACAGGGTTAACTGCAATTCACAAATTGTATCTTCAACAGGTGGTGGTCAAGGTTCCCCTCCTTCAACAAGGAGGGGGTTATTATTCGACCATGTTGTAGTCCCGAAACCAGATGGTTCGGTCAGACCCATATGGAATTTAAAATCCCTGAACATATACTTGAAAAGTTCAAGTTCAAGATGGAATCGCTCAGAGCGGTCATCGCAAGGGAGGGGGATTTTATGGTGTCTCTGGACATAAAGGATGCTTACCTTCATGTCCCCGTTTATCCACCTCATCAGGAGTACCTCAGATTTGTGGTACAGGATTGTCATTACCAATTCCAGACGTTGCCGTTTGGTCTGTCCACGGCACCGAGAATATTTACCAAGGTAATGGCAGTAATGATGATGCTCCTGCGAAAGCAAGGAGTCACAATTATCCCATACTTGGTCGATCTCCTCATAAAGGCGAGGTCCAGAGAGCAGTTGCTGATTAGTGTAGCACGCTCTCGGGAAGTGTTACAACAGCACGGCTGGATTCTGAATATTCCAAAGTCGCAGCTGATTCCTACGACGCGTCTGCCCTTCCTGGGCATGATTCTGGACACAGACCAGAAGAAGGTTTTTCTCCCGACGGAGAAGGTACCTCCCCGGCCTCCACGAAAATCCACCGCATGTCGCTGGGGCTCCACAGGCGGAGCTAGGCCCGGTGGGGGCACACTTTCGTAAGTTCAGCCACAAGTGGGTTCACTCCCTGTTAGATCCCTGGGCAATAGATATTGTGTCTCAGGGATACAAGCTGGACTTTGAGAAGATGCCTCCTCACTGACGGCCCTGCCGGCTTCCCCCCCCCCACCCCACCCCCAAAGGGGGAAACAGGGTTAACTGCAATTCACAAATTGTATCTTCAACAGGTGGTGGTCAAGGTTCCCCTCCTTCAACAAGGAAGGGGTTATTATTCGACCATGTTGTAGTCCCGAAACCAGATGGTTCGGTCAGACCCATATGGAATTTAAAATCCCTGAACATATACTTGAAAAGTTCAAGTTCAAGATGGAATCGCTCAGAGCGGTCATCGCAAGGGAGGGGGATTTTATGGTGTCTCTGGACATAAAGGATGCTTACCTTCATGTCCCCGTTTATCCACCTCATCAGGAGTACCTCAGATTTGTGGTACAGGATTGTCATTACCAATTCCAGACGTTGCCGTTTGGTCTGTCCACGGCACCGAGAATATTTACCAAGGTAATGGCAGTAATGATGGTGCTCCTGCGAAAGCAAGGAGTCACAATTATCCCATACTTGGACGATCTCCTCATAAAGGCGAGGTCCAGAAAGCAGTTGCTGATTAGTGTAGCACACTCTCGGGAAGTGTTATAACAGCACGGCTGGATTCTGAATATTCCAAAGTCGCAGCTGATTCTTACGACGCGTCTGCCCTTCCTGGGCATGATTCTGGACACAGACCAGAAGAAGGTTTTTCTCCCGACGGAGAAGGCTCAGGAACTCATGACACTGGTCAGAGACCTCTTAAACAGGTGTCGGTGCATCACTGCACGAGAGTCCTGGGAAAGATGGTGGCGTCATACGAGGCCATTCCCTTCGGCAGGTTCCATGCGAGGACCTTTTCAATGGGATCTGTTGGACAAGTGGTCCGGATCGCATCTACAGATGCATCGACTGATCACCCTATCCCCCAGGGCCAGGGTGTCTCTTCTGTGGTGGCTGCAGAGTACTCACCTTCTCGAGGGCCGCAGGTTCGGCATTCAGGACTGAGTCCTGGTGACCACGGATGCAAGCCTCCGAGGGTGGGGGGCAGTCACTCAGGGAAGAAGTTTCCAAGGGCTGTGGTCAAGTCAGGAGACTTGCCTTCACATCAATATCCTGGAACTAAGGGCCATATACAACGCCCTAAGTCAAGCGGAGACCCTGCTTCGCAACCAATCGGTGCTGATTCAATCAGACAACATCACCGCAGTGGCTCATGTAAACCGCCAAGGCGGCACAAGGAGCAGGGTGGCGATGGCAGAAGCCACCAGAATTCTTCGATGGGCGGAGAATCACGTACGAGCACTGTCAGCAGTGTTCATTCCGGGAGTGGACAACTGGGAAGCAGACTTCCTCAGCAGGCACGACCTCCACCCGGGAGAGTGGGGACTTCATCAAGAAGTCTTCGCGCGGATTGTAGGTCGGTGGGAACTGCCACAGGTGGACATGATGGCATCCCGCCTCAACAGAAAGCTACAGAAGTATTGCGCCAGGTCAAGAGACCCTCAGGCGATAGCTGTAGACGCACTGGTGACACCGTGGATGTTCCAGTCGGTTTATGTGTTTCTTCCTCTTCCTCTCATACCCAAGGTGCTGAGAATCATAAGAAAAAGAGGAGTGAGAACAATACTCATTGTTCCGGATTGGCCAAGAAGGACTTGGTATCCAGAGCTGCAAGAAATGCTCACAGAGGACCCATGGCCTCTGCCTCTAAGGCAGGATCTGTTGCAGCTGGGACCTTGTCTGTTCCAAGACTTACCGCGGCTGCGTTTGACGGCATGGCGGTTGAATGCCGGATCCTAGTAGAAAAAGGGATTCCGGATGAGGTTATTCGTACGCTAATAAAGGCTAGGAAGGACGTGACGGCTAAACATTATCACCGTATACAGCGAAAATATGTTGTTTGGTGTGAGGCCAGGAATGCCCCTACAGAGGAATTCCAGCTGGGCCGTTTCCTTCACTTCCTACAGTCGGGAGTGACTTTGGGCCTAAAATTGGGGTCCATTAAGGTCCAGATTTCGGCCCTATCCATTTTCTTTCAAAAAGAACTAGCTTCTCTACCTGAAGTTCAGACGTCTGTAAAGGGAGTGCTGCATATTCAGCCCCCGTTTGTGCCTCCAGTGGCACCTTGGGATCTTTACGTGGTGTTGAGTTTCCTGAAATCACACTGGTTTGAGCCGCTTAAAACCGTGGAGTTAAAATATCTCACGTGGAAGGTGGTCATGCTATTAGCCTTGGCTTCGGCTAGGCGTGTGTCAGAATTGGCGGCTTTGTCACATAAAAGCCCCTATCTGGTTTTCCATATGGAGAGGGCAGAATTGCGGACTCGTCCGCAATTTCTGCCAAATGTGGTGTCATCTTTTCATATGAACCAACCTATTGTGGTGCCTGTGGCTACTCGTGACTTGGAGGTTTCCGAGTTACTGGATGTAGTCAGGGCTTTGAAGGTTTATGTAGCCAGAACGGCTAGAGTCAGGAAAACTGAGTCGCTGTTTATCCTGTATGCATCCAACAAGCTGGCTGCTCCTGCTTCAAAGCAAACTATTGCTCGCTGGATCTGTAACACGATCCAGCAGGCTCATTCTGCGGCTGGATTGCCGCTTCCAAAATCAGTAAAAGCCCACTCCACAAGAAAGGTGGGCTCTTCTTGGGCGGCTGCCCGAGGGGTCTCGGCATTACAGCTTTGCCGAGCGGCTACTTGGTCAGGTTCAAACACCTTTGCAAAGTTCTACAGGTTTGATACCCTGGCTGAGGAGGACCTTGTGTTTGCTCATTCGTTGCTGCAGAGTCATCCGCACTCTCCCGCCCGTTTGGGAGCTTTGGTATAATCCCCATGGTCCTTACGGAGTCCCCAGCATCCACTAGGACGTTAGAGAAAATAAGATTTTACTTACCGGTAAATCTTTTTCTCGTAGTCCGTAGTGGATGCTGGGCGCCTGTCCCAAGTGCGGACTTCTTCTGCAATACTTGTATATAGTTATTGCTTAAATAAGGGTTATGTTATGGTTGCATCAGGTTTGCCTGATGCTCTGTTGTTGTTCATACTGTTAACTGGGTAAGTTTATCACGAGTTATACGGTGTGATTGGTGTGGCTGGTATGAGTCTTACCCTGGATTCCAAAATCCTTTCCTTGTACTGTCAGCTCTTCCGTGCACAGTTTCCTTAACTGAGGTCTGGAGGAGGGACATAGAGGGAGGAGCCAGTGCACACCAGTATTCCTAATTTTTTCTTAAAGTGCCCTGTCTCCTGCGGAGCGCGTCTATTCCCCATGGTCCTTACGGAGTCCCCAGCATCCACTACGGACTACGAGAAATAGATTTACCGGTAAGTAAAATCTTATTTTTTCGACTTCGACACCGTACAACATGGCATTTAATTAAACCCAGTTAACAGTGTGAACAAAAACAGATCAGCAACAGCCTGACCCCTACCAAACACAACCATTGTGTAACTTAAGCAATAACTATATACAAGTACTGCAGATAGAGTGCGCACTGGGACGGGCGCCCAGCATCCTCTACAGACTAAGAGAAAAGGATTTACCGGTAGGTATTAAAATCCTATTTTCTCCTTCGTCCTAGAGGATGCTGGGGACTCCAAAAGGACAATGGGGTTTATACCAAAGCTCCAAACCGGGCGGGAGAGTGCGGATGACTCTGCAGCACCGATTGAGCAAACATGAGGTCCTCATCAGCCAGGGTATCAAACTTGTAGAACTTTGCAAAAGTGTTTGACCCCGACCAAGTAGCTGCTCAGCAAAGCTGTAATGCCGAGACGCCTCGGGCAGCCGCCCAAGATGAGCCCACCTTCCTAGTGGAATGGGCTTTCACCGATTTCGGTAATGGCAATCCAACCGTAGAATAAGCCTGCTGAATCGTATTACAGATCCAGCGCGCAATAGTCTGCTTAGAAGCAGGAGCGCCAACTTTGTTGGCCGCATATAGGACAAACATCGCCTCTGTTTTTCTCACCCGAGCCGTTCTGGCTACATAAATTTTCAAAGCTCTGACAACATCAAGAGACTTTGAATCAGCCAAGGCTTCAGTAGCCACAGGCACCACAATAAGTTGGTTCATATGAAACGAAGAAACCACCTTCGGTAGAAAATGTTGACGAGTTCTCAACTCCGCTCTATCCTCATGGAAGATCAGATAGGGGCTTTTGTAAGACAAAGCCGCCAATTCGGACACCCGCCTTGCAGACGCCAAGGCCAATAGCATGACCACTTTCCAAGTGAGAAATTTCAACTGAACCGTTTGTAAAGGTTCAAACCAATGTGACGTAAGGAAATGTAACACCACGTTAAGGTACCATGGAGCCACTGGGGGCACAAATGGAGGTTGTATGTGTAGTAGTGATGTGCACCGGAAATTTTTCAGGTTTTGTGTTTTGGTTTTGGATTCGGTTCCGCGGCCGTGTTTTGGATTCGGACGCGTTTTGGCAAAACCTCCCTGAAATTTTTTTGTCGGATTCGGGTTTGTTTTGGATTCGGGTGTTTTTTTTTACAAAAAAAAACTCAAAAACAGCTTAAATCATAGAATTTGGGGGTCATTTTGATCCCATAGTATTATTAACCTCAATAACCATAATTTACACTCATTTCCAGTCTATTCTGAACACCTCACACCTCACAATATTATTTTTAGTCCTAAAATTTGCACCGAGGTCGCTGGATGACTAAGCTAAGCGACCCAAGTGGCCGACACAAACATCTGGCCCATCTAGGAGTGGCACTGCAGTGTCAGACAGGATGGCAGATTAAAAAAATTGTCCCCAAACAGCACATGATGCAAAGAAAAAAAGAGGCGCAATGAGGTAGCTATGTGACTAAGCTAAGCGACCCAAGTGGCCGACACAAACACCTGGCCCATCTAGGAGTGGCACTGCAGTGTCAGACAGGATGGCACGTCAAAAAAATAGTCCCCAAACAGCACATGATGCAAAGAAAAAAAGAGGCGCAATGAGGTAGCTGTGTGACTAAGCTAAGCGACCCAAGTGGCCGACACAAACATCTGGCCCATCTAGGAGTGGCACTGCAGTGTCAGACAGGATGGCAGATTTAAAAAATAGGCCCCAAACAGCACATGATGCAAAGAAAAAAAAGAGGTGCACCAAGGTCGCTGCATGGCTAAGCTAAGCGACCCAGGTGGCCGACACAAACACCTGGCCCATCTAGGAGTGGCACTGCAATGTCAGATAGGATGGCAGATTTAAAAAATAGGCCCCAAACAGCACATGATGCAAAGAAAAAAAGAGGTGCATCAAGGTCGCTGGATGGCTAAGCAACCCAAGTGGCCGACACAAACACCTGGCCCATCTAGGAGTGGCACTGCAGTGTCA
The DNA here is from genome assembly GCF_028390025.1 of Pseudophryne corroboree. Classification (NCBI taxonomy): domain Eukaryota; kingdom Metazoa; phylum Chordata; class Amphibia; order Anura; family Myobatrachidae; genus Pseudophryne; species Pseudophryne corroboree. Next base: position 122,189,695 of record NC_086454.1, on the reverse strand, counting down.
GACAGGATGGCAGATTTAAAAAATAGGCCCCAAACAGCACATGATGTAAAGAAAAAAAGAGGTGCACCAAGGTCGCTGGATGGCTAAGCTAAGCGACCCAAGTGGCCGACACAAACACCTGGCCCATCTAGCAGTGGCACTGCAGTGTCAGACAGGATGGCAGATTTAAAAAATAGGCCCCAAACAGCACATGATGCAAAGAAAAAAAGAGGTGCAACAAGGTCGCTGGATGGCTAAGCTAAGCGACCCAAGTGGCTGACACAAACACCTGGCCCATCTAGGAGTGGCACTGCAGTGTCAGACAGGATGGCACTTCAAAAAATAGGCCCCAAACAGCACATGATGCAAAGAAAAAAAGAGGTGCACCAAGGTCGCTGGATGGCTAAGCTAAGCGACCCAAGTGGCCGACACAAACACCTGGCCCATCTAGGAGTGGCACTGCAGTTTTCTAGCGAGAGGATGAGTGCTTCCATCCTCATGTGAATTTGAACCACTAGCCATGAACATAGCCCAGGGCCTCAGCCGTTCCTTGCCATTCCGTGTCGTAAATGGCATATTGGCAAGTTTACGCTTCTCATCAGACACTTTTAATTTTGATTTTTGGGTCATTTTACTGAACTTTTGTAGTATACTTGACGACACAGAGGTAGAGCAATGGACTACTGTACCATACTGCTATATATATACTGGTGGTCAGCAAAATTCTGCACTGTCCTCCTGCTATATACTGCGCACAACTAAAATGCAGCACAGGTATGGATGCATAGTATACTTGACGACACAGAGGTAGAGCAGTGGACTACTGTACCGTACTGCTATATATATACTGGTGGTCAGCAAAATTCTGCACTGTCCTCCTACTATATAATGCGCACAACTAAAATGCAGCACAGGTATGGATGCATAGTATACTTGATGACACAGAGGTAGAGCAGTGGACTACTGTACCGTACTGCTATATATTATATACTGGTGGTCAGCAAAATTATGCACTGTCCTCCTACTATATATATATATACTGTGCAAAACTTAAATGCACCACAGGTATGGATGGATAGTATACTTGACGACACAGAGGTAGGTAGAGCAGTGGCCTACTGTACCGTACTGCTATATATTATATACTGGTGGTCAGCAAAATTATGCACTGTCCTCCTACTATATATATACTGCACAAAACTGAAATGCACCACAGATATGGATGGATAGTATACTTGACGACACAGAGGTAGGTAGAGCAGTGGCCTACTGAACCGTGCTGCTATATATTATATACTGGTGGTCAGCAAAATTATGCACTGTCCTCCTACTATATATATACACTGTGCAAAACTTAAATGCACCACAGGTATGGATGGGATAGTATACTTGACGACACAGAGGTAGAGCAGTGGACTACTGTACCGTACTGCTATATATATACTGGTGGTCAGCAAAATTCTGCACTGTCCTCCTACTATATCCTACAATGCAGCACAGATATGGAGCGTTTTTCAGGCAGAGAACGTATACTGGTGGTCACTGGTCAGCAAAACTCTGCACTGTCCTCCTACTATATAATACTGCTGGTCCCCAGTCCCCACAATAAAGCAATTAGCACACTGAGCACAGATATTTGCAGCACACTGAGCACAGATATGGAGCGTTTTTCAGGCAGAGAACGTAGATATTTGCAGCACACTGAGCACAGATATTTGCAGCACACTGAGCACAGATATTTGCAGCACACTGAACATAGAAACTGAGAGGACGCCAGCCACGTCCTCTCCCTATCATCTCCAATGCACGAGTGAAAAATGGCGGCAACGCGCGGCTCCTTATATAGAATACGAATCTCGCGAGAATCCGACCGCGGGATGACGACGTTCGGGCGCGCTCGGGTTAACCGAGCAAGGCGGGAGAATCCGAGTCTGCTCGGACCCGTGCAAAAAAGGGTGAAGTTCGGGGGGGTTCGGATTCCGAGGAACCGAACCCGCTCATCACTAATGTGTAGTACGCCTTTCACGAACGTCTGAACTTCAGGAAGCGAGGCCAATTCCCTTTGAAAGAAAATTGATAAAGCCGAAACCTGCACTTTAATGGAGCCTAACTTCAGGCCCGCAACCACACCTGCTTGCAAAAAGTGGAGAAACCGCCCCAGGTGAAACTCTTCCGTAGGAGCCTTCTTGGATTCACACCAAGACACATATTTTCTCCAGATACGGTGATGATGCTTCGCCGTCACCTCCTTTCTAGCCTTAAGTAGGGTGGGGATGATTTCCCCGGGAATACCCTTCCTAGCTAGGATTTGGCGTTCAACCGCCATGCTGTCAACGCAACCGCGGTAAGTCCTGGAACACGCACGGTCCTTGCTGTAACAGATCCTCTCTTAGAGAAAGAGGCCAAGGATCTCCTGTGAGTAATTCCTGAAGATCCGGATACCAGGCCCTCCGAGGCCAATCTGGAACAACGAGTATCGCCTGAACCCCTGTTCTTCTCACGATCCTTATCACTTTTGGGATGAGTGGAAGTGGAGGGAACACATAGACCGACTGAAACACCCATGGTGTCACCAGAGCATCCACTGCTACTGCTTGAGGGTCCCTTGACCTGGAACAATATCTCTGAAGCTTCTTGTTGAGACAAGATGCCATCATGTCTACTTGAGGAACTCCCCAAGGACTTGTCACCTCTGCGAAGACTTCTTGGTGGAGGCCCCACTCTCCTGGATGGAGATCGTGTCTGCTGAGGAAGTCTGCTTCCCAGTTGTCCACGCCTGGAATGAAGACCGCTGACAGGGCGCTTGCATGTTTTTCTGCCCAGTGAAGAATCTTGGTGGGCACCGCCATCGCCGCTCTGCTCTTTGTTCCGCCCTGGCGGTTTATGTGCGCCACGGCTGTTATGTTGTCCGACTGAATCAGGATGGGCAGGTCGCGAAGAAGATGTTCCGCTTGTAGCAGGCCGTTGTAGATGGCCCTTAATTCCAGAATGTTTATTTGCAGACAAGCTTCCTGGCTTGACCATCTTCCCTGGAAATTTTTTCCCTGTGTGACTGCTCCCCAACCTCGGAGACTTGCGTCCATGGTCACCAGAATCCAGTCTTGGATGCCGAACCTGCGACCCTCTAGAAGGTGAGAACCCCTGGTCCTGGGGGACAGAGTTATTTTCCAGTGCATCTGCAGATGGGACCCTGACCACTGTCCAGTAGGTCCCACTGAAACGTTCTTGCACGGAACCTGCCAAATGGAATGACCTCGTAGGCCGCCACCATTTTCCCCAGCACTCGAGTGCATTGATGAATCGACACTCTTGGCGGTTTCAGAAGCTCCCTGACCATGTTCTGGATTTCCTGAGCTTTTTCCAACGGAAGAAAAATCCTCTGCAGTTCTGTGTCCAGAATCATGCCCAAAAACGACAACCGAGTTGTCGGAATCAACTGCGACTTTGGCAAATTCAGGAGCCAGCCATGCTGTTGCAGCACCCGCAGTGAGAGCGCAACGTTTTTTAGTAACATCTCCTGTGATGTCGCCTTTATCAGGAGATCATCCAAGTATGGGATAATTGTGACCACTTGCTTGCGCAGGAGCACCATCATTTCCGCCATTACCTTTGTGAAAATCCTCGGGGCCGTGGAAAGACCAACGGCAACGTCTGAAATTCGTAGTGACAATCCTGAACAGCGAACCTCAGGTATGCCTGATGAGATCGTCCAAGTACGGGATAATTGTGACACCCTGCTTGCGCAGGAGAACCATAATTTCCGCCATAACCTTGGTGAAAATTCTCGGAGCCGTGGACAGACCAAACGACAACGTCTGAAATCGGTAATGACAATCCAGAACAGCAAACCTCAGGTAAGCCTGATGTGGAGGATATATGGGGACGTGTAAGTAGGCATCCTTTATGATGACCGACACCATAAAATCCCCCTCCTCCAGACTGGAGATCACTGCTCGGAGAGATTCCATCTTGAATTTGAATTTTTTTAGATAGAAATTGAGGGATTTTAGGTTCAGAATCGGTCTGACTGAGCCAACCCGGCTTCGGGACCACGAACAGGCTCGAATAAAAGCCTTCCCCCTGTTGTGATGGGGGTACCGTGACAATGACTTGATTTTGACACAGCTTTAGTATCGCAGCGCATACTACCTCCCTTTCTGGAAGAGAAGCTGGCCAGGACGATTTGAAAATCGGTGAGGGGGCACGTCTTGAAACCCTTGGGTTACTATTTCTAATATCCAAGGATCCATGGCTGAGTGAGCCCAGACCTGACTGAAGAGTTTGAGACGTGCCCCCACCGGTGCGGACTCCAGCAGAGGAGCCCCAGCGTCATGCGGTGGATTTGGTAGAAGTCGGAGAGGACTTCTGTTCTTGGGAACTTGCCACAGCCTGTGACCTTTTTCCCCTTCCTCTCGTAGCAAGGAAAGAGGACCCTCGTCCTTTTTTGTATTTATTGGGCCGAAAGGACTGCATCTGATAGTGGGGCATTTTCTTTTGTTGTGCAGGAACATAAGGTAAAAATTATGACTTACCCGCGGTAGCCGTAGATACCAGGTCAGTGAGGCCGTCACCAAACAAGACACTACCATTAAATGGCAGAGACTCCATAGTCTTCTTAGAGTCAGCATCAGCATTCCATTGATGAATCCACAATGCCCTCCTAGCCAAGACTGCCATGGCATTGGCCCTTGATCCCAAAAGGCCAATATCCCTCGCGGCTTCTTTTAAATATGCTGCAGCGTCCCTGATATGACCCAGAGTCAAAAGCACGCTATCCCTGTCCAGGGTATCTATTTCAGATGACAAGTTATCTGCCCACTTTTCAATAGCGCTACTCACCCATGCCGAAGCGAACCTGTAGTGACATAAATGGATTTTAGTGTATTTTCCTGCTTACGATCCACAGGATCCTTTAGGGTTGCCGTGTCAGGAGACGGAAGCGCTACCTTTTTGGACAGACGCGAGAGAGCTTTGTCCACCGTGGGGGTGGACTCCCACTTTTCCCTGTCCCCAGAGGGGAACGGATATGCCACCGGAATTCTTTTAGGAACCTGCACCTTCTTGTCAGGATTTTTCCAAGCCTTTTCAAAAAGAGCATTCAGTTCATGAGAGGGAGGAAACGTTACCTCAGGTTTCTTTCCTTTAAACATACAGACCCTTGTATCAGGAACAGCAGGGTCCTCCGTGATATGTAATACGTCTTTTATTGGCACAATCATGTACCGAATGCTCTTAGCAAGTTTAGGATTTAATCTGGCATTACTATAGTCGACACTGGAATCAGAGTCCGTGTCGGTATCTGTATCTGCTATCTGGGTAAATGCACGTTTCTGTGACCCCGAAGGGGTCTGAGTTTGCGACAATGCATCCTCCATGTCTGGTTCCTAGACTCAGATTTATCTAATCTCTTAGTCAATCGAGCCACATTTGCATTCAAAACACTCAACATATTTACCCAATCAGCCGTCGGCGGTGCCGACACAGTCACTCCCACAGTCTTTTCTGTCCTTACTCCAGCCTCCTCCTGGGAAGAGCACTCAGCCTCAGACATGTCGACACATGCGTACCGACACCCACAACCACACTGGGGCTATAGGGGACAGACCCACAGCAAAGCACGTTAGAGAAACACAGAGGGAGTTCTGCCAGCTCACAACCCAGTGCCTATCCCGGTACTGAAGCGTGTAAAATACAGGCCAGACCTGTTAGCGCTTTTTTTAGTTAATAAAATAGCACCAAATCTCTTGTCCCCCCCCCTCCCCGTTTTGCACCCTGTTGCTTGTACAGTAGTGTGGGAGGCCAGGCTCAGCGTCTCTGCAGCTGTGAAGAGAAAATGTCGCTGGTCAGAGCAGTGAGGGCTAAGCAACGCCCCCTTAATGGCGCGCTTCAGTCCCGCTTAATTTTATATATTTATACTGCCGGGGGTCTGTATTTAGTGCCCAGGCACTGTATACACTTGTGCCAGTAGCAAATGAGGTTTTATGCTGCCCAGGGCGCCCCCCTGCGCCCTGCAGTGCCGTTTTGTATGTGGGAGCATGGTGCGCAGCGCGGTACCTCAAAAGCCGTCTTCTGCCGTCACTGAAGTCTTCTGGTCTTCTTCTACTCACCCGGCTTCTGACTTCTGGCTCTGCTAGGGGGGTGACGGCGCGGCTCCGGGAACGGGCATCTAGGCGTACCTAGCAATCAGACCCTCTGGTGCTAATGGTGTCCAGTAGCCTAAGAAGCAGAGCCTTGAAACTCACAGAAGTAGGCCTGCTTCTCTCCCCTAAATCCCACAATGCAGGGAGCCTGTTGCCAGCAGGTCTCCCTGAAAACAATAAACCTAACATAAGTCTATTTCTGAGAAACTCTGGAGAGCCTCTCAGTGTGCATCCAGTCTCACTGGGCACAGAATCTAACTGGAGTCTGGAGGAGGTGCATAGAGGGAGGAGCCAGTTTACACCCCTTTTAAGTCTTAAAGTGCCCATGTCTCCTGCGGATCCCGTCTACACCCCATGGTTCTTGAAGCATCCCCAGCATCCTCTAGGACGTATGAGAAATAAATCTAAAAAAACTCCTATGAGCTCCCCTAGCTGTGACCAGCTCCTCCGGGCACATTTTCTAAACTGGGCCTGGTGGGAGGGGCATAGAGGGAGGGGTCAGCCCATACTATTAAACTCTCAGAATGCCAGTGACTTCTAGAGGACCCCATCGTACTAAAGGGAACCCCAGCATCCTCTAGGACATAAGAGAAATGTTTAAAAAAAAAAAGACGAACCCGCACACCCCAGATAAATGAAAAGTACCTGGGCCTCAGAGTACCGGCGTCCGGCCATCACACGGTCCCGCCGCTGCGGTGCCCCCCCAGCGGCCGCTTGAGGATAGTTTAAAAAATAAATAAAGGAACAAAAAATAAGTAAATGACTAGTACCCAGGCTGCTGGTTCCTCACCTGAAGTCCCAGGCTGCTGGTTCCTCACCTGAAGTAGAGGGGGGGGAGGGGGGGGGGGGGGGAATACATTTAAAAAAGGGAAAAAAATATTACCATAAAAACAATTATATCAATATAAAACAGGGAGAAACTTCCCGGCCTCTTGGTTGCAGGCCGCGCGGAGTGTTTTTCCCCCAATCCCCGCTGCGGCGCCCCCCGCTGGCCATCTGAAACAGAGAGAGGATTAAAAAAAAAAAAAAAGACAGTTTAAATTGAAAAATAAAAAATCTGTATCAATAAAAAACAGGGAGAAACTACCCAGCCTGTAGATAGCAGGCCGCGTGGAGTGTTTCATCCCTCGGTCCCCACAGCAGCGCCCCCCGCTGGCCGCCAGGTGGCACGGCAGGCGTTTTCGAAAAAGACGAGTCCTTCAATAAATGGAAAGGGAGATCAGTAAAGACAAAAATAGAATTGAAATGATAAAAAAAAATCTGCCTATATCTACTACATACATACAGTACATACATACGTACTCACGTCCGTACAGATAGAAAATGAAAATAATGAACGGATGGATGGAAGAGAAGAACAACCCGGGCTCTCACAGGCCACGGGGGAGTCCTTCGCTGGAAAGGAAGCCCGGCGAGGGAGCTGCCGCGGGGCATGGACGGACTGTGGTCTAAGTCGGCCCCTGGGCAGACCAGGGAAAAACTCCCCTTCCCGCGCTCCGCCGTACTCTGAGGCGCCGAGCGGATGGAGCGCCTCTGGCCAAGTCCCCGGCCGGGACTTAGCTCGCTGGTGAGAGAGAGAGGGAGGGCCTCTCCCCCCGCCCGTAGAATCAGAGCACCCGGTCCAAGACCCCCGCTGGTGCAGAGCAGACGTCGGGCACCTGCGGTTGCTGATGGATGGAGCAGACCATGCCACATGGGGTCGGTTGTGGGGACGCCCGGCTCTGGCTCGGAGCGTTCGGGCGGACGCCTGGGGTCCAGACGCACTCTTCGGCGGAGGGGTTCTGGCCACGCATTGGTCAGAGGGATGGTTGGGTTCGCCTGTAGCCGGACAAGACCCCTGGGTTACGGCTAAGTGATCGTCCCTCCCTGCCAAGGCGCCACATCGATTGGGTTGCGGAAAAAAAGAGAAGAGGGGCCCTTCTCTCGCGTTACTCGCCCTCAGTTTTTTCTTTTCCGGCTTGACTCTGTTCGCCGCCTGTGATTCTTTCTGGGGGGTTCTCTCGGGTGTAGCAAGATGGGGCGGCGCGCCCTCCAATGTTTCCACGGGCTCACGGAGGCGCCCGTCCGCACTCATCAGCAGGACTTTCGCAAATCACAGTACCCAATTCAGTCCGCCGGGAGGCGATCCCGCTGGGGGAGAGGGAGACGGGCCGGGTGGCAGGCTCTGCCGGACGCCCGGCGCGGCCCTATCTCGGCCTCGGAGGGGGAGTCGGGAAACGGGGAGGCTGGAAGTCCCGGAGACAGCGCTGCGTCTGCAGTTCCACCGACCATCGGGGCGGCACTGTGCGCCCGGTCGGGAGTCTCGGGCTCCCCGGCAGGGATCTCCCTCCCCGACCCTCTCCCCGGTTCGGAAGTCCGACAGCATCCGCTCTCCGCAGCTAAGGCAGGCGGATGGGGTGAGCTGGTCCAGGGCTCCTGGAGCCCTGCCTGGGCATCCTCAGAACGGGAGAAGGCCGCGGCCCTGCCACTCTCCGAGCTCCGTGCCTCCTCTGCCATGGGTCCTTCCGCAGGAGCTCCAGGGAACCGGGCTTTTCGGACCCGGACAGAGCCACAAGCCCTCCGCTCGCCTCGCCCGTACCTACAGATTCGCCGGAGGTGTGCTCCGGTGGGTAGCGACTCGAGAGGCAGAGGGCGTGCTCGACCCAGGCTTCCTCCTCTCCTCCCCAAACCCCTGGAAGGGCCGCAGGCACCCCGGTCCGCACTCATCTGCGATACTTCCGCGCGGGAGGCGGATGCTCCCCAAGAGCTCTGTGCCCCCCGCAGCCTGCTCCCCAAGACCTCCGTTCCCCCCGCAGCCTGCTCCCCAAGAGCTCCGTTCCCCCCCGCAGCCTGCTCCCCAAGAGCTCCGTGCCCCCCGCAGCCTGCTCCCCAAGTGCTCCGTGCACCCCTGCAGCCTGCTCCCCAAGTGCTCCGTGCCACCCTGCAGCCTGCTCCCCAAGAGTTCCGTGCCCCACCTGCAGCCTGCTCCCCTAGTGCTCCGTGCCCCCCTTGCAGCCTGCTTCCCTAGTGCTCCATGCCCCCCTGCTCCCCAAGAGCTCCGAGCTCCCCTCCCCTGCTCCCCAGGTGCTCCGTGCCCCTCTGCAGCCTAGTCCCCAAGTGCTCCGTGCCACCCTGCAGCCTGGTCCCCTAGTGCTCCGTGCCCCCCTGCAGCCTGGTCCCCTAGTGCTCTGTGCCCCCTTCCCCTGCTCCCCAAGTGCTCTGTGACCCCCTCCCCTGCTTCCCAAGTGCTCCGTGCCCCCGTGCAGCCTGGTCCCCTAGTGCTCCATGCCCCCTCCCCTGCTCCCCAAGTTCTCCGTGACCCCCTTCAGCCTGCTCCCCAAGTGCTCCGTGCCCCCCTGCAGCCTGCTCCTCAAGTGCTCTTTGCCCCCCCTGCAGCCTGGCCCCTAGTGCTTCATGCCCCCCTGCAGCCTGGTCCCCTAGTGCTCTGTGCCCCCCTCCCCTGCTCCCCAAGTGCTCTGTGACCCCCTCCCCTGCTTCCGTAGTGCTCCGTGCCCCCCTGCAGCCTGGTCCCCTAGTGCTCCATGCCCCCCTCCCATGCTCCTTAAGTTCTCCGTGACCCCCTTCAGCCTGCTCCCCAAGTGCTCCGTGCCCCCCTGCAGCCTGCTCCCCAAGTGCTCCTTGCCCCCCCCGCAGCCTGCTCCCCAAGTGCTCCGTGCCCCCCGCAGCCTGCTCCCCAAGTGCTCCGTGCCCCCCACCGCTGTTCCGTGCCCCCTGCAGCCTGGTCCCATAGTGCTCCGGGCCCCCCTGCAGCCTGCTCCCCAAGTGCTCCGTGCCCCCCTGCAGCCTGCTCCCCAAGTGCTCTGTGCCCCCCTGCAGCCTGCTCCCCAAGTGCTCCTTGCCCCCCCTGCAGCCTGCTCCCCAAGTGCTCCGTGCCCCCCGCAGCCTGCTCCCCAAGTGCTCCGTGCCCCCCACCGCTGCTCCGTGCCCCCTGCAGCCTGCTCCCCAAGAGCTCCGGGCCCCCCTGCAGCCTGCTCCCCAAGTGCTCCGTGCCCCCCTGCAGCCTGCTCCCCAAGTGCTCCGTGCCCCCCTGCAGCCTGCTCCCCAAGTGCTCCGTGCCCCCCTGCAGCCTGCTCCCCAAGTGCTCCGTGCCCCCTGCAGCCTGCTCCCCAAGTGCTCCGTGCCCCCCTCCCCTGCTCCCCAAGTACTCCGTGCCCCCCACCGCTGCTCCTTGCCCCCCTGCAGCCTGGCCCCTAGTGCTCCGTGCCCCCCCCCCCCCGCAGCCTGCTCCCCAAGACCTCCGTTCCCCCCCGCAGCCTGCTCCCCAAGAGCTCCGTTCCCCCCGCAGCCTGCTCCCCAAGGGCTCCGTGCCTCCCCGCAGCCTGCTCCCCAAGGGCTCCGTGCCCCCCTGCAGCGTGCTCCCCAAGGGCTCCGTGCCCCCCTGCAGCCTGCTCCCCAAGGGCTCCGTGTGTCCCCCCGCAGCCTGCTCCCCAAGTGCTCCGTGTTCCCCCCGCAGCCTACTCCCCAAGAGCTCCGTGCCCCCCTGCAGCCTGCTCCCCAAGGGCTCCGTTGCCCCCCGCAGCCTGCTCCCCAAGTGCTCCGTGCCCCCCGCAGCCTGCTCCCCAAGTGCTCCGTGTCCCCCCCGCAGCCTGCTCCCCAAGGGCTCCGTGCCCCCCCCGCAGCCTGCTCCCCAAGTGCTCCGTGCCCCCGCAGCCTGCTCCCTAAGTGCTCCGTGCACCCCTGCATCCTGCTCCCCAAGTGCTCCGTGCCACCCTGCAGCCTGCTCCCCAAGAGTTCCGTGCCCCACCTGCAGCCTGGTCCCCAGTGCTCCGTGCCCCCCTCCCCTGCTCCCCAAGTGCTTTGTGACCCCCTCCCCTGCTTCCCAAGTGCTCCGTGCCCCCCTGCAGCCTGGTCCCCTAGTGCTCCGTGCCCCCTCCCCTGCTCCCCAAGTTCTCCGTGACCCCCTTCAGCATGCTCCCCAAGTGCTCCGTGCCCCCCTGCAGCTTGCTCCTCAAGTGCTCCTTGCCCCCCCTGCAGCCGGTCCCCTAGTGCTCCGTGCCCCCCTGCAGCCTGGTCCCCTAGTGCTCCGTGCCCCCCTCCCCTGCTCCCCAAGTGCTCTGTGACCCCTCCCCTGCTCCCCAAGTGCTCCGTGCCCCCCTGCAGCCTGGTCCCCTAGTGCTCCATGCCCCTCTCCCCTGCTTCCCAAGTTCTCCGTGACCCCCTTCAGCCTGCTCCCCAAGTGCCCTGTGCCCCCTGCAGCCTGCTCCCCAAGTGCTCCTTGCCCCCCCTGCAGCCTGCTCCCCAAGTGCTCCGTGCCCCCGCAGCTTGCTCCCCAAGTACTCCGTGCCCCCCACCGCTGCTCCGTGCCCCCTGCAGCCTGCTCCCCAACTGCTCCGTGTCCCCCTGCAGCCTGCTCCCCAAGTGCTCCGTGCCCCCCTGCAGCCTGCTCCCCAAGTGCTCCGTGCCCCCCTGCAGCCTGCTCCCAAATGTGCTCCGTGCCCCCCTGCAGCCTGCTCCACAAGTGCTCCGTGCCCCCCTGCATCCTGCTCCCCAAGTGCCCCGTGCCCCCCTGCAGCCTGCTCCCCAAGTGCTCCGTGCCCCCCTCTACTGCTCCCCAAGTGCTCTGTGCCCCCCACCGCTGCTCCTTGCCCCCCTGCAGCCTGGCCCCTAGTGCTCCGTGCCCCCCCCCCCTACAGCCTGCTCCCCAAGAGCTCCGTGCCCCCCCTGCAGCCTGCTCCCCAAGAGCTCCGTGCCCCCCTGCAGCCTGCTCCCCAAGAGCTCCGTGCCCCCCCTGCAGCCTGCTCCCCAATAACTCAGTGCCCCCTCCCCTGCTCCCCAGGTGCTCCATGCCTCCCTGCAGCCTGGTCCCCTAATGCTCCGTGCCCCCCTCCCCTGCTCCCCAAGTGCTCCGTGACCCCCTCCCCTGCTCCCCAAGTGCTTCGTGACCCCCTGCAGCCTGGTCCCCTAGTGCTCCGTGCCCCCCTCCCCTGCTCCCCAAGTGCTCCATGACACCCTCCCCTGCTCCCCAAGTGCTTTGTGACCCCCTGCAGCCTGGTCCCCTAGTGCTCCTTGCTCCTTGCCCCCCCCTGCTCCCCAAGTGCTCCATGCCCCCCCTGCAGGATAGGGTGCTCCGTGCCCCCCTGCAGCCTGGTCCCCTAGTGCTCCGTGCTCCCCCTGCAGCCTGGTCCCCTAGTGCTCCGTGCCCCCTCTGCAGCCTGGTCCACTAGTGCTCCGTTTCCCCCTCCCCTGCTCCCCAAGTGCTCCGTGCTCCCCCCCCCCCTGCAGCCTGGTCATCTAGTGCTCCGTGCCCCCCCTGCAGCCTGGTCCCCTAGTTCTCCGTGCCCCCCCTGCAGCCTGGTCCCCTAGTGCTCCGTGCTCCCCCTGCAGCCTGGTCCCCTAGTGCTCCGTGCCCCCCCCTGCAGCATGGTCCCCTAGTGCTCCGTGCCCCCCTCCCCTACTCCCCAAGTGCTCTGTGCCCCCCCCTGCAGCCTGCTCCCCTAGTGCTCCGTGCCCCTTCCCGCTGCAGCCTGCTCTCCAAGGGCTCTTCGTCGTCCACTCGCTGCAGCCTGCTCCCTCCATGTGCCTAATTTGCTCTGTTCCACAGCTCTATAGAAGAGAATTTGTTACCTGTCATAACAGCTAACTCCTTTTGAAGTGCGCGCCAAGAAACGCTGCAGTGTGGGAGTCACATGGTCTGGTCACATGGCCTGTGACGTCACCGGCTTACATCTACGGAAGGGGAACTAGTCCCTTCCCTGTGCTCTGCCGATCACTGCTTCCAAGTTGTTGTACTAATATTGTTTTATGCGATACGCCTGCATGACTGACCATCCCGGCCACATTGGCGCCCTCCAGTAGGGGCGTGGCCTAGTGGCGCATGGGCGGCCAGGGCGTGGTCTAGTGATGTTGGGCATGTCAGGCAGCTCTCTAGTGTAGGGATGGACTAGGGAGTAATATAGACGGTATTAGGTAAGCGGAAGTGGTGTGGTGTGTGCATGAGGTATCAGTCTGGTGCAGTGATCATGTCACTTTCTGCCCTGTATACTGTCAGAATTATGTTCTGTATCCCTTATTCACCTTTATACATGCATACCTCCCAACATGACCCTTTGCAGGAGGGATAAAATGCTCTGTTCCTGGACTTCCCTCTTAACTTATGCATACCTCCCAACTTTACAGCTGGAGGAAGAGGGACTTTGGCACGGTGTAGCCTCCGGAAAGGGGCGCGGCTTTGTGGGAGTGCTGCAGTCATGAGCCATTCCCGCATTTTCCTCGCTGAAGGGGGCATGCCCAGCGCTGTATCAGCTGCTGGCATGCCCCCTCTGTCTCCCCGTGAATAGACGCTGGCGCAGCGTCTATTCATCGCTGCTTTGCTAAGCAGAGCAGCGAGTGATGGAGACCCCCACCACCGCGGGACACTGTGGCCCACGGGCGGGACAGTCCCAAAAAAGGGGACTGTCTCGTGAAAATCGGGTCAGTTGGGAGTTATGCTTATGATTGCCAGCACCTGTGTTGAACAGGTTAATGAATAAAAAAGGTGTTTCACCACAGGTGATGGCAATCATAAATTAGAGGGAAGTCCAGGAACAGAGAATTTTGTCCCTCCTGGAAAGGGTCATGTTGGTAGGTATGTACATGTGACATCAGCATTTGAAAACAGTTTGCTAGGACGCCTCACTGTTGGGCAGCATAATGAGGACAAAATGAGCTTCATCTTCACATGTGTAAATCCATACCTCCCAACATGACCCTCTCCAGGAGGGACAGAATGCTCTGCTCCTGTACTTCCCTCTTAATTTATGATTGCCATCACCTGTGCTGAAACACCTTTCTTACCCATTAACCTGTTCAACACAGGTGTAGACAATCATAAATTAAGAAAAAAGTCCAGAAGCAGAGCAATCTGTCCCTCCTGGAGAGGGTCATGTTGGGAGGTATGTAAATCATACTTGCCTACCTGACCCTCTCCATGAGGGAGAAAATACTCTGTTCCTGGTCTTTCCTGGTAATGTATGATTGCCATCACCTGTGGTGAAACACCTTTCTTATCAATTAACTAGCTCACCACAGGTGATGGCAATCATACATTACCAGGAAAGTCCAGGAACAGAGCATTTTCTCCCTCATGGAGAGGGTCAGGTAGGCAAGTATGATGTAAATCCACAACTCATACCTCCCAACATCTGGGTTCATGAAGGTGGGACGGGCAAACGCGCCGTCACAGGAAGGGAATGTGGCCACTGGCCTCACATCAGTCCCATTGCAGCACTCTGGGGGCGTGCCCAGTGCTCGCCGAGCTACGCTGTTTCACCCGTTCCCACTTTGCTTTGTTTAGATGCCGTGGCATCTATTACCCTCTGCTCTGATGAGTGCACCCTCAAACTTCTTCACTCCCCTGCAGGTGGGATGGCAGGACAGTGCAGAAAAGTGGAGTGGTTATGGCATGCAAGAACAGACCCTCCAACATGACCACTTCCATCAGGTACATAATGCTCTGCTCCTGGACTTCCTCTTCATTTATGATTGCTGTCACTTATGTTAAAACACTTTTCTCATCAACACATGTGACATCAATCAAATTAATAGGGAGATCCAGGAGCAGAGCATTTAAAGGGGTCATGTTGGAGAGTCTGCAAGAGCTGTATTGTATTCAGTGGCATCACTAAGGGGATGTGGGGCACAGGATCAGATGACCGCCTGCCCTCCTGGATCACCTGTCCTGGCTGCAGGTAAGTGTAAGCGGGGCAAGGGGGGTGGTCTGCTGGGGTGGGGTAGCCGGCGGCGGTGCCTACGTAGTCACAGTCTCTGGTTTTTTCACCAAACATACGCTGAGAATGACGAAAATAGAATTTGCAAGGAAAGCGCTTTCTCACAAACTCTGCATGTGATATTTGATACATCCTTACAATGGATTCAATTATCACAATGCAAATTTTCCACATCTGCATCTGAGATGCGGGTTGTGATAAATATGCCCAAAGAGAATAGTGGAATTGAAACAATGCTTGAGTGATTCTTATGCTAGACTATTATAATGATGCAAAACACCATTGAAATACAGTAACAGAATCAGTCAAATTGTCAGAAAAAGATGGGTGATCTTGAGCACAGACCTGATAACCTAGTATGTTTCCCCTTGTTTTCTGCAGTGAATTAAAGATACTGAATTGGATCTTCTTATTCATATTACATTCTATTTATAAGGTGCCACAAGTGGTCTGCAGGCAGCGCTGTACATACGGCAACAGTAGAACAGACAGTACATGGTACACAGAACATTGCATTATATTACTGTACCAAGACATAAACAGAGCACAGGTAACAATTAGCACCACAATTCTCAATGCATAACACAGCTGGGAAACAAGGAGGGTGAGGGATTAGTGGGCGAGGGGTGGAACCTGTCTTTAATAGTGATAGCATGACTATCAGGAGTAGAACAGCTGCAAGAGACATGCGGCTATGAGCAAAGGAATTCTGGGCTAAATGGCTACTGGCTGCCATTGAAGTGCTAGAGAACAGGGCTGTGAGAACAGGAGGGAGAAGTACCCTGCTCCTAGGAGCTTACATTCTAGGGGAGAGGAGACTGACTGAGGCATGAACATCTGGAAAGGGACCTTAGGGCAGGAACTAGGGGAGGTAGAGATGACCGAGGCAGGAGCGTGGGGTGAGTGACTAGGTGACAAGGTTATGTGGTGGAAGGATATGCTTTGATGGAAAGTGGGTCTTAACCCTGACCTTATCTAAAATTTCAATAAAGTTTGCTTGTTCCTGAAGTTTGGACTGGCAGTGCTGCTGGCAGCTGATGCTGCAAAAGCAGCCAAACCCACATACCTCCCAATATGACCCTCTCCAGGAGGGACAGAATGCTCTGCTCCTGGACTTTTCTCTTAATTTATGATTGCCATCACCTGTGCTGAAACACCTTTCTTATCCATTAACCTGTTCAACACAGGTGTCGGCATTCATAAATTAAGAAAAAAGTCCAGAAGCAGAGCACTGTGTCCCTCCTGGAGAGGGTCATGTTGGGAGGTATGAACCCGCCAGTCTCGATCAGTCTGGAACACACTGCGACACTTATGGGATGGTACCCCCAATTCGGTTGCTCAGCAAGAACGGCCCTTGAGCTAGCTCATGGTGTCACCTCCTTGCATGGGGTCACCCAGTGCGATCCACACCCCCTATTATTTGACACCACTGTTTCCTACAACCTACATTAATGTTAATAAGATATATTGGAAGGGGTGGTATTCATGTGACCGGCGGTCGGGAGACCGACAGTCACATGACCTCCTCCACCATCCCGACCCCTCACTATCCCGATGGTCGGCATGCTGACCAACAGGGACTATTTCCACTCGTGGGTGTCCACGACACCCATAGAGCGGGAATAGAACCCATGGCGACCGCAGGTCGCCACCGAGCCCGCAGCGTGACGAGTGCAGCGAGCCCGCAAAGGGCTTGCTGCACTCGCCCCTCCCCGCCGGGATCCCGGCGTCGGTATGCTGCCGGGATCCCGGTGTCGGTATGCTGACCGGCGGTCTCCTGACCGCCGGTCAGCCATACTATACCCATTGGAAGGCAGGTGCAGATTGTGTCTCTGGTGTAGGTTCACAGTGAAATATTTAGAAAATGCCGCAATAATAGTATCCTCATGAATGTCATACATCTCCATCAGTTATTATACATGAGACTCCCAAATACTCATTTATACATTATAAGAGTGTTAAATAATTCTGGATTTAATATATTGTAATGGTATAGTTTGGTATAGCCCCCAGAAAGTAGGGCAAGTCTCCCGCATGCCCAGCCACTTGCAATACCCCTAACAGCCCCCCTTCCCCCCCCCCCCCCACACACACACACACAGAGCCATCCACATGCAGAGCACAAGCAGGCATTTAGAGGAGGCTCGATGAAGCATTTTGTGCTGAATTGCATCATTGTAGCCCCACTCCCCACTAAACAATGCCTGTTTTCTCTGCACTGTATAGCCACGATGACACGATCATGCCACCGCTCTCCCTGCACAGGTCACTTTGCAGCCACCATGCCCACTATGCGCTGACTGGGCTGAAAAACCTCAAGTATGTTTTGCGATCAGTGGGCCTAATTCAGAATTTGTTCTCTAATGGGGAAAATCATGTGCAGTGCAGGTGGGGCAGATAAAACATGTGCAGAGAGAGTTCAGTTTGGGTGGGTTATATTGTTTCTGTGCAGAGAAATACTGTCTGCTTTATTTTTACACTGCAATTTAGATTTCGGTTTGAGCACACCCCACCCAAATCTAACTCTCTCTGCACATGTTATATCTGCACCCCCCCCCCCCCCCCACCCCTACAGTGCACATGGGGGCTAATTCAGACCTGATCGCTGCTGTGTGTTTTTGCACAGCGGGCGATCAGGTCTGAATTGCGCAGTTGCCGCAGTGCGGCGGCGCATGCCAGAGATGCAATCAACATCTCAGTCCAGCGATCGCCTCTGCCTGATTGATAGGCAGAGGCGTTCGCTGGGTGGGTGGGGCCGGCGGCGTTGGGCCGCCATTTTGGGGGTAGAGGGCCGGGCAGCAACGTCGGCCAGTAACTCTCTGCTCTTTCCCCGGCCCTCTTTCATGCCCACAATGAGCCTGCTGGCCAAGATCTTTAAACGTTAAGAGCTGCTCGCAGCCTTATACATACTGTTTAAAGTGATAGATCCATTTCACTGACAACTTGTGCCAGCCAATCAGCACCCTCCAGCTTCATTAGTGACAGGAGCACATGCTTCAGGTGCTCCGCACATGCTTCAGGCGCTCCGCACATGCTACACCCCTAACCCCAGGGAAATATCTGAAATGCCAATCCATGCTCTGCAGGCAGGAGCTTGTGCACATTTAGAGGAGCACCCCATGTTGCAAGTCTCCTAGTTATACTGTAACCAGACTAGTCTGCCTCAGTATTTTCTCCCTCATGGAGAGGGTCAGGTAGGCAAGTATGCTTTTAGTTAGACCTTCTTACATAAATACCTAAATAGTCCCCATCTCTAGATAGTGTGCTGCTTTAACTTGTGTACGCCCAGGGTCCCAATCCACCTCTCCATGTGTAAGGTGACACCAGTGAAAGTTATATTCAAATGAAAAAAATTGCTGCACATGCTCAGTACATAACAGTGAATTTTCTGTCAAACAGTTGGGAAATGGAGGGGTGAGCAACTGGTCATGAGTAGGGCCAGATTAAAATATGGTCTGGTGGAGCTGTAGCTTTATGACCATTCAGAAATAGGCCAATTACATATAAAATAATAATAATAGCATTTGTTTAAGTTGGTTCCAGAGCAGTCATGGCACAGGCGGACTTGTGATATAGAAGGAATGACAGCTGGCAAATACGCGGTGACCTCCCCCTCTGACCTCCTACCATCTCTTTGCATTCATTAGCACCAGTGGAGATGAATGATCCCTGCTATGTCCCTCTAGTCTTCAGTTCAGCTTCCCACCTGTGTGCAGGAGGCAGCTAACAAACAGACAATCTCTCTCTGTGTACAGCACTGCATGGCTTCCTGATGGGATCTTAACTGCGCTGCTTGACATAAGAGAGAGTGTTTACTTACAGACTATTTGTTTCTCTATCGTCCTAAGTGGATGCTGGGGTTCCTGAAAGGACCATGGGGAATAGCGGCTCCGCAGGAGACAGGGGGAATAGCGGCTCCGCAGGAGACAGGGCACAAAAAAGTAAAGCTTTTACCAGATCAGGTGGTGTGCACTGGCTCCTCCCCCTATGACCCTCCTCCAGACTCCAGTTAGATTTTGTGCCCGAACGAGAAGGGTGCAATCTAGGTGGCTCTCCTAAAGAGCTGCTTAGAGAAAGTTTAGCTTAGGTTTTTTACTTTACAGTGAGTCCTGCTGGCAACAGGATCACTGCAACGAGGGACTTAGGGGAGAAGTAGTGAACTCACCTGCGTGCAGAGTGGATTTGCTGCTTGGCTACTGGACACTAGCTCCAGAGGGACGATCACAGGTACAGCCTGGATGGTCACCGGAGCCGCGCCGCCGGCCCCCTTGCAGACGCTGAAGAGAGAAGAGGTCCAAAATCGGCGGCTGAAGACTCCTGAGTCTTCATAAAGGTAGCGCACAGCACTGCAGCTGTGCGCCATTTTCCTCTCAGCACACTTCACACAACAGTCACTGAGGGTGCAGAGCGCTGGGGGGGGCGCTCTGAGAGGCAAATAAAAACCTTATTAGAGGCAAAAAATACCTCACATATAGCCCACAGAGGCTATATGGAGATATTTAACCCCTGCCTAACTTCAAAAATAGCGGGAGACGAGCCCGCCGAAAAAGGGGCGGGGCCTATCTCCTCAGCACACAGCGCCATTTTCTCTCACAGAAAAGCTGGAGAGAAGGCTCCCAGGCTCTCCCCTGCACTGCACTACAGAAACAGGGTTAAAACAGAGAGGGGGGGCACTGATTTTGGCGATATTGTATATATATAAAAGATGCTATAAGGGAGAAACACTTATATAAGGTTGTCCCTATATAATTATAGCGTTTTTGGTGTGTGCTGGCAGACTCTCCCTCTGTCTCCCCAAAGGGCTAGTGGGTCCTGTCCTCTGTCAGAGCATTCCCGGTGTGTGTGCTGTGTGTCGGTACGTGTGTGTCGACATGTATGAGGACGATGTTGGTGAGGAGGCGGAGAAATTGCCTGTAATGGTGATGTCACTCTCTAGGGAGTCGACACCGGAATGGATGGCTTATTTAGAGAATTACGTGAGAATGTCAACACGCTGCAAGGTCGGTTGACGACATGAGACGGCCGACAATCTATTAGGACCGGTCCAGGCGTCTCAGAAACACCGTCAGGGGTTTTAAAAACGCCCATTTACCTCAGTCGGTCGACACAGACACGGACACTGAATACAGTGTCGACGGTGAATAAACAAACGTATTTCTCATTAGGGCCACACGTTAAGGGCAATGAAGGAGGTGTTACGTGTTTCTGATACTACAAGTACCACAAGAAAGGGTATTATGTGGGAGTGAAAAAACTACCTGTAGTTTTTCCTGAATCAGATAAAATAAAATGAAGTGTGTGATGATGCGTAGGGTTACCCCGATAGCAAATATTGGCGTTATACCCTTTCCCGCCAGAAATTAGGGTACGTTGGGAAACACCCCTTAGGGTGATAAGGCGCTCACACGCTTATCAAGTGGCGTTACCGTCTCCAGATACGGCCGCCCTCAAGGAGCCAGCTGATAGGAAGCTGGAAAAATATCCTAAAAAGTATATACACACATACGGTGGTTATACTGCGACCAGCGATCGCCATCAGCCTGGAGATGCAGTGCTGGGTTGGCTTGGTCGGATTCCCTGACTGAAAATATTTTATTCATGTAGAGCATTTAATAGGATGCATTCTATATATATATGTATGTGAGATGCACAGAGGGATATTTGCTCTCTGGCATCAAGATAAGTGCGTTGTCCATATCTCCCAGAAGATGTCAGGGACACGACAGTGGTCAGGTGATACAGATCCCATACGGCAGATGGAAGTATTGCTGTATAAAGGGAAGGAGTTATTTGGGGGTCGGTCCATCGGACCTGGGGACCACAGCAACAGCTGGGAAATCCAACCTTTTTTACCCCAAGTTACATCTCAGCTAAAAAAGACACCGTCTTTTCAGCCTCAATCTTTCCTTTCCCATGAGGGCATGCAGGCAAAAGGCCAGTCATATCTGCCCAGACATAGAGGTAAGGGAAGTAGACTGCAGCAGGCAGCCCTTTCCCAGGAAAAGAAGCCCTCCACCGCGTCTGCCAAGTCCTCAGCATGACGCTGGGGCCGTGCAAGCGGACTCAAGGTGGGGGGGTAGTCTCAAGAGTCTCAGGGCGCAGTGGGATCACTCGCAAGTTGACCCCTAGATCGTACGAGTATTATCCCAGGGGTAAAGATTGGAGAGTCGAGACATCTTCTCCTCGCAGGTTCCTGAAGTCTGCTTTACCAACGGCTCCCTCCGACAGGGAGGCAGCATTGGAAACAATTCACAAGCTGTATATCCAGCAGGTGATAATCAAAGTACCCCTCCTACGACAAGGAAAAGGGTATTATTTTTCCACACTATATTGTGGTACTGAAGCCAGACGGCTTGGTGACACATAGTCTAAATCTAAAATGTTTTGAACACTTACATAAAAGGTTCAAATCGAGATAAAGTCACTCAGAGCAGTGATAGCGAACCGGAAAAAAGGGGACTATATGGTGTCCCTGGACATCAAGGATTACCTCCATGTCCAAATTTTGTCCTTCTCATCAAGGGTACCTCTGGTTCGTGGTACAGAACTGTCAATATCAGTTTCAGACGATGCCGTTTGAATTATCCACGGCACCCCGGGCCTTTTTACCAAGGTAATGGCCGAAAAGATGTTTCTTCAAAGAAAAAAGGCATCTAAATTATCCCTTACTTGCACGACCTAAAAAGGGCAAGTTCCAGAAAACAGTTGGAGGTCGGAAGAGCACTATCTAAAGTAGTTCTTCGACGGCACGACTGGATTCTAAATATTCCAAGAATCGCAGCTGTTTTCCGACGATACGTCTGCTGTTCCTAGGGATGATTCTGGACACGGTTCAGAAAAAGGTTTTTCTTCCCGAGGAAAAAGCCAAGGAGTTATCCGACCTGTCAGGAACCTCCTAAAACCAGGAAAGGTGTCTGTACATCAATGCACAAGAGTCCTGGGAAAAATGGTGGCTTTTTACGAAGCAATTCCATTCGGCAGATTCCATGCAAGAATTTTCCAAAGGGATCTGTTGGACAAATGGTCAGGGTCGCATCCTCAGATGCACCTGCGAATAACCCTGTCGCCAAGGACAAGGGTATATCTTCTGTGGTGGTTGCAAAAGGCTCATCTATTGGAGGGCCGCAGATTCGGCATACAGGATTTGATCCTGGTGACCACGGACGCCAGCCTGAGAGGTTGGGGAGCAGTCACACAAGGAAGAAACTTCCAGGGGGTATGGACGAACCTGGAAAAGTCTCTTCACATAAAAATTCTGGTACTAAGAGCAATCTAAAATGCTCTAAGCCAGGCGGAACCACTCCTGCAAGGAAAACCGGTGTTGATTCAGTCGGACAACATCACGGCGGTCGCCCATGTAAACAGACAGGGCGGCACAAGAAGCAGGAGTGCAATGGCAGAAGCTGCCAAGATTCTTCGCTGGGCGGAGAATCACGTAATAGCACTGTCAGCAGTGTTCTTCCCGGGCGTGGACAACTGGGAAGCAGACTTCCTCAGCAGACACGATATTCACCCGGGAGAGGGGGGTCTTCATCCAGAAGTCTTCCACATGCTAATAAACTGTTGGGAAAGACCAATGGTAGACATGATGGCGTCTCGCCTCAACAAGAAACTGGACAAGTATTGCGCCAGGTCAAGAGATCCACAGGCAATAGCTGTGGACGCACTGGTAACACCTTGGGTGTACAAATCAGTATATGTGTTTCCTCCTCTGCCTCTCATACCAAAGGTATTGAAGATTATACGGTGAGGAGGAGTAAGAACAATACTAGTGGCTCCGGATTGGCCAAGAAGGACTTGGTACCCGGAACTTCAAGAGTTGGTCACGGACGACCCGTGCCCTCTACTTCTGAGAAGGGACCTGCTACAACAGGGTCCCTGTCTCTTTCAAGACTTACCGCGGCTGCGTTTGACGGCATGGCGGTTGAACGCCAGATCCTAAAAGGGAAAGGCATTCCAGAAGAAGTCATTCCTACCTTGATTAAGGCAAGGAAGGAAGTCACCGCGAAACATTATCACCGCATTTGGCGAAAATATGTCGCGTGGTGCGAGGATCGGAGTGTTCCGACGGAGGAATTTCAACTGGGTCGTTTCCTACATTTCCTACAATCAGGATTGTCTATGGGTCTCAAATTGAGATCTATTAAGGTTCAAATTTCGGCCCTGTCAATATTCTTCCAAAAAGAATTGGCCTCAGTTCCTGAGGTACAGACTTTTGTTAAAGGAGTACTGCATATACAGCCTCCTGTGGTGCCTCCGGTGGCACCGTGGGATCTAAATGTAGTTTTAGATTTCCTCAAATCCCATTGGTTTGAACCATTGAAAAAGGTGGATTTTAAATATCTCACATGGAAAGTGACTATGTTACTGGCCCTGGCTTCCGCCAGGAGAGTATCTGAATTGGCGGCTTTATCTTATAAAAGCCCTTATCTAATCTTCCATTCGGATAGGGCAGAACTGAGGACTCGTCCGCATTTTCTCCCTAAGGTGGTATCAGCGTTTCACCTGAACCAACCTATTGTGGTGCCTGCGGCCACTGGCGACTTGGAGGACTCCAAGTTGTTGGACGTTGTCAGAGCCTTAAAAATATACATTTCAAGGACGGCTGAAGTCAGAAAATCTGACTCGCTGTTGATACTATATGCACCCAACAAGTTGGGTGCCCCTGCTTCTAAGCAGACGATTGCTCGTTGGATTTGTAACACAATTCAACTTGCTCATTCTGTGGCAGGCCTGCCACAGCCTAAATCTGTTAAGGCCCATTCCACAAGGAAGGTGGGCTCATCTTGGGCGGCTGCCCGAGGGGTCTCGGCATTACAATTCTGCCGAGCAGCTACGTGGTCGGGGGAAAACACGTTTGTAAAATTCTACAAATTTGATACCCTGGCAAAAGAGGACTTGGAATTCTCTCATTCGGTGCTGCAGAGTCATCCGCACTCTCCCGCCCGTTTGGGAGCTTTGGTATAATCCCCATGGTCCTTTCAGGAACCCCAGCATCCACTTAGGACGATAGAGAAAATAAGAATTTACTTACCGATAATTCTATTTCTCGGAGTCCGTAGTGGATGCTGGGCGCCCATCCCAAGTGCGGATTATCTGCAATACTGTACATAGTTATTGTTAACAAATTCGGGTTATATTGTTAAGGAGCCATCTTTAAGAGGCTCTTTCTGTTATCATACGGTTAACTGGGTTTAGATCACAAGTTGTACGGTGTGATTGGTGTGGCTGGTATGAGTCTTACCCGGGATTCAAATTGCCTCCCTTATTGTGTACGCTCGTCCGGGCACAGTACCTAACTGGAGTCTGGAGGAGGGTCATAGGGGGAGGAGCCAGTGCACACCACCTGATCTGGTAAAAGCTTTACTTTTTTGTGCCCTGTCTCCTGCGGAGCCGCTATTCCCCCTGTCTCCTGCGGAGCCGCTATTCCCCATGGTCCTTTCAGGAACCCCAGCATCCACTACGGACTCCGAGAAATAGAATTATCGGTAAGTAAATTCTTATTTTTTCTACACATAGGGGGTCATTCCGAGTTGATCGTAGCTGTAGCTGTGAGCTACGATCATTCACACTGACATGCAGGGGGACGCCCAGCAGAGGGCATGGCAGTGCCACCCCCACCCCCCACGCCGCAGAAGTGCAAAGGCATTGCATAGCGGCGATGCCATTGCACTTCAAGAGTAGCTCCCGACCAGCGCAGCTTTAGCGTTCTGGCCGGGAGCTACTCGTCGCTCCCCGGCCCGCAGTGGCTGCGTGTGATGTCACGCAGCCGCCGCGGCCCGCCACCCCAACAGTCCGGCCATGCCTGCGTTGGCCGGTTCGCGCCCCCCAAATGGTGGCTTAACACCGCCGTCCAGCCCCCTCCCGCCCAGCGACCGCCTCTGCCTCAGAGGCGATCGCTAGGCAACGACGGCTGGCATGCGCCGATTAATCTCCTTCCACAATTACCATATCAGGTAGGAAGCTGTGGTGGCAGGCAGGGCAGTTTTTATATAGCCAATAAAAATCCATACAGTAATATAGGGATGAAATTAACAATTTTGAAAACAAACACAGGGGCAGATGTATTAAGCCTGGAGATGGCATAAGGAAGTGATAAACCAGTGATATGTACAAGGTGATAAACACACCAGCCAATCAGCTTCTTACTGTTAATTTACATATTGGAACTGATTGGCTGGTGCGTTTATCACCTTGCACATATCACTGGTTTATCACTTCCTTCCTTATGCCTTCTCCAGGTTAATACATCTGCCCCACAATTTGAATACATAGTGTATGCAGATAGGTCCTAGGGAGCATGATTATGTCACCCTTTTAATAATGTTTAAAACGCAAACAACCCTTGAATTTGATCAGCTGCCTGGCCACTGGGATAAGTAGCTGGAACAATGGGGGTGATTCAGACCTGATCACAGCTGTGCGTTTTCGCACAGCAAATGATCAGCACATAACTGCGCATGCACCGCAATGCGCGCGCGCGTTGGACAACAACACCGGTCAGCGACGGGATGGTGCGAAAATTCCGAACGCACAGGCGTTTGCAAGGTGACCATTTACTGAGAGTGTCAGGGAAAACGCAGGCGTTCCTAAGCGTTTTCAGGTAGGGTGTCTGCATACCTCCCAACTTTCCGGCTGCAGAAAGAGACTTTGACGCGGCGTAGCCGTCCCCGCCGTAAAAGGGGGAGTGGCCTCAGAGAAGGGGGTTTTCTTCACTCTGTGAGCTACTGGCATGCCCCCTCTCCCTCCGTCTCTAGTGAATAGACGCTGTGCGCATGCAGCGAGTGACAGAGCCTCCCAACTACCCCACCACCAAAAAAGCGGGACTGTCCTGTGAAAATCGGGACAGTTTGGAGCAGGGGCATAGCTATAACTTTGTGGGCCCCACAGCAACATTTTGAAGGGGCCCCCTTCCCGATGCTTCTAGAGAGACACTTATCTGTGGGATGTAGTTAATATCCCGGCGGTCGGGATCCCAGCGGTCAGAATACCAATGCCGGGATCACGACCGCCGAGAATGCCGACAGCTGCGCCAGGGCTATTTCCACTTGTGGGTGTCCACGACACCCATAGAGTGGGAATAGAACCTGTGGTGAGTGCAGCGAGCCACTGAGCCTGCAGTGCGGCAAGCGCAGTGAGCCCATAAGGGGCTTTCTAGCAGGGACGTGCGGTGAGCTAAATGGCTCAGGAGGCACTGGCTAGCACCAGAGCCATATTTACACACAATATATGAGCCAAAGGGTGCATCTGGACATTATACACGGGTGCAGCAGTATAAACTCCTGGAAATTTGGTGAGTTTTGTTCAGAGATGTGCGGAAAAGATAGACAGGTGAGGCACTGCCTCACCTGCCATAGACTTTGAGTTTTGGCTATAAAAATGATTAGAATAATGCAAAGAGGATATTTCAAACAGATTCTTTGTATTTTTCATATACTTTATACAGTAAACTCTGGTTTAAACGTTAGTATGACAGGAAAGGCTCTGCCTCACCCCACCGCACGTCACTGCTTTCTAATGCTCACCCCGCTGGCAGCCGGGAACCCAGCATCTGTATTCTGACAAGCAATTGTTAATTTTATGCCCTATAATAGTGCCCCAGTTCATTTTCAGAACCATAGTAGAGCCTTATTTGATATTATGCCCCATAGTAGTGCCCTAGTTTCTTTTAGTTTCAGAGCTGCCAGTACACATTATGCCACACAATACCCCCAATTCACATTATGATATATAGTGCTCCCCATTCATATTGTGCCCACTACAGTGCCCCGGTTCATACTATATAACAATAAAATGCACTCCAGTCCATTTTACACACTACAATAGGCAAGTCCAGGGGCATACCTAGTTATACTGTAGGCCCCAAGGAAAAAGTTTGAAAGGATCCCTATAGTATGTACCTTCCAATGGAGAAAAATGTATATAACACATGTAACTTTGACAGGAAAGGTGGGCCCCTCTCAGCTCTGGGCCCCATAGCAGCTGTACTGCTTGCACCTATGGTAGCTACGCCCATCGTTTGGAGGTATGTGTCTGACGTCAGCTCCGGCCGCGATCAGCCTGTTCTCATCGCATTGTAGGAGTAAGTCCTGGACTGTGCACAGACTGCACACACTGGATTTTTGCAGCTCGGCGTACACATTGCATCGCACACTTCCACGGTGAATTTACACTCCCCCTTGGGCGGAAAATATATGAACGCAGGACAGCAAAGTTAGCAGCCCAGCAATCAGGTCTAAATCACCCCCCAATATCTGTTTAAGTTGGACTACAACCAAAACACAGATCAGCAAATTGTGTTCAATGGAGAACCTACCACAAATGGTAAAAAGTAATCTGAGGTATAATGTAGTGTATTGGAACCAGAGATGGAATGGTATGGTGATACAGGGGCACATGGAGTGAAATGAGAAGGAATCAGATGGAATGATTTGAGATAAAGATGTTGTTATTATTATTGTAATTGATCTGTAACTACAGGGGCACACAGCACCGGCCAGTGTGTAAAACAGAGTTACATAAACATAGTAGAGATGAGCGCCGGAAATTTTTCGGGTTTTGGGTTTTGGTTTTGGGTTCGGTTCCGCGGCCGTGTTTTGGGTTCGACCGCGTTTTGGCAAAACCTCACCGAATTTTTTTTGTCGGATTCGGGTGTGTTTTGGATTCGGGTGTTTTTTTTAAAAAACAGCTTAAATCATAGAATTTGGGGGTCATTTTGATCCCAAAGTATTATTAACCTCAAAAACCATAATTTCCACTCATTTTCAGTCTATTCTGAATACCTCACACCTCACAATATTATTTTTAGTCCTAAAATTTGCACCTAGGTCGCTGGATGACTAAGCTAAGCGACCCTAGTGGCCGACACAAACACCGTGCCCATCTAGGAGTGGCACTGCAGTGTCACGCAGGATGGCCCTTCCAAAAAACACTCCCCAAACAGCACATGACGCAAAGAAAAAAAGAGGCGCAATGAGGTAGCTGTGTGAGTAAGATAAGCGACCCTAGTGGCCGACACAAACACCAGGCCCATCTAGGAGTGGCACTGCAGTGTCACGCAGGATGGCCCTTCCAAAAAACCCTCCCCAAACAGCACATGACGCAAAGAAAAATTAAAGAAAAAAGAGGTGCAAGATGGAATTGTCCTTGGGCCCTCCCACCCACCCTTATGTTGTATAAACAGGACATGCACACTTTAACCAACCCATCATTTCAGTGACAGGGTCTGC
Organism: Pseudophryne corroboree; assembly: GCF_028390025.1. Lineage (NCBI taxonomy): Eukaryota > Metazoa > Chordata > Amphibia > Anura > Myobatrachidae > Pseudophryne > Pseudophryne corroboree. The sequence goes on along the minus strand of NC_086454.1, from coordinate 122,161,642 downwards.
CACACGACTGTGACTGAAATGACGGGTTGGTTTGGACCCCCACCAAAAAAGAAGCAATTAATCTCTCCTTGCACAAACTGGCTCTACAGAGGCAAGATGTCCACCTCATCATCATCCTCCGATATATCACCGTGTACATCCCCCTCCTCACAGATTATCAATTCGTCCCCACTGGAATCCACCATCTCAGCTCCCTGTGTACTTTGTGGAGGCAATTGCTGCTGGTCAATGTCTCCACGGAGGAATTGATTATAATTCATTTTAATGAACATCATCTTCTCCACATTTTCTGGATGTAACCTCGTACGCCGATTGCTGACAAGGTGAGCGGCGGCACTAAACACTCTTTCGGAGTACACACTTGTGGGAGGGCAACTTAGGTAGAATAAAGCCAGTTTGTGCAAGGGCCTCCAAATTGCCTCTTTTTCCTGCCAGTATAAGTACGGACTGTCTGACGTGCCTACTTGGATGCGGTCACTCATATAATCCTCCACCATTCTTTCAATAGTGAGAGAATCATATGCAGTGACAGTAGACGACATGTCCGTAATCGTTGTCAGGTCCTTCAGTCCGGACCAGATGTCAGCATCAGCAGTCGCTCCAGACTGCCCTGCATCACCGCCAGCGGGTGGGCTCGGAATTCTGAGCCTTTTCCTCGCACCCCCAGTTGCGGGAGAATGTGAAGGAGGAGATGTTGACAGGTCGCGTTCCGCTTGACTTGACAATTTTCTCACCAGCAGGTCTTTCAACCCCAGCAGACTTGTGTCTGCCGGAAAGAGAGATCCAAGGTAGGCTTTAAATCTAGGATCGAGCACGGTGGCCAAAATGTAGTGCTCTGATTTCAACAGATTGACCACCCGTGAATCCTTGTTAAGCGAATTAAGGGCTCCATCCACAAGTCCCACATGCCTAGCGGAATCGCTCCGTGTTAGCTCCTCCTTCAATGTCTCCAGCTTCTTCTGCAAAAGCCTGATGAGGGGAATGACCTGACTCAGGCTGGCAGTGTCTGAACTGACTTCACGTGTGGCAAGTACAAAGGGCATCAGAACCTTGCACAACGTTGAAATCATTCTCCACTGCGCTTGAGACAGGTGCATTCCACCTCCTATATCGTGCTCAATTGTATAGGCTTGAATGGCCTTTTGCTGCTCCTCCAACCTCTGAAGCATATAGAGGGTTGAATTCCACCTCGTTACCACTTCTTGCTTCAGATGATGGCAGGGCAGGTTCAGTAGTTTTTGGTGGTGCTCCAGTCTTCTGTACGTGGTGCCTGTACGCCGAAAGTGTCCCGCAATTCTTCTGGCCACCGACAGCATCTCTTGCACGCCCCTGTCGTTTTTAAAAAAATTCTGCACCACCAAATTCAAGGTATGTGCAAAACATGGGACGTGCTGGAATTTGCCCATATTTAATGCACACACAATATTGCTGGCGTTGTCCGATGCCACAAATCCACAGGAGAGTCCAATTGGGGTAAGCCATTCCGCGATGATCTTCCTCAGTTGCCGTAAGAGGTTTTCAGCTGTGTGCGTATTCTGGAAAGCGGTGATACAAAGCGTAGCCTGCCTAGGAAAGAGTTGGCGTTTGCGAGATGCTGCTACTGGTGCCGCCGCTGCTGTTCTTGCGGCGGGAGTCCATACATCTACCCAGTGGGCTGTCACAGTCATATAGTCCTGACCCTGCCCTGCTCCACTTGTCCACATGTCCGTGGTTAAGTGGACATTGGGTACAACTGCATTTTTTAGGACACTGGTGAGTCTTTTTCTGACGTCCGTGTACATTCTCGGTATCGCCTGCCTAGAGAAGTGGAACCTAGATGGTATTTGGTAACGGGGGCACACTGCCTCAATAAATTGTCTAGTTCCCTGTGAACTAACGGCGGATACCGGACGCACGTCTAACACCAACATAGTTGTCAAGGCCTCAGTTATCCGCTTTGCAGCAGGATGACTGCTGTGATATTTCATCTTCCTCGCAAAGGACTGTTGGACAGTCAATTGCTTACTGGAAGTAGTACAAGTGGGCTTACGACTTCCCCTCTGGGATGACCATCGACTCCCAGCAGCAACAACAGCAGCGCCAGCAGCAGTAGGCGTTACACGCAAGGATGCATCGGAGGAATCCCAGGCAGGAGAGGACTCGTCAGAATTGCCAGTGACATGGCCTGCAGGACTATTGGCATTCCTGGGGAAGGAGGAAATTGACACTGAGGGAGTTGGTGGGGTGGTTTGCGTGAGCTTGGTTACAAGAGGAAGGGATTTACTGGTCAGTGGACTGCTTCCGCTGTCGCCCAAAGTTTTTGAACTTGTCACTGACTTATTATGAATGCGCTGCAGGTGACGTATAAGGGAGGATGTTCCGAGGTGGTTAACGTCCTTACCCCTACTTATTACAGCTTGACAAAGGCAACACACGGCTTGACACCTGTTGTCCGCTTTTCTGTTGAAATACCTCCACACTGAAGAGCTGATTTTTTTGGTATTTTCACCAGGCATGTCAACGGCCATATTCCTCCCACGGACAACAGGTGTCTCCCCGGGTGCCTGACTTAAACAAACCACCTCACCATCAGAATCCTCCTGGTCAATTTCCTTCCCAGCGCCAGCAACACCCATATCCTCCTCATCCTGGTGTACTTCAACACTGACATCTTCAATCTGACTATCAGGAACTGGACTGCGGGTGCTCCTTCCAGCACTTGCAGGGGGCGTGCAAATGGTGGAAGGCGCATGCTCTTCACATCCAGTGTTGGGAAGGTCAGGCATCGCAACCGACACAATTGGACTCTCCTTGTGGATTTGGGATTTCGAAGAACGCACAGTTCTTTGCGGTGCTTTTGCCAGCTTGAGTCTTTTCAGTTTTCTAGCGAGAGGCTGAGTGCTTCCATCCTCATGTGAAGCTGAACCACTGGCCATGAACATAGGCCAGGGCCTCAGCCGTTCCTTGCCACTCCGTGTGGTAAATGGCATATTGGCAAGTTTACGCTTCTCCTCCGACAATTTTATTTTAGGTTTTGGAGTCCTTTTTTTACTGATATTTGGTGTTTTGGATTTGACATGCTCTGTACTATGACATTGGGCATCGGCCTTGGCAGACGACGTTGCTGGCATTTCATCGTCTCGGCCATGACTAGTGGCAGCAGCTTCAGCACGAGGTGGAAGTGGATCTTGATCTTTCCCTAATTTTGGAACCTCAACATTTTTGTTCTCCATATTTTAATAGGCACAACTAAAAGGCACCTCAGGTAAACAATGGAGATGGATGGATACTAGTATACTTATGGATGGACTGCCGAGTGCCGACACAGAGGTAGCTACAGCCGTGGACTAACGTACTGTGTCTGCTGCTAATATAGACTGGATGATTGATAATGAGATGAAATCAATATATATATGTATGTATATATAATATCACTAGTACTGCAGCCGGACAGGTAGATAATATATTTATTAGGTAATGATGACTGATGACGGACCTGCTGGACACTGTCAGCTCAGCAGCACCGCAGACTGCTACAGTAAGCTACTATACTCTATAGTAGTATGTACAAAGAAGAAAGAAAAAAAAAACCACGGGTAGGTGGTATACAATTATGGATGGACTGCCGAGTGCCGACACAGAGGTAGCTACAGCCGTGGACTAACGTACTGTGTCTGCTGCTAATATAGACTGGATGATTGATAATGAGATGAAATCAATATATATATGTATGTATATATAATATCACTAGTACTGCAGCCGGACAGGTAGATAATATATTTATTAGGTAATGATGACTGATGACGGACCTGCTGGACACTGTCAGCTCAGCAGCACCGCAGACTGCTACAGTAAGCTACTATACTCTATAGTAGTATGTACAAAGAAGAAAGAAAAAAAAAAACCACGGGTAGGTGGTATACAATTATGGATGGACTGCCGAGTGCCGACACAGAGGTAGCTACAGCCGTGGACTAACGTACTGTGTCTGCTGCTATTATAGACTGGATGATTGATAATGAGATGAAATCAATATATATATGTATGTATATATAATATCACTAGTACTGCAGCCGGACAGGTAGATAATATATTTATTAGGTAATGATGACTGATGACGGACCTGCTGGACACTGTCAGCTCAGCAGCACCGCAGACTGCTACAGTAAGCTACTATACTATAGTAGTATGTACAAAGAAGAAAGAAAAAAAAAAACACGGGTAGGTGGTATACAATTATGGATGGACTGCCGAGTGCCGACACAGAGATAGCTACAGCCATGGACTACCGTACTGTACTGTGTCTGCTGCTAATATAGACTGGATGATAATGAGATGTAGTATGTATAAAGAAGAAAGAAAAAAAAAACCACGGGTAGGTGGTATACAATTATGGATGGACTGCCGAGTGCCGACACAGAGGTAGCTACAGCCGTGGACTACCGTACTGTACTGTGTCTGCTGCTAATATAGACTGGATGATAATGAGATGTAGTATGTATAAAGAAGAAAGAAAAAAAAAACCACGGGTAGGTGGTATACAATTATGGATGGACTGCCGAGTGCCGACACAGAGGTAGCTACAGCCGTGAACTACCGTACTGTGTCTGCTGCTAGTATAGACTGGATGATAAATAATGATATAAAAAATATATATATATCACTACTGCAGCCGGACAGGTATATATTATATAATGACGGACCTGCTGGACACTGTCTGTCAGCAGAATGAGTTTTTTAATTTTTATAGAATAAAAAAACACCACACAAGTCACACGACGAGTGTACTTTTTCAGGCAGACATTCAATCACAATATACTATACTGGTGGTCAGTGTGGTCAGGTCACTGGTCACAGTGGTCAGTGGTCAGTCACACTGGCAGTGGCACTCTGGCAGCAAAAGTGTGCACTGTTTAATATGTACTCCTGGCTCCTGCTATAACCTATAACTGCTCCCCAGTCTCCCCCACAATTAAGCTGTGTGAGCACAGTCAGATATTATACATAGATGATGCAGCACACTGGGCTGAGCACAGATATGGTATGTGAGTGTGACTGAGTCACTGTGTATCGTTTTTTTCAGGCAGAGAACAAGAACAGAACGGATTATTAAATAATAATAAATTATAAAACTGCACTGGTGGTCAGGTCACTGGTCAGTGGTCATCAGTCACTAGTATAACTCCTCCTAAGCTCCAGTAAGTAAATGAAGTGTCTCACTCTCACTCTCCTATCTATTTTAATTTCTAAACGGAGAGGACGCCAGCCACGTCCTCTCCCTATCAATCTCAATGCACGTGTGAAAATGGCCGCGACGCGCGGCTCTTATATAGAATCCGAGTCTCGCGAGAATCCGACAGCGTGATGATAACGTTCGGGCGCGCTCGGGTTAACCGAGCAAGGCGGGAAGATCCGAGTCGCTCGGACCCGTGTAAAAAAACATGAAGTTCGGGCGGGTTCGGATTCGGAGAAACCGAACCCGCTCATCTCTAAAACATAGCCATACAAGGTAAAAAAACCATACTGTAAATGCACATGTGCAAACAGGGTAGGGAGTCCCCAATGTGAGATGGGGTTCTGAGTACTCAGAAACCCACTTATTGGCCATGGGGGTCATTCCGAGTTGTTCGCTCGTTGCTGATTTTTGCTATGCTGCGATTTGTTGCAAAATGCGCATGCGCAAGGCACGCAGGGCACATGCGCTTAGTTATTTAACTAAAAACTTAGTAGATTTGCTGTGGATTCTGCGTCGCTTTTCAGTCGCACTGCTGATCGGTGAGTGATTGACAGGAAAGGGGCGTTTCTGGGTGGTAACTGAGCGTTTTCCGGGAGTGTGCTAAAAAACGCAGGCGTGTCAGGGAAAAACGCGGGAGTGTCTGGAGAAACGGGGGAGTGGCTGGCCGAACGCAGGGCATGTTTGTGGCGTCAAACTAGGAACTAAACGGACTGAGGTGATCGCAGTCTAGGAGTAGGTCTGGAGCTACTCAGAAACTGCAAGGAATTATTTAGTAGCAGTTCTGCTAATCTTTCGTTCGCTATTCTGCTAAGCTAAGATACACTCCCAGAGGGCGGCGGCCTAGCGTGTGCAATGCTGCTAAAAGCAGCTAGCGAGCGAACAACTCGAAATGAGGGCCTATGGTTCACAATCAGAGTCCTGCCCTCTCGCAAACATAATGCCACAATTCACAAGTCTAAGGGGAAATTGTGTATTAAGTTTCTGGTCAGGAAATAGATAAGCTTTATGTATCCCTGTTTTATGAGAGGGTCACAAGAGTGGACATGGAGATGTCCCATGACCCAATTTGAATTGCTCCAATATTTATTTCATAGACACTTATTTGCGAGAAAAATCTGTATGTCCTTTTATTTCATATTCATGTATATTTGTTAAACTTTGGAAGTAATCTTACTACATTTAAACTGTAATTTAATCGGTTTGATCTCTGCTGTTTTTATTGGATCCATAGCCTGTGGATCAGCAGGAACATGCTACATATATAGGTGTTCCAAATTATTGCTCGAATAATTATTGGGGTAACTGTGAATTAGTAGGGAGGACTGAAGAGTATCCTAGTGCAAGAGACCCTCCTAAATATCTTAGTGGTGGCAGATTTGGAATATTATTCGTGAATGAGAAATATTTTGAAAAATATAATCACTGTGTAACAGATTTTTTTTTCTTTTTATTTATTAACTTTGTATAAGCTCGACATCACACAGACTGAGGGCTGATTTAACAAACATCTAATAGAGGTTACGGATTGAAGTATCTGGGAACAGGCTGGTCATGTCACTACCATAGGGTCTAATGTCCGCCTAACCTTGAGCTAATGTATCTACTATAGGTCCTAGTGCCCTTCTGTGCCACATTGCTAATTCCCACCTAACAGTGGGGTCGATGGACCTATTCAGAGCCGCCATCAAGAGAGAACTGGGGAGACTTCAGTCCCGGGCCGGACACCCTTACAGAGAATGTCTTGTATTCACCATTTTTTCAATATTATAACCTTAATGTCTGGATTTGATGTTTGGGTAACTCTATTTAAGTACACGTTCATTGGTAAAATAATGGTTCAGCTTATATGTATCCATTACATGGTCCACCCAAAGAGGTAATACTATGCAATTCTATACAAATAGATAATTTAGGATAATCTGTAGAATATTGACCCCACCTTTACACAAACCACAACATATATGAACTGTTATTTCCTATAATAATACAGTGATTATGATAACTGTTCACATTAATTATATTATATGAAAGAATATGAATTATTATTCTTTCTTTGTACTTTTCTGCAGTGGGGTACACTGGTATTCCACAGGGAATAACATCGGGGTCTAGAGTGATTTTGATCCGAGGCACCAACAGGCTAAAGCTTTGACTGTTCCCAGAATGCACTGCACCACCTCTATAGCCCCATCTCCAGGCACTGGAGCTCAGTTTGTAAGTTGGTGCCTGCAGTGCAAGTCAACTAACAACTAACAGGGGGGCTGCACTAGGCAGCCCTGAAAAGAGCTTTTTTAGAAGACTTCAAGGGCCGCAGCACTTTCTGTGTCATCCTGACATGCTGTGCTGCGGCTCCATCACCTCCCTCAGCGGCGCTGCATACTCCCGCGGCCTGGTTCCCGGGTACTTGCAGCGGAGACGCACCGGTTTTTAGGCACACCGCTGCTGCCACTCTCCTGGATTGCGTGGCTGCATGACAGGGAGGAGGTAAGAGGGTCCCACAGGTGGGACCTGCCGGTATATCGCGGTCTAAGGAAACGGACCGCGACGCTGGCGTGGACACTGTGGCCGTGCAGGGACCCCACTATATCCACCAAGGCATGGGAACACAGGTCAGATACCTATATATCCATTTTAATAAGGCTCCATAGTACCAGGTGGTGAGGACCAGCATAGGGGAGAAGGCGCTTGACCTGTAGCCCCTCCCCCAGCTCCGGGCGCCATCTACTGCTGGTGTTCCCGCTCTGGAGCTGCCTCACACTCTTCCTCACTCTCTGACTGAGACGCTGGGCGCCATTTTCTAAAATAGATGTGCCTGGTCTCTGGGACTGCAGCGCAAGGTCTCCTTTCTAAACCCGCCTGTACATTAGCGTCGTAGTTTTACAAACACTTAAGTATTCTTCATGTCACTATTAAGACAGCGTTCGTTAAGAATAAGTGTACCTGTGCCAGAATATATTGTACGAGTATTCTGATATATACATCCGGTCTCAGCCCGCGCATTGTTTATATATATATATATATATATATATATATATATATATATATATATATATATATATATATACCAATACAACCCGGCACTCAAATGGACAGCGACACCTATAAATAACTTGCTGGGGTGCCCTCCATGAGAAAATGAATCCCAATATAACCAGAAGAGTGCCGCCTCTTTTTTCTGGATATATATATATATATATATATATATATATATATATATATATATATATATATATATATATATATATATATATATATATAGGACAAATAGATGCGGGGGCGCACAGGTAACGTTCGGTGAGCACTGGGGGTGCACGTGAATCTGTGATCTTTAAAAGAATAAATATATATATATATATAACGTAAAAATAATTATATAACACTATCCCAATTAATGGGTGGCAGCAACCTCAAACAATATGATATGTGCTTGGATGGCACATAAAGGGTATATAAAGCTAGTGAAGAAAAGGGCGCCTATTTTGTGTTTCTTTAAAAAAATTGATATAAAGTGAATTGGGTGATAATGTATGGACATCACTTATCTGATATATACACTTTCTTCGGTCTCATGACCAATGCACATATGTGAAAAGAAGATAAAACAGAAATAACATAGCGCGTACAGTTTTTTTTTTTTTTTTTTTTTAAAGAAATTTTTGTCTGTACAGTTTTTAAGACATATTTCACCATAAAAATAAAAGTAGTTGTATCTAAAAAACCTCCTAAGGATAAGCAAATCCTCAATGATAAAAATCCACCAGCAGGGATTATTGGGGTTTTTCACAAATTTTAATACAACATAAAACATAGAAGGTGTATAATAGTAAAAATGCAAGCGTACAGAATATAACAAGGTTCGAGCTTATCAATCTGTTTGTACAATCGGATACATCCTGTTTTTCATAAAAATCCAATATCGGTAAAAATGCAAACGTACAGGATATTAAAGTTAAAAAAGCTTATCTGTCCATATGGAGGTCTCAGGTACAGCAGTCCTGCTGTACGTTTGCATTTTTACCGATATTGGATTAGTTGTTGTCGGGGGAGAGGGTGCTCTGCCTGCAGGGTCTGAACGGAACCTGCGGGATCCTCTTTCTGCCAGTCCGTCTGTGCGGCTTACCGGTGATAGCGTATGTTAACCTATTCAGGTCTGATTATGAATTCTCTTCAGTCATCAGTCAGAATGCTGTTTCCCTTAGCAACCGGTTGGAGATCAGTGAATGAATAAGTGACACAGGATCATTGTGTAACCTAAGCAGTTCATAGTTGATCTGTTAGGGGGCCATCATGGCTTTATTTTTATAGCAGAAGAACAAAGGATTCATGTGTGCCAATACAATTAGCCAATCAGCATACACCATGTATGTCTTGAAAACTGAAACGCGTCATCTGTCAAACAATATTATAAATTGCAATTAAAACATATTTATTGCTTTGCGATTATCAGCTTTCCCGGAACATCCCTTCTGGAGGTCAGGACAGGTCAAAATCCTCCCCAATGTGTAGAACTTTTGGCGATATGTTTGACTGGCCTTGGAATACATCTGGCGTTATAACAATGAGTAATTCATACTTTGAAATACAATGTTGCTTATAATATATCTGTGAAGCTTCTTAAGGAAACACTAACCTAAAGAAGTGAGGAGCAGTAAATATCTTTGTTAAATGGGAAAAAGCTTGAATCAATATATATTTGCCATTTAAAGGAAGCTCATACACTATCATTTCCCCTCTTTTTGATTCCACTTTTTCTCCCTAATATCTACCTACACTATCTAGGCCTGAACTATTTTCTTTCAGTAAACCAGTCCCCTGGACTTATAGTCCAAACCTTGGGGATTACCCCTAACAACAATCAAAGGATAAGCAACTTCATTCTTCTGGCTGGAGAGTCACTGTCAACTTCTTCAAGTGGGATGCATGTAATCAAGTATCACGACCTTTCACCTTAATTTAAGGTAGACATGGTTAGCAGCACTTGATGTGGACCATCATATCTTGGTTTAAAGGTCTTTCTCACATGTCTCTTTAAATAGACCCAATCTCCTGGATTTAGCTTATGCGTAGCTGATCCTTCTGGGTCTGGAATGGAAGAAAACACTCGGCAATGGAGGTTAGTCAATGTTTTACAGACCTCCTGTACATAACCTGTAAAAATCATCATGATTATGTTGTAATTGTTGTGGATAATAACAACCTGTTCTTAGAGCTGACCCAAACACTATTTCATATGGAGTCAGTTTACTAGGTTTCATGGGTGTGGTCCTAATATTAAACAAGACTATAGGTAGGCATTCTGGACAAGTTCTTTTGGTTTCTGTCATTTTCTGTAGTTTTAGCTTAAGGTCAAAGTTCAGATGTCCCCCCTCCCACTCGCCTGGGGCTGGTAAGGCACATGGAAGGCCTGCTGTACCCCCAAATCTTTCATTATATGCTGCATGACTTCTCTTGTGAAATGTGTACCTCTATCTGATTCTATAACCTCAGGTATCCCAAATCTACATACTACTTCTGCTATCAGTTTCTTTGCAGTGGTTTTTGCTTACTGGCCAGGCTTCGGCCCAGTGACTAAACATGTCCGTTGCTACTAGTACATATTCATATGGACTGCTTCGTCGCCACTGTATATAGTCAATTTGTAGTCTTTCAAATGGGTAAGAGGCTTTGGGTATAGTTCCTAGAGGTGTCTTGGTTCTTTTTCCTGGATTGCTGATTCCACAGATCCAGCATCCTGCTACAAAGTTTGTTGCAGCTTTATTGAAGCCTGGAGCTATCCAATGCTCTTGTAATATAGGTGGAAATAGAGCTGCTGGTAGACAGTACTTCAATTCTCTTGACTTCCAAAGTCCATGTTCATCTTCTTCTGTCCCCAATCGTCTCCATTTCTCCTTTTCTCCTTGTGATGCTTGTTGTTGAATTTTGATCAGCTCCTGTTCACTAGGCATTTGCTTCACGTCTTGAGCTACTAAGACTTGCTCAAGTTCTTTTGATTGTAAGGCAATTCTCTTGGCTTCTGCATCTGCAAATGCATTTCCTTTAGCTTCCATGGTTTGGCTCCTAGTATGTGCTTGTACCTTGATTATTCCAATTCTTTTAGGTAGTTCCAATGCTCTGAAGAGTTCCATAATCAAACTGGCATGTTTGATGGGTTTTCCGTTTGCACTTTTGAAGTCCCTACTTTTCCATATAACAGCGTAGTCTTGGGACACCCCCCAAGCATAGCGTGAATCCGTATAGATGTTGGCTGTCATATTCTCAGCATGTATGCAGGCTTTGGTCATTGCTATGAGTTCTGCTTCTTGTGCTGACATACTTGGTAGCAATGCTCCAGAGTCTATGACTTCAGTTTCAGTTGTTACTGCATATCCTGTCTTTGGGGATCCATTATCATAATATCTTGATCCATCGACGAACAGGTTCATGTCTGGATTGTCCAATGGTGTATCTTGGACATTAGGGAGAGGTAAAGTCTCTAATTCCATGAGGGCTAGGCAATCATGTGGAGATGATTGTGTTGTATTTTCTGCGTCTGTAGCAGCAATTTCCTCCTCATCTGACGATTCACCTTCATTACCATCTTCTCCTCTTTTCCCCTCTTTTGAATCGTTGATGGGAAGGAGTGTAGCTGGGTTTAGTACAGTGCATCTTGTGATGGTGACATGGGAGGCACCTAACAGTGCTACTTCATATTTGGTAAGTCTGGCTGCAGAAATATGTTTAGTTTTTGCTTGACTTAGTATTTCTGTTACAGCGTGAGGTACTTGTATACACAGTGGATGATCAAACACAATGATGTCTGTCACCTTTTCCTTCATTATTGCTGCTGCTGCCACTGCTCGGACACAGGATGGTGCTCCTCTGATAATCGGATCCAGCTGGGCTGAATAGTATGCCACCGGTCTTTGTTTTGGTCCGTATTTCTGGGTGAGCACCCCTAAAGAATGCCCTCTGTTTTCATGGCAGAATAGGTTAAAAGGCTTTTTGTAATCAAGCAATCCCAATGCTGGGGCTGTGATTATGGCTTGCTTTAGTTGTCTTACTGCTTCTTCAATGGTGTCCCTGTTTTCTGCTGACGCCTCCTTTTTTATTAATTCATATAGGGGCTGCATCAGTAATGAGGCCGAGGGAATCCATTCTCTGCAATAACCAATAAGGCCCAGAAAAGCTCTGATTTCATTTAATGTTCTTGGGGTTTTTGCTTGAGTTATTGCCTTTGTTCTTTCATCAGTAAGATGCCTTGTTCCTTGAGATATGCAGTGTCCTAAGAAGACAACTTTTTTCTGTACTAGCTGAAGCTTGTCTTTTGACACTCTGCAATCTTCTTCTGCCAAAAAGATGAGTAGTGATACTGTTTCCTTTTTGCACTTCTCTTCTGTCTGTGCAGCAATAAGCATATCATCGACATATTGAACTAACTGGGTGTCTGTAAAGTGTGGTCTCCATTTCTGCAGGATTAATGCCATTGCCTCTGAGAAATCTGATAGACTAGTGGCTCCTGCCTTGGGGTAATTGTCCCTCCTTTTGAATCTTGAGATTCAACACCTTTATTGATTAATGTTGGAAAAGGGTTGCTGCGTTGAGGGTAATACATCTTCTGATGGTTACTTGTCGCATTTTTGGCAGTGCTACTTCATACATGGTCAGCCTTGCCACTGACAGGTGTTTGGTTCTTGCTTGTTGAAGCTTCTCTGTACCTGCATGTGGACCCTGGATGATAAGTTCATGATTCAGCACTATGCCTGTGCTCTTGTCCTCTTCTAGGACTTCTGATTCATCACTGTGTCCGTGCTCTTATACTCTTCTAGGGCTGTTGCTGCTATCACTGCTCTGATGCCGGTAGGTGCTCTTTGATTACCGCTGTCAAGTTTGCTTAAGTTGTAGGCCACTGGTCTTCACCTCAGTCCATGATTTTGCATAAGGACTTCTATGTATGGCCTCCTTCTTTAATAGTCAGGTAGTTCTAGGGCTTGAGATGAGGCAACTGCTGTTTCCAACTATTCAATAGCTTAATTCATCTGTTGCTGTATGTAGGATGCGGACCCTCCTCCCTTTCAGTGTTGTCATACAATGCTTGCATGTAGACTGGTGCTAGAGGTATCCGTGTTCTGTAGTGTCCTACTAGGCCCAGGAATGATCATCTGACTTGCTTGACACTAGTTGGCATCTTAGCTTGCAGTCTGAATCTTTTCCTTTTCACTTTTGTTAGATGTCTGGTACCTTGAGTGTCCTAGGAAGATTAACTCTTGCTTGACTAGCTGCAATTTCTCCTTCTGAGGCTCTGCAGTCTTGTTCTTCCAGAAACTTCACTAAGGACACTGCCCCTTCTTGGTGCTTCTTTTAGTAGTGGTGGCAATCAGCAGTTCATTCACATCCTGTATTTAGCTGTGTGTTTTGTGGATATATCACTTGGTGATATAGCCCCTCCACAGGGCTATTCTGGTCCAGTAGTATTGCTTCCTTTCTTCTACAACTGGTACTGCGGGAATGAGCCAATACTGAACTTCTGTTTTAACTTGCTTCTAAATGGCTTTTTTGTTCTTTCCTTTGATAAGTTGCTGGAAAGTTAAACTTCTGCTGGTGTGTACTGTATTCTCCTTAGATAAGCTTTAGTACATTGTGCTTCAGCAAAGTCACTGGACATGTACTCCAAGGTCAAGAATTGGGCTGGTATTGGTGACTGCATTTCTCTCATCTCCTGTCCCTTTAAGAATTTCTGATATCATCAGTTCTTGTGGTATCTCCCTCTGCTGTCTTCTGCGTGTGCTGGCTCCAGTATTCATTAGGCACAAACGTATTTCTCCAGTGGGCAAGGTGACTGTAATCATACCTTCTGCTGTTTCTTCTGGAGACATTCTGTTCACTGGGGAGTACCTGAAGAAGCTTGTACTTCATATTGGCAGAAGAAGCATCATTCATTTGTTTTCTGGAACTTTTTTCTGTCTTGTTCCTTATTATTTGCTTTAAACCCCGGAGCTTCTGTTGCTTTAAATCATGGCATTATCTCTGTAATCTTGCCAGGTAGTACTGACCACTTGTCAGATGTCTTTCTTTGTCCTTCTTAACTTGCATATTCTTTCTCACTGCTGCTGGCATGTCATTTTCTTAGTCCAAGTCCACCCAGGCTGATGTTTAACATAATGATGTTTATGCTGGGAGTTGTTGTTCCTCTTTGTCTTACTTTTCCAGTGAGAGATAGTCTTGTATAGCAGCTTGTATTTCAGGTTACATCTTTGCTTTCTTGCAGGGGTAGGGCTTAACCTCCCAATCCAGTCATTGCAATGGCTTGATCTGTACTTAAACGTAGAGGAATCTGGTTGTGCATAAAAACAGCTCTTGAAACCCTTGGGTCTCCTGTGGGTAAAAGTCACTTTTATCGAACTGCCAGTGGTGACTGAGTACACTGTTGTCGACACAGGAGTTGCACACCTTCATATTCTATCATCTTGTGTGTCGTATAGTGACTTTATCATAGTAAGTTCTGATGGACTCAGTCTTTTCCTGTTTCAAATCTGGGGCTGCTGGTGCCCTGAGTGTCTGTGCATGACACCATCTCTTAAGTCTTGTCATGTACATCTTTCCACTTTCAAACGTTGTTCTATTTTTCTCTGTCGGAACGTCCGTTATGGCTGGGCAATCATCGACTGCATCTGCTTTTAACATGGTGCTTACTGTTTGGGCAGTTGCTGGTCCTAGTATAGCCTCACACAACTGGTGGTAGTTGACCCATGCCGGTGTCCATATGGTTTGAATTCTTTCCATATAGGCATAAACTGCTATTGGGTTTTATCTAGGATCTGGGGACTCTGCAACTATATTTGCGAGGTCATTGCCATACCATGGTTTGTGGTGTTGGCTCTGTACGATGTATGGTTCGTTCGTCCTGGCTGCATTATCTGGGTTGCGTATTTTCTGTACTTGTGCTGGATACAGAGAAACAGGCAATGATGACCGTCTTTCCGTATTTCTAGTCGCATAGATATCTTGGCATGGTGGTTCATGGTGTGAAATCCAGTTTCCACAATTTGGGCAATGTTCATATCCTTCTGGAACGCAAAACTGACATACCGGACACAATCTTTCTGGAAAATATGTCAGTTTATTCTGTACATTATGCACCTGGGCATTAAAAGCTGTAGAGGCTGTGTCTTGATCCCTTGTTTCTCCTCTCTGCCTGAATTGCACCCTGCTGCCTATAGTCCCTGATTGTGGACAATTGTTTACTGGACTCAGCTTGATTGCAGGTGTCTACCACTCGTTTAAACATGAGGGAAGCATTAGGTAGAAAATTTCTTCGCTTTAACCTTGTTGGGGTTTCTTGTGATGAAGTATCAGGACACTGGGGCATACTCTGTACACATAGCTCAGGTAAATCATTCGGATTTTCAACCACAGATCCTTCTAAGATAGGGCTGATTATTCGTCACTCTTTTAACCTTGCTCGTATCTTTTTAATTTCACTGTTAGTGAGCTTGTAGGTAATTGCATTCTGTTCATACTAGGGGTACCTTGGTGTGCATGCATGTCTGGGTATAGGGGTGGGGTATAGTGTGCAGGTGCTGTTGCTGCAATTACAGGCAGTGAGTTTAACGCTGGTTGTGGTGCTATTGAGTACTCTGGTACAATGGGGAAATCATTTTCCTCATCTCTTCTTCTATTCTCTGCTCCTAATTCTTTTGCTACAGTGATCCAGATGGATGCTTGATCTCTACTATTATGCTTAATTATCCAACTCTTGTTACAGGAGGCAAATTTTTCCCATTTCTCTAGTTCAAGTGTCCCCTCTGACGGAAAACCTGCTCTTTTGAAAATTTTACTTATTCCTTTCAGAGCTTTTTTTGCCCTCCCTGTCACTAACAATATCCACGGGTTTGTCGGGCCCTGACATCTTTACAGACCGCGCTCCCATGCCTGGGTGAACGTGCACGGAACCCCTCCTGATGTGGTATTTTAGTAACTCCTTATGAGGGACTTAAAATCTCCTTTTAAAGCTTTTTCTTCCCTCCTTGTTATTAACAATATCCACGGGTTTGAACCCATCCTGATGTGGTATTTTAATAACTCCTTATGAGGGAATTAAAATCTCCTGTTAAAGAATCTCTAAAAGAGCTTCTTCAATCCGTCTGTGGACAAATGACTGGGGTTGTAGTGTTGCCTGTGTTGGTGGAGACTGCTCCCCAAGTGAGACCTGCATAATAGATTATTTCTTCTGGATCACTGAGATGCGTCCCTAATATTATTGTTAAGTTACTCCAAGGGTCTATCCCCCTGCCTATATGGACTCCTGCTTGTATCAGTATCCCTGTTGTAGTTTAATGCTTGTTTCTCTTCAGAAAGTAACAGCTAACACCGGGAATGCTTGGATGTGAGAAATACCTATCAGTGTGTGTAGGAGAATCTAGTTTCATTATTCAGCAGACAACCCGACTCCCCCCCACCTTTTCAAAAGCATATTGACAGAGTACATATAACAGTGCAAGGATACAAAAACAAAGATGACAGTAAATCCTATATCTGTTATCTGCGTGCACGGCAGCTGTTTGAGACTGCACGGCACATGGGTCTTAGACCTGGAATTATGTGGTTCCTAGGCCAATAGGTTATGATGTTAAATCAATCATTCTTAATGTAATGTTCCAACAATTCTCTTTTTAAAATGACACCCTTTTGTACAATAAAATTCATCATTTTCCACATAACCAAATGAGACTTCAGTGCTTGTAATTGCCAGCAATCTTGGTGCTACAGACCCTTCGTATTTTCTTAACACAACACAGGTACAAGATTTGCATATACCTCTTTGGTTATTTATCAATTCAAACTGGTTATCAGCATTAGAACATATCTTGGCCATGCGCCACTTTTATAAAACGGCTCTATTTTCTCAACAAACACACATCAGTACAATTTAAAAGTTTTCTGCATACTTGATTAATTCCCCCTGTGCACTTGTGACAAATTATCTGAAATTATTTACCCACAATTCAACAATATAACATAATTCAACTATATAACATACTTCAACAATATAACATACATGTATGGTACCTTAAAAAAAATTTCTTCTGACTGACGCTGGGCTCTTTAAGATATTCTCTGACCTTCCCGACTGGTCTTCCTCTTGATTTACACAGGAAGCGCTGAGTTCAAGTGAGCAGGTAGAAATCTACACAATAAATCTCACTTACCGGTTTTTTTTTGTTATCAGCGGTTCCTGAAAGATCAGAGGATTTATTGCCAGTGGAGGAGATGCTGGAATACCCCGGACGATGCCCCCAAAATGATAGCGTATGTTAACCTATTCAGGTCTGATTATGAATTCTCTTCAGTCATCAGTCAGAATGCTGTTTCCCTTAGCAACCGGTTGGAGATCAGTGAATGAATAAGTGACACAGGATCATTGTGTAACCTAAGCAGTTCATAGTTGATCTGTTAGGGGGCCATCATGGCTTTATTTTTATAGCAGAAGAACAAAGGATTCATGTGTGCCAATACAATTAGCCAATCAGCATACACCATGTATGTCTTGAAAACTGAAACACGTCATCTGTCAAACAATATTATAAATTGCAATTAAAACATATTTATTGCTTTGCGATTATCAGCTTTCCCGGAACATCCCTTCTGGAGGTCAGGACAGGTCAAAATCCTCCCCAATGTTCAGAACTTTTGGCGATATGCTTGACTGGCCTTGGAATACATCTGGCGTTATAACAATGAGTAATTCATGCTTTGAAATACAATGTTGCTTATAATATATCTGTGAAGCTTCTTAAGGAAACAATAACCTAAAGAAGTGAGGAGCAGTAAATATCTTTGTTAAATGGGAAAAAGCTTGAATCAATATATATTTGCCATTTAAAGGAAGCTCATACACTATCACCGGTGACTTGTCAGCGCCGTTGCTCTCGATCTTTTCTTGCACTTTGCCGCTGTCTGTTGATGTGGATTGGGTGTCCTATATTCTCCAACGCGTTTCAACCGATTTGGACCAGCTGAGAGTGTGGACCTATGTGAACATACTACATAGGTATGAACTAAGTACTTTTTTAAGGATTTTTGTATATGAATTTTACTGCTTTTTTTGGATTTATTTTTATGCTTTTGGGTCTTGCTGCTAGAACCTCTTTTTGGACTTTGTTTTTAAAGAATTGTTTCTGTCAGCTGTAAATATTTACCCTATTGTGTGGGTTTTTTTTTAACAATAAAAATCGTCTTTTTCATGTGGATCCATTGTGATTGGAAAATATATTTTTTCTGAGCAACCTGCCATCATGGTGGAGATATCACATACGGAGACAGGAACTTTCTTCTTTTTACCTCAGTCAGTCTCCTAAAGAAACCCAGATGAGCTTGCACATAACCATCTCTCCTGTGAGTAGGGTACGCCTGGTTTTCATCCACCAAATATAAAAAGAAACCTTTATGTGCTTTTATTAGGTTTACCTCACTCACACAAGACAATGCTATCTCCCTTTTGGCAAAGTGGGCTCACTACTGGATGGAAATTGTTTAAAACACAGTGGTGGATTAAAAAAGATACCTTTTAAGGGTGTTTCCCCTCCATATAAAGAGTGAGTTAAGGTACACCCCTTCTGGAGAGCGATTATTATCCCCTCATGTACGAATGTATATAGGAATGAGAGATAATAAGGTGTAATCAGAAAGAAACAGTACCACACATATATATATATATATATATATATATATATATATATATATATATATATATATATTTATTTATTTTTTCCCCATGGTGATACTTACACGAGAGGAAAAAGCACCCTGATTGAAGGAAATGGAGAAACTCCTGAAAAGAGACCGCTACATGTTTGAACCCACCTCCTTCTTTCTAAGTGAGGTAGGCATATGCTTTTTTGCTAGAAAGAGTTCATCAGATTGTGTGGTTGGATATAGTGGAGGATAAAAGATACCTTTATAGGTTTATACCGTTCATGTGAAAAGTGAGTCAGGGTACGCTTTCCCAGTGAAAGAGATATAATTGATGTAGGTGCGAATGTCCTAGTAATTAAGAAGAGTGGAAGAGTGATACGTGTTTTAAAACGATATTACACACATATATATATATATATATATATATATACATATATATATACATATTTCTCTTCCACGGTGAAACCCATACGAGAGGAAAAAACATCGGGTTAAAAGGAATAAGGAACCATCAGCGAAAGAAATCTTGATATGTTCGAGGCAGCCTCCCTTGATTGTGAGTGAGGTATGCTCATCTTTCCTGGTTAAAAGGGTTCACCACGAGAGTGATTTTGTCTAACACAGTGGTGGATAAAAGTTACCTTTATGAGCTTTACCTTTTCTTTGGAAAAGTGAGTTGGGGTACGCTTCTTCGGTGAAATAATCACCCTCTTCACCACTCGAAAGTGTTTAACAACAAGAGAAACTTATGTACTGTCAAAAAACTTTATTACACATCTATACAATCCTCTCTTTTCATGGTAACATCGATACGAGTGGAAAGAAGGCCTGTTTGAAGAAGATCAGAAGTCTGTCGATCCAGTAGAATGGAATGTATCTAAGGAACGTATTGTGAAGTATAAATTATGCTAATGTTATAGCGCCTGTATTTGTTTGAGTCCCACACATCCTTTGTGTTAAATCTGTATACATTTTTGAATCTTGGGTGAGATTCAATTGTGGTGAATGAGAGTACGGGCAGCTTCCAAGGCGCCATTTACAGGGGTTCACATATCTACATTTCTCTGACTACAGATGCTAGTTTGCGGGGTTGGGGTGCGGTGCTAGAGCAACACTCTCTCTCCAGGGCCGGTGGACCAAGGAGGAATCTCTCCTCCCAATAAACATTCTGGAATTGTGGGCAGTGTTCAATGCGTTGACACTGGCCCTGCCTCTAGTACAGAACAGGCCTGTACAAGTACAATCGGACAACGTTAGACACGTTTTCCGCCCAATGCGGATTAACCATACGGATGATTTGAGGCTGTAATGGTACAGGTGGATCCATAGGAGGCGTCATGCATTCCAATAGAGTACCCAGTAGGCTTGAGAACGCGAGGGGCTACAGGTAAAACGCCGACTCCCCTATGCTGGTCTTCCACCCCAGGTACTCGTGGCTCACAGGTCGGGTGTACTAATGCCCCATTTAATAAGGCTCTTATTAAATGGGGTGTTAGTACACCCGACCTGTGCTCTGGTGGTCTAGTGGGGTCCCTGCTCTGTGACAGTGTCCACGCCAGCGTTGCGGTCCGTCTCCCTAGACTGCAACAGGAACACGATTTAATGGTTGGTCCCGCCTGGGGGACCCTCTTACCTCCTCCCTGTAGCAGCCACCGAACCAGGAGAGCATCTGTGACGTGTGCCTAAAGCCGTAGCGTCTCTGCCGCAAGTACTCAGGAACAGGCCGCGGGAGTATGCGATGCCGCTTGGGAGGTGATGGAGACAGAGCGTTGAATGTCACCCTGACATGTAACATGCTGCGGCCCTTGAAGTCTTCTTAATAAGCTTTTTCAGGGCTGCCCAGTGCAGCCCCCCTGTTAGGTGACCTGCTACTACAGACACCAACTCGAAACTGTGCTCACAGTGCCTGGAGGCGGGGTTATAGAGGAGGCCCCAATGCATCCTGGAACAGTCTAAAGCTTTAGCTTGTTGGTGCCTCTGGATCAAGATGCACTCTACACCCCAATGTTTGCAAAATAAATAAAATCCAAATAGCCCGGCACTCGCTTACTTAGACTCACTTTACTTGCTCAGGGTGCCCTCTATGAGAAGATATCTCTAATATATATGGCGTGGTGGCGGCACTCCCAGACTTTCATTCTCGTAGTTAAAGTGCTTTATTCCAAATAAAGCACTTTAACTACATGAATGAAAGTCTGGGATTGCCGCCGCCACCACGTATGTGTGTGTGTGTATATATATATATATATATATATATATATATATATATATATAAAAGATGTCGCGCAATCTCACACAGAGTCTTTGAAATATATATCAGTCCAAATGTACTTTTGCAGCAGTCCTCCTCTAGGAGTAAACCCGTACTCCTCAGCACATGTGAAAAAAAGAAATAATGGAGGGCGCAATGGTGAGTATAGAATTACAAGTTTTTACTAGCATCAGTATCACTCACGTACATTTAAGATAAAAGTTAACCAGCGCGATGTAGATCATCAGTGGAGCCTCCGGAAAACCGCACCAACGAACCCCGTCGCTCACAGTATAACAGCAGCCGCTAAATCCTTCTAGCCGCACGGACTTGAATAACGGACCACACGCGCTGACACTTCAGACAATGGATCCTTGAACCTCGTCCTGCTGGCCACGCCCAACGCGTTTCGTCGTAAGACTTCGTCAGGGGGTGTGGCTAACATCAATGTCCCATACAATTTATAGCAGACCAGCATAATTGACTTTGAGCAGCATCAATAATTAAATTACATCATATAAAATGCAAATAA
The DNA here is from genome assembly GCF_028390025.1 of Pseudophryne corroboree. Taxonomy (NCBI): domain Eukaryota; kingdom Metazoa; phylum Chordata; class Amphibia; order Anura; family Myobatrachidae; genus Pseudophryne; species Pseudophryne corroboree. The sequence goes on along the minus strand of NC_086454.1, from coordinate 122,139,973 downwards.
CATCAACAAACATACAATATTCTTAAAACATATATGTTATCCATAGTAACAACACTGGCAGTTTTTATATAGTTTAAAATACATAAAAGATAAAATACACAATAATAATAAAAACAAAATAACACTAATTATGTCAATTAAACATTTAGTATCACCTGAAAAAGTAAAACCTCCGTTTCTATGTGGTTTTTAACTCCATCTATACTGATTAGACACTATTATAAACAGGAACACAATGGAGCCAATGGCCCTACTACTATGCGTAAGAGTTAATAGCGTCTAAACAGCAAGTTTATAGTGCAGAAAATAGGTATTTAATGTAGAAAAGGGGTAATGTCATAATTTTAATTGAGTGTATGTATCCAATACATTTCTCTCTTTCCCAATAATTTAGAGACATCACCTCCCCTATCATCTAATTCTACATGCTCAATAGCTTTAAAAGAAAAATTGCTGAGCGAACCCCCATTACAATTAAAAAAATGTCTAGGTACACTGTGATCTTTCAATTTATTAGTGATACTCCTAGTATGCTCAAGTATACGAATTTTTAAATGTCTTTTGGTTTTTCCCACGTATCTTCTTGCACCGCAAGAACACTCTAAAAGATAAATTACGGAAGTGGTCAGGCAATTCATAAAACTTTTTATTTCAAAAGATTTTGATTTGGCACTATTCCAAATTCTCTTCCTATCTTTATCCATCAAAGGACATACCTTGCAATGATTGCATGGGAAACATCCTGTAATTTTGGTTTTGCCTAACCATGTCTCACCTGGTGTATAACTTAAATTACTTGGAGCTAATGAGTTTTTTAAGGATCTCGCTTTTTTAAATACTACTTGTGGGTCTTTAGGTAACAGGTCTTTAAGAACAGGATCAAGTGCTAAAATACCCCAGTGTTTTTGCAGAATCTTTTTAATATCATTACTTCTGGTATTATAAGTGGTAATAAAAGGCATAAAAGAGGAATCTCGTATATCACTTTTCTCTTTATACACCAATAATTGTTTCCTATCTAGGCCATCAGCTTTTTCTTTACATTTAGTAACCAGTCCAGCTGGATATTGTTTCTCTAAAAACCTTTTTTCATAAAGTGCGGCTTGCTCATTAAATTTAACTTGCTCCCCACAATTCCTCTTTAACCTCAAGAATTGCGAGTAAGGTATATTCGTTACCCACTTTTTCAAGTGACAGCTCTTAAAGTGCACATAATTGTTGCTATCAACCTTTTTAACATATGTATAGGTATTGATGCTTTTCCCAGGGGTCCAGTCTGTTGAATCAATCACCAGATCTAAAAACTCAATTTTGTTTTTCTGATAGTTTGCTGTAAATTTCAAATTGTAACGATTAATATTAAGAAAAACCATAAATTTATTAAAATCATTCTCAGTCCCCTTCCAGATAATTAGTATATCATCTATATACCTATAAAAACTATGTATAAAATCTGAAAATGGATTATTATTAAAAATCACTTCTGACTCCCATTTTCCTAAATAAAGATTGGCGAAGCTCGGGGCGTAAGGGGTCCCCATCGCACAGCCGCACAGCTGGTTAAAAAAATGGCCCTGAAATTTAAAATAATTATTGTTAAGTACGAAACGTATGCATTCAATTAGAAAGAGTCTCTGATCTTCACTTAGGGTTTCATCATTGCTCAAATAAAAGTAGATAGCTTCCAGTCCCTCTTTATGAGGAATACACGTATAGAGGGATTCTACATCAATAGTACACCAGCTATACGTGGGGTCCCAAACAATTGAATCAAGATTTCTTAAAACATGAGTAGAATCTTTGATAAAGGATTTTAAACCAAGTACATAATTTTTGATGTAAACATCAATGAATTGAGATAATTTGGATGTTGCCGAGTCAATCCCAGCAATTATAGGTCGACCAGGGGGTTTCATCAGCCGTTTATGGATCTTTTGGCAAGTGGCAAAAAATCGCAAGTCTAGGATGTGGATTATATATATAATTAATCTCTTCTCTGCTTAAACAACCCTTCTTAAAACCATCTTCCAATAGTAGTCTAATATCTTCAACAATTCTCTGAGTAGGATCAGAGGTTAATTTAGCATAAGTAATCTCATCACCTAATAATCTAAAGGACTCTTCCAAATAATCAGTTCTATTCAAAATAACCACACCTCCACCCTTATCGGCCATCTTAATTATAATATTATTATTTTCCTCAAGTTCCATAATGGCTTTTCTTTCTTCTTTATCCAAATTATCTTTACACCTTTTATCACTCTGACATAATGTATCCAAATCTTTTAAAATGATCTTAGAGAAAGTCTCAATATAGCTACCACGAGATTCTAGTGGGTAATAGTTAGAGCCTCTTTTCAAACCTGTAAAATTCTGGATATCCTCATTATACACCTTCTTTTTATCCACACTGTAATTTTTAACAAAATGCCTCTTTAAGGTCAAAGTTCTAACGAATTTATTGGCATCTATAAACAGCTCAAAATTATTGGGACCTACATTAGGAGCAAATGATAAACCTTTCTGCAATAATCTAATTTCACTCTGTTTTAATTCATAATCTGACAGATTAAAAATCCCAGTTAATAATTCTGCTTTCTCTGTTTGTTTGTTTTGTTTGTTTGTTTGTTCTTTCCTCCTCTTTTTCCTCTCTTATTTCTTCTTGTATTTTTCGTTTTAGTCCTGATCTTGGGCTGAATGACCCTGCTGTCACATTGGTTTCTATCCGATTCCTCCAGTTTTGATCTCTCCTCACAAAATCCTTCTTAAACCCTTCCCTTCTATTAGGAGTACTCAAGGGAGCATATTTATTAGTTAAAGGGATATCCACTCTATCATCATAAATTGGCTTTCTATATTTCCTAGACGGAATCTGCTGCCAGCCATTATCTCTGTAATTATTCCTATTTTGTCCCCTGTTGCTATATGCAGAATCATTATGTATATATATATATATATATTTATTAATAAATGGGACAACATACTACATGAATGTTCAATTAGCTTAATGAAGCTGATTATTGACGAGAAAAAGAAAACCCTGATCAAAATAGAAGAGGAGCTTAAATTAAAAGAGCAGATCCTCGTACTACATAAAGACAAAGAAAGTTTTAAAGCTAATGATTTAACTCTTACCAAAAAACTGGAGAGAATTGAAGAAGAGGTGATAAAGGGTAAGGAGAAGAAATTTCTAAGAGACAAACAAGACTACCTCAACAATAAAGTTAAAAATTGGAGTAGAAACAACGTTAGACCAGTAGTGAAACCCACTAGATATGGGGAACAGAAAAGATGGATTCCAACACCACGTCAACATAAAGAAAAGTTTACATACGTGAGACCACAAAGAGACATTTATAATCCATCTCCAAAAAACAGGCTCTTGACAAGAAACAGGTTTTCCGCTCTACAAAGAGCAGATTCGAATAGCGACTCTGATTTTTTATCGCCGGACCCAGTGATCGAGACAGCAAAATCCCAGAGAACATCCTTCTTCAGGGAGAGATTCAAACAGACTTCACCTCAAAAAAGAAGCCACCCAGACGAAGAGGCACTCGAGGCAGTGGGAGGAGCAATCCCCAAAAAACGATTCCTGAACAATTAGAACTCACTCAATCTGGAATATTCAAGTTATCGAAGCAGCAGCTGACGGCGGCGGAGGCATCACTACTTAGAAAAGGTTTCAAATTTGCCCCTTCTAACAACACGAATAGGTTTGAGCTATTCATCGACCTAAATAAATTCATAAGATCCTAGACGCTAAAGAGACACTTCAATAAGAAAGAAAAGACGACTGAAGTTCACCAAGATCTACCATCAAAATCTGGCCTAAAAAAGAAATCCAGCTATTATCCATTAGAGTCAAAAGGCAACCACATTAATGTGTTTTATGACCTCGTAAAAAAAGACCTTTGCGACCATGAGTTGAACCATACTGGAAAAGCCAATCTAAAAAATGCTGAAAAGGAAGCCCTTAAAAATCTCCAACAGAATGTTGATATAGTATTCAAACAAGCTGACAAGGGAGGAGGAGTAGTGATTTTGGATCAAGAAGCGTATGAAGAAGAAGCCCATAGACTCCTGAGTGATGACACCTCCTACAAGAGAATGGCAAAGGACCCCACGAATCCATTCATTGATGAACTAAGGACGTTATTACTACATTATCTTCACAATAAGGTACTAAGTAAAGACGAATTCAATTCCTGATGGTGTCTACTCCAACTATCCCTGTGTTTTACTTTTTGCCTAAGATACACAAGTCCTTAACAAAACCTCCAGGACGACCCATTATAGCAGGGATTGGGTCGCTAACATCCAACTTGTCTGAGTACATCAACATTTTTTGAGCAGGTATGTGAGAAACTTACCCTCATACCTAATGGACACAAGCAGTATCTTAGCACTTGTGACACAGATTGAATGGAAGGGCACTTACTTATGGGTGACGATCGACGTCCAAAGCCTATACACCTGCATTGAACATGATAAAGGCATTGAAGCTTGTCGGAATTTTCTAGATAGAGATAATAAGATGTCGCTTTTACATAAAAATGGAATCTGATTTTATAAGATTTATTTTAAGTCACAACTATTTTAAATTTTTAGAGTCTTTTTTCTTACAAATATGCGGGACTGCTATGGGGACGATATTCGCCCCAAGTTTCGCAAACTTGCTGATGGGTAATTGGGAAGAGGATTGTATTTATGCCAACAATCCATTCTGGAAAAACCTGAAGTTGTACAAGAGAGATATATAGACGACATCATAATCACTTGGGAAGGTGACGAAGCATCTTTTCTGGAGTTTTTTAAATTGATTTCAAACAACAGTTTTAATTTAAAATTTACGTACAAGATTGACCGCGAGAAGGTGGAATATCTCGACTTGGTGTTGAGAGGAGAAGGAAACAAGATAACTACCTCAAATTATATCAAGACAGTAGACACTAATAGTTACTTGCACTTTAACAGTTGCCATGCCAAACATTGGAAAAGCAATATACCTTTTTCACAATTTTCAAGGATCAAAAGGAATTGCAGTATGAAAGAAGATGGAGACCAGCAAATACTAAGATATGCCGAGAGATTCAGGGAAAGGAATTACCCGGATAAGACTATCAGTGATGCCATCGCCAAAGTGGACGTGTGGGAAAAAGACAAAGAAGTAGATGCTACAAAGAAACACAATCCAGGAAATACATTTGTTCTTTTTGTCACCACCTTCAGTTGTCAGGAGAACATTATTAGAAATTCATTAAAGAGAAACTGGAATATTCTTTTAATGGATCCCATACTCAAGGATCTTCTTCCACCCCAACCAAAGATCGTATATAGGAAGACCAAAAGTCTGAAGGATATTTTAGCACCCAGCCTATTCAGAGAAAAACTAAACCCACAAACACAATTAAGTGTCAAGGATGCTATAAATGTGGTGGATGTAATATCTGCAAGTTCGTATATGCAAAAAGGAAACTATTTGATAACCACGACCATTCTAAAGAATATAAGATAAAAGACTTTATAAACTGCAACTCAAATATGGTCATATATATATATATATACTGGAATGCACATGTAGGATGAAATATGTGGGGAAGACCAAAAGGACCCTCAAATTGCGCATCCAGGAGCATGTGCGAAACATTAAAAATAAAATTACCACACATGCCATATATAGACACTTCATTGAAAGCCATAACTGCAACCTGGACGATTTTTCATTTAAAGCTATAGAGTTAGTAAAATTAGGAGAGAGGGGAGGAGACATCCTTAAGAAACTTTCTAAAAGAGAGAGGTTTTGGATTTTTCAGTTGGGTACCCTATCCCCCTTGGGCTTTAATTAATCTTTTGAGATTGCACCTTTTCTTATGAATTTCCTACAAAACTTTTTTATGAATTAGAATGGCCGTCTAAATGCATTTTATTTATCCTTGTTTACTTGTATTTTACTTTTTGCACTAATGTCACTTTATTCACACAGTCACTTTATATATTCCTATATATTTCTTATATATTTTACCTTTTTTATGATTGTCACATATGTATGAAATAATACTCATTGAGATTTCCATATTAGCACAGATCACGGAATCAATTGGAATCATCACTTCAGCTGCTTATATCACTTATATAGGACTACCTCAATTAATGGACCACCAAAGGATTTATAATATCAATGAATATTATTTAAGATTGGACCAGTACTTTTCTGACATCCTAACAGATGAACTTTGCATACAAAATAATACAAAATAATATTGAATTAATTTGCTACACATCCCGCAACAACGACTAACTCTTCGTGACTGGAAGTGCTCTTGCGCTCCACGGCCCCACTTCCGTGTTCCACGACCTACAGGAAGTGCATTCCATTGAGCTGACAGGAAGCACGGTGTGCGGGTCAGCAGTGTATAGCGCACAGGAGCGCTCGGAAATGTGATCCCTGGCTGACTTCCTTTTAGCTAAAGCCTGTTTATATGTTAAGACACTAGTAGCCATATACTTATATGTTACTCTATTGTTGCACTTATATTGGTTTTAACACATTCGCCGCTTCCGGGGCCGGAAGTGACGTCAACTACATATCACAAATGCGTTTTAAGAAAGTTGCTCTAGTTTTTAACATTAGATTGACATTTTGCAATTAAGCTATAACCCCCCTGTTTTCTATCTTTCTCTTCTCTCCATTACAAATTAAAGAGTTTTTGTATGTATTGCTAATCACTTTCTGTCAGCTGATGACAGGACGTGAGGTCATGTTGTTTTTTCCACATTACTAATCACTTCCTGTCAGCTGATGACAAGAAGTGAGGTCATGTTGTTCCACATTGCTAATCACTTCCTGTCAGCTGATGACAGGAGGTGAGGTCATGTTGTTTGTTTCATATTCCTAATCACTTCCTGTCAGCTGATGACAGGAAGTGAGGTCATGTTGTTTGTTCCACATGTCTCCACCATCTTAAGTGCCCGAGGTATAAATACATCTAAATGCCTCTGGGACATTATCCCCTTGATGAAGTCCTTTGCATTTGGACGAAACGCGTCGGAAGTTACCCTGGAACCTCTTTTGATGGACAGATAAGCTTTTATATCTATTGTTTCTTGTACGTGTGATACCTGCTCGTTTTAAACCGTGGTTTAATTTATGTACTAAAGTAAATGTGAAGGGAGATATCCTGGACCCTATTTTTATGGACAGATAAGCTTCTATATTTGTTTCTTGTACGTGCGATACCTGCTCGTTTTAAACCGTGGATATATTTTATGTACTTAATTAAATGTGAAAAATTATCTTTCTGCTATGCTATTGTGTAGTGTGATATTCTGGGAGCATTTCCAATTAACACTCACTAAGTAGAAAAATGCTATAAGTACATATAGGTTTAAACGGTACACACTATTGGTTGTTTCTTTTTCTCTTTTGCATATTACTGTGATGATATTGGTCTGAGGACCGAAGATTCCTATCTGAGATAAGTGCTTCTCCCATTTTTTTCACTAAATATCATTCTATGTCCCCACCGTCATTTTCTAGGCATTATTAGGCGCTGATTACTTCTATTTTTTACACATTCTAATCGCCATAATTTGTTATCAGCTACCACCCACGTTTGTGAGGAATGCATGTGAAAATATTTTAATTATAAGAAAATATTTTAATATTTTACTACAGATTATATTTGATCCACATGAGCACACACTTATACATTTTGACTATATATATATATATAATATTGGAGTAGGTGGGGCAATGACCAGGAAGTCTCACTGGGCGAGGTGGGAGTGTCACTGGCCGAGGTGCTTGTGTCACCTGCCTAGGTGAGGCATCACCATCCGAAGTGTGGGCATCAATGGCAATGGCAGGGGCCTCAATGGATGAGGTGTGGGCACAATTGCCTTGTTGGAGAGCACTAAAGCTCGAGTTGGGAGAGCCACAGCCAGAGTTGGACATGCCTCAGCCTTAGGATGGTTGCCATAGTCTGGGGTGGGGACACGACAGCCCAGGTTGGGTTTGTCACAGGCCAAGGTGTGGTCACAACAACAAGACTTGGGTATACCACAGCCAAAGTTGGGCATGCAACTGCCCAATGTAGGGTCATCACAGCTCAGGTGGAAGTGTCACAGCCTGGAGTTGGGGGTGTCAATGTGTAGTCATAGCAGGCCAAGTTGCGCATGACAGAGCCTTGGGTATGATCACAGCCCAGGGTTGGAGCAATAGTCCGAGTTGGGGGCACAGCAGCCTGGGGTTGACATGCCACTGGTTAAGGTGGGGATGCCACATTTTATTATTTTGCTGGTGACTCTATGACTCTGTGGGCTGTTTCAGCTCCTGTAGCACTGCGGGCAGATGTTAGCGCACTGCTAGATTCAGTGTTATATATAAAATGGAGTAGATGCAGCAGAGATGTGGAAATCTCACTGAGCGAGTTGAGGGTGTCACCTGCCGAGGTGGTGCATCACCAGGAGAGGTGTTGGCATCAATGGCCCTTGTGGTGGCCTCAACAGCAGATTTGTAGATGCGATAGCCCAAGTTGGGTGTACCAGAGCCTGGGTGTGGTCACTGCAACCGAGGTGGGGGTGTCACCAGCCGAGGCAGAAGCACCACAGCTCAAGTTGGGAGAACCACAGTATTGACTGGGTATGCCAGAGGTGGTCATGGGGGTGCCACAGGTTGATGTGGGGGCCCCAGAGGCCGAGGTCCATGTGACACAGGGCATGGTGGGGACTGTTTTCTAGGTGGCAGAGCCAAATTGAGGAGGGGGAGATAGTATGTGTGGAGACAACATAGTCTGTGGTGGAAAAACAATAAGCCTATGTGGGACAACAAAAACAATGATATTGTGGTGCCAGTATGTCATAAACGGGCACATATGGTGGCCAATGCAGTGGTGGCACTAGCAGTTGAGGTTGTAGCAGATTTAATTATCTGTATGTTCAGTCCTGTCTTTGTCACTGAAGATATTTTCAATATCCTGGGAGTTTGTATCAATAAAGGACAACTGATTTTTTTTGTTTGTTTTCTTTTTCAGGTGACTGCGACTCTGTGGGTTGTTTAAGCACCTGTGACACTAAGGATGGATACTAGCTCACTGTTGGATGCAGTGTAATACAGTATATAAAATAGAGTAGGTGGGGCGAAGACGTGAAAGTCTCACTGGGTGAATTGGGTTGTCAGCTGCCATTTTAAGGGCATCAACAGCTAATGTGTGGGCATGATAGTCCAAGGTGTGGGTGTGACCGGCCGAGGTGTGGTCACGACAGCATGAGTTGGGCATGCCACCATAGGCAAATGCATGGGGGGTTTCCGGTTGCCCAGAAACCCCTCCCCTTGGCAAGTGGTAAATTATAGCAATGGTATATAATACGATTACTAGAGCTGCCACGCATTATGCAGAGCTACTGCACATGCCCAGTGGTAACAGCTTTTTCTACCAAGTTAGCTGTGTGTGTGGTTCTGAGCCATCATTCAGTGCACTGGACCAAAGAGTAGCTACCAGAAAGAAGAGACAGGAGCCTTACCATGATTTGGGAGAATGTGTGCTTAGAAAGTGCAGTACTAGTTCCATAACACCTCAACCCTGACACACCAAATGCACCGAATATATACAAAAATGCTCACATACTGCTGAGCGACATCGGAGGAAATCACGCTCTAAGGCAGACTTCCTCCATTTCAACCGGTTGCTCTCATCCTTCAGTGCTGCCCTTTCTCTTGCTAAACAGTCATACTTCAAGAACCTCATCTCCTCCCAGTCTTCCAACCCCCGGTGCCTCTTTGCCACTCTCAACTCACTCCTCTGCCCACCTCCACCTCGTCTCCCTTCCTCACTCTCTGCTCTTGACTTTGCCACTTACTTCACATCCAAAATTGATTCCATATGTTAGGACATCGCATCACACCAGACCATCAACAACCAACCTCCTCCCATCCTGTCACGATCCGGGTATCTAGACGCCATTTCTTACCTATCAGATGCCTCCTAAGGCTGGCTCAGCGCTCCAGGACCGGATCCCATCTGTTATCCTGATGTGCACATTCCCGCATCCTCTCCTGTCTCTCTGGACGCAGTCACAGTAACGCCTTATACATCTGGCATGGCGTCTCCCGCGGCCTCCGCCGCCGTCCCTGAGCTTCTGCATTCAGAGTGGCGATTACGTCAGCCGCGGCCTCCGCTGTGTCCGCGTGGTCGGATGTGCATCTGTCAAGCCTGGCGTCTCCTGTCTCCGGTGGCCGGCGCCGCCATTATTGTTTTCCAGACCACATGGATTACAATCCAAACTTCCCTCCAAGTGTCTGCATGGGCGCAGCCATCTTGGATTTTGTCAGCTGATCATTCCTACCAATCCGTTGTCAGTATTATTAATTTGCATAATTGCCTAGCCAATGCCTTCCTTGCTGCAGGTATAAATAGGTTGTGCCTGAGCAAGGAAGGCGTCAGTGCTTTGGTTGTCAAACCTAGTTCCAGTTTGTCTCTCTTCTGTGAATGTCTTCCAGGTTCCAGCTCCTGTCTCCAGACTTCTGCTATAGAGACCCGCACCAGCATTCCATCTGCGGTGTAGCCTGACTCTCCGATCCATTCTGGACTCACCTGTTTCCAGCTACAACATCACCTGCTTCCAGCTCAGCTTCCAGCAGTGTACAGCTTCTCTTAAAGGGCCGGTGTCCTTTCTGCAGTTTACCACTCTCCACCGGTATTATTATTTCTCCGCTCTCAAATTCTACATTTCATCTACATTGCATCGCTCTCAAGCTTTATTTATTATTTAACTGGTTCCAGCCAGTATCCACTCCGTGCCAACACCTGTCTGGTTCTAACCAGTACCCACAGCAGCATTTTATCTACAGCAGTCCAGCTTTCCCTGGAACACCAGCTGGTACGACCCTGGGCTTTCCTCATTGCTACAGTTGAGCCTGGTAAGGACTTTCCAACTTGCAGATAATAAGAACTGTCTCATACCACCAGAGCTCTGTGGCCCCTGCCACCCTGTAGTACCCAGGAACTGTATTATTATTTCTCTGCTGATTTTTATGTTACTTTTTACTGCTTCTGTGATGCATGGAGTTTGTCATAAATAAATATCATTGACTTTTACTCAAGTTGTCGTGGTCACGCCTTCGGGCGGTTTCTCTTCATGTTACTTACATGTCCAGGGGTCTGATACAACCTCCCAGGTTCCGGTACATCTCAGCCCCTACAACTGAGGCTGCCTTCCGTCAGCTCAGGCCCTCAGTTGTGACAGTAAGCACTGACCAAATTAATCCAGCCGGAGACCAGGATCAAGCGGCCAGGCCGATGCAAGAACTGGCAGCCCGACTTGAACATCAGGAGGCTGCACAGGGCCTCATCATCCGCTGTCTCCAGGATTTCTCTACTCGGCTGGATGGAATTCAGACAACTCTCCGTGGATCAGGTGCATCTGGGGCGTCAACCACAGTGACTCCAACTATAACCCCACCCACCTTACCCGTTTCTGCTCCACGTCTTCATCTTCCAACGCCAGCAAAATTTGACGGATCTCCAAGATTCTGCACGGGATTTCTCAACCAGTGTGAGATTCAGTTTGAGCTACAACCTGGCAATTTTCCCAGTGACCGTACAAAAATTGCCTACATCATCTCACTTCTCAGTGGCTCAGCCCTTGACTGGGCATCACCGTTATGGGAGAGGTCCGACACCCTGCTATCTTCTTACACTGCATTCGTGTCAACATTCAGGCGCATCTTCGACGAGCCAGGCCGGGTAACTTCAGCTTCATCTGAGATTCTCCGTTTACGCCAGGGATCACATACTGTAGGACAATATCTTATACAGTTCCAGATCCTGGCATCTGAACTGGCATGGAACGACGAGGCCCTGTATGCTGCATTCTGGCATGGTTTATCCGAGCGTATTAAAGATGAGTTAGCTACCAGAGACTTACCCTCCAAGTTAGATGAGCTAATCTCACTTTGTACAAAAGTTGACTTACGTTTCAGAGAGAGAGCAACTGAGCGTGGAAGATCATCTGCTCCAAAATCTTCTGCTCCTCCTCCTCGCCAACTGTCACCAACTAAAGATGAACCCATGCAAATTGGCCGTTCCCGTTTAACTCCTGCTGAGCGCCGAAGACGTCTCTCTGAGTCTCTCTGTCTGTATTGTGCAGCCCCGTCTCACACTATTCATGCCTGTCCCAAACGTCCGGGAAACTTCAAATCCTAGCTCGCCAAGGAGAGGGCCGGCTAGGAGTAATGATCTCCTCTCCATCTCCTCAAGATTGTAATCTCCCAGTCTCGCTTCAAGTTGCTCAACGTTATCAGAACGTCATTGCCCTCCTGGATTCCGGAGCAGCTGGGAACTTTATTACCGAAGCCTATGTTAAACGGTGGTCCCTACCCACCGAAATACTTCCTTCCTCCTTTTCCTTAACTGCCGTGGATGGCAGTAAAATTTTTGATACAGTTATTGCTCTAAGGACTCTACCAGTTCGTCTGAGAGTGGGAGTTCTTCATTCCGAAATTATTTCACTTTTAGTGATTCCAAGAGCCACACATCCTGTGGTCCTGGGCCTTCCATGGCTCCGTCTTCACAATCCTACAATTGATTGGACGACTACGCAAATCCTGGCATGGGGTCCCTCCTGTGCTGAGACATGTTTGTTTAAAGTGTTGCCTGTCTGTCCTTCCTCCCCCAGGTCGTCTGATGTTCCACCTCCTCCATATCAAGATTTCACGGATGTGTTCAGTAAAGCTTCTGCTGATATCCTTCCTCCTCATAGAGAATGGGACTGCCCGATTGATCTCGTTCCAGGGAAGGTTCCACCTCGAGGCCGAACTTATCCGTTGTCTCTGCCCGAGACGCATTCTATGGAGGAATACATTAAAGAGAACCTAGCAAAGGGGTTCATTCGACCTTCTTCTTCTCCTGCCGGCGCAGGCTTCTTTTTTGTAAAAAAGAAAGATGGTGGTCTGCGGTCGTGCATCGACTACAGAGGTTTGAACGACATTACCATCAAGAACCGCTATCCTTTACCCCTGATTACTGAGCTCTTTGACAGAGTTAGCGGAGCTACCATCTTTACAAAGCTGGACTTGAGAGGTGCATACAATCTCATCCGGATCTGTGAGGGTGACGAGTGGAAGACCGCATTTAACACCCGTGACGGACATTATGAGTACCTCGTTATGCCCTTCGGATTGAGCAATGCTCCAGCTGTCTTCCAGCATTTCGTCAATGAGATCTTCAGAGACATTCTATACCGTCATGTCGTGGTCTATCTAGATGATATCCTCATTTTTGCCAACAATTTAGAGGAACATCGTTTTTGGGTAAAGGAGGTTCTGTCCCGTCTCCGTGTCAATCATCTCTATTGCAAATTATAGAAATGCGTCTTTGAAGTCAAGTCCATTCCGTTTCTAGGGTACATTGTGTCCGGTTCCGGACTAGAGATGGATCCTGAGAAACTACAAGCAATCCAGAATTGGCCGGTACCCTTAACCCTCAAAGGGGTCCAGAGGTTCTTAGGGTTCGCCAATTATTACCGAAAGTTTATACGAGACTTTTCCACCATTGTGGCGCCTATTACTGCTTTCACCAAGAAGGGTGCTAACCCGTCCAAGTGGTCTGAAGAAGCCATGCAAGCTTTTCATCTTTTAAAACAGAGGTTCATCTCTGCGCCTGTCCTGAAACAGCCTGACATCGACTCTCCTTTCATCCTAGAGGTGGATGCCTCCTCCGTTGGAGTAGGAGCGGTGTTATCTCAGAGGGCTAAAGATGGCCATTTACATCCTTGCAGTTTCTTCTCACGGAAGTTCTCCCCAGCGGAGCGCAACTATGCCATTGGCGACCAGGAGTTGCTAGCCATCAAGCTCGCTCTAGAGGAGTGGAGATATCTGTTGGAGGGAGCTTCTCATTCAATCACCATCCTTACAGACCACAAGAACCTTCTATATCTGAAAGGCGCACAATGTCTCAACCCTCGTCAGGCCAGATGGGCACTTTTCTTTTCCAGGTTCGACTTTAAACTCCAGTTCTGTCCGGGCTCTCAGAATCACAAGGCCGATGCCCTTTCCCGCTCATGGGAGCAAGAAAATGAGTCAGAGTCTTCAGACAAGCATCCTATTATAAGTCCGTTGGCATTCTCCACGGTAGGGATGGACTCTACGCCCCCATCAGGGAAAAGTTTTGTGAAGCCGACACTAAGGAAGAAGCTCATGCATTGGGCCCATGCTTCCCGCTTTGCCGGACATACAGGTATCCAAAAAACCCTGGAGTTTATCTCTAGGTCCTATTGGTGGCCAACTCTGAAAGGACGTTTTGGAGTTTATTGCATCTTGCCCAAAGTGTGCTCAACATAAAGTATCCCGCCAGTCGCCTGCGGGGCAACTGGTTCCACTATCTGTTCCCCGTCGACCATGGACCCATTTGTCGATGGATTTTATTACAGATTTGCCCATGTGCAACAAGTTTAATACCATCTGGGTGGTAGTTGACCGGTTCACCAAGATGGCACACTTCATTCCTCTCACCGGTCTTCCGTCAGCTTCCAAGTTGGCTCAAGTATTCATACAAGAGATCTTTCGACTCCACGGTCTTCCAGAAGAAATTATCTCAGATCGAGGAGTTCAATTCACAGCCAAATTCTGGCGAAGTTTATGTCAAGCCCTCCAAGTCAAGCTAAAGTTTTCCACGGCTTACCATCCTCAGACCAATGGTCAAACTGAGAGGGTGAATCAGGACTTGGAGTCCTTCCTCCGCATCTATGTGTCCTCCTCTCAAGATGACTGGGTTCAATTACTTTCCTGGGCCGAGTTCTGTCATAACAACCAGTATCATTCTTCATCTTCTTCAACACCATTCTTCACCAACTTTGGATTCCACCCTAAAGTCCCTGAGTTCCAACCGCTTCCAGCAACTTCTGTTCCCGCAGTGGATATCACCTTGCATCAGTTTGCCAATATCTGGAAGAGCGTACGATCAGCTCTGCTCAAGGCATCGTTCAGGTACAAGAAGTTTGCGGATAAGAAGCGTCGAGCAGTTCCTGCTCTCAAGGTGGGTGATCGGGTATGGTTATCCACGAAGAATTTGAGGTTAAGAGTTCCCAGTATGAAGTTTGCACCTCGCTACATCGGTCCTTTTAAAATTGATCAAGTCATCAATCCTGTTGCTTACAGACTCCAGTTGCCTCCCTTCTTAAAGATACCCAGGACATTCCATGTTTCCCTGTTGAAACCGCTAATCTTGAATCGGTTTCATTCCTCACTTCCTCCAACTCCGAAAGTCCAAACTCAACGAGGCGTTGAGTATGAAGTAGCCAAGATCCTGGACTCACGTCACCGTTACGGTCAACTTCAGTATCTTATTGACTGGAAGGGTTATGGCCCTGAGGAACGTTCATGGACCAATGCTTCTGATGTCCATGCTCCTGCCTTGGTCCGGAGATTCCATTCCAAGTTTCCTCAAAAGCCAAAGAAGTGTCCTGGGGCCACTCCTAAAGGGGGGGGGGGGTGCTGTCACGATCCGGGTATCTAGACGCCATTTCTTACCTATCAGATGCCTCCTAAGGCTGGCTCAGCGCTCCAGGACCGGATCCCATCTGTTATCCTGATGTGCACATTCCCGCATCCTCTCCTGTCTCTCTGGACGCAGTCACAGTAACGCCTTATACATCTGGCATGGCGTCTCCCGCGGCCTCCGCCGCCGTCCCTGAGCTTCTGCATTCAGAGTGGCGATTACGTCAGCCGCGGCCTCCGCTGTGTCCGCGTGGTCGGATGTGCATCTGTCAAGCCTGGCGTCTCCTGTCTCCGGTGGCCGGCGCCGCCATTACTGTTTTCCAGACCACATGGATTACAATCCAAACTTCCCTCCAAGTGTCTGCATGGGCGCAGCCATCTTGGATTTTGTCAGCTGATCATTCCTACCAATCCGTTGTCAGTATTATTAATTTGCATAATTGCCTAGCCAATGCCTTCCTTGCTGCAGGTATAAATAGGTTGTGCCTGAGCAAGGAAGGCGTCAGTGCTTTGGTTGTCAAACCTAGTTCCAGTTTGTCTCTCTTCTGTGAATGTCTTCCAGGTTCCAGCTCCTGTCTCCAGACTTCTGCTATAGAGACCCGCACCAGCATTCCATCTGCGGTGTAGCCTGACTCTCCGATCCATTCTGGACTCACCTGTTTCCAGCTACAACATCACCTGCTTCCAGCTCAGCTTCCAGCAGTGTACAGCTTCTCTTAAAGGGCCGGTGTCCTTTCTGCAGTTTACCACTCTCCTCCGGTATTATTATTTCTCCGCTCTCAAATTCTACATTGCATCGCTCTCAAGCTTTATTTATTATTTAACTGGTTCCAGCCAGTATCCACTCCGTGCCAACACCTGTCTGGTTCTAACCAGTACCCACAGCAGCATTTTATCTACAGCAGTCCAGCTTTCCCTGGAACACCAGCTGGTACGACCCTGGGCTTTCCTCATTGCTACAGTTGAGCCTGGTAAGGACTTTCCAACTTGCAGATAATAAGAACTGTCTCATACCACCAGAGCTCTGTGGCCCCTGCCACCCTGTAGTACCCAGGAACTGTATTATTATTTCTCTGCTGATTTTTATGTTACTTTTTACTGCTTCTGTGATGCATGGAGTTTGTCATAAATAAATATCATTGACTTTTACTCAAGTTGTCGTGGTCACGCCTTCGGGCGGTTTCTCTTCATGTTACTTACATGTCCAGGGGTCTGATACAACCTCCCAGGTTCCGGTACATCTCAGCCCCTACAACTGAGGCTGCCTTCCGTCAGCTCAGGCCCTCAGTTGTGACACATCCTTTACCACCCCTCCCCATCCCTATCACCAACTCTGACATCTTTCTCCCATGCATCGGGTGAGGAAGTCATGGTCCTCATTCGTTCCTGTCCCCTCACCACCTCCCCACTTGACCCTATCCCGTCCTGCCTCCTCCGCTACCTTTTTTCCTTCTGCCTGTTCCCATCTTTCCCACCTTCTTAATCTCTCCCTCTCATCAGGCACTGTCCCCTCTGCCTTTAAGCATGCACTCGTCTCTCCTATTCATAAAAAAACCTACCCTTGATCCAAACACTCTCTCCAACTACCGACCCATCTCTCTCCTCCCTTTTGCCTCCAAACTCCTTGAGCATATTGTCTACAACCGCCTTACTTCCTTTCTTTCCTGACACTCACTGCTTGACCCATTCTAGTCTGGCTTCCGTCCTCTCCACTCCACTGAAACTGCCCTTACAAAAGTATGCAATGACCTCCATGCTGCTAAATCTAAGGGACACAACTCTTTACTTATTCTTCTTGATCTCTCTGCTGCTTTTGATACTGTGGACCACCCCCTCCTACTGCAAATCCTTCACTCCATTGGTCTGTGTGATGCTGCCCTCTCTTGGCTGTCTTCCTACCTCTCTGACCGTTCATTCTCTGTCTCCTCTCATGACTCCACCTCCCCCTCACTTACACTAACTGTAGGTGTACCCCAAGGTTCTGTCCTTGGTTCTCTTCTTTTCTCTTTCTATACGTCCTCAATAGGTAAGCTCATTAGTTCTTTTGGTTTCCAATATCATCTCTATGCTGATGACACTCAAATCTATCTTTCCTCTCCAGACCTCTCCTCACTCGTATCTCCAACTGTCTCTCTGTTTGGATGTCCCAGCGCTTTCTTAAACTTAACATGTCTTAGGACCGAGCTGATCATCTTCCCTCCCGCATAACCTCACCTCCTACAATATCATTATCTATTGATAGCACTACTATCTCCTCTAGCCCCCAAGTGCGCTGTCTTGGAGTAATCCTTGACTCCTCCCTCTCCTTCAAACCACACATTCAGCACCTCTCACAAACCTGCCATTTTCATCTAAAAAATATTTCCAGTATCAGATCCTTTCTGAGCCAGGATGCTACTAAGACTCTTATCCACTCACTGGTCCTCTCCAGACTGGACTACTGTAATCTCCTCCTGACTGGCATTCCTGACAATTACCTCTCTCCACTCCAATCTATCCTCAATGCTGCTGCCCGGCTCATTTTCCTCACCAAATGCACTACGTCCATCTCTCCTCTCTTACAAGACCTTCACTGGCTCCCCTTCCCTTTCAGAATTCATTTCAAGCTTCTCACACTCGCTTACAAAGCCCTCACCCACTCCTCTCCCATCTACATTTCTGACCTTATCTCCCTTTACACTCCCACCCATCCTCTTCGCTCTACTAATGCACGCCGACTCTCCTACCTACGGATTACTTCCTCCCTCTCCTACCTCCAAGATTTTTCACGTGCTGCACCACTTCTCTGGAATTCCCTACCTCTCCCCCTTGGACTCTCCATAAAACTTCAAATGGGCTCTCAAGACCCACTTCTTCACCAAACCCAGCAAATCTCATCCTAACCCTCTGTTCTACGCTCTCTATGTACCCCATCTGTGTCACCCCTGTCTGTCTACCCCTCCCCTTTAGAATGTAAGCTCTCACGAGTAGGGCCCTCTTCCCTCATGTGCTTATCCTTTTTCTTACTTTAATAATTTTCAACTGCACCAAATCCAGCAGTCTTCTGCCATCTGATACTTATTCCAGTGTCATCTGCTGATGTAGCTATGTTTATTTACCCTGTACTTGTTCTATATTGCGTCAACTGTAAGTTGCTGTTTTCCTGTTTTGATTATGTGCATATGTACTCTGTAATTGGGCGCTGCGGAACCCTTGTGGTGCCATATAAATAAAGGATGATGATGATGATAATAATAATAATAATAATAATAATAATGTTTGTGTCTTTTATTATAGTTTGTTTAACCTTTTCCTGACCAATTACATTATTTATATAATTTAAATGTTTGATACAGCTTATACTATAGATCATCTACAATGTTCCGCAGAGAGTGATATTTGCAGATTGCATTTGGAAACCCCCCTCTAGAAATCCTGCATTTGCCACTGGCCACAGCTGAGTTGGGTGTTCCACAGCCTGGGGTCACTACAGGCAAGGTGAGTGGTGGCACAGCTCAAGTTGGTGGCACAAAAACCTGAGATTGACATGACACAGGTTGAGGTGGGAGCCCCAGATACCGAGGTGGGTGCACCACAGGGCATGGTGAGACCATTTTTTAGGTGTCAGAGCCCAACATGAGGACTACAGCCCAATGTGGAGACAACACAGGCTGTGGTGGGGGAACTATAATCTAATGTAGGGAGACAAAAAAATGATATTTTGGTGCCAGTAGGTCATAATGGGGCACAAAAGGCCAATATAGTAGCCAATGTGGTGGCACTGGCCGAAGCAGGGATGCCACAGGAGCAGTTGAGGATGAAGCACATTTAATTATCTCTATGGTCTGTCTTTTTTTGTCACTGAAGATATGACTGTAAACTACCTGGAGGTTAAATTATTTAATCACAGAGGGCCAACTGACATCACAGCGGGTAGTGATGACAGGCAAGAATATGAGGTCATTGGTCTCTATGTTATAAATGATCATAAATGGGCATATGCTGACCTGAGGGACCCTCTGACATCATCTTGACACGTACAGGTTGAGGCTGAGCTGGTGAACCCTTACTTATCATATAATTAGTTGCCAGTACTAATTTTATTATGTTTTGAGTCTGACCATTTATGGGGTATAGTTGCAAAGCAATGATTACTCCTTTTTCTGTGGAAAAATGGGTTATCCCTTTTTTTTTATTTTTTTAACCAATTTAGTAAATCACGGTAGGAAGTAATGGAGTCCGAGATCGCTGGAGGTGCGATAAGCCGGCCAATCTCGGATGGTTTTTTTAAAGAGGCAAACACTAGCTAGAAATGCTAGACGATCTTGGACGGTTTTAAAGGGACAAACACAAGGCAAAACAAAGCCTTGTAAGTGATTGCCACTTTAAAAAACATCAAAGACTGGCCGGCATCCCGCACCTCTGGCGATCTCAGACTCCATTGAATCCCGCCATCAGTTTTTGTTTTCAAAATCATATATTTCTCTTGTAAACCTGTCAGTACCGCGGTTTACCTAGAATCCATAGGAAGATAAGGGGATTGCAGTCTTAAGTTAATTGAGGAGCTCAGTGGAAAAGAGACACATGCCACAAAATAATATAATTAAATATAATACCAGGGATTTGTATTTTGCTGGTAAGAAATAAGCACATGACACTATAGGCCTAATTCAGCATGGAACAGAGATGTGCGAAAAATCGTACATCTACGATCCATTACAGTGACACGCGGAGGGACGCCCAGCACAGGGCTAGTCTGCCCCGCATTCCTGATCCAGCTAACCAGCAAACAACCCAAAAGCATCGCACGACGTCGATGCTTTCACATGTTTAGGGTAGCCCTCTGCATATGCAGCCTAGATAAGAAGGCAGGCAGCTACCTGCCATGTTTCAGGTCGCAGCGGCTGCGTGACATCACGCAGCCGCAACAGCCAGCCCCGCAAGGGGTCTGGGCACGCCTGCATGTCCTGACCACGCTTCCCCCAACGCCGAGTTGACACCTTTAACTCCGCTGTGCCACCCCCTTCCGCCCTACGAACGCCTCTACCTGTCAATCAGGCAGAAGTGTACACACTTCACAGGGCAGCAGCGTTCTATGCTGAATTAGGCCCTATGTTAAAAGTTAGTGGAGTAGACGCTAGATGGCAGAAACTACTTGATGTAGCAAAAATGTAAAATCCATGTAGATATGGCATGTGCCTCTTTTCCACTTTACAATTGTAACAAATCCAAATATTTATATCAGTGTGTATTACTGAGCTCCATTAAGGGCATGGTCATACCTATAATAGGTGTAGGGTATGTGATGCATACGGGCCCCTGGGGGGCCCACACCACACCCTCTGCACTCATACATTATTACCTCTCCGGAGTCTAGTGTTGGCGCTGCAACAATCATCCGGAAAATGCAATTTTCTCTAAATAGCATAACATGGGTTAAATGCTGTGGGGCATGTACGTTGTGTGTTGTATTGATGGGAAAAGGCCTTCTGAATTTGCAGATGGGAGTTACCAACTTTTTACCAACTTGCGGGTCAACTTAATACATTTATCCGAAGTAATCGTACATTGCAATGCAATCCTGTGCGCAATTATTGTACTGGATTGCATTACATATGCAATTAATGATAAATGGGCCCCTAAGGACAGAAAAAGTTTTGCGGTTATTATAAGGTTAATAAAGGGGCAGACTAGATGGGCCAAGTGGTTCTTATCTGACGTCAAATTCTATGTTTCTATATATACCAGTTTACTCAATTTACGGGGTCTTTCATTTTTAGTATTAGAGCCCCAAGTGCTGCAATCTATGTAAAACAAATGTGAGGACTAGAATCAGAACCTACAGAATGTAAGCTTAAGCAGAGCTTTGCAGATAATATTAGTGGACACTGCACCTTTATCTGATTCTGTGACATATTCTTTTCTTCTATTCTCCTCATTTCATGACACTAGCCATGTCCTCACACAGTCACATAGCTGGACAGGTCACAGCTTCCCACACAATTAGCACATTTATCTTCTGCTGTGAATACTCTGCTGAGCTCATTTGCTACTGGTTCTTCAAGTTGCAGATTCCATCATTTGATTCCCATAATGCTGGTTACCTGGGCAGGATGGGATATGTTCAATTTGCCGGCTGTCGGGATCCCGTCGGTCAGGATACTGACGAAGGAATCCCAACAGCCGACAATGCCGACAGCCATAATGACAGCATACCAGGACTATTCCCACTCGTGGGTGTCCATGCCTGCAGCGTGGCCAGTGCAGTGACCCCGCAAGGGGAGTCTTTGCGCTCGCTCCGCTGCCAGAATTCTGGCGGGTGGGATGCCGCTGTCGAATACGGACAGCCGGCATCCCGGCCACGGGTAAATCATACTGAATCCAGCAGGATAACCTTGCTCAATTTTAATTGCACCTCATGGTGCTGGGCAAAAACAAGCAAGTTTTCCCTCCCATAATTACCTGCATCGTGCACCATTGGAACCCTGCACCTAAGTTAATATTTTCCCAAGATGGGGTGAACATGGAACGGGATGTAGTCAAGATCCCGCCGGACGGAATCCCGGCGGTCGGAATACCGACACCGGAATTCCTACCGGCACAATCCTGACACATTCTCACTCTTTGGGTGTCCACGACACCCATAGAGGGAGAATATATTAGTGTGCCGAGCGTAGCGAGGCACTGTGCCTGCATCGTGGCGAGCGCAGCGAGCTTGCCAGGGGCTGCATTGCGCTCGCCACCCTGTCGGGATTGTGCCAGTTGGGATTTCGGTGTCTGTATTCCGACTGCCGGGATCCCGTCCGGCGGGATTTCGTACTGATCCCCATGGAACAGGATATGAATATTACTAACAAAGAACATGCTTGTACTCTAGTCAAATGGACCTCAAGCTATACTCAGTACTCCAAAGTAGCCATGAATGCAGAGACACACAAGTGTTCAAGATTTTATTCATTTGCTATATGATCATACATTCCTGCTAAAAGTCAGATGTTTGGATATCTGTTTCACGCATCACAGCCACACCGTTTCCCGCTGGGAAAAGACATGTACTGTATTAGAGACAAAATCCAACAACGAGGAGACTAAACAGATGTTGGCAACAATTCATTTAGATAGAACTAATACAATCTCTTTTGTATCTCTATAACATGTATTCGTACCAGCTGCAGACTTGTATAAAGTGTATTCATCACCAACACAAAGCAGAGATGACCTCCATGTCTTTACCTTCATTTAGTGACAGCTAAGGACATTACCGTTCCGCTTAAAAAGACCTGGAGGATGGTGGCCACATTAAGTAATTACATTTTCAGAATTTACAAATTGTACAAATACAGGTTGAGTATCCCTTATCCAAAATGCTTAGGACCAGCAGTATTTTGGATATCGGATTTTTCCGTATTTTGGAATAATTGCATCCCATAATGAGATATCATGGTGATGGGACCTAAATCTAAGCACAGAATGCATATATGTTACATATACACCTTATACACACAGCCTGAAGGTAATTTTAGCCAATATTTTTTTATAACTTTGTGCATTAAACAAAGTGTGTGTACATTCACACAATTCATTAATGTTTCATATACACCTTATACACACAGCCTGAAGGTCATTTAATATAATATTTTTAATACCTTTGTGTATTAAACAAAGTGTGTGTACTTTGAGCCATCAGAAAACAAATGTTTCACTATCTCAGTCTCACTCAAAAAATTCCGTACATTACGTATTTCGGAATATTTGGATATGGGATACTCAACCTGTACTAAAGAACCTGATGTAACTGACAAAGCATATCATTATAAAGTATGGTATGGGCTCAATGTGGATTTGCTTTATTTGGTTTGAATTCATGGTCTGCAATGCACCTATTCACCGAACTCCCATTTCAACTAAATGTGTTTCTTTTTGTTATGTGGTGGTAGTAGTAGCTTAAATCTCTAATATGGCTCATTTCTAATTATTCCATCACTATTCATAATTTTATAGTAATGTAAGTACCACTTAACACAAACCTCATAAGTGACAATTTTAACAATAAGTACAGCAATTTTACTAATATGCGATCTTGAAATCCACTTTGATATACTGTAGTCTTTGCTTTTATAGCAATTGATGGGCGGCGATTGATTATATGACAACAGCTTCCTGTTTTAATATCAATTCCCATAAGACACTGCTTTCTTAGACGTTCGGCAAAACAGATAAAATTATGTAGATTTGTTCAGCCTGCATAATAACCACTGTTTCCAATGGCTCACCCCATGTGTCTGTGTATTTCCTATTCAGGTCATGCCCATAAACATGACATGCATTTGAAATATACAGTAAAGCACAGTTGGGTCTGCAAAAAGAATGTGTTGGAAAGAAGTCATGTGTACACATTAGGAGGGGGGCATGGCATCTGGAAGGTAGTGACTTATATTACCAAAGAGGTTAACCTCTGCATTACAATCATTAGTATGGGAATATATAACAGCCACTGTGGTGCGATGCTCCAAGTTAAGAGTTACTGAAGCAGCCATATACAGTATAACCTGAGATTTGTAGAATACCCAGAGCTATATTTATCAAGCATTAACATTGTTGTTTTTTTCCAAAGGGTTAACACCAGATAAAGCAAAAATTTCTCCAGCCTTATACCCTACTTTGTGCAATTTAACGCCACCCCCATAGAATTTATGGTGACGGCTGCATGACTGCTTATCAAGCTTTTTCATCACTAGATAACACAATTGTGAGGTGGCGTTACCTTTACCCAACAGTGGGGACCAGATGCACATTTTGTATTACCAGATGGAATACAACCAATGAGGAGGATAATAATGCAGATACCCAGGATAATAAGTCTTGATACATACCAAAAATATCCACATTTGTATCAACTAAAGATTTTGCCAGTTGCAGAAGCTCAAGATACTGTAAATAGCACCCTGTCTTCATGACTGCATAGAAACCAGGCCCATAATCCTTTAGAACTGAGCCATGCAACATGTATTTGTTCTAATACCAAAGCAGCCATGCAGTATCTAAGGTGTAATGTATATTTTATATTTGCCTTAAGCCATTTTTGTGAAGACCATAGCCATCTAATAATCATCCCAGCTTACTTGGTTTATACCACTGCTCTTCCCAGTCACAACATTTTATATTTAATGTAATGGTAATGCCTCAATGTTTATGCACAACATGTGTCAAGGCTGCATAGGAAACACTGAATTATTGCTAAATATATTTTTAATATGCATCTTGCATTATAGGGGAATTCTGCCGCCTGTAGTTTGTGACACAGTCATAAGCCACACATTAACTGTGACATTACATGCAATGACAGTGAGCGTTACCTAATACAACAATTACGATTTGGAGTGCTTCACTGACAATGTGAGAAAATGGTTTGACTAAAATATCACAGATTTTGTATTTGCGCTGGATGGTTATCTGCGCTGCTCCATGCTACAAGCATCTATTTGTATAGTACATAGCCATCCTGATAATGTACACCACAAGACAGTATGTCACCCACATACAGTGCAGGCAATTTTTAATAAGTAAAGTAAAAGTTATATTAATACTGAACTGAAATTTTGGTTGATATTAGTTCAGTTATATCTCTAAAAATGTAAAGTGCCACATAGGGGGTGTGGTAGGTCCCCCAAGGTGTGTATGGCACCTTGGGAGCACTAGGCTGCCCACTTCCCAATCTCTTCCCTTGGAATTACCCCTTCATTATCGTGTGCACTGTGCACTAGAGCTAGCAGTGGGCAACAGCAGAGCTACTGTAGGAAAGAGAGAAAATATCCCAAAATTCCCAGCAGTCTGGAAAAAAGTTATAACTGTCAATATGATAGGACAATCCCTCATAATCAGAACAGTTGGCAAGCATAGAACAAAATGGCTGCCAGCACTGTGTGATGGTCATGGGTGCACTTTAATGCCAAGAACCTTCTAGGATTTTCAGGGTACTATGTTCCTACATGGTTTCAAAAATACACCTCTGTGATAATTTAACCCTCTTGCAAACCGTATTATGAAACAAACACTTGATGGCAGCAATCAGCAAGGAAGTATCTAAAATGAGTGATGGTTTGCAATCATCAGTGAAGGCTTTGTGTCTCCATTCTGCTTTTGACGTGATAAGCTAATAACATCAAGAAAAAGGCCCATCAGTCCTTGCCTCAAACCACCACACGTGTGAGGATTTGTTTTCTAGCAAAGACTGCATTCGGAATTATGAGCCTTAATCTGTATTTTTGTACTCTAACTGCTTTATTGCATATATACGCTTTAATTGTATATAAAAAAAAAGAAAATAGGGGCAGTATCGTTTTTTTTGAGGAGGTCAGGAGCTCAATCTATGAACATTCATTATGTCATTGATATTTGAAATATTTAATCAAAGTGTACCTGTGGCCTACTATAGTAGCCTGAAACACCACTCATGAGAATTCAACCAATCAACTTGCTAAAAACTAGTGATATAACTATGACTCAAAAGTGATGTCACTAGTTCCTAGTTATTGACGGCTTGCACTCTTATGAGTATTCGCACAGCTCACAAAATGGCTTTACTAATGCTCATTTACAAATGACGAAAAATGCAGACTTGCTCTGTTCCTTTATTTGCGCAATTCCACCTATTTACCTGCCATGTGCATTCTGTCATGTGCATTTTAAGGCACATATCTACTTTTTTGCACTAGGAAAGATCATTGTAAGGATGGTACACCTAAATTTGGTGGTCTGTGCTCTAGAAAATATGCGTTGAATGAAAAGCAAGTATCACTATAAGTTCCAACTACCATTTTTGTACCACGCTCTTCATTCATTTCAACATTTACCTTATTCTCCTAAATGAATGCTCAGCCTAATTTATACAGAAATTAATGTAAATGAGAGAATATTGGAACTGTTTTATGTGTCCCTTTTGTGTTTAAAACTTTTCATTGAAGGGAACCTAGAAATGTAGTTTTTGCCAATTTGCAATTGGCAGGAGTAAAATACATCCCATATTTATTAAAGGTCGGGTTGTCAAAGCTGGCGATGACTGTTGGCTTTGATTGATAGTTTAAAATTGGTAATAGAAAACAATGCTAAACAAGCCTGATAAAGAACAGATCCTTGTCGCTGTTTTTAAACTATCTTTCAAAGATGCTGATCATTGGTGGCTTTAACAATGCAACATTTCAAAAATCTACTTCCAGGGACACAATCCCATACACAACTAGTAGGGGAAGATGTACTAAACAGTGATAAAATTGGATAAGTGAGCCAGTGGAGAAGTTGCCCCTGGCAACCAATCAGCTGCTCTGTATACTTTTATAGTATGCAAATAGACAACTCCACTGGCTCACTTCCCCACTCTTTTCACTGCTTAGTACATCTCCCCCTAGGTGTAATTGTGAAGCTAATCTGAACTAGTTAGGCATAGCCAGATCCACCCAAGACCTCCCATCGACAAATGCAGATATTGGCACCACTGTACAAGCTGACATTTTGGCTCACATGTCCACGTGTGTTTCTATAAAATCAGTTGCATTTAGCAAAAAGTTACAAAACAGGATTTGTTTGGCAGATTTGCAAGGTGGTACGTTGTAAGTGAGCTGATTGTGTGCTGGTGGCTGGGTGGCACTTGATATGCCGTCTGTCGGGATCCCGGCGCTCAGCATACTGGCGCCGTAATCCCGACACCTGGCATACCGACAACTATTTTCCCTCTTGGGGTGTCCACAACACCCCTGGAGGCAGAATACCGTGCCCGTAGCGTGCATATCGACGGTCGGGATCCCGGCGCCGGTATGCTGGGGGCCGGGATCCTGAGCACCGGTATGCCGTAGTAGACCCCTGGTGGCTGATGCCCTTTTAAGTGTTCAACGTTTTACTAGTTTCATGATTCCTCTATAATGTATTTTGTGCTGGGCAAAACATATATCAATGAGACATGCTATGAACATGTAAGTGACAAAGTAATGAGGATGCAAATTTTTGTATTCTGCAATGAAATAAGAACACTATTTATAGCAAGCACAGACCGTGACATTCAGTTCATCCTTGGAATTGCAATTCAGCAACAGATTGCTAGCTGGACTTTGTAATATCTTGTAATATAGTGTATTAGCCGTTGGAAAGTTGCCCCGGGAAAAAAAAGTTGGAAAGTTGGCCCTGTGTGCAGCAGTATTAATGCAGATACTGGGATGCTTGCATCGCGTGGCCCCAAAACAAGCACAGAATAGAAAGATGTGAGCGGAAGATGACAGCAGCATCAGGCAACAATGTAGCCAGACATAACCTGGCAACATGGCCTGCTAGCCTAAAGGTTAGTTAATCCTGCAGCCTGGCCATCCAGTTGTGGCCAAGTTGAAGGATAATCTGGTTGCTTGACTCTTGCAGGTTTAGCCTGTATATGACTCACTTATTAAATAGCAACCAATCAGAAACTGTATTTAATATTCTAACTGCTAAAAAAAAGTAATCTGATTGGCTGCTACATGCACCATTCTTTATATATGTCTCCCATTGTATTTTGATTCATTTTGATAATATGAATATCTGTGTAACTGCAAACAAAACACTGGGTTCTGGAACAGGCAGCAGCCTTTGCTCATGAATTAATAATGCAGTCAAGTACAAGGCGAACTAACATGTAATAGGAAGGGATACTAAAAATAGCTAAAGCACAAATCCATCTTGAGGCCTCAAACACTTAAATGAATAATCATACAATCCTCATCCACCGTTCATTCTCATGTTACCTCATATAACTTTCCGCTTCTTCAGAATCAATCTGATTTCTAGAACCGCAACCTAGTCTGCTGTAATTGGGAAGAATATTCTAGTCTAAACTTTATCATTGATTCCAAAGTCGGTACATATTTAAAACTGCAAATTAAAATTGCTGAACACTGAAGCATTACAGAAGACATGTGAGCGGAAGTCCAAGATGGCAGAAAGATGTCAAAAGACAGAAAGACAATATCAATGGATGACTGAGGATTGTGGAGATGTAGTTTAATTAAAGCTGGATACCAACAGTTACCTATTGTTAAGGCCTGCGGGAAAACAATGCTTATAGATATAACAAAATCATAAATAAAGCCGGAACAGCAAAGTGTAATAGCAATGTGCAATATAGGCATAATATACAGTATACCCCAAAAAAACATACTGAGAGAAAATGGAGGAGGGGGTATTTCTTCAAGACTGTGGAGAATATAAAACCCTGAATAAGATAAGGAAGTGTTGGTGTAAGAAACGATGCACTCCAGAACAGAATCATATCCATAGAGAGCATTGTTTGCTTAGTTATTTAAGACAGGTAGCCATTTTGAAACCTCTAAAATAAATGAGTGTATCCCCTATCTTCTTGATATCTGTGTGACAGCAAGTGATGGACACGGGACAAATCTGCAGCATGCAATATTCTCTGAAGAAACTGTACATATCAGCCCCTGCTTGGATTGCTCTGTATATCTTCCCCTACATACAATGGACAGTTCATTTTTTCCGGGCCAAGAGCACAACACCAACAATAATAGCAATGGCAGCCACAGCCACTCCTGCAGCCACTAATAGTGGTTTTAGGCCCTCGCATCCTGAACCCTCCGCGGCTCCACTGGAAATATCCTGCTCCTCCTCACTGGTTTTGTTCTCAGCTGTGGGCGGCGGCCCCTGTGACTCAGGTACAGTAGGTTTGGGAACCTCGTGGTTGACCGGTGCAGTGTCCCCTGTCATTGTCTTCTTAGATGTGGGATTAGATTGCTCTTTTACGGACCCTTCTTTCTTATCCCCAACTGTAGCTGGGCCTCCCTTGTCAGTCTTCTTAATGCTGGTAGATCTCGGCTTGGCCTCCATTTTGAACACCTTCTACCGTGGCAGAGATAGTAATTATCTTTAGTCTTTGACAGTAGAAAATGTAAGATTGATATAGCTGATTGTGTGCGTTATTTCATTCAGATCACTCTGTTCTACGAAGTCTAAAAAGAAGGAGAAAATTATATATATTTGTACATATACCAACAGGAGGCTGCAGATACAGAAATATATATACAGGATGAAGCTTAAGGCACAGTGTAGTTGAAAGTAAAGGTACCCTTGGGGTTGGTGCAAGCCCATGCACTATGCTTATGTCTGAGCTACTGTAGGCACTGGCAGAGTTATGCCTCTACACTGCCAGAGCTCTCTGTTCCATGTAAGCCAGTAGGGTGATGTAGAAGAGGGGTAGTGGTAGAGGCACAGCTTCCCAAGTTCATTGCAGTGTGATAAAGGCTTCTAGTTTCATGACGATTACCTGTCCCAATGCACTGCTGAGTATGAAGGCTTGTGAAAGAGAGACTGAGCACTACCAACCTCCGGTAGTAATACTTCTGCTAGGATACATGGGGGTTTATTCATGAAGCAGTGAAAAGAGTGGAGAAGTGAGCCTGTGGAGAAGTTGCTCATGGAAACCAATCAGCTGCTCCATACAATTGTATACTATGCAAATTATAAATGTTACTTCAATGCTGATTGGTCGCAATGGGCAACTTCTCCACTGGCTCACTTCATTACACTTTTCACTGCTTCATGAATAAGGAGTGGCCAGTTGGCTTGTGGCCAGCTACAGATTTAAAATACCGCTGGTGCTATCCCTCTATGGCTGCATGCTCTGGACTAATTCCCTTTGGTACTGCTGCTCTGGTCCCGGCCCGCAATGGTCGTGCCTAGGGGACTGCTTCCTTGATCGGCAACCTGCGTCTGGAATGGTAAGCTGTGGGGGCTGCAGGAGGAGCAGAAGGTGAGGGGTGGTGGTGGAGGGGACCCTCCCTATTGTAGCAGTCCTGGGTCCAACTATTTCTGATGGTAGCCCTGCAGACACCCACATACTCTGTGCGCCCAAACACTACCAGTTACCTCAGACCTGGTCCCTACTCTCGATGCCGCTCTTCTGCCCTGTCCATCACTGCATGCACCATGCATATTAAGATGACCGGGAACGTTGGAGGGTAAGTATTAGAAATCGTACGGTAAAAGAGTGGACAGAAGGGGAAGAGTGTGGGCTGGCAAGAGTCGGCTGGGATGACTGGTGAAGTTGACCATATATATTGTGGCAGGAGAGGTACTTTGCCACCTGTAAGCTACACACAGGGTCCTAGGGGTGGATGGGAAGTGTGGATGGACCAGGTTCCCATCCATTTGGCGCAGACCAGGTCTTATAGGCTTCTTAGCCCAAGAAGCTGCTTCATCAGCCAGCACCTGGGTGCTGGGTTTAAAGCAGAGTCTCTCCCATGAGTCAGGGCTCCTGAAGGCAGTTAGATGTCTAGGTGATAGGCCTGCTAGGGACAGTGGGATCCGGAGGGCTGGGCACTAGTGTCAGGATGCCGGGACTTGGAGGGTTCCTTATTAAGTAGTGGGAGTGAGGCAGGGCCTAACCTTCCTGGTAGTTTATACTAAAGACAGTGATCTTTGTTTTATGTATATCTTTGTTTTTTAGCTACCTGAATAAAAGGTATTTGTTGTTTTTGCACAAGCCTGGAGTCAGTCGTTGGTGGATTTTTGTAGCAAAGCACATTCTAGCAAGTCTCCTGTTACAATATGTACACATACTGTATATACATACTGTGTATATATATATACAATATGTACACATACTGTATATACATACTGTGTATATATATATATCTCCTATATAATAGCCCAGATCTGTGATCTTGTGATTCATTTGCTAACGCTGGGCGGAGTCACAACAGTGGGCGGAGTTAGTCAAATGAGTCACAGATCTGGCCAAATCTATAGGACACTAGGAGCAGCTGCAGAAGCAGATAGTATGGACATGGCACAGGCAGGGGTGCATACCTCCCAGCTTTCACACACACACACACACACACACACACACACACAGCGAAAAGGGGGCGTGGCTTCACGGGAGGGTCCCCGTTTTCGTCAGTGAGGGGGCTTGCCCAGCGCTCTGTGAGCTGCTGGCATGCCCCCAGGGGCTGATTATGAGTCCGGGGGGCACAGGCTACTTGAGACAGGGGAGCCCTATCTCATTGCTGTGCATGCTGTGTGTTGGGGGCGTGGCCTAATCGCGGGACGCGAGGCCACGCCCCATTATGCAAATTCCGGGATTTTTTTTTTTTTTTTTTATGGAATTTTGGCCCCTCAGCTAGAGGTAAATCCAGAGGAGGTGGTCGCTCCCCCCTACACCCCCGCACAGGCAGAAGAAAGCATGGAGACTGCTGCTTCCCTGTAACACCACAGACCTGCCAATACGCAGCAGCGTGTGCTGACTGTAGCACAATGCTGCCGCTGTTGCTGGCAGGACGGGGGAGCTTC
This sequence comes from Pseudophryne corroboree, assembly GCF_028390025.1. NCBI lineage: Eukaryota > Metazoa > Chordata > Amphibia > Anura > Myobatrachidae > Pseudophryne > Pseudophryne corroboree. Next base: position 122,108,178 of record NC_086454.1, on the reverse strand, counting down.
TGAGCTTGGACAGAGCTACTCGAGCCGGGGGGGCTCCTAAAACTGTGGGGCCAATGGTACGTACCGCCTGCCCCCCCCCCCTTAATCCGGCTCTGCTGCTGGAACCCCCCCTTAATCCGTGCCCCCTCTCCCTCTGTCTCCACCATTCACCGCTGCTCCGCTAAGCAGAACAGCGAGTACAGGAGCTTTCCAACTGCTCCCCCCCCCCCCACCGCAGGACACTGCGACCCGCGGGTGGGACAGCGGGACAGACCCCAAAAAATGGGACTGTCCCGCGAAAATTGGGACATTTGGGAGGTATGGGGGTGTGTGAGGGGGTATGCCATACTTGACCCCCACATCAGCATACTCAGCAGGGTCTCTCTGGCAGGGAGGAGCGTCACATTCTGGCACACTCCACGCTTCTTAGCTGTAGTTTTGTGGGTCACCAGCCGCTGTGCACTTTCCGTACTGCCTCTGTTATCTCCAGCCCCTGCGACCCCACCGCTAGCTGCAGCGCTGCCACCCGCAGTGAGTTGCGCCCAGCTCCTTCACACACTTTAGCCGGCGGGTAGCGCTGCAGAAGTCCGCGCTGCTTGCAGGCTCTGACCCCCTCCTCCCTCCAGCATCAGCGTCTCCTGGGAGCTAACCAGTCACTCCCAGTCTCCCCTTACCATAGTGCCCAGCAGCCGTGAGGTCCGCGCCACGTGCATGCTATGACCCCCTCCTCCCTCCAGCCGCAGCATCTCCTGGGGGCTAACCAGTCACTCCCAGTCTCACCTTACCACAGTGCCCGGCAGCTGCGCGAGGTCTGCGGTGTGTGACTGAGGAGGGGGGGAGTGATGCGGACGGGCAGAGGAAGCAGGAATACAGCCTAAGAGAGTCAGCCATGCCAAGTCTCCACCAGCAGCAGATGCCAACAGGTTGGAGTGGAACAGCAGCAGCCAGCAGCAGTGACTCCGGTAAGACACATCTGTCTGTCACCACTGTTCTGTCCCTAATACCAATCTCTCCCGTGCCCTGTGTTCTGTCATGTCCCTGTCACCCCTGGCCTTGACCTGCCACCCTTATCCTGGTCCTTTCACCCTTATCCTGGCCCTTTCACCCTTATCCTGGCCCTACACTGACCCTGTCACCCCTATCCTGTCCCTGTCATTTCTGTCCTGGCCCCGTCGCCCATGTCCTGGCCCCGTCACCCCTGTCCTGGCCCCGTCACCCCTGTTCTGACCCTGTCACCCCTGTTCTGACCCTGTCACCCCTGTCCTGGTCCAGTCAACCCTGTTCTGACCCTGTCACCCCTGTCCTGGCCCTGTTACTGCATACCCTCCAACTACCTTTTTGGCAGGTACAGTACCCGCAGCACCTCCAGACCTCTCCCCAATGCACCACACCTCCGCACCTTCCCCTCCACCACATGCGGCACTCCACCCCTCCCCCACATGCTGTGCCTCCAGACCCCCTACACCACCTGCGGCTCCCACTCCTCCGCCCCTTCACCACCCCCAGCAATCTCCAGGCCCCGTCCACCATTCACCCCCCTTATATGTCTCCCCCACACCTGCCCCCCTCCACCCGCAGCATCTGCAGACACCCTCCTCCATCCGCGGTCCCCCCCTCACCCACCCCTCCCCCACCAATGGCACCCCCGCACCTGCCCCACCACCACCTGCAGCACCTCCGGACCTCCTTCCCCATCTGCCGCAACACCCGTACCTGCCCCTCCCCTACCCATGGCGCCTGCGGACCCCTACCCCACCAGTGGCACTCCCGCCCCTTCCCATCCCACAGCACCTCCGGAACCCTTCACCCATCTGCAACATCCCCACACCTGCCCCTCCCCCACCCATGGCACCCCTGCCCCTCCCCCACCTGCAGTGCCTCCGGACCCCTCCCCCATCTGCATCCCCCACTCCTCTGCCCCTCCCCCACCCGCAGCACCTCCCAACCCTTCCCCATCCGGGCCCCACCCCCACTTCCGCCCCCCCCTCCATCCGCAGCATCTACAGACACCATCCGCAGTACCCCCCCACACCCGCTACATTCTGTACATTGTGGCCTGCAGGTGCTGTTCACGCCGTCGCAAGGGGCTGCGCCTTCTTCACCATCGCACACCCTTTCATTGTGCAATATTTAACCACTAACAAAGGAATGCAGGTGATACTCCATATAACACAAATATTGAACCCCAGAAAGGCATGCAAGGGTTAAGGGGGCGTAGCCCCTTGCGACGGTGTGAAGAGCGCCCGTAGGGCGCGATGAAGCACCTAGTATATATATATATATATATATAAGAAAATAATCAAATTGCGCTAAAAATTTGCCTTAAACACAATACTCCTCAAGGAGGATCAGCTGCTAATCTCCAAAACAGTCCTCCTGCCAGTTGAGAACCAGTGGTTGAAAAGTGTTGATAGTTGTTTGGAGAGCGCTCAAGTATGCATTAAAGTCTCTTTGCAATCTTTCTATAGTATCTCAAAGAATAGTCACGGATAGTGGGATGATCCTGAAAAATACCCTCGCACCAGATTCACCAGACAGTAAAATCACTCGTTAGTCCTTCGCCAAAATTAATAAAAATTATTATTATTTTTTTTAAAGTTTATAACTCTTACATTGATCTTTAGACAATCATGGGATATGATCTTATAAGGACTAGCTGTCCAACCCCAGGAGCTCAATGACAGCTTGTCCACCCACTATGTCTCATCACCCAACGCGTTTCGTCTATACATAGACTTCCTCAGGGGTGTTTTTATATGTAAGAGCGATGTCCTAATTGTAGAACCGTAATGCTTGGGAAAGTATCCCTAAACACGCACCACTAAAAATCCTAATGCTAATATCCTAAATTTAGAGGAATATCCAATGTAGGGTACTGCAAACTTCTTAAACCAGCGTACATGAACAATTCAGACTCTCTAATACAGCTTTTATTTTTTGTTAGCTGCAATCTGGAGCTGCTGTCCTCAATGCTGTCCTTACACTGAATATATATATATAGTGACAGAGACAGCATAAATCGGACATGGGTACAAAACTGCAGGGTTGTGGCTGGAGAGTATCCAGGCCAGGTTTTTCTTGAGGACAGTGTTGAGAAGCAGCTGTTTGTTGCTGGTAAAAGGGCTTCAGACACAAGATCATTGCTCTTGATGGTGGACAAGCAGCCCAGGCGATAGCCAGGTGGTGGATACTGTTAGGGGTCCTGGACCTTTGGGTGAGTCTACTGAAGAATTGTTTACAGCATTTGAATACTCTGTAAACATTATTTGGCTGTAAAGTACTAACCTGTCCTGTGAATCCTGCAAATTCCTGTAACCTGCCTGTGGTGAGATTAAAATTTATCTTGGATGTTACTGCGGTGTATGTGATTCCTGTCACAATAAATATATTACATGAAGAGACAGAAGGATTTCATCAAGTCTACATACTGTAAATTGAAGATCTGTGGTTAATTCTCCAAGATGTTTCTAACAACCTCCTTGCCGCCTTCCTTCTAAAACTGTGTGCCAGTGTACCTAGAAGAATTGATGCTGTTTTGAAGGCAAAGGGCGGTCACATATATACATATATGATCACAGTATAGGGAGCTTGCAACAGGGCCCCCTGACACCCAAAGTAGCACACAATAGTGGTCAGCACATCCAATCTCCCCTTCCCCATCCAACACACATACACACATAAGTGCATGGCACCACCCTACCCCTCCAACACATAGAGCAGCCGCCAGCAAGGCACATGCTTCCCCAACTTGACATTTTTTTATTTTTTTATTATTCAAGTGCAGCAACACAGTGTGCAAAGATACACGCCGCTACGGTGGAGGTGGGGAGGGGATGGCAGTCAGTGTCGTGGGCATACCTCCCAACTGTCCCGATTTACGCGGGACTGTCCCGCTGTCCCACCCGCGGGCCGCAGTGTCCCCTGGTGGGGGGGGGAGCAGTTGGGAGGCTCTGTCTCTCACTGCCCTGCTTAGCAGAGCAGCAGTGAATAGACACTGTGCGCATGCGCACAGCGTCTATTCACTGGAGTCAGAGGGAGAGGGGGCATGCCAGTAGCTCACAGAGCGCTGGGTATGCCCCCTCAGTGACTAAAATGGGGGCGTGGCTAGTGATTGTGGGTCCTCCCGTGAAGTCACGCCCCCTTTTCACAGGCCACGCCCATTTCGGAAGCACGCGTGGCTTCGCTGCGCGTGTGTCCCTCTTTAGAACATAAGAAAGTTGGGAGGTATGGTCGTGGGTTACAGTGCGCTGAGGGAACTAATACTGTTTCACCATTGCCTGCATGTCCCTGACTGTAGTGCTGCCGACTCGTGTGTGCGGCGGCCATCTTGCGGCTTCTGGCTGACTGTTCAGGGTTCTGACAGGCTCCAAACATGCAGGCAACAGGCAAATGGTATTAGTTCCTTAGCGCACTGCATCCCACACTGACTGGCACCCCTTTGCCCCTTCCCCATACCGGCATGCGCCTTTGCATAGGGTGCAGTAGGTTATGCCGGGCTCCCGGCGACCAGCATACCGGCGCCGGAAGCCCGACCGCCGGCATACCGACAGTGTGGCGAGCGCAAAGGAGCCCCTTGCGGGCTCGCTGCGCTCGCCACGCTGCGGGCACGGTGGCGCGCCACGCTATTTTATTCTCCCTCCAGGGGGGTCGTGGACCCCCACGAGGGAGAATAGCTGTTGGTATGCCGGGTGTCGGGATCCCGGCGCCGGTATACTGTGCGCCGGGATCCCGACATTCGGCATACTGAAGACCACCCCTTTGCACACTGTGTTGCTGCACTTGAATAATCTAAATGTAACATTTTCCTAAATCAATGGGGGATGCCCCATTATTATTATGTGCCCCATTACCCATGTGTGTCTGTGCCTCCCCCCCTTCACCCATGTGTTCTTCTGACCCCCGCATTACACGATGTGTGGCCTGACAACAGAATGATTTGATGCATTAATGATTTTGTTTGATAGTTGTCCAATTAACATGATAGCAAGATGATTCATTGCTTAAGTTATCTCAAGGAACATTTCAGTGAGAATCCGATCAAAATCGGATCAGTAGTTCTCTAGTTTATCGCGAACATACATACATACATACAATTGTATTAATAGTTATATATATATATATATATATACACAAGTATACTATATATACAGTGCATCCGGAAAGTATTCACAGCGCTTCACTTTTTCCACATTTTGTTATGTTACAGCCTTATTCCAAAATGGAATAAAAAAAATTCCCCTCAAAATTCTACACACAATACCCCATAATGACAACATGAAGAAAGTTTTTTGATATTTTTGCAAATGTATTAAAAAAAAAAATCACATGTATATAAGTATTCACAGCCTTTGCCATGAAGCTCAAAATTGAGCTCAGGTGTATCCTATTTCTACTGATCACCCTTGCGATGGTCCTACAGCTTAATTGGGAGTCCACCTGTGGTAAATTCAGTTGACTGGACATGATTTGGAAAGGCACACACCTGTCTATATAAGGTCCCACACTTGACAGTGCATGTCTAAGCACAAACCAAGCGTGAAGTCAAAGGAATTGTCTGTAGACCTCCGAGACAGGATTGTCTCGAGGCACAAATCTGGGAAAGGGTATAGAAAAATATCTGCTGCTTTGAAGGTCCCAATGAGCACAGTGGCCTCCATCATCCATAAATGGAAGAAGTTCGGGACCACCAGGATTCTTCCTAGACCTGACCAGCCATCTAAACTGAGCGATCGGGGGAAAAGGGCCCTAGTCAGGGAGGTGACCAAGAACCCAATGGACAACCATCTCTGTAGCAATCCACCAATCAGGCCTGTATGATAGAGTGGCCAGACGGAAGCCACTCCTTAGTAAAAAGCACATGGCAGCCCGCCTGGAGTTTGCCAAAATGCACCTGAAGGACTCTCAGACCATGAGAAACAAACAAAATTTTCTGGTCTGATGAGACAAAGATTGAACTCTTTGGCATGAATGCCAGGCGTCATGTTTGGAGGAACCCAGGCACCGTACATCACCAGGCCAATACCATCCCTACAGTGAAGCATGGTGGTGGCAGCTGCACCCCTGGCAGTTTAGGGTGGGGGCAGGGGAGGGGTAAATTAATTATCCCGTCCCCTGTCTGCATTCTAAAAGTCGGGAATACCGCGGTTGGTCATGTGGCCACCGGCATCCCGACCGTCGACAAAACATATCACACCCGTGTGCGGTGTGTGTATATGTATGGTGCGGGTGTATTTTTTGTGTGTCTATGTGTGCAGTGTGTGTGTGTGTGTGTGTGTGTGTGTGTGTGTGTGTGTGTGTAGCCAATTAACATGAAAGCAAGATGATTCATAGCCTATGAACCTCCATAATTGCTCAGTCTCCAATTTGTAGCCTAATAGCATTTTTAAAATGTCCTCACACCATTTTTTTTTTATTTTGTTTGCCAATCCGCCAAGTAACATGCCATAGCGAGATGATTCATAGCCTATGTTACTTGGAGGATCTCAAGGAATATATCAGTGGAAACCCCAATTAAAATTGGTTCAATAGGACAGGTGGTATAGACGAGTACTGAGTATTCCAATCTCCTATCATACTATTACTCTATGATATGTTATTTGATGAACATGAATAATTCGACTTTGCTATTCTGGAAAATTATATATGAATGTAAATGTTCTAAACAACTGTGTGTATACCTCATATTGTAGTGTACTACTGTTTTGATTGTATTGTGAAGTGACGCATGAATAAATAAATGTTTAAAAAAAAATTGGTTCAATAGTTGTCAAGTTTATCCCACACATACAAATGAACAATTATAGATGTTGCATGAGGTAAAACTGCATTAGGCAAATGGACTTACACCCAACTATAAGTCCACTAATCAACTTCAGGTCACTAGAGAGCTTCCCATAATTTATATAATACATTCTGTTTACATAGTATTTGTTACACAAAGTGGGGTTTGTATGTTCTCCCTATGTCATGTGGGTTTCCTCCTGGTGGTCTGATTTCCTCTTAGAGCCCCAAAACATATTGGTAGAATAACTGAATTTGAAATTTGAACTAGCGTGTGGATACGTCCAAATGTGAAAATAATAAGAATTTACTTACCGATAATTCTATTTCTCATAGTCCGTAGTGGATGCTGGGGACTCCGAAAGGACCATGGGGAATAGCGGCTCCGCAGGAGACTGGGCACAAAGTAAAAGCTTTAGGACTACCTGGTGTGCACTGGCTCCTCCCCCCATGACCCTCCTCTAAGCCTCAGTTAGGATACTGTGCCCGGACGAGCGTACACAATAAGGAAGGATTTTGAATCCCGGGTAAGACTCATACCAGCCACACCAATCACACCGTATAACTTGTGATATGAAACCCAGTTAACAGCATGATAACAGAAGGAGCCTCTGAAAAGATGGCTCACAACAACAATAACCCGATTTTTGTAACAATAACTATGTACAAGTAATGCAGACAATCCGCACTTGGGATGGGCGCCCAGCATCCACTACGGACTATGAGAAATAGAATTATCGGTAAGTAAATTCTTATTTTCTCTAACGTCCTAGTGGATGCTGGGGACTCCGAAAGGACCATGGGGATTATACCAAAGCTCCCAAACGGGCGGGAGAGTGCGGATGACTCTGCAGCACCGAATGAGAGAACTCCAGGTCCTCCTCAGCCAGGGTATCAAATTTGTAGAATTTAGCAAACGTGTTTGCCCCTGACCAAGTAGCTGCTCGGCAAAGTTGTAAAGCCGAGACCCCTCGGGCAGCCGCCCAAGATGAGCCCACTTTCCGTGTGGAATGGGCTTTTACAGATTTTGGCTGTGGCAGGCCTGCCACAGAATGTGCAAGCTGAATTGTACTACAAATCCAACGAGCAATAGTCTGCTTAGAAGCAGGAGCACCCAGCTTGTTGGGTGCATACAGGATAAACAGCGAATCAGATTTTCTGACTCCAGCCGTCCTGGAAACATATATTTTCAGGGCCCTGACTACGTCCAGCAACTTGGAATCCTCCAAGTCCCTAGTAGCCGCAGGCACCACAATAGGCTGGTTTAAGTGAAATGCTGAAACCACCTTAGGAAGAAATTGAGGACGAGTCCTCAATTCTGCCCTGTCCGTATGAAAAATTAGGTAAGGGCTTTTATTGGATAAAGCCGCCAATTCTGAGACACGCCTGGCTGAAGCCAGGGCTAACAGCATTACCACTTTCCATGTGAGATATTTTAAGTCCACAGTGGTGAGTGGTTCAAACCAATGTGATTTTAGGAATCCCAAAACTACATTGAGATCCCAAGGTGCCACTGGAGGCACAAAAGGAGGCTGTATATGCAGTACTCCCTTGACAAACGTCTGAACTTCAGGAACAGAAGCCAGTTCTTTTTGGAAGAATATTGACAGGGCCGAAATTTGAACCTTAATGGACCCTAATTTGAGGCCCATAGACAGTCCTGTTTGCAGGAAATGCAGGAAACGACCCAGTTGAAATTCCTCTGTAGGGGCCTTCCTGGCCTCGCACCACGCAACATATTTACGCCAAATACGGTGATAATGTTGTATGGTTACATCCTTCCTGGCTTTGATCAGGGTAGGGATGACTTCCTCCGGAATGCCTTTTTCCTTCAGGATCCGGCGTTCAACCGCCATGCCGTCAAACGCAGCCGCGGTAAGTCTTGGAACAGACATGGTCCCTGCTGGAGCAGGTCCTTTCTTAGAGGTAGAGGCCACGGGTCTTTCGTGAGCATCTCTTGAATTTCCGGGTACCAAGTCCTTCTTGGCCAATCCGGAGCCACGAGTATAGTCTTTACTCCTCTCCTTCTTATGATTCTCAGTACTTTTGGTATGAGAGGAAGAGGAGGGAACACATACACTGACTGGTATACCCACGGTGTTACCAGAGCGTCCACAGCTATTGCCTGAGGGTCCCTTGACCTGGCGCAATATCTGTCCAGTTTTTTGTTGAGGCGGGACGCCATCATGTCCACCTTTGGTTTTTCCCAACGGTTCACAATCATGTGAAAGACTTCTGGGTGAAGTCCCCACTCCCCCGGGTGAAGATCGTGTCTGCTGAGGAAGTCTGCTTCCCAGTTGTCCACTCCCGGAATGAACACTGCTGACAGTGCTATCACATGATTCTCCGCCCAGCGAAGAATCCTTGCCACTTCCATCATTGCCCTCCTGCTTCTTGTGCCGCCCTGTCTGTTTACGTGGGCGACTGCCGTGATGTTGTCCGACTGGATCAACACCGGCTGACCCTGAAGCAGAGGTCTTGCCTGACTTAGGGCATTGTAAATGGCCCTTAGTTCCAGGATATTTATGTGAAGTGACGTTTCCATGCTTGACCACAAGCCCTGGAAATTTCTTCCCTGTGTGACTGCTCCCCAGCCTCTCAGGCTGGCATCCGTGGTCACCAGGACCCAATCCTGAATGCCGAATCTGCGGCCCTCTAGGAGATGAGCACTCTGTAACCACCACAGGAGAGACACCCTTGTCCTTGGAGACAGGGTTATCCGCTGATGCATTTGAAGATGCGATCCGGACCATTTGTCCAGCAGATCCCACTGAAAAGTTCTTGCGTGGAATCTGCCGAATGGAATCGCTTCGTAAGAAGCCACCATCTTTCCCAGGACCCTTGTGTATTGATGTACTGACACTTGGCCTGGTCTTAGGAGGTTCCTGACTAGGTCGGATAACTCCTTGGCTTTCTCCTCCGGGAGAAACACCTTTTTCTGTACTGTGTCCAGAATCATCCCTAGGAACAGCAGACGTGTCGTCGGAATCAGCTGCGATTTTGGAATATTTAGAATCCATCCGTGCTGTCGTAGTACTACTTGAGATAGTGCTACTCCGACCTCTAACTGTTCTCTGGACCTTGCCCTTATCAGGAGATCGTCCAAGTAAGGGATAATTAAGACGCCTTTTCTTCGAAGAAGAATCATCATTTCGGCCATTACCTTGGTAAAGACCCGGGGTGCCGTGGACAATCCAAACGGCAGCGTCTGAAACTGATAGTGACAGTTCTGTACCACAAACCTGAGGTACCCTTGGTGAGAAGGGCAAATTGGGACATGGAGGTAAGCATCCTTGATGTCCAGAGACACCATATAGTCCCCTTCTTCCAGGTTCGCTATCACTGCTCTGAGCGACTCCATCTTGAACTTGAACCTTTTTATGTAAGTGTTCAAGGATTTCAGATTTAAAATGGGTCTCACCGAGCCGTCCGGCTTCGGTACCACAAACAGCGTGGAATAATACCCCTTTCCCTGTTGTAGGAGGGGTACCTTGATTATCACCTGCTGGGAATACAGCTTGTGAATGGCTTCCAATACCGCCTCCCTGTCGGGGGGAGACGTTGGTAAAGCAGACTTCAGGAACCGGCGAGGGGGAGACGTCTCGAATTCCAATTTGTACCCCTGAGATACTACCTGCAGGATCCAGGGGTCCACTTGCGAGTGAGCCCACTGCGCGCTGAAATTCTTGAGACGGGCCCCCACCGTGCCTGAGTCCGCTTGTAAGGCCCCAGCGTCATGCTGAGGACTTGGCAGAAGCGGGGGAGAGCTTCTGTTTGTGGGAAGAGGCTGTTTGCGCAAGTCTTTTTCCCCTTCCTCTGCCCCGGGGCAGATATGAGTGGCCTTTTGCCCGCTTGCCCTTATGGGGACGAAAGGACTGAGCCTGAAAAGACGGTATCTTTTTCTGCTGCGAGGTGACTTGGGGTAAAAACTTGGATTTTCCAGCCGTTGCCGTGGCCACCAGGTCCGATAGACCGACCCCAAATAACTCCTCCCCTTTATACGGCAATACTTCCATATGCCGTTTGGAATCCGCATCCCCTGACCACTGTCGCGTCCATAATCCTCTTCTGGCAGAAATGGACATCGCACTTACTCTTGATGCCAGAGTGCAAATATCCCTCTGTGCATCTCGCATATATAGAAATGCATCCTTTAAATGCTCTATAGTCAATAATATATTGTCCCTGTCCAGGGTATCAATATTTTCAGTCAGGGAATCCGACCAAGCCACCCCAGCACTGCACATCCAGGCTGAGGCGATTGCTGGTCGCAGTATAATACCAGTATGTGTGTATATACTTTTAAGGATATTTTCCAGCTTCCTATCAGCTGGTTCCTTGAGGGCGGCCGTATCAGGAGACGGTAACGCCACTTGTTTTGATAAGCGTGTGAGCGCCTTATCTACGCTAGGGGGTGTTTCCCAACGCGCCCTAACCTCTGGCGGGAAAGGGTATAATGCCAATAATTTTTTAGAAATTAGCAGTTTTTTATCGGGGGAAACCCACGCTTCATCACACACCTCATTTAATTCATCTGATTCAGGAAAAACTACGGGTAGTTTTTTCACACCCCACATAATACCCTTTTTTGTGGTACTTGTAGTATCAGAAATGTTCAAAACCTCCTTCATTGCCGTGATCATGTAACGTGTGGCCCTACTGGAAAATACGTTTGTTTCCTCACCGTCGACACTGGAGTCAGTGTCCGTGTCAGTGTCTGTATCGACCTGAGGTAACGGGCGTTTTATAGCCCCTGACGGTGTTTGAGACGCCTGTACAGGTATTAACTGATTTGCCGGCTGTCTCATGTCGTCAACAGTCTTTTGTAAAGTGCCGACACTATCACGTAATTCTTTCCATAAGACCATCCAGTCAGGTGTCGACTCCCTAGGGGGTGACATCACTAACACAGGCAATTGCTCCGCCTCCACACCATTTTCCTCCTCATACATGTCGACACAGCGTACCGACACACAGCACACACACAGGGAATGCTCTGATAGAGGACAGGACCCCACTAGCCCTTTGGGGAGACAGAGGGAGAGTTTGCCAGCACACACCAGAGCGCTATATATATACAGGGATAACCTTATATAAGTGTTTTTCCCTAATATAGCTGCTGTATATATTAATATGCCAATTTAGTGCCCCCCCCTCTCTTGTTTTACCCTGTTTCTGTAGTGCAGGACTGCAGGGGAGAGTCAGGGAGCCTTCCTCCAACGGAGCTGTGAGGAAAAAATGGCGCTTGTGTGCTGAGGAGATAGGCTCCGCCCCTTTTTCGGCGACCTTTCTCCCGCTTTTTTGTGGAAAACTGGCAGGGGTTAAATACATCCATATAGCCCAGGAGCTATATGTGATGTATTTTTAGCCATTTAAGGTATTTTCATTGCGTCCCAGGGCGCCCCCCCCCCAGCGCCCTGCACCCTCAGTGACCGGAGTGTGAAGTGTGCTGAGAGCAATGGCGCACAGCTGCAGTGCTGTGCGCTACCTTATTGAAGAAAGGACGTCTTCTGCCGCCGATTTTCCGGACCTCTTCACTCTTCTGGCTCTGTAAGGGGGCCGGCGGCGCGGCTCCGGGACCCATCCATGGCTGGGCCTGTGATCGTCCCTCTGGAGCTAATGTCCAGTAGCCTAAGAAGCCCAATCCACTCTGCACGCAGGTGAGTTCGCTTCTTCTCCCCTTAGTCCCTCGATGCAGTGAGCCTGTTGCCAGCAGGTCTCACTGAAAATAAAAAAACCTATTTAAACTTTTACTCTAAGCATCTCAGTAGAGCCACCTAGATTGCACCCTTCTCGTTCGGGCACAAAATCTTAACTGAGGCTTGGAGGAGGGTCATAGGGGGAGGAGCCAGTGCACACCAGCTAGTCCTAAAGCTTTTACTTTGTGCCCAGTCTCCTGCGGAGCCGCTATTCCCCATGGTCCTTTCGGAGTCCCCAGCATCCACTAGGACGTTAGAGAAAGTGTATGTATGTCTGTGATAGATAAATTTGGGGCTAACATAGGAAAGTCATATGGCCCCCATACATCACTGGATGTGATTCCCCGACGGTCGGGATTTTTATATGTTTAGTATTCCCAATCCCTCATCCTGGCTGTTAGGGAATGAAGGCACTGATGTATAGTCAAGCTAAATTAGAATACCTCAGTGCCCATAATTCTCAATGTGGACGTGATCTGGACCAATTTATCAAGTACCAAAAGGCTGGCTTTCTGTGCTTGACTGTGATAGCTACAGTGTAGCGCCACCTGAATATGACATAGCATGTCTGGTCTTTGGGATATCATTATCAAAGAGGCGTCTTCTGTTCCCTCCTCAGCAGGCGCAATGCTCCTCCACTCCCTCCCGTCAGCAGGTCAGGACCCGGAAGTAAACTACTATGACTTTCCTAGGCTCTTATACTTTAGTAGCTGTCCTGCATGAGTATATTGTCAAATTGATACGGTAACTTTTCTGTTATTGATATGAATAGTGGCAATAATAGATTATACTTAATGGGTCATAAGTACACACCTTAGAATGAAAGTTCCACTTGAGCTAGAGCTGATGTAGATACATATTTAGTTTAAAGTGTTCTTGACTTGACACTGCTATATAAATATAGAGGAAAATTAACAAGTATTATGATAATTTTTATGTTATTATTAGCTGTCTTATGGTGAGGCTATATTTTCTGTATATGTTTGTATCTATATTACTTTGTTTTAAGAATTTGTTGTGTGGCATTTGATTTTTTTTTAATCTAATGAATAATAGTGCAAATAAATTCTGTTCAGTACTGGTTTTACCATATCCTAATCATAATTATCTAATTCTCTTAGCCAGTGGTTTTCAAACTGTGTGCCGTGGCACCCTGGGGTGCTTCAGGACACTTGCAGGGGTGCCTTGGATTGGTGGTCCAGGAACAATTCAAATTATTTATGGTCATTTTAATAGGCAAAACCAGTTCTGGTGGATGCCAATCATAAAATTTGCGGACAGGCAGAAGTGAATTCTGCCCCTCACCACATAACTGAACCTAAAGATGTCATATAAACACAATTTACCCAATTTTATATTTGTTCTGAATTTCTCAATAAGAAGCTTTTGGCCTAGGTGTGCCCTGCAAAAATTCTGATACTCTAGGGCGCCGTGATTCAAAAAAGTTTAAGAACCACTGTTCTAAGCATTAAATATAGACTACTATATGACAATTTAAATAAGAATTTACTCACCGGTAATTCTATTTCTCGTAGTCCGTAGTGGATGCTGGGACTCCGTAAGGACCATGGGGAATAGCGGCTCCGCAGGAGACTGGGCACAACTAAAAGAAAGCTTTAGACTAACTGGTGTGCACTGGCTCCTCCCACTATGACCCTCCTCCAGACTTCAGTTAGGATACTGTGCCCGGAAGAGCTGACACAATAAGGAAGGATTTTGAATCCCGGGTAAGACTCATACCAGCCACACCAATCACACCGTATAACTCGTGATACAATACCCAGTTAACAGTATGATAACAACTGAGCCTCTCAACAGATGGCTCAACAATAACCCTTTAGTTAAACAATAACTATATACAAGTATTGCAGACAATCCGCACTTGGGATGGGCGCCCAGCATCCACTACGGACTACGAGAAATAGAATTACCGGTGAGTAAATTCTTATTTTCTCTGACGTCCTAAGTGGATGCTGGGACTCCGTAAAGACCATGGGGATTATACCAAAGCTCCCAAACGGGCGGGAGAGTGCGGATGACTCTGCAGCACCGAATGGGCAAACTCTAGGTCCTCCTCAGCCAGGGTGTCAAACTTGTAGAATTTAGCAAATGTGTTTGACCCCGACCAAGTAGCTGCTCGGCAAAGTTGTAGAGCCGAGACCCCTCGGGCAGCCGCCCAAGAAGAGCCCACCTTCCTCGTGGAATGGGCTTTCACTGATTTAGGATGTGGCAGTCCAGCCGCAGAATGTGTAAGCTGAATCGTACTACAGATCCAGCGAGCAATAGTCTGCTTTGAAGCAGGTGCACCCAACTTGTTGGGCGCATACAGGATAAATAGCGAGTCAGTCTTTCTGACTCCAGCTGTCCTGGAAACATAAATTTTCAGGGCCCTGACTACGTCCAACAACTTGGAAGCCTCCAAGTCTTTAGTAGCCGCAGGCACCACGATAGGTTGGTTCAGATGAAAGGCTGATACCACCTTAGGGAGAAATTGGGGACGAGTCCTCAATTCTGCCCTATCCATATGGAAAATCAGATAAGGGCTTTTACATGACAAAGCCGTCAATTCTGATACACGCCTGGCCGAAGCCAAGGCCAACAACATGACCACTTTCCACGTGAGATACTTAAATTCCACGGTTTTAAGTGGCTCAAACCAATGTGACTTTAGGAAATCCAACACCACGTTGAGATCCCAAGGTGCCACTGGAGGCACAAAAGGGGGCTGAATATGCAGCACTCCCTTAACAAAAGTCTGAACTTCAGGTAGTGAAGCCAGTTCTCTCTGGAAGAAAATCGATAGAGCCGAAATCTGGACCTTAATGGAACCCAATTTTAGGCCCATAGTCACCCCTGACTGTAGGAAGTGCAGGAAACGGCCCAGCTGAAATTCCTCCGTTGGGGCCTTCCTGGCCTCACACCACGCAACATATTTTCGCCATATGCGGTGATAATGGTTTGCGGTTACTTCTTTCCTAGCTTTAATCAGCGTAGGAATGACTTCCTCCGGAATGCCCTTTTCCTTCAGGATCCGGTGTTCAACCGCCATGCCGTCAAACGCAGCCGCGGTAAGTCTTGGAACAGACAGGGCCCCTGCTGCAGCAGGTCCTGTCTGAGCGGCAGAGGCCATGGGTCCTCTGAGATCATTTCTTGAAGTTCCGGGTACCAAGCTCTTCTTGGCCAATCCGGAACAATGAGTATAGTTCTTACTCCTCTTCTCCTTATTATCCTCAGTACCTTTGGTATGAGAGGAAGAGGAGGGAACATATAAACCGACCGGTACACCCACGGTGTCACTAGAGCGTCCACAGCTATCGCCTGCGGGTCTCTTGACCTGGCGCAATATCTTTCTAGCTTTTTGTTTAGGCGGGACGCCATCATGTCCACCTGTGGCCTTTCCCAACGGTTTACAATCAGTTGGAAGACTTCTGGATGAAGTCCCCACTCTCCCGGGTGGAGGTCGTGCCTGCTGAGGAAGTCTGCTTCCCAGTTGTCCACTCCCGGAATGAACACTGCTGACAGTGCTAACACGTGATTTTCCGCCCATCGGAGAATCCTTGTGGCTTCTGCCATCGCCGTCCTGCTTCTCGTGCCGCCCTGTCGGTTTACATGGGCGACCGCCGTGATGTTGTCTGACTGGATCAGTACCGGCTGGTTTTGAAGCAGGGGTTTTGCCTAACTTAGGGCATTGTAAATGGCCCTCAGTTCCAGAATATTTATGTGTAGGGAAGTCTCCTGACTTGACCATAGTCCTTGGAAGTTTCTTCCCTGTGTGACTGCCCCTCAGCCTCGAAGGCTGGCATCCGTGGTCACCAGGACCCAGTCCTGTATGCCGAATCTGCGGCCCTCTTGAAGATGAGCACTTTGCAGCCACCACAGCAGAGACACCCTGGTCCATCTGAAGATGCGATCCGGACCACTTGTCCAACAGGTCCCACTGAAAGGTTCTTGCATGGAACCTGCCGAATGGAATTGCTTCGTAGGAAGCTACCATCTTACCCAGGATCCGCGTGCAGTGATGCACCGACACCTGTTTTGTTTTGGTTTTAGGAGGCCTCTGACTAGAGATGACAGCTCCTTGGCCTTCTCCTCCGGGAGAAACACTTTTTTCTGTTCTGTGTCCAGAACCATCCCCAGGAACAGTAGACGTGTCGTAGGGACCAGCTGTGACTTTGGAATATTTAGAATCCAGCCGTGCTGTTGTAGCACCTCCCGAGATAGTGCTACCCCGACTAACAACTGCTCCCTGGACCTCGCCTTTATCAGGAGATCGTCCAAGTACGGGATAATTAAAACTCCCTTCTTTCGAAGGAGTATCATCATATCGGCCATTACCTTGGTAAAGACCCTCGGAACCGTGGATAGACCGAACGGCAACGTCTGGAATTGGTAATGACAATCCTGTACCACAAATCTGAGGTACTCCTGGTGAGGATGGTAAATGGGGACATGCAGGTAAGCATCCTTGATGTCCAGTGATACCATGTAATCCCCCTCGTCCAGGCTTGCAATAACCGCCCTGAGCGATTCCATCTTGAACTTGAATTTTTTTATATATGTGTTCAAGGATATAAAATTTAAAATGGGTCTCACCGAACCGTCCGGTTTCGGTACCACAAACATTGTGGAATAGTAACCCCGTCCTTGTTGAAGTAGGGGCACCTTGACTATCACCTGCTGGGAATACAGCTTGTGAATTGCCTCTAGCACTGCCTCCCTGCCTGAGGGAGTTGTTGGCAAGGCAGATTTGAGGAAACGGCGGGGGGGAGACGTCTCAAATTCCAGCTTGTACCCTTGAGATACTACTTGAAAGATCCAGGGATCCACCCGTGAGCGAGCCCACTGATTGCTGAAATTTTTGAGACGGGCCCCCACCGTACCTGGCTCCACCTGTGGAGCCCCAGCGTCATGCGGTGGACTTAGAGGAAGCGTAGGAGGACTTTTGCTCCTGGGAACTGGCTGTATGCTGCAGCTTTTTCCCTCTACCTCTGCCTCTGGGCAGAAAGGACGCGCCTTTAACCCGCTTGCCCTTATGGGGCCGAAAGGACTGTACCTGATAATACGGTGCTTTCTTTGGCTGTGAGGGAACATGGGGTAAAAATGCAGACTTCCCAGCAGTTGCTGTGGAAACTAGGTCCGAGAGACCATCCCCGAACAACTCCTCACCTTTATAAGGCAAAACTTCCATGTGCCTTTTTGAGTCTGCATCACCTGTCCACTGCCGAGTCCATAACCCTCTCCTGGCAGAAATGGACATTGCACTTATTTTAGATGCCAGCCGGCAAATATCCCTCTGTGCATCTCTCATGTATAAGACTGCGTCTTTAATATGCTCTACGGTTAGCAATATAGTGTCCCTGTCTAGGGTATCAATATTTTCCGACAGGGAATCTGACCACGTAGCTGCAGCACTGCACATCCATGCTGAAGCAATAGCTGGTCTCAGTATAATACCTGTGTGTGTATATACAGACATCAGGATAGCCTCCTGCTTTCTATCAGCAGGTTCCTTTAGGGCGGCCGTATCCGGAGACGGTAGTGCCACCTTCTTTGACAAGCGTGTAAGCGCTTTATCCACCCTAGGGGATGTTTCCCAACGTGACCTATCCTCTGGCGGGAAAGGGTACGTCATTAGTAACCTTTTAGAAATTACTAGTTTCTTATCGAAGGAAGCCCACGCTTCTTCACACACTTCATTTAACTCCTCAGATGGAGGAAAAACTACTGGTAGTTCTTTTCTCTCCAAACATAATACCCTTTTTTGTGGTACCGGGGGTAACATCAGAAATGTGCAACACATTTTTCATTGCCTCAATCATGTAGCGTGTGGCCCTATTGGAAGTTACATTAGTCTCATCGTCGTCGACACTGGAGTCAGTATCCGTGTTGACATCTGTGTCTGCCATCTGAGGTAGCGGGTGTTTTAGAGCCCCTGATGGCTTTTGAGATGCCTGGGCAGGCACAGGCTGAGAAGCCGGCTGTCCCATATTTGGTATGTCGTCAAACCTTTTATGTAAGGAGTCGACACTGTCACGTAGTTCCTTCCACATAACCATCCACTCAGGTGTCGGCCCCGCAGGGGGTGACATCACATTTATAGGCATCTACTCCGCCTCCACATAAGCCTCCTCATCAAACATGTCGACACAGCCATACCGACACACCGCACACACACAGGGAATGCTCTGACAGAGGACAGGACCCCACAAAGCCCTTTGGGAAGACAGAGAGAGAGTATGCCAGCACACACCAGAGCGCTATAATAATACAGGGATTAACTGAATTATTTCCCCTTAAAGCTGCTATAGAAGTTATACTGCGCCTAAATTTAGTGCCCCCCCTCTCTTTTTTACCCTTTGTAGCTTTATACTGCAGGGGAGAGCCTGGGAGCGATCCTTCCAGCGGAGCTGTGAGGGAGAAATGGCGCCAGTGTGCTGAGGGAGTTAGCCCCGCCCCTTTTCCGGCGGACTTCTCCCGCTTTTTTCAGGAATTCTGGCAGGGGTAATTTATCACATATATAGCCTCTGGGACTATATATTGTGATGATTTGCCAGCCAAGGTGTTTATATTGCTGCTCAGGGAGCCCCCCCCCCCCAGCGCCCTGCACCCATCAGTGACCAAAGTGTGAGGTGTGCATGAGGAGCAATGGCGCACAGCTGCAGTGCTGTGCGCTACCTTGTTGAAGACCGAGGTCTTCTGCCGCCGATTTTCCGGACCACTTCTTGCTTCTGGCTCTGTAAGGGGGACGGCGGCGCGGCTCCGGGACCGAACGATCGAGGTCTGGTCCTGTGTTCGATCCCTCTGGAGCTAATGGTGTCCAGTAGCCTAAGAAGCCCAAACTATCTCCAGTCAGGTAGGTTCGCTTCTTCTCCCCTTAGTCCCTCGTAGCAGTGAGTCTGTTGCCAGCAGATCTCACTGAAAATAAAAAAACCTAAATATACTTTCTCTTCTAGGAGCTCAGGAGAGCCCCTAGTGTGCATCCAGCTCAGCCGGGCACAAGATTCTAACTGAGGTCTGGAGGAGGGTCATAGTGGGAGGAGCCAGTGCACACCAGTTAGTCTAAAGCTTTCTTTTAGTTGTGCCCAGTCTCCTGCGGAGCCGCTATTCCCCATGGTCCTTACGGAGTCCCAGCATCCACTTAGGACGTCAGAGAAAAGTAATTTGACAAATTGCATCATCCCAATATTCCGTAGACATCCGAATGCGACTGTAATTCAATCAATGTTTTATGTGGCACTTTAACCAGAGTCCCATTACTCTGTAACTTGGTGCTCGCCCAGGGATCATCAAGTGCTTTTACTGTATCTATTAATATATAACTGTGCATGATGGTACTAATAGGAATTAATTCACTTGGTGGAGCTTACTTGGAAGACATTGTTGGCAATACTGTAGCTAAATGTCTTCTATCTGCCTCTGTTATGTGCAGAAAGCAATACAAAGCTGCCATGACATATACATGTTTAGCTAAAACTGCATTCAATAATCTGGTATAATAAGAAAGTCATACAATATACAGTACGTGACTAAGAGGTCTATTTACTAAGCCTTGGATGGAGATAAAGTGAACGGAGATAAAGTACCAGCCAATCAGCTCCTGTCATTTTTCAAACCAAACCTGTGACATGACAGTTAGGTGCTGATTGGCTGATACTTTATCTCTGTTCACTTTATCGCCATCCAAGGCTTAGTAAATAGGCCCCATAGTTAGAAAACAATAAAACAGACTGAAGGGTAGCTGTCTCAAGCCTTGGAAAGAGATAAAGTGATGAAAGAAGCGGATATACCTCCACAGAGCCGGCCCTAACCAATATGATGGCTTAGGCAAGATTTTGGCTGGTGCCCCCTTTATGCCAACCTTTATTAATGCCCTTATACACATAATGTCCCTTACACATATGCCGCACATTATTAATGCATTCATACACATGACACACATAATGCCCCTTACACATATGCCGAACACTACTGCACAACCAACCACCCGCACACAGAAATCACATGGCCGCCAACACTGTGACCTTTGCCTCGTTTGGATACATACTGTGTCCTCAAGCAGCTTCTGCTGATTAAAATAATATTTGTTGTGCCTGTATTGTGTTTGCGACTGTGGCTGTATCTGCATACGAAATGCTACATTACAGTAATTTCCAGGAATACACTGTAATGTAGCATTTCAAATGCAGATTCAGCCGCAGTCACACACAGAATATAGGCATGCTGCATGTAATTTTAATCAGCAGAAGCTGCTTGTGCCCCATGGCATATCAAATGCCCTAGGCATTTGCCTAGTTTGCCTATGCCGGCTCTGTATCTCCACTTGACAATTATAGAATGGAAATGTAACAACAGTGGCATACAATGTTTATGAATACTACACTACACATTACTGAGGGCAGCAGATATTCTGGAGGCCTCCAACATTTTTCATTAAATTATTAGTCATATATAAAATGTCATCACTGAAAAAAAAAAAATATCCCAGTTATAGGAAACAGTTGAAAATCTGGTCCATGAACCTTCTATACCGATTACCTTATCATCTATACTCTTGCTTAGGGTCCAGTAAACACAAACAGGGCAACTCATTTGGCAACTCAGCTGTGATGCAAAGTTCTGGAACAGGACATCATGGGCACCAGCAATATTACTCAATAGATGTTTAGCTATTATAATAAGCAGAAATGTGTGTGACCAAACATTGCAGTGATGTTCAGAGGCGCACTGCCTAAGACTGAATTGCCCCTGAGTTTCCCACAATACCCTAACCCATTTTTATGTTTTGTCTTTTTGAAAAATGTAGAGGTGCCCCAAACTAGTAAGTTGCCTAGGAATCCAGTAGGTCTCTAAAACGTGGGCCCAGTAAGTTGCCTAGGAAACCATGGGGTTTCTAAAACTTGGGACTAGAGGAAAAGCATCTCTGCCCTGCCCACACACTGGTCTAAACCAGGGGCATAGCCAGAAATTTGTGGGCCCCATAGCAATATTTTGAAGGGGCCCCTGTCTAAATGCTTCTAGAGGTGCACCTATCTGCAGCAGTTGTAAATTGTATGCCCCGTGATAGTACGCTAGTTGATTTTCTGAGCCATAGTAGAGCCTTAATTAATGTTATGCCCCATAGTAGTGCACTAGTTTATTTTATGAATCATATGCCCCATAGTAATGCCCTGTTTAACATTATGTCACACTGTAGAGCTGCCAGTACACATTATGTATCACAGTATCCCCAATTCTCATTATGACATACAGTGCCCCAGTTCATATTATGCCCCATTACAGTGCCTCCACTTGATATTGTGCCACATTACAGTGCCCACAGTTCATATTATGTAACAGTATAATGCCCTTCAGTTCATTTTATACCACATCACAATGATCAAGGCCATGGGCATAACTAGATATATTGTAGGCACAAAGGCAAAAGTTTGTAAGGGCCCTTATGTATCTACTGATGTAAAATGTATATAGCACATGTAACTGTGACAGAGAAGGTGAAGGTGGACCCCTTTCAGCTCT
Organism: Pseudophryne corroboree; assembly: GCF_028390025.1. Lineage (NCBI taxonomy): Eukaryota > Metazoa > Chordata > Amphibia > Anura > Myobatrachidae > Pseudophryne > Pseudophryne corroboree. The sequence goes on along the minus strand of NC_086454.1, from coordinate 122,086,204 downwards.
GGGCCCCTTAGTAGCTGCACTCCCTGCACCTATGGTAGCTACTCCCATCTACATAACACATGTAACTGTGGTAGGGAAGGTGAAGGTGGACCCCTTTCAGCTCTGGGCCCCTTAGTAGCTGCACTCCCTGCACCTATGGTAGCTACTCCCATCTACATAACACATGTAACTGTGGTAGGGAAGGTGAAGGTGGACCCCTCTCAGCTCTGGGCCCCTCAGTAGCTGCACTCCCTGCACCTATGGTAGCTACTCCCATCTACATAACACATGTAACTGTGGTAGGGAAGGTGAAGGTGGACCCCTTTCAGCTCTGGGCCCCTTAGTAGCTGCACTCCCTGCACCTATGGTAGCTACTCCCATCTACATAACACATGTAACTGTGGTAGGGAAGGTGAAGGTGGACCCCTCTCAGCTCTGGGCCCCTCAGTAGCTGCACTCCCTGCACCTATGGTAGCTACTCCCATCTACATAACACATGTAACTGTGGTAGGGAAGGTGAAGGTGGACCCCTCTCAGCTCTGGGCCCCTCAGTAGCTGCACTCCCTGCACCTATGGTAGCTACTCCCATCTACATAACACATGTAACTGTGGTAGGGAAGGTGAAGGTGGACCCCTCTCAGCTCTGGGCCCCTCAGTAGCTGCACTCCCTGCACCTATGGTAGCTACTCCCATCTACATAACACATGTAACTGTGACAGGGAAGGTGAAGGTGGACCCATCTCAGCTCTGGGCCCCTCAGTAGCTGCACTCCCTGCACCTATGGTAGCTACTCCTGTCTACATAACACATGTAACTGTGACAGGGAAGGTGGGCCACTTTCAATTCTGGGCATCGTAGCAGCTGCACTGCCTGCACCTGTGGTGGCTACACCCTTGGTCTAAACTCATGGATACATTTTAACTAATGCAACCACTACAAGAAACCATGATTTCATAACCAAGTTAATACAAAGAGCTATAAAACATGTACTTAGATAACAATACTGCAGTAAAAAGAAACATACATTCATGTTTAGACTCAGATAAGTGAGACATTACAAGCGATGCTTTTTCCTAGTGTCTAGATTATCATTTAGAGGACACCTCCCAGAGGCTGTAATTTCACAGCTGCAGTATAAAAGCAGCCTCATTTAGTGTGCAGTCACAATATGATGGCCAAGCATACTGAAATCCAGCTCACCTCACATTACTTTGTCTGAGAATACTAATAAGAAGCCATTACCCACGGATGTGTCAGAAGGACCTGCATGTCAAACACTAGGTGCTGCAAATCATCCAGCACATGCAGGGTTTGTGTTGTTATGCAGCCGTCTGTAAACCGCAGCTACCGCAAAGTCACCTCTGCCAGTGCCCTTCCCCCTACCAGGGATGCTTCATAACTTAGCTAACACTGCCAGGGCTAGGCAGTCCTTGATGATTAGTATGTGGCACTGGTTTGGAAAGCTATAGGAAGGGAAGCTTAATCAGTCTTGTTTATAGAGTTTTTACTATTTTGTTTTGTACACTAACTGGTCACTGTTCAATCATATGTTTGATCTAAACTGACAGTAAAATCAACATTGCAGTGAAGGCTCTTGAAGACTACTTAAAGTAATAGCTTGCATGTCAGTATTCCTAGTTTAAAAAAAAATAGACTCCAGCTTACTAATATTTGCAGTTATTTATAGAATACTAAACATTAATCCTTCTTATATTATCATAAAAGATAAAACATCTAAGTTTGCTTTTTCTCTTGCATTAACATTTTCAGCATATTCTACCCATGGTAGGTGATAATGTTATTCATATTTTGCACTTTGCAATCTTTATAAAATGTTCCCCATGTTTGGACAGACGTAGGAAACACTTTGCAACAGTGGATGATGAGCAAGAATAATCAGGCAATCTGTGGACTATTGGAACAGCATTGTGTTGCTCAAGCCTAGTAAATATGATATAGTTACTAATCTTAGCATAATAATATGATGAAATCATTAAATAAAATGTCAAACTATGTTCTAATAATATAATGTGTATGTGTGTGAAATGCTATTAATGCATATAATAATATTACTAATGTAACTAAGGGTACTATATGCTATCAGTAAATCAGATATAAATAAATGCAGTACCTTTCTGCAGCTCAAAGGATGCTCTGCAGGGACCAGCCTGGGAGTTTCCCACAATGCCTCACTCTCCACTGCAGGGAAGAGTGGGGGCAGAGAGGACGGATTATCCAATCACGTACTAGGAAGAAAGGCCGTTTGGAACGTACCATTACAGAGAGGCCGTGGGGGAGAGATATCACATTTCTTTTGTTCAGATGAAACCGAGAGAAAAGCAAGAATCATTATCGGGTGGAAATACATTAAACAGTTTCTAAAGCACGATAAACCCACTAGTCGGCAGTTACATTAAGGTGATAAAGTCACCCTTTTTCCTCAAAATGGACGTGACCTTGTCAGTGTACAAGGGGAAAGAAAGCATGACTCAGGATTAGTGATGTCAGCCTACGTCACGGCCTCCATGGCAACCGTTGCTAAGTGATAGAATTTACTAGGCCCAGACTCAGTGCGTGCGACCACACCGGTAACGTCACGTACGGCAGCAGCGTGACAGCCTGACATAGAAAATACATGTTGCAGGGCGGCTTTAATAATTCTGCATCCCGGCACAAAGATTGGGGAAAAAATTAAAATCATACAGTTTGCATAAAAGTGCAAACATGGAACTGGCTTGCAGTGTATTGTGCTGAAGCACCAAAATAATTAAACTATTAAAAATTAATTCTACAAAATGATTATATTCTATTGTATGGTGTCCTTATATCCACTTAAGCATACATCCCAGCTTTTTGAAAGTCCAAAGAGGAACAATGGCATGCACGTCCAAAAAGGGCGTGGTCTATGTGAATGGGGGCGTGGCCTTGCGGCAGAGCCTCGGTCGCGAGTCATGACCCCTTTTGCCGTCACTCTCCCTCTGTCACCTGTGAATAAACGCTGTGCTCGGTGTCCCTGGCACCCTAGAGAAAAAATAAAAAAATTATTTGATAGCTCTTTACCATCGATGGCATGAAACCATCTGGTACTTCCCCATCGATGGTAAATAGACTATCGATTATGAATCATCGATGGTCGATGGCCGTCCTTACGCTGCTCGCAGAGCAGCAGTGACAGGAGCCTCCCAACTGCCCTACCCCCCCCACCCCCACCGCGGGACACTGGGACAGTCCCAAAAAAAACGGGACTGTCCTGTGAAAATCGGGACATTTGGGAGGTATGATTTAAATGTACCAGTCACCTGCCTTATATAATATAATAATTAGTGATGAGCGGGTTCGGTTCCTCGGAATCCGAACCCCCCCGAACTTCACCCATTTTACACGGTTCCGAGGCAGATTCAAATCTTCCCGCCTTGCTCGGTTAACCCGAGCGCGCCCGAACATCATCCCGCTGTCGTATTCTCGCGAGATTCGTATTCTATATAAGGAGCCGCGCGTCGCCGCCATTTTCACTCGTGCATTGGAGATGATAGGCAGAGCCGGCCTTAGGCATAGGCAAACTAGGCAAATGCCTAGGGCATTTCGTATGCTTAGGGGCACCAGCAGCTTCTGCTGATTAAAATGATATGTGGCATGCCTATATTCTGTGTGTGACTGCGGCTGTATCTGCATACGAAATGTGTATTCCTGGAAATTACTGTAATGTAGCATTTCGTATGCAGATACAGCAGCAGTTGCACAAAGAATATAGGCATGCTGCATATCATTTTAATCAGCAGAAGCTGCTTGTGCATCCTAACCACATAGTACTGCAAATAAGATGCATTTTCATAACCAAAAGGCGCTCCGACGTTAGCAGAGCTGCCAGCTGACTCATGCCAGGCATCTCCTGCAGAACTAGCGGCGGTGCTAGGGGGCACCAGCCAAAATCTTGCCTAGGGCATCATATTGGTTATGACCGGCTATGATGATAGGGAGAGGACGTGCAGCGTTCTCTCAGTTGTGTTCAGTGTGCTGCAAATATCTGTGCTCAGTGTGCTGCAAATATCTGTGCTCAGTGTGCTTGCAAATATCTGTGCTCAGTGTGCTGAAAATATCTACGTTCTCTGCCTGAAAAACGCTCCATATCTGTGCTCAGTGTGCTGCAAATATCTGTGCTCAGTGTGCTTTATTGTGGGGACTGGGGACCACCAGTATTATATAGTAGGAGGACAGTGCAGAGTTTTGCTGACCAGTGACCACCAGTATTATACATTCTCTGCCTGAAAAACGCTCCATATCTGTGCTGCATTGTAGTATATAGTAGGAGGACAGTGCAGAATTTTGCTGACCAGTGACCACCAGTATTATATCAGTATGGTACAGTAGTCCACTGCTCTACCTACCTCTGTGTCGTCAAGTATACTATCCATCCATACCTGTGGTGCATTTTAGTTGTTGTGCGCAGTAGTAGGAGGACAGTGCATAATTTTGCTGACCACCAGTATATAATATATAACAGTACGGTACAGTAGTCCACTGCTCTACCTACCTCTGTGTCGTCAAGTATACTATCCATCCATACCTGTGGTGCATTTTAGTTGTTGTGCGCAGTAGTAGGAGGACAGTGCATAATTTTGCTGACCACCAGTATATAATATATAGCAGTACGGTACAGTAGGCCACTGCTCTACCTACCTCTGTGTAGTCAAGTATACTATCCATCCATACCTGTGGTGCATTTTAGTTGTTGTGCGCAGTAGTAGGAGGACAGTGCATAATTTTGCTGACCACCAGTAGGAGAGAGAATTGACTGCATAGGAAAGGAATGAGTTAAACATCTTGTGAGGGGTGGATCTAGCTGGAAGGAAAGTACAGCCCTTGGAAAAAGGGGAGGGTTAGTATATATAGGGAAGGATAGGCCATTTTGTTTCTCTCTTGTTGGTGAATTGCCTACCTTGGTGTGGGTGAGTGCTGCATAGCAGGCTTCCCAATTTTGAGTGCATTCCCAGTGATTTTTAACTGCGAGCTCTCCCCTGCATTCCTCTATATTACACCATGACTACCCGCCCTCGTCGTTCCGCCGGGATCCCAGCTCGGTACCGCGCATCTGGCGGTGGGGCTGGGCCCGGGGAAGGGGTGGCTGGCCTGGGGGACGGGGCCCCGTCCCCTGGTGCCTCCACAGGCTCGGGCAGGGACGCAGGGCGGCGGACCGGGTCAGCCATGCCGCTGGGGGCCAGGCCGGCTTTGCCGGAAGGGCGCGAGCAGCGGGGTAGGCCGGAGGTCCGGGCAGGCCGCCCGGGGGTGGAAGGGCGGCAGCCCTCACCTCCGAGCGCGGCAGAAGAGGTGCTGGTGTCGGGCGATCGCGGGCGCGCGCATGCACGCGGCGGTGGGCGCCCGTCGGTGGAGCCGCACTTGGCTCCCATTATGTCCCCCTCGCCGAGGCAGTGTGGAGGGGCCAGGCGGGAGACGGCTGCGAGCCGCGCGAGGTCTGTCGCTGGGCCTCGCGCGGCAGTTCAACAGGAGGATGCAGCCGGGAGCTCGCGGGCGGGAAGAGGCGGGACGCGCGAACGAGGTGCGCACGCACCCACGCTCGCTTCCGGCGGCACCGTTCGCGCACGAGAGCGCGCAGCGGCGCCGCCAGCCTCCCTGTCTCCCCAACTCGCTTCCCTGCAGCCGGAGTCTGGCGGGAGGGCGGGGGGGGGGGGAGGGGAGGCAGCGCTCCGCATGTTGGCAGCAGGGCAGTGCATACAAGGGGGATTGTTAGTGGGGACCACGGGGATTTAGCGGCGCAAAGAGTCGGGGCGCGCGCACGAGGTGCGCGCGAGCCCGTGCTCACGGCAGGCGGCGCCGTTCGCGCACGTGCGCGCGCAGCGGCGCCGCACGTCTCTCTGTCTCCCCAGCTCACTCCCCTGGAGCCGGAATCCAGCGGCTTGCGGGGGAGGAGGGGGGACAGGGAATGGGTTAGTGGCCGCAGGGCTGCTGCGGCCGCTAACCGGTCTCGCCGCAGCTCCCTCCCAGCGGGCGGAGTTGGCTCCGGTCTGCAAGGGGAGGGGGCGAGTGTAGGTTCAGAAAGCGAGGGCAGCGCGGGCACCGACAGCCAGCCCCCCGATAGAGGCGGAGTTTGGTGGGGGACTGGTTCGCAGTCGGTCAGGGGCGCCCTCTTTCCCCCGCCAGGACAGACGGGACGGCAGACGTTGGGGTCCCAGTTGACGCTTGTAGGGCGTCATGCGGGTAGGCGCGCGCGGGCCCCGGCTGGGGGTCCCTCGGTATCCGGCGCCGGGTTTTGGGGCGGTCAGGACCCCTCCGGAACGCTGGCGTCGGCATTGGCCACGGTGGTGGCGGCATTAGGGCCGTTGGCCGCGGCTGCATCCCCGGGGGTAGCTGCAAGCTCCAGCATGCCGGCAGTGGCAGGTGGGTCCGGTGTGCGGGCGGCGCAGCGAGTTGCCCGCGCTTGCCGGGAGCTCGGGGCGGCCGCCGCGGACCTGGATCATTGCCCGGGACAGGACGGGCAGGGACGCGCGGCGGAGATGCCCTCCTCACGAGTTGCTCGGCATGCGCCGCGAGTGCTTTTTGGGTCCTTCACTCCTTTCTCTTCTGCAGGGGATCGCGGTGAAGTGGAGATGGCGGAGTCCGAGGAAGAAGACGTCGGTTTTGCCACGCCGGAGGATTCCGTGTCGGGGCAGTCGACGATATCAGGTGAGGTGGTACAGTCGGTATCGGGCTCCTCCACGAGCTCTAGTTCTCGCAGCTTTTCCTCTTCCTCCTCTTCCTCTTCTCTGTCGTCGCCGGCGTCCGAAGTCAGTAGTACGACTAGGGCGAAGAAGCATGCGACGAAATTCGCCAAAGGGCGGCGGGGCAGCAGAATAGGCGGAAGAGGCGCAAGCGGCTTAGTGAGGAAGCTCGCAGGGCCAAGAAACGCCGCGATTTGCCAGGGGTGGTGCGCTGCGACTACACTGCCGTTATGCGGGGGCTGAGGGATAGCTGCCATAGGAAGATTCGCAGGGGGGACTTCGTGGATGTGTTCGTCTTGACAAAGGATGCGAAGAAGGAGTATAAGTCGGCGGCAGCAAAGAAGGGCATCGGGGCCGAGGCCTTCCGTACCTTCGACAACTGGCTGGCCGGTTTTTGGGTCTTCGCGGCTTGTTACATGGAAGATAGGCCGGACGAGCACATGAACATCATTCGGTACCTGCATCTCATACACGACATGCAGCGCACATCTTCGGGCTCTAAGTGGCGTAGGTATGACCAGGAGTTCAGGGAGAAGCAGGACGGGTTACAGGTCATGGACTTTGGGTGCAAGGACGTGGAAGTCTGGCTCAAAGTCACTCGGGCTTCGCAACAGGCTAAGGAGCCCCGGAACGCGGGAGCGGACGGGCACCGTGCAGGGTCGTCCGCCCACGGGTCCGGCGTGGACGGCGGATCGGCCAAGCCAGGTAGGTCGGCCGTCTGTCACGCAGAGCCGGCCCTAACCAATATGATGCCCTAGGCAAGATTTTGGCTGGTGCCCCCTAGCACCGCCACTGGTTCTGCAGGAGATGCCTGGCATGAGTCAGCTGGCAGCTCTGCTAACGTCGGGCGCCTTTTGTTTATGAAAATGCATCATATTATTTGCATTACTATGTGGCTAGGATGCACAAGCAGCTTCTGCTGATTAAAATGATATGCAGCATGCCTATATTCTGTGTGCAATTGCGGCTGTATCTGCATATGAAATGCTATAGTACAGTGATTTTCAGGAATACACTGTAACATAGCATTTCGTATGCAGATACAGCCGCAGTCACACACAGAATATAGGCATGCCGCATATCATTTTAATCAGCAGAAGCTGCTGGTGCCCCTAAGCATACCAAATGCCCTAGGCAATTGCCTAGTTTGCCTATGCCTAAGGCCGGCTCTGCGTCCGTGCAGGGGGGCAAGCCGGCTCAAAAGGAAAATGTTTCGCGTTTAACAACGCGGCCTGTTCCTTCGGCAAGCAGTGTCGTTTTCGACACTTGTGCTTGCAATGTGGCGGATCCCACCCAGCCTCCTCCTGCTTCAAAGGCAGTCGTCAGGGTGCCAGGGGTAAGCAAACTTACCCAAGACAGGCCGCGGGCGGGAGCGCTCCGCAGAGCTCCAACGCCAATTAAGTTGGATACGATGGGCAAGTGGTTGGATTGGTATCCAAATAGGGCGGATGCGAAATTTCTGTTTTCCGGTTTTCGTTTTGGTTTCCGCTTGCCTGTTGCGAGCGAGGTGTCGGTTCGGGCCCAGCGGAACCTCCAGTCTGCCCGAGCCTTGCCGTTGGTGCTGCGGGAGAAAGTGGATAAGGAGGTCAGGTTGGGCAGGATGGAGGGACCGTTTATTTCACCCCCGGTGGATGGTTTGGTCATCTCCCCAGTGGGGGTGGTTCCCAAGAAGACTCCAGGCGCTTTTCGGCTCATTCAGCATCTTTCTTACCCGTCGGGGGCGTCAATCAATGACGCGATACCGCCGGCTCAGTGCTCGGTGGTGTATCAGTCGTTTGACGAGGCGTTGGAGCTGGTCCGCAGTTACGGGACTGGGGCCCTCATGGCTAAGATTGATGTTGAGTCCGCCTTTCGGTTACATCCGGACTCATTCCGTTTTATGGGTTTTCGGATAGGAGCGGAGTATTTCATCGACAAATGTTTGCCTATGGGATGTTCTGTTTCATGCTCGTTTTTCTAACGGTTTAGCACGTTTCTACATTGGTGCGTGGAGTCTTCGTCAGGGGGTCACGGGGTCGCCCATTACCTCGATGACTTCCTGTGTGCGGGTCCGGCAAATTCTTCACGGTGCGGCGACTTGCTTTTCAGCATCCGAGCTCTGTTTTTCCACTTCGGCGTTCCCGTGGCCGAGGATAAAACAGAGGGACCGGCCTCCTGTTTGTCCTTTTTGGGGATTGAGATTGACACTGTGGCAGGATCGTGTCGGCTGCCTCGGGACAAGGTGGTGAAGCTCCGCGACGCTATTTGCCGGTTCGAGGGGTCGCGTAAGGTCACGCTGCGGCAGGCGCAGTCCTTGCTGGGCATGTTGAACTTTGCTTGTCGGGTAATCCCGATGGGCAGGGTTTTCTGCAGGAAGCTAGAAAGGGCGACTGCGGGGTGTGCCAGACCACACCATTTCGTGCGATTGTCCTCCGAGATTAAGAGGGATTTGGCCGTATGGGCCTCGTTCCTGGAGGACTTCCACGGGGTGTGTATATGGCAGGCGCCAACGGTGGACAGCGCTAGGTTGCAGCTGTTCACCGACGCAGCGGGTGCCTCAGGATTCGGTTGCTATCTGGAGGGATCTTGGTGCGTGGCCTCATGGCCGGCGGAGTGGCATCGCGAAGGTTTAACTAAGGACCTTTTGCTTCTGGAGTTTTTTCCCATTATGGTGGCGCTGGAGGTCTGGGGCGATCGGCTGGCTCATCGCAGCATCTTGTTTAGATGTGACAATCTGGGCGTGGTGCATGCGATAAATAACCAGAGGGCGAAGTCGCTGGTGGTTCTGAGGGTGCTGGGGCAGTTGCTATTGACATGCCTACGTAGGAACTTGTGGTTCCGCGCGCAGCATGTACCTGGTCTGGAGAACGGGATTGCCGACGCTTTGTCGCGAGGGCAGTGGGAAAGGTTTTGGTTGTTGGCACCCGAGGCCGACGAACATGGTTTTCATTGTCCCGGTTATGTTTGGCAGATGATCGGGCCGGACTGGAGGGTCTAGCATTGCGGTCAGTCGCGCCAACCACGCTTAAGGCTTACGGACAAGCTTGGAGCGAGTGGGAGGGGTTTGTTCGAGGACGAAATCAGCAAGGTAAGAGCGGGCATCGGATGATGCTTTCTTTTATTTGGCAGCTGTATGTTTCGGGTAGGTCCAGAGCAGTGGTATCCCGGTACTTGGCTGGCATTTCGTTTTTCAGCAGAATAGAAGGCGTCCCTTACGTGACAAAAAGCGGGATTCTGCTGAAGGCGATGAAAGGATGGGCGCGAGTCGCGCCGACGCCACCTGACAGGAGGCGGCCCATTGATGCGGCTTTGTTGCCGGCTGTCATCAGGGCGGTTGGAGGCGTCGTCCATGTTTGAGTCGCTGTTGTTCAGTTTGGCGTTCTCAATGGCCTACCACGGGGCCTTTAGGGTTTCGGTATTGGTAGCGCCTTCTAAGCGAGCAGATTCGCGCATGCTGGTCGGGGACGTGGTGGTGGGTGAGAGGTCCTTGCTATGCAGATTGCGTCGCTCTAAGACGGACCAAGTGGGGAGAGGTCGATGGGTCACCTTGGTTCCGGCACTTGAGGAGAGCATTTGCCCAGTAAGGTTGGCAGTGCAATATGAGGCAGTACGGCCCGACGGTCGGGGGTCATGGCTGCTGCATTATGATGGGCTGCCGGTGACGAAGTATCAATTTAGTTGGATGCTGGGGCGCTGTCTGGCGAGCTTGGGCCTTCCACACGCTGCGTTCGGGACGCATTCCTTCCGCATAGGGGCTGCGACGTCGGCTGCGGCGGCGGGATTTTCCATGGCTGATATCCCCCCCCCCCCCGTTTATTTTCTTATTTTAATTTGATTTTTCCCATTGTGTGTTTATGTTCTGCTTCAAATTGGCTAGAAGCTTGTGCAGATCGGCTAGGCCGTGACTTCTACAACAACTAAAATTAAAATTTTCTTTTTTGGCAGATCCTTCAGGTTAATGCATTTAATAAACGATGGTATTAGACAATTAGTAACCAATTTTAACCCCTTTTCCTCCTCTTCAGGTTGGTTTGAAGATGACTTGTCTATTTGGGTGGTTGGCCACTCTTATGTGTATTGGGCCGCCAAGTTTTTGGCCTCGGAGGGGGCTAAAATGTTTCCTAGGGCTCAAGGAGTTCGTTGGCTTGGTTGGCGAGGGATGATGTGGACGGATTTGAGGAGTAGACTAGTCAGTCAGGCCAGCAAGCATGGAGTCCCTAGGGTGTTGGTTGTCCATTTAGGTGGCAACGACCTGGGAAAGAGGGCATCTTTGGAGATGCAGTGGGCCATGATACAGAATCTGGCAATTGTGGCCGCAGCATGGACCAATTGTGTATTGGTGTTCTCCTTGATGGTGCCAAGGTTGAGTTGGCGAGGTGTGGCGGACGGTCGCCTGATTGATGAGGCCAGAAAGAAGGTGAATGGGGCGGTGGCGAAGTGGGTGCTGTCCCACGGAGGCAAGGTAGTTCGCCACCCTAGGATTCGGTTCCGAGACAGTCACCTTTTTCGGCCTGATGGTGTGCATCTATCCAATGAGGGGATGATGCTTTTTCTGGAGGATCTGTTCCTAGTGTTGCAGGAGTTAGGGTGAGGTTATGGTGGCAGTGCGAAGACTCTGGGGAGGAGTCTTTCGCTGTTGGCAGAAAAGAACGGCAGTTTGTAGTTGTATGGTAAGCTGTAGTGATTTACAGTTTGATGTGGTTTAGGTGCACTCACCTCCATCGACTTATTGGCCGCTCGACCACCCATCCGGGAGGCAGAGGCAGGGCACCCATCAGGGTGGGTAGTCACTGTGGGGGTTGAGCTAGCACCTAGTACCGTTTTGATAGTTTGTAGTTAAAGTAGGATGGTTTTGATTTTAGCATTTTAAGGTTAGCGTCAGTTTAATAGAGCCGTTCTTTTTTCTGCCACCATATGCCGGCTGAATCGGCATCTTAACAAAGTTTTCATTTACAGGTTTGCTATGGTTAGGGTCAAATAAATAGCTAGCAATTTTTCTGCCAAATTCAAGTCTCCGTGTCTTTATTTCTTGGTATTAGAGGTAACGAATGTTGTACTTAGAACGAAGGGGTCCACCAAATATCACTAGGATGTTTAGGAGAGAGAATTGACTGCATAGGAAAGGAATGAGTTAAACATCTTGTGAGGGGTGGATCTAGCTGGAAGGAAAGTACAGCCCTTGGAAAAAGGGGAGGGTTAGTATATATAGGGAAGGATAGGCCATTTTGTTTCTCTCTTGTTGGTGAATTGCCTTCCCGCCCTCCCGCCCTGTTGGTAGAGGTTCTGGCACGGAGTGCCTTGGCGTTGAATTGTTGGCTGGTTTTATCGTTGGCTATTTATTGGCGGAAAAGAACGGCAGTTTGTAGTTGTATGGTAAGCTGTAGTGATTTACAGTTTGATGTGGTTTAGGTGCACTCACCTCCATCGACTTATTGGCCGCTCGACCACCCTTCCGGGAGGCAGAGGCAGGGCACCCATCAGGGTGGGTAGTCACTGTGGGGGTTGAGCTAGCACCTATTACCGTTTTGATAGTTTGTAGTTAAAGTAGGATGGTTTTGATTTTAGCATTTTAAGGTTAGCGTCAGTTCAATAGAGCCGTTCTTTTTTCTGCCACCATATGCCGGCTGAATCGGCATCTTAACAAAGTTTTCATTTACAGGTTTGCTATGGTTAGGGTCAAATAAATAGCTAGCAATTTTTCTGCCAAATTCAAGTCTCCGTGTCTTTATTTCTTGGTATTAGAGGTAACGAATGTTGTACTTAGAAAGAAGGGGTCCACCAAATATCACTAGGATGTTTATATAATATATAACAGTACGGTACAGTAGTCCACTGCTCTACCTACCTCTGTGACGTCAAGTATACTATCCATCCATACCTGTGGTGCATTTTAGTTGTTGTGCGCAGTAGTAGGAGGACAGTGCATAATTTTGCTGACCACCAGAATATAATATATAGCAGTACGGTACAGTAGTCCACTGCTCTACCTACCTCTGTGTCGTCAAGTATACTAGTGCATTTTAGCTGTTGTGCGCAGTAGTAGGAGGACAGTGCATAATTTTGCTGACCACCAGTATATAATAAATAGCAGTACGGTACAGTAGGCCACTGCTGTACCTACCTCTGTGTCGTCAAGTATACTATCCATCCATACCTGTGGTGCATTTTAGTTGCTGTACGCAGTAGTAGGAGGACAGTGCATCATTTTGTTGACCACCAGTATATAATATATAGCAGTACGGTACAGTAGTCCACTGCTCTACCTACCTCTGTGACGTCAAGTATACTATCCATCCATACCTGTGGTGCATTTAAGTTTTGCGCAGTGTATATATAGTAGGAGGACAGTGCATAATTTTGCTGACCACCAGTATATAATATATAGCAGCACGGTACAGTAGTCCACTGCTCTACCTACCTCTGTGTCGTCAAGTATACTATCCATCCATACCTGTTGTTGCCATATAGACCATTACATAACAATATAATTTAGTAGGTACCAAAGTTAGAACAAATTATGTAAATTAAATAATATGATTTATTACCCAATGTGATTTTAACCAGTTAAGAGTGTGTGTATATATATATTATTGTAAGGTATAACTTAAATAGGTTTGAATGTATTAGTCTTATGTTTTGAGAATTTAGTAGCATGTATTTCTGTGTGTTTTACTGCAAGATTATGGGTCATTATGTAAGAGACAGGTTTTCTCTGTGTAAGCCATATAGCCAGAATACACAATACATTGAGCATTACACAAATTCATCCCTTCCATGCCATTATTCATATCTGTATTAATCAAAGGATTAACGTCTGATCTGCGCTATACCAAGTACAATTAAATCAAAGTTTACATGATATGTAGATATATGTATACTGTATACTTGATTCACACACAGCAAATAAATGATTATAACTTGGTGGATAAAGTCAATAGGTCACCTAGCTCAGGTCTCATAATATGCAAACAGTTACTGGTATGAACAGGGTGCATTGGAATTCACAATCAAAGATCTTCATACCTTTAGAGAGTACATCAACCAGCTGGCCTATTGTCCAGTTATACTGCTGGCCAGAGGCAATGATAATATAGGATCAAACGCACTATAAACAGGTCACAATCATTTATGCTAACACCCTAGGGCCTAGGCGAAATAGATCGTTTACACATCCATACAAAGGTAGATCTCTGATGGATAAAGGAATACCAAACTTTATGATCCCAAAATTCTCTACATGCTCACCACCGTGGGACGGAGTTAGCAGAGAACGTTTTATTACACTTTGGAATCTGTCAAAACCTATAATTATGTACTCCATTGGAAACTGTGGGCATATACTAGTTTTGAATTGGTAGAATATAGGATATAAGGGGCAGTCTGATAGATAGAGAGTTAGAAGGAGAGGAGGAAGGAACAAAGTCCAGAGGGAGTCAGGATCCTAAGACGGTAGCTATGAATTATGCCCTCACATATTCTTGCAAGTGTATAGTATGTGTATTAATTGTTTAAGTTTGTAAAACTGTTTGTGTTTTATGTATGTACCATGGTTAAGGAAGTTTAGATAAATTATAAGATTTATTATCATTGTGTTATCTTATCTTGTAATTTGTATCACCTATAATAAATGTACTAGACAAAATAGAGCTGGTATTCCAAGTCTTGAACTCATTTTCGGAATCACTAAAGTTATACATGAAATCTGCATATATTATATAAGGCTCTGCAAGTTGGGACAACTGACTTGTAGTCAAAGTATAGTACTTATATGTTCAATGAGCCAGGATTATATATCTCTGTAAAGTATATTTAGGCTTTGCCTGGAAATATTTCCTGGACAGTAGAGATATAGCTCCTTTAATCTGAGCCAATCACAGGTATGAAAATAGGAACGTCCACGCATTACATATTGTGTGATTGGACCAGTACTAAACATCACCCCTTTTGTTATGAGCCCACCTATTTGTAAGCCTATTATAATATATTTGCAGATATAAAATACATAAACCATTATATCAATATATGATATAATAAATATATGTTATATAAGATTCCATAAATCAACATTGGCGACCACGGAAGGGACTTGGAATTATTCAGTATCAATTTTGACTAAATACAATATTTAGGGGCAGCGCAAGGGCTATAAGCCCGCTGGGCAAAATACAAGATCACAGTGGAATAAGTTGCAAATGACTAGAGAATTTTATTTTCTAAAAAAGGCCTAAAGTAAGAAATTAAAAAAACACGGGTGTTAGAGTTTAACTTATCAGGCTAGCGAACAGATAAGGGAGGATACCACGTGCAAAATATAGGAAATATTGTTCCCAAATACTAAAAGTTTGTAATTCTCAGTGATAGAATACATATAACGAAAGGGAATAAATCTGTAAAATGGCTACAATGTCAAATATAGACAGCATTGTAGTGAAATACATCACAAAGCAAAAGTGTACAGACTTTGCTTGTGATGCCAAATTAAAAGAAAACCCATGGAGCTATGTCCAGGGTTTGTTTGATGATGAAATTAAATCATCAAAGAAAAGGAAACAGAAAGGAATAGCCATTGCAGGCTTGTATGCAGCCTGTTTGGCTATGGATGCTAAATTAAGCAGTTTAGCTAAAACCCTACAAAAATGTAGAGAAGAATCTAATTTAAAAGAAACAGAAAGCAAGGAAAAAATAGATCAGCTAAATATCCAAATTAAAACTTTAACAACACTTAATGACATGGGTAAAATCTCCCAGGATGAAGTGTTACAGAAACATAAAAATGCTCAGAGGGAATCCACAGAATGTAGGAGAGCTCTAACAGAGGTTACAACAGAGAGAGATGAGATAATAAGTGCATATAAAGTTATGCAGGGACAGCTCACAGAATGTATGAAAGGGAAAGCAATTGACCATACCCCTTGTGTGGACAGGGAGATGCAGCTTATGCAAGAGATATCTGTTCTGAAAGGACATATTGCTGCAAACATTAGGATAGGAACTGCAGCCACTGCCCCATATCCTATCTATGCATATGAAAGAGAACAATGGGACACAAATCATGAGGACAGAGAGGACTGCTGGGGAGAGGGGAATTCTACTGAATCTACCCTCAGGGTACCCATAGCAATGGGAGAGTTTGCAGAATCAGCAGCGAATAGGGAGTGCTCTATATTAATAGGCACAGATAGTAGTGATGAAGAAGTACAGACAGAAATTGAGGCACACAGGGCTCATAAACAGCCAGCATTCCTCACTGAGAGTAGGAACACCCTATTGGGATTCAATAGTGAAGGAGAGGCCATTCACTCAAGGGCCCCTAGTGCCAATCATCCCCCACAACCCATAAAAACACTTATGGGAGTGGCAGATATGATTGGAAAAATGAGTTCAGGAGAACACATCACCTCCCATGCAGCTAATGTCCAGCAGAGGTGTGAACTTCTAGGAATTAGAAATCTCACTGATCAGGTTAAGGTACTGCAATTAACAATTCCATTAGCTGCTTGGAGTGCTTTGACAGATTTGATTAAAGAAGGTAAAGGTACATATGAAGAAACTGTAGAGGAGCTACAAAAGATAATTAACCCTTCAGTAGCAGGCACAATGGTTGCATATGAAATCAAACAGCAAAGTGAGGAGAACCCATTAATATATGCAAACAGATTGTGGGCAGCATATAGTGCAGGAAACAGCAAAAATGACAACAGTCAGAAAAACAGCAAAGATTTCAAAAACTTGTTGGTGCATAACTCGCACCCCACAATTAAAGCTAAGTGTGAACACTTGATAGATACCGTAAAGCATAGCTATGATAAAATAATGGGATTAATGCAGCGGTCCTTTCAAGCAGTACAGGCCAGTAAGCAACGTAAGATGGCAGAAAGGAATGAGAAATGTGTTATAAAGAGGGTTGCAGCATTAGAGTCAGAAGGTAAACCAATGGTGGTTGAAGGGCCCCACATTCCAGGGGAGGTAAACACACCATTTAACCCACGATGGAACACAGGGTCACAAAGGAGAGGGGGAATGTTTAAAGAGAGATCCATTTTTAGAGGTGGAGGTAGAGGATACCAAGGACATTCAAATGATGGAGCTTGGAATAGACACATGGGTTACTCACAACATTTTGGGAACAGAGGAAAGGACACAGAGTTTAAACACCAGGGTCCCACTTACACAGAGCTAAGACACCAGCTACAGGCCATAAAAGAGAAGTATGAGAATTTAGAAAAAGCAAACAAAGTGCAGCAAGCTGACACACAAAAGGAGAAAAATTGACAGTCAGTGGCCCCAAGGATAGTTGCACCAATCACTTTAGATAGGTGCGGGCGCCCTCAAGTCTCGGTTCTGGTCAGGGGCCACCAGCACACAATGTTACTAGACACCGGTGCCGCCATATCAATCCTACATGATGATCAGCCACATCACTCTCCTCTGTCAGCAGGAAAAACAATACATCTCCAAAGCTTTGCAGGGAATAAGGTAGATACAGTGCTGTCAAACCCTCTCCAAATACAAATAGGAGATGTATCTGCAATTCACACATTTGCATTAGCCTCACTGCCAAGTGAAACTAATTTATTAGGGTCTGACTTTATGATCCCTAATGGGTGTATATTGGATCTGACTAACCTTTTACTTCTGCAGAGTTCTCCTAATGTAACACCTGAGGTTGTAATTATACCAGATTCCCATGTAATTGCTGCTGTAAAACCCAATAATGCGAAATATGATGTGCTTAAGGCTAATGTTGATCATCCTGACAAAGATTTGGTATTACCATTACTTGAACAGTTTCAGGATGCTTTTGCTAAACACAAACATGACTGTGGGAAGGTAAACAAGGTGATTGAAGTCAGTGGTCTTGACCCTCCCCCACAGAAGCAGTACAATTTCCCACAGGAGGCCATAAGCTTCATTCAAGAAACAATTGACTCTCTGTTAGAGCAGCGTGTAATCAGACCATGTGTATCCACTAACAATGCGCCAATATGGCCAGTACGGAAACCGGATGGTTCCTGGCGGCTCACAATTGACTACCGCAAACTTAATGGCCTTACGCTTAGCTGCGCACCCACTGTTGCGTCAATGCCAGACATTCTAAAAATGTTAAGCCCAGAGCATAAATGGTTCACAGTTTTAGATATTTCAAATGGGTTTTGGTCTCTGCCTCTATCTGAAGAGTGTCAATACAAATTTGCCTTCACATTTCTGGGAAAGCAATACACGTTTACATGTCTTCCACAGGGCTTCCATAATTCTCCATCATTTTTCCATACTACGATGAGAGAAATTTTAACTGATTTTTCTTCCCACAAGAATTTATTGCAGTATGTAGATGATCTCTTACTAGCAACAGAGACAAAGGAAGAGCATCTTCAGCTACTGGGAGAACTCCTTGGCATCCTCAAAGACGCAGGTTTGAAGTGTAACCCATCTAAAGCTCAGATTTTACGGGAATCTGTTTCCTTCCTGGGGATCAGTGTTACGGCTGATGGGAGAACAATATCGGCAGATAAGGTAAAAACCATCCTTCGTTTACCCCTTCCTGTCAGCATACCTACACTGAGATCCTTCCTGGGGTTGGTAAATTACTCTAGGTCCTTCATTTCTGATTTTTCACAAATATCTGCACCTCTCTATTCTCTCCTCAAAAAGGATATAAAATGGGAATGGACCCCCAGTCACACAAAGGCAGTAGAAACATTAAAAGAAGCACTAGCTAGTGCCCCTGCCCTTGCAAATCCAGACCCACAGTTACCCTTTCACTTAGAGACAGCAGCAACAGAAACAGCCATGTCTGCAGTCCTGTCACAGGAAATACATGCACAGCAAAGGCCCATAGCTTATGCATCAAAGTTACTGACACCAGTGGAATTAAAATACTCTGTGTGTGAAAAACACCTTCTTGCCACATTTTGGGCAGTAAAACAGTTCACATACATGATAGGCCTGAACCCTATCATCTTACATTCCACGCACACACCAACAAGGTTCCTCCTCACAGACAGAATCAAAGATGGGAATGTCTCTAATGCCAGGTTAGCACATTGGGCCCTTTTGTTGCAGGATCGAGATATAACAGTGAAGGCAACTAACAGTCCATCCACCTGTGCATATGGACTAATATACCAGGGACTGACACACACATGTGACTTACTCCCAGCTGACCATTCAAAACATTTGTTTAGAGCAATGCCACAGGAGGCTACAGCCCCTGAACAAACCACCCAGATCTTTACAGATGGTTCATGTTTTTATGTACATGGGTCACCCCATGCCGGTTTTGGTCTGTACATAATGCATCCCCAAACCACACCACAATCTGTTTTTCGATCTTGTGATGTAAAGTCTGCACAGTACGCTGAGCTGGCAGCAGTAGCACATGCCCTTGAATTATTCCAAGACCACAAACATGAAATCGCATTGTACTCAGACTCAGCATGGGTGTGTAATGCCCTTACCGAATTTTTGCCCTTTTGGCAAACTCATCAGTATACCTCATCTGATGGAAGCCCTCTTAAATATGCAGACCTTCTCCAGTACATAGTTTCCCTGGCACAGAGTCTAACACACGTCCCCTGGGTCTGTAAAGTCAAAGGGCATTCACCTGCATCACCACACCATGAACAGAATGAAATGTCTGACCTTTTAGCCAAACAAGGGGCACAAGAGGGGGAGCTGTGGCAGATACCGAAAGCAAGCCCAGAGCCAAAAGTGTGCCCTCTTGTATGTGCAGTGGCAAAAAGGCCAGAGATGATAAATGCACCAGACATTTCAGAGATCCAAATGCAGGACCCTGAAATTAAAGAAATCATACAAAAGTTGAGGAATGAGGAGTTGGACTTAACAGAGGGAAATACATTGGCAAAACACACACCAAATCTAACACTAACAGAGGACAAGGAAATGCTTATCCACAATGGGGAAGATACAACATGGGTAGTCCCAAAAGAGTACAGGAATGAAATGATATATCTTGTACACGACCTCCCCACAGGTGGACACCAGGGTGTAGAAAAGACACAGCAGAGACTAAAAACAATAGGTTGGTGGCCAGATATGGTAAAAGATGTACAGCAATACTGTGACAACTGTGTGGTATGTGCCCAAGTTAACCCAGCACCTAGAAAGATAAATGCTCCACTGAGAATCCAGAGAAGGGAAGGTCCCTGGAATGCCTTACAAATTGATTACATGGGCCCTCTGCCTGCCACAGCTAAAAATAACAAATACGTGTTGGTTGTGACTGACCTATTTTCAAAATGGGTAGAAATTTTTCCCTCTAAAAGTAACACAGCCCTGAGCACAGCAAAAATTCTGGTTGATCAGATATTCACACGGTGGGGCCTTCCAACATCGGTTGAATCAGACCAAGGTTCACATTTCACAGGTAATGTGATGCAAACATGCCTGGAAATGCTGGGAATAAAACAAAGCTTCCATGTCCCTTTTCATCCTGAATCTTCTGGACAGGTGGAACGTGCCAACAGACAGATCAAAACTATGTTGAGAAAGTTTGTTGGCATAAATGGTAAGAACTGGGATAATTTGCTACCCCTAGTGGCAATGGCAATAAGGGCCACACCTTCATCAGCGACCCGATTGACCCCCTTTGAATTAATGACAGGCAGGCAAATGAGATTGCCAGAGCACCTTTGGATAGATCTACACACCCCTACTATTGATAGACTATCAATGGATCAGTACCTTACAAAACTGCAAAAAGCACTCACAGAGGTTCATCTGTTTGCAGCACAGCAGTTAGGGAAAGCACAGAGAAAAGCAAAGGCTTATTTTGACAAAGGTGTAAGAGAAAATTGTTGGGAAGTTGGAGAAAGGGTCATGTTTCTAGAACTCCGACCCACAGACCATGGTCTGGGCAAGAAATGGAGAGGACCATTTTCAATAGTGGACAGACTGAGTCCCTCAGTATACAAATTAAGAATCAACGATGCAAAGAAAGTGCAGGACAAATGGGTACATGCCAATCAGATTAAACTGTACAAAGGAGAAGGGTCAACTGAGTAGCGCATCTCTCTTTCTTTCTTATAATTTTATTTTGTTTTGTTTTGGTTTTACAGAAAAATGAGAATCCCGACTTTGGTTCTGTCCTTCGTGGTGAGCCTCCAGATCCAGTGTACCAGTGAGGTCAACATTTCAATTAGAGTGGAAGCCAATCCGATTCACTGTAAAGAGGGAGAATCCATCCTCCTTCCAGTGTCAGTACAAGGCACAACAGGGAAACAGGTATCCTGGTGGGGCCCAGCAGACAAAGAAATTAAAGCCTGGGATAATGGAAACGCAGGAAACTCACCACATTACATGGGTAGAATACATGTTTTTCCAAATGGATCACTATTGCTTAGCCATGCAAACCCTACAGACACAGGAACCTGGATATATGGTTTTATCATCCCCATTCCCATGTATGGGAATCCACCCACAGTAAAGAGGACTTATGTTCCTGGGAGCATCACACTGAATGTGTCCCAGAAAAGAGACCCTACTCCCCCAAGTACCACAACAAAGGCTAAATCACTGCCATCTACTAAAACAGCTGAGTGCCCACCAACAAGTGAAGGACCCACAAGTGGCCTTACTGCCACCTCCATTCCTGGTTCCTTGATAAACAATGTACAATATATACATGTACCAGTAGTCCTAAATCTATCAAAATGGAATATGGCAGAATTTGGTTATTGTGTAAATAGTAATGTTTCTTTATTCTATGCTTCATTACTAGTAGATATTGTTGCTTCTCACCAGAGCAGAACTCAAGACCCATACACAGGACAGGCAACCCCTAACCAAAAAGGTATTTTTAGATCCAGGAAATTACAAAGCTTAGATGGGATCATTGGATCCATCCCTGGACTGTTTGGTTCCGGGATGTCAATTTGGAATAGGGCGGATTTGGAAGTCATCCGCAGACACATAGGCAATTTTGAGCAGAAAGAGGGGCAATATGTTTTGAAGCCTGTCCTGCAGGGCATTGAGGGTCTGGCCAGTGAAGAAAAATTTACTGTTTATAACATGCATGATATAGCAAGATTGTTTTCAGAGACCCAAGCCAAGATAAACGAAATCATTGAACTGAACAATAGAGAAGCCAGACAAAATCAGGTGGGGAAAGAAATAATATGCACTGCATATGGTAATTATGTCCTCAACGCAATCACACATGTAATTAGAGACCTACAATCTGGTAGAATACCTGACATTTTAAGAGATAATGACCTGACCAATTGGTATTGCTCGCAATCTGACATTGGGCATGGGGAAAATACCCCAAGAGATGGTTGCAGACCTCTGCCCATCTCCACAATTAGGAATTTAGGCACTGTGACCCCCCACCCAAATAGAGGTTCACCCCGTTGTTACAACAAGCAGCAACCTTGTGCAGTCAGCGATATCCTATATGTCTCCTTTACCATTTCTCTACCTGTGTTCGACCCAAGCAAGTCTTTATTTGACAAACTGTCTACAGTTCACTCCATTGGATATTTGGAAAAGGACATTTACAAAGAGCGGCTGGACCTACCAGAACTACTGGTCCGAGTCGACGACATCTGGAAAGTTCCACATACTGCTTGCTGTGCAGTCAAGGGAAACCAATACTTGTGTCGCTGCAATGTTTTCGAAATTGAGACGCCAATCTGCGGCCTAGAATCAAGTAAACCAAGTACCCTAATCACAGATATAAATGAACTTGCCACCATTCCCAGCAAAGATATGGATATGGGAGGACCTGAACACAGTGCAAAGCCAAATACATCAACCAGCTATACAGCCAGAGACATTGCTTGTCCAGTGCAGCTAACAAAATGGAGAACTCCAGCGGTGAAGGTTACATACAACATGAATGGACAGTACTGCATAGTCACAAATCACGGAGAGTTCTTGTATGGGGAAAAGTCATGTCCAGTGCCAAACCCAAATTTCTGCTTTAGCCCACATGAGTATACCACCATTGGTCAGACGGTTATCACCCCAATCCCCGTTTATGAAGAGGACATAAATATAGATAGTGAACCAGAAATCTCAAACCTTGGAGAATATATACCTGTGTTCAACATACACATAGATAGTTTAACCTTAGATTTACAGAAACTCCTGGATAGGAAAGACACACACATAGTTCAAATTAATAACATGGTTGAGAAGGCAGATGCCACACTAAATAAATTACTGCATGATGGAGATTTTGAAATAACCATGACAAACACCTGGCTGGAGATTGGTTTAAAGGGCTTGCTGATCGGTCAAACAATCTTGCTAATCATTTTAATTTCACTGATATTGTGGCTTAAGCGCCTTATAAGGCAGGAACGCAGTAAGCTAGAAAAACTGGTAGATGCAAGATATAAGCAATTATTATGTTAATGTATGTGTGGCCATCATCATCAATTCTCACGGCCACAAGGGGGCGACTGTTGCCATATAGACCATTACATAACAATATAATTTAGTAGGTACCAAAGTTAGAACAAATTATGTAAATTAAATAATATGATTTATTACCCAATGTGATTTTAACCAGTTAAGAGTGTGTGTATATATATATTATTGTAAGGTATAACTTAAATAGGTTTGAATGTATTAGTCTTATGTTTTGAGAATTTAGTAGCATGTATTTCTGTGTGTTTTACTGCAAGATTATGGGTCATTATGTAAGAGACAGGTTTTCTCTGTGTAAGCCATATAGCCAGAATACACAATACATTGAGCATTACACAAATTCATCCCTTCCATGCCATTATTCATATCTGTATTAATCAAAGGATTAACGTCTGATCTGCGCTATACCAAGTACAATTAAATCAAAGTTTACATGATATGTAGATATATGTATACTGTATACTTGATTCACACACAGCAAATAAATGATTATAACTTGGTGGATAAAGTCAATAGGTCACCTAGCTCAGGTCTCATAATATGCAAACAGTTACTGGTATGAACAGGGTGCATTGGAATTCACAATCAAAGATCTTCATACCTTTAGAGAGTACATCAACCAGCTGGCCTATTGTCCAGTTATACTGCTGGCCAGAGGCAATGATAATATAGGATCAAACGCACTATAAACAGGTCACAATCATTTATGCTAACACCCTAGGGCCTAGGCGAAATAGATCGTTTACACATCCATACAAAGGTAGATCTCTGATGGATAAAGGAATACCAAACTTTATGATCCCAAAATTCTCTACATGCTCACCACCGTGGGACGGAGTTAGCAGAGAACGTTTTATTACACTTTGGAATCTGTCAAAACCTATAATTATGTACTCCATTGGAAACTGTGGGCATATACTAGTTTTGAATTGGTAGAATATAGGATATAAGGGGCAGTCTGATAGATAGAGAGTTAGAAGGAGAGGAGGAAGGAACAAAGTCCAGAGGGAGTCAGGATCCTAAGACGGTAGCTATGAATTATGCCCTCACATATTCTTGCAAGTGTATAGTATGTGTATTAATTGTTTAAGTTTGTAAAACTGTTTGTGTTTTATGTATGTACCATGGTTAAGGAAGTTTAGATAAATTATAAGATTTATTATCATTGTGTTATCTTATCTTGTAATTTGTATCACCTATAATAAATGTACTAGACAAAATAGAGCTGGTATTCCAAGTCTTGAACTCATTTTCGGAATCACTAAAGTTATACATGAAATCTGCATATATTATATAAGGCTCTGCAAGTTGGGACAACTGACTTGTAGTCAAAGTATAGTACTTATATGTTCAATGAGCCAGGATTATATATCTCTGTAAAGTATATTTAGGCTTTGCCTGGAAATATTTCCTGGACAGTAGAGATATAGCTCCTTTAATCTGAGCCAATCACAGGTATGAAAATAGGAACGTCCACGCATTACATATTGTGTGATTGGACCAGTACTAAACATCACCCCTTTTGTTATGAGCCCACCTATTTGTAAGCCTATTATAATATATTTGCAGATATAAAATACATAAACCATTATATCAATATATGATATAA
This sequence comes from Pseudophryne corroboree, assembly GCF_028390025.1. Classification (NCBI taxonomy): domain Eukaryota; kingdom Metazoa; phylum Chordata; class Amphibia; order Anura; family Myobatrachidae; genus Pseudophryne; species Pseudophryne corroboree. The sequence continues at coordinate 122,061,529 of NC_086454.1, read as the reverse complement.
TAAATATATGTTATATAAGATTCCATAAATCAACACTGTGGTGCATTTTAGTTGTTGTGCGCTGTAGTAGGAGGACAGTGCATAATTTTGCTGACCACCAGTATATAATATATAACAGTACGGTACAGTAGTCCACTGCTCTACCTACCTCTGTGTCGTCAAGTATACTATCCATCCATACCTGTGGTGCATTTTAGTTGTTGTGCGCAGTAGTAGGAGGACAGTGCATAATTTTGCTGACCACCAGTATATAATAAATAGCAGTACAGTACAGTAGTCCACTGCTCTACCTACCTCTGTGTCGTCAAGTATACTATCCATCCATACCTGTGGTGCATTTTAGTTGTTGTGCGCAGTAGTAGGAGGACAGTGCATAATTTTGCAGACCACCAGTATATAATATATAGCAGTACGGTACAGTAGTCCACTGCTCTACCTACCTCTGTGTTGTCAAGTATACTATCCATCCATACCTGTGGTGCATTTTAGTTGTTGTGCGCAGTAGTAGGAGGACAGTGCATAATTTTGCTGACCACCAGTATATAATATATAGCAGTACGGTACAGTAGTCCACTGCTCTACCTACCTCTGTGTCGTCAAGTATACTATCCATCCATACCTGTGGTGCATTTTAGTTGTTGTGCGCAGTAGTAGGAGGACAGTGCATAATTTTGCTGACCACCAGTATATAATATATAGCAGTATGGTACAGTAGTCCACTGCTCTACCTACCTCTGTGTCATCAAGTATACTATACATCCATACCTGTGGTGCATTTTAGTTGTTGTGCGCAGTAGTAGGAGGACAGTGCATAATTTTGGTGACCACCAGTATATAATATATAGCAGTACGGTACAGTAGTCCACTGCTCTACCTACCTCTGTGTGGTCAAGTATACTATCCATCCATACCTGTAGTGCATTTAAGTTTTGCGCAGTGTATATATAGTAGGAGGACAGTGCATCATTTTGCTGACCACCAGTATATAATATATGGCAGCACGGTACAGTAGGCCACTGCTCTACCTACCTCTGTGTCGTCAAGTATACTATCCATCCATACCTGTGGTGCATTTTAGTTGTTGTGCGCAGTAGTAGGAGGACAGTGCATAATTTTGCTGACCACCAGTATGTAATATATAGCAGTACGGTACAGTAGTCCACTGCTCTACCTACCTCTGTGTCATCAAGTATACTATCCATCCATACCTGTGGTGCATTTTAGTTGTTGTGCGCAGTAGTAGGAGGACAGTGCATAATTTTGGTGACCACCAGTATATAATATATAGCAGTACGGTACAGTAGTCCACTGCTCTACCTACCTACCTCTGTGTCGTCAAGTATACTATCCATCCATACCTGTGGTGCATTTAAGTTTTGCGCAGTGTATATATAGTAGGAGGACAGTGCATAATTTTGCTGACCACCAGTATATAATATATAGCAGTACGTACAGTAGTCCACTGCTTTACCTACCTCTGTGTCGTCAAGTATACTATCCATCCATACCTGTGGTGCATTTTAGCTGTTGTGCGCAGTAGTAGGAGGACAGTGCATAATTTTGCTGACCACCAGTATATAATATATAGCAGTACGGTACAGTAGTCCACTGCTCTACCTACCTCTGTGTCGTCAAGTATGCTATCCATCCATACCTGTGGTGCATTTTAGTTGTTGTGCGCAGTAGTAGGAGGACAGTGCATAATTTTGCTGACCACCAGTATATAATATATAGCAGTACGGTACAGTAGTCCACTGCTCTACCTACCTCTGTGTCATCAAGTATACTATCCATCCATACCTGTGGTGCATTTTAGTTGTTGTGCGCAGTAGTAGGAGGACAGTGCATAATTTTGCTGACCACCAGTATATAATATATAGCAGTACGGTACAGTAGTCCACTGCTCTACCTACCTCTGTGTCATCAAGTATACTATCCATCCATACCTGTGGTGCATTTTAGTTGTTGTGCGCAGTAGTAGGAGGACATTGCATAATTTTGCTGACCACCAGTATATAATATATAGCAGTACGGTACAGTAGTCCACTGCTCTACCTACCTCTGTGTCGTCAAGTATACTATCCATCCATACCTGTGGTGCATTTAAGTTTTGCGCAGTGTATATATAGTAGGAGGACAGTGCATAATTTTGCTGACCACCAGTATATAATATATAGCAGCACGGTACAGTAGGCCACTGCTCTACCTACCTCTGTGTCATCAAGTATACTATCCATCCATACCTGTGGTGCATTTTAGTTGTTGTGCGCGGGATCCGGTCTGAAGATCGACAGTATCTAGGTCGACAATGTTTAGGTCGACCACTATAGGTCGACACTCACTAGGTCGACATAGATGGAAAGTCGACAGGGTTCCTAGGTCGACATGTGCTAGGTCGACAGGTCTAAAGTGCGACATGAGTTTTTCAAATTTTTTTTTGTTGAATTTTTTCATACTTAACGATCCACGTGGACTACGATTGGAACGGTAAAGTGTGCCAAGCAAAGCGGTAGCGGAGTGAAGGCACCATGCCCGAAGCATGGCGAGCGAACGCGGTGCACTAATTTGGGATCCCGGTCACTCCACGAAGAAAACGACACAAAAACAAAACCTCATGTCGACCTTTAGACCTGTCGACCTAGCACACGTCGACCTAGAAACCCTGTCGACCTTCCATCCATGTCGACCTAGTGACTGTCGACCTATAGTGGTCGACCTAAACATTGTCGACCTAGATACTGTCGATTTGATGAACCACACCCGTTGTGCGCAGTAGTAGGAGGACAGTGCATAATTTTGCTGACCACCAGTATATAATATATAGCAGTACGGTACAGTAGGCCATTGCTATTGATATATTACTGGCATATAATTCCACACATTAAAAAATGTAGAACAAAAATGTGGAGGGTAAAATAGGGAAAGATCAAGATCCACTTCCACCTTGTGCTGAAGCTGCTGCCACTAATCATGGCCGAGCCGATGAAATGCCATCAACGTCGTCTGCCAAGGCCGATGCCCAATGTCATAGTAGAGAGCATGTAACATCCAAAAAACAAAAGTTCAGTAAAATGACCCAAAAATCTAAATTAAAAGCGTCTGAGGAGAAGCGTAAACTTGGCAATATGCCATTTACGACACGGAGTGGCAAGGAACGGCTGAGGCCCTCTCCTATGTTTCTCATGACTAGTGGGTCAGTTTCACATGAGGATGGAAGCACTCATCCTCCCACTAGAAAAATGAAAAGACTTAAGCTGGCAAAAGCACAGCAAAGAACTGTGCGTTCTTCTAAATCACAAATCCCCAAGGAGAGTCCAATTGTGTCGGTTGCGATGCCTGACCTTCCCAACACTGGACGGGAAGAGGTGGCGCCTTCCACCATTTGCACGCCCCCTGCAAGTGCTGGAAGGAGCACCCGCAGTCCAGTTCCTGATAGTCAAATTGAAGATGTCACTGTTGAAGTACATCAGGATGAGGATATGGGTGTTGCTGGCGCTGAGGAGGAAATTAACAAGGAGGATTCTGATGGTGAGGTGGTTTGTTTAAGTCAGGCACCCGGGGACACCTGTTGTTCGTGGGACGAATATGGCCATTGACATGCCTGGTCAAATTACAAAAAAAATCACCTCTTCGGTGTGGATTTATTTTAACAGAAATGCGGACAACAGGTGTCAAGCCGTGTGTTGCCTTTGTCAAGCTGTAATAAGTAGGGGTAAGGACGTTAACCACCTAAGAACATCCTCCCTTATACGTCACCTGGAGCGCATTCATCAGAAGTCTTTGACAAGTTCAAAAACTTTGGGTGACAGCGGAAGCAGTCCACTGCCAACTAAATCCCTTCCTCTTGTAACCAAGCTCCTGCAAACCACACCACCAACTCCCTCAGTGTCAATTTCCTCCTTAGACAGGAAAGCCAATAGTCCTGCAGGCCATATCACTGTCAAGTCTGATGAGTCCTCTCCTGCCTGGGATTCCTCCGATGCATCCTTGAGTGTAACGCCTACTGCTGCTGTTGTTGCTGCTGGGAGTCGATCGTCATCCCAGAGGGGAAGTCGGAAGACCACTTGTACTACTTCCAGTAAGCAATTGACTGTCCAACAGTCCTTTGCGAGGAAGATGAAATATTACAGCAGTCATCCTGCTGCAAAGCGGATAACTCAGGCCTTGGCAGCCTGGACGGTGTTAAACGTGTTTCCGGTATTCCACCGTTAATTCACAGGAAACTAGAGATTTGCTTGAGGTACTCTGTCCCCGGTACCAAATACCATCTAGGTTCCATTTCTCTAGGCAGGCGATACCGAGAATGTACACAGACCTCAGAAAAAGAGTCACCAGTGTCCTAAAAAATGCAGTTGTACCCAATGTCCACTTAACCACGGACATGTGGACAAGTGGAGCAGGGCAGACTAAGGACTATATGACTGTGACAGCCCACTGGGTAGATGTATTGCCTCCCGCAGCAAGAACAGCAGTGGCGGCACCAGTAGCAGCATCTCGCAAACGCCAACTCATTCCTACGCAGGCTACGCTTTGTATCACCGCTTTCCATAAGAGGCACACAGCTGACAACCTCTTACGGAAACTGAGGAACATCATCGCAGAATGGCTTACCCCAATTGGACTCTCCTGGGGATTTGTGACATCGGACAACGCCACCAATATTGTGCGTGCATTACATGTGGGCAAATTCCAGCACGTCCCATGTTTTGCACATACATTGAATTTGGTGGTGCAGAATTATTTAAAAAACGACAGGGGCATGCAAGAGATGCTGTCGGAGGCCCAAAGAATTGCGGGCCACTTTCGGCTTTCAGCCACCGCGTGCCGAAGACTGGAGCACCAGCAAACAGTCCTGAACCTGCCCGGTCCATCATTTGAAGCAAGAGGTGGTAACGAGGTGGAATTCAACCCTCTATATGTTTCAGAGGATGGAGGAGCAGCAAAAGGCCATTCAAGCCTATACAGCTACCTGCGATATAGGCAAAGGAGGGGGAATGCACCTGACTCAAGCGCAGTGGAGAATGATTTCAACGTTGTGCAAGGTTCTGCAACCCTTTGAACTTGCCACACGTGAAGTCAGTTCAGACACTGCCAGCCTGAGTCAGGTCATTCCCCTCATCAGGCTTCTGCAGAAGAAGCTGGAGAGATTGAAGGAGGAGCTAAAACTGAGCGATTCCGCTAGGCATGTGGGACTTGTGGATGTAGCCCTTAATTCGCTTAACCAGGATTCACGGGTGGTCAATCTGTTGAAATCAGAGCACTACATTTTGGCCACCGTGCTCGATCCTAGATTTAAAACCTACGTTGGATCTCTCTTTCCGGCAGGCACAAGTCTGCAGAGGTTCAAAGACCTGCTGGTGAGAAAATTGTCAAGTCAAGCGGAACGTTACCCATCAACAGCTCCTCCTTCACATTCTCCCGCAACTGGGGCTGCGAGGAAAAGGCTAAGAATTCCGAGCCCACCCGCTGGCGGTGATGCAGGGCAGTCTGGAGCGAGTGCTGACATCTGGTCCGGACTGAAGGACCTGCCAACGATTACTGACATGTCGTCTACTGTCACTGCATATGATTCTGTCACCATTGAAAGAAAGGTGGAGGATTATATGAGTGACCGCATCCAAGTAGGCACGTCAGACAGTCCGTACGTATACTGGCAGGAAAAAGAGGCAATTTGGAGACCCTTGCACAAACTGGCTTTATTTTACCTAAGTTGCCCCCCCTCCAGTGTGTACTCCGAAAGAGTGTTTAGTGCAGCCGCTCACCTTGTCAGCAATCTGCATACGAGGTTACTTCCAGAAAATGTGGAGAAGATGATGTTCATCAAAATGAATTTTGATCAATTCCTCCGTGGAGACATTCACCAGCAATTGCCTCCAGAAAGTACACAGGGACCTGAGATGGTGGATTCCAGTGGGGACGAATTAATAATCTGTGAGGAGGGGGATGTACACAGTGAAAGGGGTGAGGAATCGGAGGATGAGGAGGAGGTGGACATCTTGCCTCTGTAGAGCCAGTTTGTGCAAGGAGAGATTGATTGCTTCTTTTTTTGGTGGGGGCCCAAACCAACCAGTCATTTCAGTCACAGTCATGTGGCAGACCCTGTCACTGAAATGATGGGTTTGTTAAAGTGTGCATGTCCTGTTTATATAACATAAGGGTGGGTGGGAGGGCCCAAGGACAATTCCATCTTGCACCTCTTTTTTCTTTCATGTTTCTTTGCATCATGTGCTGTTTGGGGACTATTTTTGGAAGTGCCATACTGTCTGACACTGCAGTGCCACTCCTAGATGGGCCAGTTGTTTGTGTCGGCCACTTGGGTCGCTTAGCTTAGCCATCCAGCGACCTTGGTGCACCTCTTTTTTTCTTAGCCTCATGTGCTGTTTGGGGGCTATTTTTTTAAGTGCCATCCTGTCTGACACTGCAGTGCCACTCCTAGATGGGCCAGGTGTTTGTGTCGGCCACTTGGGTCGCTTAGCTTAGCCATTGTCACAACTGAGGGCCTGAGCTGACGGGAGGCAGCCTCAGTTGTAGGGGCTGAGATGTAACGGAACCTGGGAGGTTGTATCAGACCCCTAGACATGTAAGTAACATGTAGAAGAAATGCCCGAAGGCGTGAACACGACAACCAGGGTAAAAGTCAATGATGTTTATTTATGACAAACTCCGTAACACAGCAGCAGTAAAAGAAAACATAAAAATCAGCAGAGGATAAATACAGTTCCTGGGTTCTACAGGGTGGCAAGGGCCACAGGGCTCTGGTAGTGTGAGATAGTTCTTATAATCTTCTAGTTGGAAAGTCCTTACCAGGCCCGACTGTAGCAATGGAGATAGCCCAGGATCGTACCAGCTGGTGTTCCAGGAAAAGCTGGGCTGCTGTGGATAAAACGGCTGCTGTGGGTACTGGCTGGAACCAGACTGATGTTGGCACGGAGTGGATACTGGCTGGAACCAGTTAAATGATAAATGTAGTTTGAGAGCGATGAAATATGAAGTGATGTTTGGAGCTTGAGAGCGGTGAAATAATAATGCCGGTGATAAATGATAATCTGCAGAAAAGGGTACCGGCACTTTAAGAAGAGCTGACCTCTGCTGGAAGCTGGATGCTGAAAGCAGGTGGATCTGTAGCTGGAAGCAGATGAATCCAAATGGATAGGAGAGTCAGGCTACACCGCAGGTGGAATGCTGGTGCGGGTCTCTTTAGTGGAAGTGTGGAGATAGGAACTGGAACCTGGAAAACAACCACAGGAGAGAGACAAACTGGAACTAGGTTTGACAACCAAAGCACTGACGCCTTCCTTGCTCAGGCACAGAATATTTATACCTGCAGCAAGGAAGGGATTGGCTAGGCAATTATGCAGATTAACAATGCAGACAGCAGATTGGTGGAAATGAACAGATGACAGAATCCAAGATGGCTGCGCCCATGCAGACACTTGGAGGGAAGTTTGGTTTGTAATCCATGTGGGAATTAAAACAGCAATGGCGGCGCCGGCCACAGGAGACAGGAGACGCCAGACTGATAAGTGCACATCTAAACCACGCGGGCACAGCGGAGGCCGCGGCTGACGTAATCGCCACTCTGACACTCTGCATGCAGAAACTCAGGGACAGCGGTGGAGGCCGCGGGAGACGCCATTCCGGATGTAACATGGCGCCGCGGTGACCGCGTCTCAGAGTGACAGGAGAGGAGGCAGGAATGTGGATATCAGTATAACAGATGGGATCCGGTCCTGGAACGCTATGCCAGCCTTAGGAGGCATCTGAAGGGTAAGTAATGGCGTCCAGATACCCGGATCGTGACAGCACCCCCCCCTTTAGGAGTGGCCCCAGGACACTACTTTGGCTTTTGAGGAAACTTGGAATGGAATCTCCGGACCAAGGCAGGAGCATGGACATCAGAAGCATTGGTCCATGAGCGTTCCTCAGGGCCGTAACCCTTCCAGTCAATAAGATACTGTAGTTGACCGTAACGGTGACGTGAGTCCAGGATCTTGGCCACTTCATACTCAACACCTCGTTGAGTTTGGACTTTCGGAGTTGGAGGAAGTGAGGAATGAAACCGATTCAGGATCAGCGGTTTCAACAGGGAAACATGGAATGTCCTGGGTATTTTTAAGAAGGGAGGTAACTGAAGTCTGTAAGCAACAGGATTGATGACTTGCTCAATTTTGAAAGGACCAATGTAGCGAGGTGCAAACTTCATACTGGGGACTCTTAACCTCAAATTCTTCGTGGATAACCATACCCGATCACCCACCTTGAGAGCAGGAACCGCTCTACGCTTCTTGTCCGCAAACTTCTTATACCTGAACGATGCCTTGAGCAGAGCTGCTCGTACACTCTTCCAGTTGTTTGCAAACTGATGCAAGGTGATATCCACTGCTGGAACAGAAGTTGCTGGGAGCGGTTGGAATTCAGGGACTTTAGGGTGGAATCCAAAGTTGGTGAAGAATGGTGTTGAAGAAGATGAGGAATGATACTGATTGTTATGACAGAACTCGGCCCAGGGAAGTAACTGAACCCAGTCATCTTGAGAGGAAGACACATAGATGCGGAGGAAGGCCTCCAAGTCCTGATTCACCCTCTCAGTTTGACCATTGGTCTGAGGATGGTAAGCTGTGGAAAACTTTAGTTTGACTTGGAGGACTTGACATAAACTTTGCCAGAATTTGGCTGTGAATTGAACTCCTCGATCTGAGATAATTTCTTCAGGCAGACCGTGGAGTCGGAAGATCTCTTGTATGAACACTTGAGCCAACTTGGAAGCTGACGGAAGACCGGTGAGAGGAATGAAGTGTGCCATCTTAGTGAACCGGTCAACTACCACCCAGATGGTATTGAACTTGTTGCACATGGGTAAGTCTGTAATGAAATCCATCGACAAATGGGTCCATGGTCGACGGGGAACGGATAGTGGAACCAGTTGCCCCGCAGGCGACTGGCGGGAGACTTTATGTTGGGCACACTTTGGGCAAGATGCAATAAACTCCATGACGTCCTTTCTCAGAGTTGGCCACCAATAGGACCTAGAGATAAACTCCAGGGTTTTTTGGATACCTGTATGTCCGGCAAAACGGGAAGCATGGGCCTAATGCATGAGCTTCTTCCTCAGTACCGGCTTCACAAAACTTTTCCCTAGTGGGGGCGTAGAGTCCATCCCTACCGTGGAGAATGCCAACGGATTGATAATAGGATGCTTGTCTGAAGACTCTGACTCATTTTCTTGCTCCCATGAGCGGGAAAGGGCATCGGCCTTGCGATTCTGAGAGCCCGGACAGAACTGGAGTTTAAAGCCGAACCTGGAAAAGAAAAGTGCCCATCTGGCCTGACGAGGGTTGAGACATTGTGCGCCTTTCAGATATAAAAGGTTCTTGTGGTCTGTAAGTATGGTAATTGAATGAGAAGCTCCCTCCAACAGATATCTCCACTCCTCTAGAGCGAGCTTGATGGCTAGCAACTCCTGGTCGCCAATGGCATAGTTGCGCTCCGCTGGGGAGAACTTCCGAGAGAAGAAACTGCAAGGATGTAAATGGCCATCTTTAGCCCTCTGAGATAACACCGCTCCTACTCCAACGGAACTGGTGCAGAGATGAACCGTTGTTTTAAGAGATGAAAAGCTTGCGTAGCTTCTTCAGACCACTTGGACGGGTTAGCACCCTTCTTAGTTAAAGCAGTAATAGGTGCCACAATGGTGGAAAAGTCTTGTATAAACTTCCTGTAATAATTGGCGAACCTTAAGAACCTCTGGACCCCTTTGAGTGTTAAGGGTATCGGCCAATTCTGGATTGCTTGTAGTTTCTCAGGATCCATCTCTAGTCCGGAACCGGACACAATGTAACCTATAAACGGAATGGACTTGACTTCAAAGACGCATTTCTCTAATTTGCAATAGAGATGATTGACACGGAGACGGGACAGAACCTTTTTTACCCAAAAACGATGTTCCTCTAAATTGTTGGCAAAAATGAGGATATCATCTAGATCAGGGCTGGCCAAACCGGTCCTCAAGATCTACCAACAGTTCATGTTTTCCAGGCCTCCTGGAGATCTGTGGAATTATCAGTTAGGAATGAATGCAGCACATCTTAATTAGTAATGACTACACCTGTGCACCAGCTAGGTGGTCTGGAAAATGTGAACTGTTGGTAGATCTCGAGGACTGGTTTGGCCATCCCTGATCTAGATAGACCACGACATGACGGTATAAAATGTCTCTGAAGATCTCATTGACAAAATGCTGGAAGACAGCTGGAGCATTGCTCAATCCGAAGGGCATGACGAGGTACTCATAATGTCCGTCACGGGTGTTAAAGGCGGTCTTCCACTCGTCACCCTCACGGATCCGGATGAGATTGTATGCACCTCTCAAGTCCAGCTTTGTAAAGATGGTAGCTCCGCTGACTCTATCAAAGAGCTCAGTAATCAGGGGTAGTGGATAGCGGTTCTTGATGGTAATGTCGTTCAGACCTCTGTAGTCAATGCACGGCCGCAGACCACCATCTTTTTTCTTTACGAAAAAGAAGCCTGCGCCGGCTGGAGAAGAGGAAGGTCGAATGAACCCCTTTGCTAGGTTCTCTTTAATGTATTCCTCCATGGAATGCGTCTCAGGCAGAGACAACGGGTAAGTTCGGCCTCGAGGTGGAACCTTCCCTGGAACGAGATCAATCGGGCAGTCCCATTCTCTATGAGGAGGAAGGATATCAGCAGAGGCTTTACTGAACACATCCGTGAAATCTTGATATGGAGGAGGTGGAACATCAGACGACCTGGGGGAGGAAGAACAGACAGGCAATACTTTAAACAAACATGTCTCAGCACAGGAGGGACCCCATGCCAGAATCTGCGTAGTCGTCCAATCAATAGATGGATTGTGAAGACGGAGCCATGGAAGGCCCAGGACCACAGGATGTGTGGCTCTTGGAATCACTAAAAAAGAAATAAATTCAGAATGAAGAACTCCCACTCTCAGACGAACTGGTAGAGTCCTTAGAGAAATAACTGCATCAAAAATCTTGCTGCCATCCACGGCAGTTAAGGAAATGGACGAAGGAAGTCTCTCGGTGGGTAGGGACCACCGTTTAACATAGGCTTCGGTAATAAAGTTCCCAGCTGCTCCGGAATCAAGGAGGGCAATGACGTTCCGGTAACGTTGAGCAATTTGGAGCGACACTGGGAGATTACAATCATGAGGAGATGGAGAGGAGATCATTACTCCTAGCCGGCCCTCTCCTGGGCGAGCTAGGGTTTGGAGTTTTCCCGGACGTTCGGGACAGGCATTGATGGTGTGAGACGGAGCTGCACAGTAAAGACAAAGAGACTCAGAGAGACGTCTTCGGCGCTCAGCAGGAGTTAAACGGGAACGGCCAATTTGCATGGGCTCGTCTTTAGATGGTGACAGTTGGCGAGGAGGAGGAGCAGAAGATTTTGGAGCAGATGATCTTCCACGCTCAGTTGCTCTCTCTCTGAAGCGTAAATCAACTTTCGTGCAGAGTGAGATTAGCTCATCTAACTTGGAAGGTAAGTCTCTGGTAGCTAACTCATCTTTAATACGCTCAGATAAGCCATGCCAGAATGCAGCATACAGGGCCTCGTCGTTCCATGCCAGTTCGGATGCCAGGATCTGAAACTGTATAAGATATTGTCCTACAGTACGTGATCCCTGGCGTAAACGGAGAATCTCAGATGAAGCTGAAGTTACCCGGCCTGGCTCGTCGAAGATACGCCTGAATGTTGACACGAATGCAGTGTAGGAGGATAGCAGGGTGTCGGACCTCTCCCATAACGGTGATTCCCAATCAAGGGCTGAGCCACTGAGAAGAGAGATAATGTAGGCAATTTTTGTACGGTCACTGGGAAAATTGCCAGGTTGTAGCTCAAACTGAATCTCACACTGGTTGAGAAATCCCCTGCAGAATCTTGGAGATCCGTCAAATTTTGCTGGCGTTGGAAGATGAAGACGTGGAGCAGAAATGGGTAAGGTGGGTGGGGTTATAGCTGGAGTCACTGTGGTTGACGCACCGGACGCGTCTGATCCACGGAGGGTTGTCTGAATCCCATCCAGCCGAGTAGAGAGATCCTGGAGACAGCGGATGATGTGGCCCTGTGCAGCCTCCTGATGTTCAAGTCGGGCTGCCAGTTCTTGCATCGGCCTGGCCACTTGATCCTGGTCTCCGGCTGGATTCATATGGTCAGTGCTTACTGTCACAACTGAGGGCCTGAGCTGACGGGAGGCAGCCTCAGTTGTAGGGGCTGAGATGTAACGGAACCTGGGAGGTTGTATCAGACCCCTAGACATGTAAGTAACATGTAGAAGAAATGCCCGAAGGCGTGAACACGACAACCAGGGTAAAAGTCAATGATGTTTATTTATGACAAACTCCGTAACACAGCAGCAGTAAAAGAAAACATAAAAATCAGCAGAGGATAAATACAGTTCCTGGGTTCTACAGGGTGGCAAGGGCCACAGGGCTCTGGTAGTGTGAGATAGTTCTTATAATCTTCTAGTTGGAAAGTCCTTACCAGGCCCGACTGTAGCAATGGAGATAGCCCAGGATCGTACCAGCTGGTGTTCCAGGAAAAGCTGGGCTGCTGTGGATAAAACGGCTGCTGTGGGTACTGGCTGGAACCAGACTGATGTTGGCACGGAGTGGATACTGGCTGGAACCAGTTAAATGATAAATGTAGCTTGAGAGCGATGAAATATGAAGTGATGTTTGGAGCTTGAGAGCGGTGAAATAATAATGCCGGTGATAAATGATAATCTGCAGAAAAGGGTACCGGCACTTTAAGAAGAGCTGACCTCTGCTGGAAGCTGGATGCTGAAAGCAGGTGGATCTGTAGCTGGAAGCAGATGAATCCAAATGGATAGGAGAGTCAGGCTACACCGCAGGTGGAATGCTGGTGCGGGTCTCTTTAGTGGAAGTGTGGAGATAGGAACTGGAACCTGGAAAACAACCACAGGAGAGAGACAAACTGGAACTAGGTTTGACAACCAAAGCACTGACGCCTTCCTTGCTCAGGCACAGAATATTTATACCTGCAGCAAGGAAGGGATTGGCTAGGCAATTATGCAGATTAACAATGCAGACAGCAGATTGGTGGAAATGAACAGATGACAGAATCCAAGATGGCTGCGCCCATGCAGACACTTAGAGGGAAGTTTGGTTTGTAATCCATGTGGGAATTAAAACAGCAATGGCGGCGCCGGCCACAGGAGACGCCAGACTGATAAGTGCACATCTAAACCACGCGGGCACAGCGGAGGCCGCGGCTGACGTAATCGCCACTCTGACACTCTGCATGCAGAAACTCAGGGACAGCGGCGGAGGCCGCGGGAGACGCCATTCTGGATGTAACATGGCGCCGCGGTGACCGCGTCTCAGAGTGACAGGAGAGGAGGCAGAAATGTGGATATCAGTATAACAGATGGGATCCGGTCCTGGAACGCTGAGCCAGCCTTAGGAGGCATCTGAAGGGTAAGTAATGGCGTCCAGATACCCGGATCGTGACAGCCATCCAGTGACCTTGGTCAAATTTTAGGACTAAAAATAATATTGTGAGGTGTTCAGAATAGACTGGAAATGAGTGGAAATTATGGTTATTGAGGTTAATAATACTATGGGATCAAAATGACCCCCAAATTCTATGATTTAAGCTGTTTTTGAGGGTTTTTTGTAAAAAAAACACCCGAATCCAAAACACACCCGAATCCGACAAAAAATTTTGAGGGATGTTTTGCCAAAACGCGTCCGAATCCAAAACACGGCTGCGGAACCGAATCCAAAACCAAAACACAAAACCCGAAAAATGTCCGGCGCACATCACTAATAATAATATAAGATATATTACATATACATACCTCCCAACATGACCCTCTCCGGGAGGGACAAAATGCTCTGATTCTGGACTTTTCTCTGAACCGGTTAATGGTTAAGAAAGGTGTCTCCGCACAGGTGATGGCTATCATAAATTAAAAGGGAAGTTCAGGAGCAGAGCATTGTCCCTCCTGGAGAGGGTCATGTTGGGAGGTATGTACTGTGGTTCAATCGTTTTATAAATAATAAAGTCATGACCCTCTCATGGAGGGACCGCATGCTCTGCTCCTGGACTTCCCTCCTAATTTATGATTGCCATCACCTGTGCTGAAACACCTTTCTTATCCATTAACCCCTTCAACACAGGTGCAGGCAATAATAAATTAAAAGAAAAGTCCAGATGCAGAGCATTCGGGGGGTCATTCCGAGTTGATCGCTCGCTAGCAGTTTTTAGCAGCCGTGCAAACGCTATGCCGCCGTCCACTGGGAGTGTATTTTAGCTTAGCAGAAGTGCGAACGAATGGATCGCAGACGCAGAGCGCCAGCAAAAAAATTTTGTGCAGTTTCAGAGTAGCTCAAAACCTACTCAGCGCTTGCGATCACTTCAGACCATTCAGTTCCGGATTTGACATCACAAACCCGCCCTGCGTTTGCCCAGCCACGCCTGCGTTTTCCCTGGCACGCCTGCATTTTTTTTAACACTCGCTGAAAACGGTCAGTTGCTACCCAGAATCGCCCACTTCATGTCAATCACTCTGCGGCAGCCAGTGCGACTGAAATGCATTGCTAGACCCAGTGTGAAAATACATCGTTTGTTGTACCCGTACGTTGCGCATGCGCAGAACTGCCGTTTTTAAGCCTGATCGCTGTGCTGTCACAGTTACATGTGTTTTTGTAGACAGGAGTAGTTACCATAGGTGCAGGGAACAAATGCAGCTAGCGATCAACTCGGAATGACCCCCTCTGTCCCTCCTGGAGAGGGTCATGTTGGGATGTATGGTAAAGTGAAATGTATTCCTCTTGGTGCAGTTTGATAAAAGCATTTTGATTCAAGTGAGTTATGGATTATGGAGGATCATTTTGTAACATTAAATGCATTGATCACTACAGAGGAAGTTAAGTCAGCTGAAAAGTAATATTAGGAGAGTAATAGGAGATTGATAGTTCTCATGACTCTCAGAATGATCATTATAATGGCTGGCATAGAATACCCAGAGCCATCTTAACTAGAGTGACCATATTATCCTTTTACCTGGGACGCTCATCGATTACACAGATTCTGTGGCTGATTAAAACCATCTGAAATGTAGGTTTGAAGTTAGCCAGCCACAGAACCTGTGTAATCCATGAGCGTCCCAGGTAAAAGGGATAATATGGTCACTCTATCTCACAGTTTCTCAAATTCAGTCCTCATTACCCTACACAGTGCATGTTTTTCAGGTCACCTCACAGAATCGCAAGTGAAATAATTAGATCCACCTGTGGACCTTTTAAAATGTGTCAGTGAGTAATTAGTACACCTGTGCACCTGCTGGCTTACCTGCAAAACATGCACTGTGTGGGGTCCTGAGGACCGAGTTTGAGAACCACTGCTCTATCTTAACATATGGGTATATGGGATCACAAGCTGTAAGTTGTAACACGCCCCCGAAACAGTCACAACATGCCCGTTCTTGACTCTCAACTCCCACATTACTACCCATAAACGGTCCCTTACTGTCAATTACTGCAAATAAATCTTCTCAATGATCACTATCATATAGACAACTGTACAGCGCAACTTAAATGCTTGCGCAATGGCAGACAATTGTTCCATGGAGTAAAACATAGACATTGCGTACTACTGTGACTCAGGGCCAATTTATTATATTGCATCGCCAAGGGTTATTTTGTACTTCTAAACTGTAAGAAATAAAGTCCTGATCAAGAGTAGTATCCCTGTATGTTAGTCACACAATTTATGAAATCTTTGCTTTTATGGTCCTCTGACTCTGAGAGCTGGAGGATTTCCTCTACTCAAACTAATTTCTTACTTCTTTCCATTTTAATTCAGCCAGGTAGACCATTTATTTAAATTGTTTACATTTAAAAGATCATGCTTTGTTCTTGTATAAGAAAACATAGCAATCACACTGTTTAGGTGGTTATGGTTAGGCCCCGGGGGAGGTTAGGTTTAGCCACCACCCAGAGCATACTTGCCTACCTGACCCTCTCCATGAGGGAGAAAATGCTCTGTTCCTGGACTTTCCTGGTAATGTATGATTGCCATCACCTGTGGTGAAACACCTTTTTTATCAATTAACTAGCTCACCACAGGTGATGGCAATCATATATTACCAGGAAAGTCCAGGAACAGAGCATTTTCTCCCTCATGGAGAGGGTCAGGTAGGCAAGTATGACCCAGAGGGTACCCCCCCCGCCACACACACACACACAGCATAACCCTAACACCCCCCCTCCCCCGGGTGGCTGCTAGAGACCAAACCTCTCTCCCCCGGTCTAAGCCTAACCCGCCAACTATACTTACGGTCGGGATGCTGGCTGTCAGGATTCTGGCATCAGTCTCCTGACCCTGTTGGGATTCTGGTGTTAACTTACCATACTGATGGGTGTAGACAGCCGGTATCTTACCTGCATCACCCCAGTCCGACTCTGGATATGCCTACATCTGATGGAACTGCCTAGCTGCAAAGAAGTTTTTTGGGGAAAGTATTTGATATAGTCTCATCTGAATGCATTGTGATGTCACAAAGGTACTATCTAGCTGCCTGCAGCTGAATACATTATGATGTCACATAGGTACTGTCTAGCTGCCTGCAGCTGACTGAATTGTGATGTCAGAGTAGTACTGTCTAGTTATTTATATCTTAATGCATGGTGATGTCATAGAAGTAGTGTCCAGCTGCCTGCAGCTCAATGCATTGTGATGTCACAGAGGTACTGTCTTGCTGCCCACAGCAGCATGCACTGTGATGTCACAGAGGTACTGTCTAGCTATCTGTATCTGAATGATGTCATAGTCATGTCTTGATGTCATAGTGGTACTGTCTGGCTGCCAATAGTTGAATGCATTGTGACATCACAGAGGTACTGTCTAGCTATCTGTAACTTAATGCATGGTGATATCACAGAGGTACTGTCTAGTTAACCGCAGCTGAATGTACTGTGATGTCACAGAGATACTGTCTATCTAACTGTATCTTAATGCATGGTGATGTCACAGAGGTACTGTCCAGCTGCCTGCAGCTGAATGCATTGTGATGTCAGAGAAATAATTTCTAAGCTTCCTGAAGCTGAATATATTGTGATGTCACAAAGGTACTTTCTAGCTGCCTGCAACTGGATGCTTTGTGATCTCACATAGGTACTGTCTGGCTGCCCACAGCTGAATGCATTGTATTATCACAGAGGTACTATCTATCTGTATCTTAATGCATGGTGATGTCACAGAGGTACTGTCTAGCTAACCGCAGCTGAATGCATTGTGATGTCACAGAGGTACTGTCTAGCTAACCGCAGCTGAATGCATTGTGATGTCACAGAGGTACTGTCTAGCTACCTGCAGCTGAATGCATTGTGATGTCACAGAGGTACTATCTAACTGCCTGCTGCTGAATGCATTGTGGTGTCGCAAAAGTACTCTCTAGCTGCCTGCAGCTGAATGTATTGTGATGTCACAGAGGTACTGTCTAGCTGTCTGTATCTTAATGCATGGTAGTGTCTAGCTGCCTGCAGCTGAATTTATTGTGATGTCACAAAAGCATATCCCCCAACTGTCCCGCATTCAGTGGGACAGTCACAGTTTTCCTGGGACTGTCCCGCAGTCCCACCAGCGGCTGGCAGTGTCCTGCGGCGGGGGAGGGAGCTTGGGGTAGAGCACACAGCGCTGCTCTGCATGGCAGAGAAGCAGGAGATGAAAAGAATAGATGCGCATGGCATCTATTCACAGTTCTGGGAGGGTCATGGAGACAGCCCAGCATCTCCCCCATAGTGATGTAAACAAGAGTGTTCCGCAAGGCTCCATCCCTTTTCATAAGGCTCGGCCCTCTTTTGGTCACACAGGTGCCTTCGGCGCCTGAGGAGTTTTGCGTCCGAGCTCTCCAAAGTTGGGAGGTATGCAAAAGTACTGTCTAGCTGCCTGCAGCTGAATGCATTGTGATGTCACAGAGGTACTGTCTAGCTACATGCAGCTGAATACATAATGATGTCACAGAGGTACTGTCTAGCTACATGCAGCTGACTGAATTTTGATGTCAGAGAAGTACTGTCTAGCTATTTGTATCTTAATGCATGGTGATGTCACAAAGGTACTGTCTAGCTAACCGCAGCTGAATGCATTGTGATGTGACAGAGGTACTGTCTAGCTGCCTGCAGCTGAATGTATTGTGATGTCACAGAGGTACTGTCTAGCTGCCTGTGGCTGAATACATTGTGATGTCACAGAGGTACTGTCTTGCTATCTGTAACTTTATGCATGGTGATGACATAGATGTACTGTCTAACTGCTTGCAGCTGAAAGCATTGTGATGTCACAAAGGTAATGTCCAGCTGCCTGAAGCTGAATGCATTGTGATGTCAGAGAAGTACTTTCTAGCTTCCTGAAGCTGAATATATTGTGATGTTACAAAGGTACTTTCTAGCTGCCTGCAACTGGATGCTTTGTGATGTCACAGAGGTACTGTCTGGCTGTCCACAGCTGAATACATTGTAATATCACAGAGGTACTGTCTAGCTACCCGCAGCTGAATGCATTATTATGTCACAGAGGTACTGTCTAGCTGCCTGCAGTTGAATGCATTGTGATGCCACAGAGCTACTGTCTAGCTGCCTTCAGCTGAATACATTGTGATGTCACAGAGGTAATGTCTAACTGCCCACAGCTGAATGCATTGTGATGTAACAGAGGCACTGTCTAACTACCTACAGCTGAATGCATTGTGATGCAGGGCTGTAACATAGCACTGCAGGGTAGGGGGCGCTGTTGGCAGCACTTGTCAATTATCTGTTTTAATTATTTCCATTTGCAGCTTCCCCCCTTTTTGAAGCCCAGCATCTCCTGACCGCCCCTGCCTCGTATCCCCACCCTTTCTGTCGTTAATACCTAACAACATTCATGAACTCAACTTGAGAGCTCTTTGTTATCCAGTCACACTGCTTTATTACAATCAAGATGCTGACATACCCAGGATTCAAACTCATAGCTTGTGGCATTGCAGTCAGACAATCTATTAATTGAGCTATCTGCCCTTGCATAGAAAGCTAGAGAATTCTAAGCTGGAGAATTTAAGCTTTTTGAAGCTTGCCTTGTACTTTGTAAAAAAAAAGAAGAAAAAAAAAAGATCAGTATTGCAGCTGAGCAGAGCTATGTAGTGTGTGGCTGCAAGGGATTGGATGTGTGTCTGCACACTACATAGATCTGCTCAATTGCAATGCTGATTATTTTTTTTTTACAAAGTAGCTTCATATAGTTCTCATAGTTTTTATGTAGGCTCAAATAGCTGAATTTGTAGGGAGTTTGACTGGAATGCAAAAGGTTATAGGTTTGAATCCTAAAACCTGTTGCATGGCAGTATATTGAAATGTGTTATTTAATAAAGGGTATTGTAACTAAATAATAACGAGCCTGCATTGTCACAGTTTATATATTTCACACTTACTCTGCTCCGGCTGGTCGTGGGTGAGGCACAGGTACCAGTGGGTCCCCTGATTTCTCAGGAGTTTAATTACATGCGCATTGTGATAGTGGACTACAAGTGCCAGTGCAGTGCAGAAAGAATTGGGTGCTAAGCCATCTTATAAAAAACAGCAAAAACTGTTTATTTAAAATACAAAAAACAGGGTAATAGCAGGAATATCATTTGGATACTTTGCTCCTCTCCTCCAGCACACTAATCGCATCCGTTACAGCAGGCATTAAGATACCTCTTCCAATACAGCACTTCATTGCAGCAGCATAAATGGTGAACATATGTACATACCAGTACATCCTGGGATCAGTAGTGCTACAGCAGCAAACTGGGACTCTCTTCGGTGTGTTTTCCCCCCTATTCGCTGGGGATTCTCACAGCCTATCTAAACGGGATACTACAAGGACTCTAGTCGATGGGGGCCTTTAAACGTGCCGAGTGGCTTACAACCACTCACCCCGATACGTCCTCTCCCGAGACTCACACCTGGGGGTAAATTTACTAAGATGGGAGTTATATTTAAGACTGGATGTTGCCCATAGCAACCAATCAGATTCCAGGTATTGTGATGGTAGTGTATTAGAATGCTTAATATTTGTAGACACTCCCTTACTAATCTGTGTAAGCCTGAATCTTCAGTGATGGTCCCTAGGACCAGGGGGATGCTGGGAAGTGGGTGGTCCAGTGTGCAGTGTGTCTGGAGTTGGTAATGGAATAAACAGCACAGCAGTGAACTCACATGTCTCTGTATCCTTATGACTGGATTTACAAACATATGAACAAAACATGGTGTCAGAGGAAGTTTTAACTTGGACTGCTAGTGCTCTCAGAGTGTGAAAGAATCCTGCAGAATTCTGTAAGGCTGTGATACTCAGTGTCTGCAAAGCCTGCCTTGTGCTCCTCTCTTCAAACAGTGAGTAACCATGGATAAACTGGCTCCTCCAACCGGCTTGCTGATGTCTGATAACTTGTCTGAAAACTGGAAAAGATTTAAGCAAAGGTTTAATATATATCTTGCTGCATGTGGAGCTGAAACAGAGGCTGACAAAACGAAGGCATCCATTTTCCTCCATGTGATAGGAGAGGATGTGCTGGACATTTATAATAGTTTTCAGTTTGATGAGGGGCAGAATATGGTGCTATCTTCTATAATGCAAAAGTTTGAAGATTACTTTGTGCAAAGGACAAATGTGACATATGAAAGATATAAGTTTTTCACATGTGATCAGAAGTCTGGAGATGGATGTGATCAGTATGTTACAGAGCTGCAATCACTCAGTAAAACCTGTGAGTTTGGTGATTTAAAGGATTCACTGATTAGAGATCGTATTGTCTGTGGAATACCTGATAATGGACTCAGAGAGATTGCTGAGAGAGCAAGACCTAACACTAGAAAAGGCAGTGACTATGTGCAGATCTGCAGAAATAACTAGATTGCAAGCCAAAAAGTTACACAAGGAAGTTGATGCTGCTGTCCATGTAGTGCAGAAAACAGAGCCAAGCAAACCTCCATTCTCAAGAATGAAGCAGTCTAAGCCACAGTCTAATAAGGAAATGTGTAGTAGATGTGGAAATGCTCACAATCCTAAAATGTGCCCTGCTTATGGTAAAACCTACATGAAATGTGGTAGACTTAATTACTTTGCCAAATGCTGTAAAATGAAAAGGGAAACAACCAATGTGCATGCTGTTAAACAGAGGAATTCTTTGTGGATTGCATTGAACTTTGCAGTGCAGATAAGAAAGAATGGATTGTCCCTTTAACTGTGAACGAGATTGTCATTCCCTTTAAGCTTGATACTGGCACACAGGTGAATTTAATATCGTTTCAAGACTATAAGACTTTTAGAGTAAAACCTAAAATTCATCCAGCCAAAGTGAAAGTTACAGGGTACACTGGGAAGGAAATTCCTGTGTAAGGTACATGCTTAGTGACACTGAAATATAAGGGACAACAGTTTAAAACATCTCTACTGATTGTGGATAAAAATGTGCAACCGATTCTAGGATTAAGTTCCTGTGAGAAACTAAGCTTGCTAAAGAAAGTTTTTATGGTGACATCACAAGTAGAAAATGACTGCAAATCGATGTTTACAGAATACAGAGACTTGTTTGAAGGTCTACGTTGTTTGCCTGGAGAGCATAAAATAAATATAGACACGCAAGTTTCTTCAGTGATACACCCCTGTAGAAAAGTGCCATTTGCGCTGAGAGAAAAACTGAAACAAGAGTTAAATCGCATGGAAGCCTTGGGTGTGATACAGAAAGTTGATGAGCCTACTGAATGGGTAAGCTCCTTAGTAATTGTTGAAAAGAAAAATGGACAACTCAGAATATGTCTAGACCCCAGAGATTTAAACAAAGCTATTAAACGAGAACATTTCAAACTACCAACCAGAGATGAAATCATGTCGCAATTTGCGGGAGCAAAATGGTTCAGTAAATTGGACGCATCTTCAGGATTCTGGCAAATGAAGCTAGATGAGGCCAGCTCAAAGCTTTGTACATTTAATACACCAGAAGATCGATACAGATTTCTTCGACTACCATATGGAATATTGTCTGCTCCAGAAGTATATCACAAAAAAATACACATGATTTTTGAACATATTCCAGGTGTTGAAACAATGATGGATGACATTATTGTCTGGGGATCTACAAAGGAAGAACATGATTCTAGATTGAGACAAGTAATGGAACTTGTCCAGAAAGTGAATCTAAAGCTGAACAAGGACAAATGTGAATTTGGCATTAATAAACTTACCTTTATGGGCGACGTGGTCTCGGATCAAGGTGTAAAACCAGACCCAAGGAAAATATCAGCCATAGTGAACATGGAACGTCCTAACAACAAAGACGACGTCAGAAGATTCCTAGGAATGATTACTTACTTAGGAAAGTTTATTTCTCAACTCTGAACGAACAGCCTCTCTTAGATGGTTGTTGGACAAAGATAACGAGTGGA
This sequence comes from Pseudophryne corroboree, assembly GCF_028390025.1. Taxonomy (NCBI): domain Eukaryota; kingdom Metazoa; phylum Chordata; class Amphibia; order Anura; family Myobatrachidae; genus Pseudophryne; species Pseudophryne corroboree. The sequence goes on along the minus strand of NC_086454.1, from coordinate 122,039,063 downwards.
TGTGGTCACATGAACAAGAAGAAAGTTGGCAAAACTTGAAACAGGTTGGCCAGCAGAAAAACATGCGTGCCCGCTGTCTATCCATGATTATTGGATGTACCGCAGTGACCTTACAGTTTCGATGGTATTATTTACAAAGGCAATAGGTTTGTCATACCTGCCCAACTAAGAAAAACTATGCTGTGCAAGATACATGAAGGCCACTTAGGAGAAGATAAATGTAAACGGAGAGCGCATGAAGTTATGTATTGGCCAAGAATGAACCAAGACATAGCACAGACTACAGCTACATGTGAATTATGTCTTCCGTATAGACCGAAACAACAAGTCGAGCCACTGAGTCCTCACGCAGGGCCAGAGAGACCGTACCAGAAAGTTGGCACAGATTTGTTTGATTGTAATGGGAAAACGAACATTGTCGTGACTGATTATTACTCCTGAGGTGACGACACTACATACAACTACTAGTAAAGCTGTAATCAATTGCATGAAGTCAATCTTTGCAAGGCATGGTGTTCCTATGGAAGTGTTCACTGACAATGGTCCTCAGTTTTCCAGTGCTGAATTTAGACAATTTGCTGATGAGTGGGAATTTGTCCATACTACGTCAAGTCCCCAGTATCCACGCTCAAATGGGTTGGTGGAAAGTTCAGTAAAAACTGTAAAGAGTCTCATGAAAAAAGCTCAAGAAGGTAAAGAAGATTTCTATAAAAGTATTTTAATCTACCGCAGTACACCTTTACAGAATGGACTTTCTCCTGCACAAATGCTGATGGGAAGGAGGATTAGAGCAAATCTCCCGATACATGATGAACTGCTTAATACACATAACTCAGCGTTGGTCAGACTGCGTAAGGAACGTCAACAGGCGAAACAGAAACTGTTCCATGACAGACGAACAAAAAGCTTATCTGATCTAAAATCGGGTGACCAAGTCCGTCTCGGAGATCACGAGAAATGTATTTTGGTGCAGAAAGGTATTGTGCAAGCACAAGTAGCACCAAGATCTTATACTATACGTACAGAGCGTGGAATGGAAGTAAGAAGAAATCGGGTGGATTTAAGATCTCAACCTAACCATAATGAAGACAACATGACTGAAGAATACCCTTCATCTGACATGTATGATGATCCTGATAATGGTGAACCAACCACGATTCTAGAAAGGTCCAACATGGTCGATGAAACACAGACTGTGTATGAAAGACCCAAAAGGGAAATATGCAGACCTGAGAGACATTGAAATGTGTTAGATGATGTTCTGAATATGACATTGTTAATTGTTGCATTTTAAAGAAAAGTGGATGTGATGTTAGTGTATTAGAATGCTTAATATTTGTAGACACTCCCTTACTAATCTGTGTAAGCCTGAATCTTCAGTGATGGTCCCTAGGACCAGGGGGATGCTGGGAAGTGGGTGGTCCAGTGTGCAGTGTGTATGGTGTTGGAGATGGAATAAACAGCACAGCAGTGAACTCACATGTCTCTGTATCCTTATGACTGGATTTACAAACATATGAACATAACGGGTATTATCTTCTAAAAGGTGCTAGATAAATGAAAAGTAGAATCTGATTGGTTTGCTATGGGCAACATCTCATCTTAAATAGAACTCCCATCTTAGTAAATTTACCCCTAGGCGTCATTCTCCCAGGGTACCCCTAAAGGTGGGGATCTCCCTTGGTTCCTGGTTCCTTCCACTGTACTCTGCATTCTGTGGCTCTCACACTGCGGTCTCCATCTCTCACTGAAGCTGCTGGATCCCATAATGCACTGCAAATATAGGGCCTAATTCAGACCTGATCATAGCAGCGAATTTGTTAGCAGTTGGGCAAAACCATGTGCACAGCAGGGGAGGCAGATATAACATGTGCAGAGAGAGTTAGATTTGGGTGGGTTATATTGTTTCTGTGCAGGGTAAATACTGGCTGCTTTATTTATACACTGCAATATAGATTTCAGTTTGAACACACTATCATTATCTGTCGACCTCTTTTATATATATATATATATATATATATATATAATAAAGGGGGATATTCAATTGTTTGAAAAGTCAGTTGGGTGTCTGTTTTTTCCTATCTAATAGACAGGAAAAAAACAGACACCCAACCGACTTGTCAAGCATTTGAATTCCCCCCAAAGTTTGTGAAGGGGTATCACAGCATGGGCTTTCTCTTGGATCAGTTTTGTCATTCCCCTTTCCCACGAGGCATGGACATTATGTCCTTTTTGGAAAAATGGGCGGGAAGGGGAGCGCCAATTCTCTTTCTGGCACAGGGCACCAAAAAGTCTAGTTACCGCTCTGGTCTGCTGATGCAGCTATGTTTACATACCTTGTACTTGTCCTATACTATCTTGAACTGTGAGTCATTGTTTTCCTGTTTTGCTAATTAGTTTATGTACTCTGTAACTGGGCGCTGCAGAACCCTTGTGGTGCTATATAAAGGATGATAATACAGGTTGAGTCTCCCTTATCCAAAATGCTTGGGACCAGAGGTATTTTGGATATCGGATTTTTCCGTATTTTGGAATAATTGCATACCATAATGATATATCATGGTGATGGGAACTAAATCTAAGCACAGAATGCATTTATGTTACATATACACCTTATACACACAGCCTGAAGGTCATTTTAGCCAATATTTTTTATAACTTTGTGCATTAAACAAAGTGTGTCTACATTCACACAATTCATTTATGTTTCATATACACCTTATACACACAGCCTGAAGGTCATTTAATACAATATTTTTAATAACTTTGTGTATTAAACAAAGTTTGTGTACATTGAGCCATCAGAAAACAAAGGTTTCACTATCTCACTCTCCCTCAGAAAAGTCCGTATTTCGGAATATTCCGTATTTCGGAATATTTGGATATGGGATACTCAACCTGTAATAATAATGTGTGACAGCTAGATTGCACTGTACATAGGAACAACCTTTTCTTTTTATAAACTCATTTTTTTTGTGTGGAAATGAACGTGCCTGTCATGATTCAGTGCTATGATTTTGAGGTCGTCAGTCTATAGTACGACTCAAGGACACAGGAAATGGTGTTATCTAATATAGTTAATACATTATGAATAGGTTTGCAGACTCGGTAATGTAATGTATACTGCAGAAGAATACAATATGGAACCAAAAACAGCAAGTAGCTTTATACGGGAAGCAGTCAGGATCCGTCTGTTGGTTTTCCGGCAGTCAGAATACCGATCATGGAAGACAGCAATGTCTGACAGCAGTGATCTGGAACGGATCCAGAACGAGAACAGACTGTGGCTGCGGGGACATGGGATTTAGGCACCAAGTGAGGAGGTTACGGTTAGGCTGCGGGTAGGGAGGGTTAGAGTTAGGGGGTTGGGGAGAGGGGAGAATTCCCCCTACCCCTGTCGGCTTCTTCAAAATTGGGATCCTAGCATCGGTATTTCGAGCACCGGGATTCCATGCGCCGGGATCTCATACTGGTCCCCTTTATACAGGGTAGGACATTGCACAAACAGATGGAGAATGGGGAACCGGGTCTCCATACCCATGTTGACCCCATTCACAAACAAACTGAATAACTTTTCTTTATGTTATATAGTACCTTTATTTATCATGCACAGTAGTGGGTATGACCATTTGCTGGCCTGTTGTGTATTCTGTAGTCGCAGAATGCAGTAACAATGTAATGTGGCAGGCTAGGATAGAACTGCAGCTTCTGTGTAGCCCAATGAAATAACTTTTTCTCACTCGTCCAGAATTTATAACAGGATGATAATGTCATATTAGAGGTGCATGGTACAAAGGTACAAAGGCTCATAGCTGTAGTTCTGTAGGTGATCTGGAATTTCCTTACAAGTTTCTTGACAACTTGCAAGAACATTTGCCGACAATAAATGAAATCTGTTAATGGACAGGCTGTGTATTCTATGGTTAGGTCGGATACACTCTGAGCCTAATCAGCATGGATCGCAATTTAGAGAATTTGCAATTTGGCCAGTTATTGAAAGACTGCGCATGCGCTGCGTAAGCGTCAGAGCCACAATTCTAAAGCAATGCGATCGCAGATTGATTGACAGGAAGTGAGCGTTAGTGGTGGTAACATGCCGTTTTGGGCGAGTGGTAGCAAAAATGCAGGAGTGTCATGGCGGTTTGGTGGGAGGGTCTCTGATGTCATCTGCGATCACTTGCATGCTGCAGCATGTGCAGGTTTGTGGATACTCTGGCTTGGCGCAGATTGAATTTACCCCTTTGATGTTCCAGATTTTGCGTATGGATTGCGATGAATACGCAAAACTGCAGTGGACGTTTTGTCTGGGTGGCAACTACCTGTGCGATTCTGTGCAATTAAGTTTGCAAATAAAAAAATCACACTTTTAGAAGCAATAGCAATCCGTGCTGAACGAGGGCCTCTGTCAGTAAGTAACTGATACTCCTTTTCCACTGCCGCTAAAAACCTGGGTTATTGCCGTGATAACCCTGGTACAGCTCAGTGGACAAGGTTTTACCCAGGTCCAATGACCTGGGAATAAAACCTGGCTAGCTTGCAGGGTTGGTCCCGAGAAGGACCCAGGTCGCGATGCAGTGTAAACAGGTAAGCTGGGTGGATGCGACCCGGGATCTGTTTTCTCTATAGGGAGATCCAGCGCTAGGAGATGATCTCATCTTCTAGTGCCGGCACTGCACACATGACCACTGATGTCACCGACTCAGCAATAAGCCAGGTCCTGCTGCCAGTCTGATCAGGGTCTCAGGTCGCATCCAGGATGGAGCCGGCTACAAACTCCTGGGTGTGACCCGGCATTTAGATGTAAAAGCAGTATTAGTAGGCAGTTTTCGGATGTATCGGACAGTGTTTCAGGAGGAGCTTTACGCAAACCTTGGCAAGTAGCAGGAACAAATGACTCTGGGGATGATTCTGAGGTGGAAAACTACAAAAACAAACAAACAATCAAACAAACAAGTAACTATACCTGGACAAATTATTTTTCAATACAGGGGGTGCAAATACATTAATTGCTTTTGCATGCAGGGTAAATACTGGCTGCTTTTGCATGTAGTCCGCAAATGCTGCACTATAGTTGCCAACTTTCTGGCTGCCACCTCCCGGAGGCACAGCGGTAGGTGATGCGGTGGGCGTGGCTTGTCATAAGGGGCAGAGAGGGATGTGATGCAGCTCAAGAGGCTGTGGGTAGGGGTGTGGCTATGCGATTGCATCATCTTTGCCACAATGACGTGATTCAGCGTGAATCACACCATTGGCCACCCAGTCCGCCGACTTTACTTAGTAACTGGGTGGCTCCGGGAGACTTGCCCACTTCCCTGGGGGGAATGGGGGGGGGCTTTTGGGGCAGGGGAATAGGCAAGAATGTGCAGGACAGCTTTATTTTTACAGGCCAATGAAGATTTCAGTTTGGCCATGCAACTTGTAAGTCTCCCCCTCCCCCTGCAGAGCAACATGGTTTTACCAATGTGCAAAGTTTCTTGCTTTTTTTGCTTTGCCTTGGGGTCAGGATCAGCCCATGTGCCTGTCCAGTTATACCACCTATACCACCAGTAATAAAGTCTACATACAGGTATGATTTCTGTAATCTATAAGTGTATACACAGCAGTGGCGTGCGGTGAGGTCAGTGGCTGGTGAGGCACTACAGCCATAATGTCCGCCGAGTCCCGCCAATGATCCCTACCGCCGCCGAGCCAATGCCCGCTACTGCCTCTAAGCCAATGTCTACTACTGTCACCTTCCCTGATGCCCGCTACCCCCTATGGCCCTGATGCCCTAGGCAATTTTCTTGCTAATGTCCCCCCCCCCCCCCCCTCCTCCCGGAGATGGTGGGTGACATGGTCAGGGTGACAGGGAGATAGTGGGTGACATGGTGAGAATGACAGGGAGATAGTGGGTGATGGAGGTAGTAGGTGACATGGTCAGGGTGACAGGGAGATAGAGGGTGACAGGGAGATAGTGGGTAACATGGTTAGGGTGACGGAGATAGTGGGTGATGGAGGTAGTGGGTGACATGGAGATAGTGGGTGACATGGTGAGGGTGACGGAGATAGTGGGTGATGGAGATAGTGGGTGACATGGTCAGGGTGACAGGGAGATAGAGGGTGACAGGGAGATAGTGGGTGACATGGTGAGGGTAACGGAGATAGTGGGTGACATGGTGAGGGTGACGGAGATAGTGGGTGATGGAGGTAGTGGGTGACATGGTCAGGGTGACAGGGAGATAGAGGGTGACAGGGAGATAGTGACTGACATGGTGACGGAGATAGTGGGTGATGGAGGTAGTGGGTGACATGGTCAGGGTGACAGGGAGATAGAGGGTGACAGGGAGATAGTGGGTGACATGGTGAGGGTGACGGAGATAGTGGGTGACATGGTGAGGGTGACGGAGATAGTGGGTGATGGAGGTAGTGGGTGACATGGTCAGGGTGACAGGGAGATAGAGGGTGACAGGTAGATAGTGGGTGACATGGTGAGGGTGACGGAGATAGTGGGTGACATGGTGAGGGTGACGGAGATAGTGGGTGATGGAGGTAGTGGGTGACATGGTCAGGGTGACAGGGAGATAGAGGGTGACAGGGAGATAGTGGGTGACATGGTGAGTGTCAGACTTGGTTTTGTCTGTGTCCCCGGAGGGGGCGCTAGTGGGTCAGTGGAGGTAGGAGGGAGAAAGTGAGGAGGCTGGATTAAGTTTCTGCGCATGGGCGCAATGATGTTTATTAACACAAAGTTCACAAAAGGCAGCAGAAATAAACAATAAGGAATGCAATGTCAATGGTACAGCGTGGAAGCTGAAAGTCTATGGCAACAGAGATATGACAATGGATAAATGATAACTGATGAATGACAACTGATGAATGATAACTTGATAGATGATAATCTGGTATGGGAACCAGAGCAGTTTAAAACATGGAGCCAGCAGAGATGGTAACATACAGCAAACCTGGTAGCAGAGGCAGGAGACTGGCAATGTTCACAGTGCAGGTGATGAGGCACAAGCAGCAAGCAAGCTGCATCACAGGTGAGGAGATGGAATGCACCTGGAGCGAGTCTCTACTGCTAGGCTGAAGCACACTGAGTTGGTGATTAGTGTGAAGCCTGTAAACAGAAGCAGGTGTTGCTGAGGCTTGTAGTTCCACGGAGCTTGTAGGATAACCTGGAGCACAAAGTCACAGGTAGGTAACCAGGAACACGGAGGTATAGGCAGGTAACCAGGAACACGGAGGAACAGGTACCAGATCCAGACACATGGGTCGCAGGAGTGACACAAAGTTCAGGATAACCACAGGCTCACCCTGCAGCTCCAGATATACCCCCTGGTGTGCAGGCATTGGTTGGAGTGGGAAAAGGAGGTGCGGCCAAGCACCGGAATGGCCGCCGTACTCTGACCGATAGAGACTGTCATGGCGGCGCCCATGCCGCGGCCCGGCGGGAACGCGGCGTGCTCACACACCCGCTGTCACAGGAGCGCTCCCAGGCCCAGGATGACGTCTGGCGGCAGAGGTGCGGATGACAGCAGAACGTAGGAACCCCGGACGGAGTCCGCACCGACGGACAGATGTCACTGTGGTGAGTCGATTCCTGACAGTACCCCCTCCTTTATGGGTGGGCACTGAACACCCACGTGGCTTGGAAGGATGAGTGCTGTGGAAGACACGGACCAACCTTGGAGCATGGACATCTGACGAATTCACCCAACTTCTCTCCTCCGGACCATAACCGGACCAGTCGATAAGATATTGTAGACGACCGTACCGGCAACGGGAATCCAGAATCTTCTCTATCTCGAACTCCACGCCCCGCTGAGTTCGAATTTTGGGGCCGACTGGAAGAGCTCTTTGGAAGCGATTCAGGACTAATGGTCTGAGGAGAGAGACATGAAAGGCATTAGGTATTCGTAGCGAAGGTGGTAACTTAAGCTTGTAGGCCACAGGACTGATGACTCTGTCAATAGAAAAGGGACCGATGAAACGTGGTGCGAATTTCATTGACGGGACTCTAAGACGGAGGTTCCGAGTAGAAAGCCAAACCTTGTCACCAGGTTTCAGGCTAGGGACTGCACGTCTTTTGCGGTCAGCAAAGAATTTATACCGGCTGGAGGCCTTCTTGAGGGAAGCATGAATCTTCCTCCAGGTTGAAGAAAACTGGCTCAGGACAGCAGTGGCAGCAGGAACATCAATGTGAGGGAGTTCTTGGAAATCTGGAACACGAGGATGTTGTCCATATACAGCAAAGAACGGAGTTGTCTCAGTAGCGGTGTGGTAGCGGAAGTTGTGGGCAAATTCGGCCCACGGGAGCAGATCCAACCAGTCATCTTGAGAAGATGAAACATAGGCCCTCATTCCGAGTCGTTCGCTCGGTATTTTTCATCGCATCGCAGTGAAATTCCGCATAGTGCGCATGCGCAATATTCGCACTGCGACTGCGCCAAGTATCTTTGCTATGAAGATAGTATTTTTACTCACGGCTTTTTCCTCGCTCCGGCGATCGTAATGTGATTGACAGGAAATGGGTGTTACTGGGCGGAAACACGGCGTTTTATGGGCGTGTGGCTGAAAACGCTACCGTTTCCGGAAAAAACGCAGGAGTGGCCGGAGAAACGGGGGAGTGGTTGGGCGAACGCTGGGTGTGTTTGTGACGTCAAACCAGGAACGACAAGCACTGAACTGATCGCACAGGCAGAGTAAGTGTGGAGCTACTCTAAAACTGCTAAGTAGTTTGTGATCGCAATATTGCGAATACATCGGTCGCAATTTTAAGATGCTAAGATACACTCCCAGTAGGCGGCGGCTTAGCGTGTGTAACTCTGCTAAATTCGCCTTGCGACCGATCAACTCGGAATGAGGGCCATAAAGTCTTAAAAAGTTTTCCAATTCCTGGTTTACCCTCTCTGTCTGCCCATTCGTCTGAGGGTGGTAAGCTGACGAGAACTTCAGTTTAACTTGCATGGCAGAACAGAGAGCTCTCCAAAACCTCGCTACAAACTGAACACCTCGGTCAGATATTATTTCCGAGGGTAGTCCATGTAGACGGAAAATCTCCCGTAGGAAGATTTGGGCGAGTTTTGGGGCAGAAGGGAGACCCTGGAGAGGAACGAAATGGGCCATTTTGGTAAATCTATCCACCACAACCCAGATGGTATTATATCCTTGAGAAGGGGGCAGGTTGGAGATAAAATCCATGGACAGATGTGACCAGGGGCGACTAGGAAAAGATAATGGTTGTAACTGACCTGCTGGAGACTGACAAGGTGTCTTGTGCTGCGCACACTTAGGACAGGATGCCATGAAATCTTTGATGTCAGCTTTCATCTTCGGCCACCAGTACGTCTCAGAGAGGAACTTGAAGGTTTTCAGGATACCAGGATGTCCAGTGAACTTGGACTGATGAGCCCAAGACAACAACTTGGGACGGAGTTCTGGGGAAACAAAAGTCTTACCAGGAGGAGGAGCAGGAGAAACTTGAGATGCGGCAAATACCACTGGACTCAGGATGGAATGCGGAACTGAGTCAGACGTTTCCTCTTCGGACTCCATAGATCGGGATAAGGCGTCAGCTTTAATATTCTGAGAACCTGGGCGGAAATGAAGCTTAAAGTTAAAACGAGAGAAAAACATAGCCCACCGGGACTGGCGAGGATTAAGGCACTGGGCTGCCTTTAAATAAAGCAGATTCTTATGATCCGTATAGATGTTGAACGGATATTTGGCCCCTTCCAGGAGATACCTCCATTCCTCAAGGGCCAGCTTGATCGCTAGTAGTTCTTGATCTCCAATGGAATAGTTAGCTTCTGCAGGGAGGAATTTACGAGAATAGAATCCACAAGGGTGAATCTTTCCATCAGTTCCCTTCTGGGAGAGAACAGCTCCAACTCCTACCGTAGAGGCATCCACCTCCAACTCGAACGGCTTGTATACATCTGGTTGAGACAGAACTGGAGCAGACATAAAGGCCAGCTTGATCTTTTGGAATGCCGCTAAAGCTTCTTCTGACCAGTTGGAATGATCTGCCCCTTTCCGAGTTAAGTTGGTAATAGGAGCGATGAGAGTTGAGAATCCTCGAATAAACTTCCTATAGTAATTGGCGAATCCCAGGAATCGCTGAATAGACTTGAGAGAATTTGGAATGGACCAATTGGCAATGGCTTCCAACTTTGTCGGGTCCATCTGGAGATCCGATCCGGAAATTATATACCCCAGGAAGGGTATAGAGGAAACTTCAAAGGTGCACTTGGACAGTTTACCGTAGAGCCGGTTCTCACGAAGACGTCGGAGGACTTCACGGACTTGTAGACGATGAGAGGAGAGATCTTGGGAGAAGATGAGGATATCATCCAGATAAACCACAATATACTTGTACAGAACGTCACGGAAGATTTCGTTCACAAAATGCTGGAACACTGCTGGGGCATTACTTAACCCGAATGGCATTACCAGGTACTCGTAATGACCATCTCGAGTGTTAAAAGCTGTCTTCCATTCGTCACCACTCCGGATTCTGATGAGGTTGTAAGCACCGCGGAGATCTAACTTAGTGAAGATGCGGGCTCCCTTAACTCTGTCAAACAATTCGGTGATGAGTGGTAATGGATAGCTATTTTTGATGGTAATGTCATTGAGACCCCGGTAGTCGATGCATGGACGTAATCCTCCATCCTTTTTCTTAACAAAGAAGAAGCCCGCACCAGCGGGTGAAGATGAGGGACGGATAAATCCTTTCTGTAAGTTCTCCTTGATGTAGTTGCTCATCGCTTCAGTCTCAGGAACGGACAACGGATAGGTACGCCCCCTAGGTGGTTTCTTGCCGGGAATGAGGTCAATGGGGCAATCCCACTCTCTATGGGGCGGCAGAACGTCAGCGGCTTTTTCACTGAAGATGTCAGAGAAATCTTGGTAAGCCGCAGGAAGACTTGACTGGGTTTTAACTTCAGTAGAGTTGATAGGACAAACTTGGGCTAAACAGGCCTGGCGGCAATGTGAACCCCAGGAAGTAAGTTGTAAAGTAGACCAATCAATCTGTGGATTATGTAGTTGGAGCCAGGGCATACCCAAAACGACCTCTTGGGTTGCCTGAGGAATAACTAAGAACTTTATTAATTCTGAGTGCAGGAACCCAACTCCCAGAACTACTGGTACAGTTTGGTGAGAGATATTCCCCTTGGAGATTCGGCTACCATCTACAGCAGTAATGTAGACTGGGTATGAGAGTTCACAGACAGGCAAACAAAACTTATCTACCGCAGCTTGAGTGATGAAGTTTCCTGCGGCTCCACAGTCCACTAACGCAGATGCAGATTGAAGACCAACCGAAGTTTCTAAAGTCACGGGAAGGATAAGGTCTTGATTTGAAGGAGCTTGTCTAGAAGATCCCAACTTGACTCCTCCTTTACAAGTCAGGATCTGGCGTTTCCCGAACGCACTGTACAAGAATTAATCTGGTGACCTGCAGCCGCACAATAAAGACACAGTCTCTCACGAAGTCTTCTTGACCGCTCCTCAGGAGTTAGGCGGGACCTATTTATTTGCATAGGCTCATCAGAAGGTGGAGGCTGAAATTGTACAGAAGGTACCATTCTTGACCTGCGCGGCTCACTACGAGCACGTTCACTGTTGCGTTCGCGAATGCGAGAGTCCAATTTAATGCACAGGGAAATTAAATCAAACAATTGCTCAGGGAGATCGCGGGTTGCCAGTTCATCCTTGATCCGATCTGAAAGACCATGCCAGAAGGCTGCTACCAGGGCTTGATTGTTCCACTGAATCTCTGCGGCTAACGTCTGGAACTGGATGACATACTGTCCCATACTACGGGTACCTTGACGAAGTTGAATAAGATCTGCAGAGGCTGACGTTGCACGACCCGGCTCGTCAAAGATTCGTTTGAAGGTTGACACGAATTCAGCGTAGTTGTTCATCAGAGGATCAGCACGTTCTCACAGAGGAGACACCCAACTCAAGGCAGAACCAGAAAGCAGTGAGATGATGTAGGCAACCTTGGATCTTGGCGTGGGGAAATTGTGTGATAATAATTTGAACTGGATTTCACATTGGTTAAGAAACCCGCGACATAACTTTGGGCTGCCATCATACTTGCTAGGCACGGGCAGGTGCAAGCGTGACACTGGAGCTGATGCAGCCGGCATAGAAGAACTCACAACACTTGCAGGCGCTGTAGTAACTGGAACTGAAGTAGCAGGTACACTAGGCAGAGTTTGCTGTAGTGTATCAATCCGGGAGGACATCCCTTGCAGGAACTGAAACATCTGCTGCTGCACAGCCTCTTGACCATCCAAGCGGGAGACCAGATTTTGTAAGGCCTCTGACCCCACACTCCGACCACCGTCCGAGTCCATCGATCCTGAACTTACTGTCAGACTTGGTTTTGTCTGTGTCCCCGGAGGGGGCGCTAGTGGGTCAGTGGAGGTAGGAGGGAGAAAGTGAGGAGGCTGGATTAAGTTTCTGCGCATGGGCGCAATGATGTTTATTAACACAAAGTTCACAAAAGGCAGCAGAAATAAACAATAAGGAATGCAATGTCAATGGTACAGCGTGGAAGCTGAAAGTCTATGGCAACAGAGATATGACAATGGATAAATGATAACTGATGAATGACAACTGATGAATGATAACTTGATAGATGATAATCTGGTATGGGAACCAGAGCAGTTTAAAACATGGAGCTAGCAGAGATGGTAACATACAGCAAACCTGGTAGCAGAGGCAGGAGACTGGCAATGTTCACAGTGCAGGTGATGAGGCACAAGCAGCAAGCAAGCTGCATCACAGGTGAGGAGATGGAATGCACCTGGAGCGAGTCTCTACTGCTAGGCTGAAGCACACTGAGTTGGTGATTAGTGTGAAGCCTGTAAACAGAAGCAGGTGTTGCTGAGGCTTGTAGTTCCACGGAGCTTGTAGGATAACCTGGAGCACAAAGTCACAGGTAGGTAACCAGGAACACGGAGGTATAGGCAGGTAACCAGGAACACGGAGGAACAGGTACCAGATCCAGCCACATGGGTCGCAGGAGTGACACAAAGTTCAGGATAACCACAGGCTCACCCTGCAGCTCCAGATATACCCCCTGGTGTGCAGGCATTGGTTGGAGTGGGAAAAGGAGGTGCGGCCAAGCACCGGATTGGCCGCCGTACTCTGACCGATAGAGACTGTCATGGCGGCGCCCATGCCGCGGCCCGGCGGGAACGCGGCGTGCTCACACACCCGCTGTCACAGGAGCGCTCCTAGGCCCAGGATGACGTCTGGCGGCAGAGGTGCGGATGACAGCAGAACGTAGGAACCCCGGACGGAGTCCGCACCGACGGACAGATGTCACTGTGGTGAGTCGATTCCTGACAGTGAGGGTGACGGAGATAGTGGGTGATGGAGGTAGTGGGTGACATGGTCAGGGTGACAGGGAGATAGTGGGTGACATGGTGAGGGTGACGGAGATAGTGGGTGATGGAGGTAGTGGGTGACATGGTCAGGGTGACAGGGAGATAGAGGGTGACAGGGAGATAGTGGGTGACATGGTGAGGGTGACGGAGATAGTGGGTGACATGGTGAGGGTGACGGAGATAGTGGGTGATGGAGGTAGTGGGTGACATGGTCAGGGTGACAGGGAGATAGAGGGTGACAGGGAGATAGTGGGTGACATGGTGAGGGTGACGGAGATAGTGGGTGATGGAGGTAGTGGGTGACATGTTCAGGGTGACAGGGAGATAGTGGGTGACATGGTGAGGGTGACAGAAATAGTGGGTGACATGGTGAGGGTGACGGAGATAGTGGGTGATGGAGGTAGTGGGTGACATGGTCAGGGTGACAGGGAGATAGTGGGTGACATGGTGAGGGTGACGGAGATAGTGGGTGATGGAGGTAGTGGGTGACATGGTCAGGGTGACAGGGAGCCAGAGGGTGACAGGGAGATAGTGGGTGACATGGTGAGGGTGACGGAGATAGTGGGTGACATGGTGAGGGTGACAGGGAGACCATGTCTCACATGGTGAGAATGACAGGGAGATAGTGGGTGATGGAGGTACTGTAGTAGGTGACATGGTCAGGGTGACAGGGAGATAGAAGGTGACAGGGAGATAGAGGGTGACAGGGAGATAGTGGGTAACATGGTTAGGGTGACGGAGATAGTGGGTGTTGGAGGTAGTGGGTGACATGGTCAGTGTGACAAGGAGATAGAGGGTGACAGGGAGATAGTGGGTGACGGAGATAGTGGGTGATGGAGGTAGTGTGTGACATGGTCAGGGTGACAGGGAGATAGTGGGTGACATGGTGAGGGTGACGGAGATAGTGGGTGATGGAGGTAGTGGGTGACATGGTCAGGGTGACAGGGAGCCAGAGGGTGACAGGGAGATAGTGGGTGACATGGTGAGGGTGACGGAGATAGTGGGTGACATGGTGAGGGTGACGGTGACAGTGGGTGATGGAGGTAGTGGGTGACATGGTCAGGGTGACAGGGAGACCATGTCTCACATGGTGAGAATGACAGGGAGATAGTGGGTGATGGAGGTAGTAGGTGACATGGTCAGGGTGACAGGGAGATAGAGGGTGACAGGGAGATAGTGGGTAACATGGTTAGGGTGACGGAGATAGTGGGTGATGGAGGTAGTGGGTGACATGGTCAGTGTGACAAGGAGATAGAGGGTGACAGGGAGATAGTGGGTGACATGGTGAGGGTGACGGAGATAGTGGGTGATGGAGGTAGTGGGTGACATGGTCAGGGTGACAGGGAGATAGATGGTGACAGGGAGATAGTGGGTGACATGGTGAGGGTGACGGAGATAGTGGGAGACATGGTGAGAATGACAGGGAGATAGTGGGTGATGGAGGTAGTAGGTGACATGGTCAGGGTGACAGGGAGATAGAGGGTGACAGGGAGATAGAGGGTGACAGGGAGATAGTGGGTAACATGGTTAGGGTGACGGCGATAGTGGGTGATGGAGGTAGTGGGTGACATGGTCAGTGTGACAAGGAGATAGAGGGTGACATGGTGAGGGTGACGGAGATAGTGGGTGATGGAGGTAGTGGGTGACTTGGTCAGGGTGACAGGGAGATAGAGGGTGACAGGGAGATAGTGGGTGACAGTGGGTGATGGAGGTAGTGGGTGACATGGTCAGGGTGACAGGGAGATAGTGGGTGACATGGTGAGGGTGACGGAGATAGTGGGTGACATGGTGAGGGTGACGGAGATAGTGGGTGATGGAGGTAGTGGGTGACATGGCCAGGGTGACAGGGAGATAGTGGGTGACATGGTGAGGGTGACGGAGATAGTGGGTGATGGAGGTAGTGGGTGACATGGTCAGGGTGACAGGGAGCTAGAGGGTGACAGGGAGATAGTGGGTGACATGGTGAGGGTGACGGAGATAGTGGGTGACATGGTGAGGGTGACGGAGACAGTGGGTGATGGAGGTAGTGGGTGACATGGTCAGGGTGACAGGGAGATAGTGGGTGACATGGTGAGGGTGACGGAGATAGTGGGTGATGGAGGTAGTGGGTGACATGGTCAGGGTGACAGGGAGATAGAGGGTGACAGGGAGATAGTGGGTGACATGGTGAGGGTGACGGAGATAGTGTGTGACATGGTGAGGGTGACGGAGATAGTGGGTGATGGAGGTAGTGGGTGACATGGTCAGGATGACAGGGAGATAGTGGGTGACATGGTGAGGGTGACGGAGATAGTGGGTGATGGAGGTAGTGGGTGACATGGTGAGGGTGACAGGGAGATAGAGGGTGACAGGGAGATAGTGGGTGACATGGTGAGGGTGACGGAGATAGTGGGAGACATGGTGAGAATGACAGGGAGATAGTGGGTGATGGAGGTAGGAGGTGACATGGTCAGGGTGACAGGGAGATAGAGGGTGACAGGGAGATAGTGGGTAACATGGTTAGGGTGACGGAGATAGTGGGTGATGGAGGTAGTGGGTGACATGGTCAGTGTGACAAGGAGATAGAGGGTGACATGGTGAGGGTGACGGAGATAGTGGGTGATGGAGGTAGTGGGTGACATGGTCAGGGTGACAGGGAGATAGAGGGTGACAGGGAGATAGTGGGTGACATGGTGAGGGTGACGGAGATAGTGGGTGACATGGTGAGGGTGACGGAGATAGTGGGTGATGGAGGTAGTTGGTGACATGGTCAGGGTGACAGGGAGATAGAGGGTGACAGGGAGATAGTGGGTGACATGGTGAGTGTCAGACTTGGTTTTGTCTGTGTCCCCGGAGGGGGCGCTAGTGGGTCAGTGGAGGTAGGAGGGAGAAAGTGAGGAGGCTGGATTAAGTTTCTGCGCATGGGCGCAATGATGTTTATTAACACAAAGTTCACAAAAGGCAGCAGAAATAAACAATAAGGAATGCAATGTCAATGGTACAGCGTGGAAGCTGAAAGTCTATGGCAACAGAGATATGACAATGGATAAATGATAACTGATGAATGACAACTGATGAATGATAACTTGATAGATGATAATCTGGTATGGGAACCAGAGCAGTTTAAAACATGGAGCTAGCAGAGATGGTAACATACAGCAAACCTGGTAGCAGAGGCAGGAGACTGGCAATGTTCACAGTGCAGGTGATGAGGCACAAGCAGCAAGCAAGCTGCATCACAGGTGAGGAGATGGAATGCACCTGGAGCGAGTCTCTACTGCTAGGCTGAAGCACACTGAGTTGGTGATTAGTGTGAAGCCTGTAAACAGAAGCAGGTGTTGCTGAGGCTTGTAGTTCCACGGAGCTTGTAGGATAACCTGGAGCACAAAGTCACAGGTAGGTAACCAGGAACACGGAGGTATAGGCAGGTAACCAGGAACACGGAGGAACAGGTACCAGATCCAGCCACATGGGTCGCAGGAGTGACACAAAGTTCAGGATAACCACAGGCTCACCCTGCAGCTCCAGATATACCCCCTGGTGTGCAGGCATTGGTTGGAGTGGGAAAAGGAGGTGCGGCCAAGCACCGGATTGGCCGCCGTACTCTGACCGATAGAGACTGTCATGGCGGCGCCCATGCCGCGGCCCGGCGGGAACGCGGCGTGCTCACACACCCGCTGTCACAGGAGCGCTCCTAGGCCCAGGATGACGTCTGGCGGCAGAGGTGCGGATGACAGCAGAACGTAGGAACCCCGGACGGAGTCCGCACCGACGGACAGATGTCACTGTGGTGAGTCGATTCCTGACAGTGAGGGTGACGGAGATAGTGGGTGATGGAGGTAGTGGGTGACATGGTCAGGGTGACAGGGAGATAGAGGGTGACAGGGAGATAGTGGGTGACATGGTGAGGGTGACGGAGATAGTGGGTGATGGAGGTAGTGGGTGACATGGTCAGGGTGACAGGGAGATAGAGGGTGACAGGGAGATAGTGGGTGACATGGTGAGGGTGACGGAGATAGTGGGTGACATGGTGAGGGTGACGGAGATAGTGGGTGATGGAGGTAGTGGGTGACATGGTCAGGGTGACAGGGAGATAGAGGGTGACAGGGAGATAGTGGGTGACATGGTGAGGGTGACGGAGATAGTGGGTGATGGAGGTAGTGGGTGACATGTTCAGGGTGACAGGGAGATAGTGGGTGACATGGTGAGGGTGACAGAAATAGTGGGTGACATGGTGAGGGTGACGGAGATAGTGGGTGATGGAGGTAGTGGGTGACATGGTCAGGGTGACAGAAAGATAGTGGGTGACATGGTGAGGGTGACGGAGATAGTGGGTGATGGAGGTAGTGGGTGACATGGTCAGGGTGACAGGGAGCCAGAGGGTGACAGGGAGATAGTGGGTGACATGGTGAGGGTGACGGAGATAGTGGGTGACATGGTGAGGGTGACAGAGACAGTGGGTGATGGAGGTAGTGGGTGACATGGTCAGGGTGACAGGGAGACCATGTCTCACATGGTGAGAATGACAGGGAGATAGTGGGTGATGGAGGTAGTAGGTGACATGGTCAGGGTGACAGGGAGATAGAAGGTGACAGGGAGATAGAGGGTGACAGGGAGATAGTGGGTAACATGGTTAGGGTGACGGAGATAGTGGGTGTTGGAGGTAGTGGGTGACATGGTCAGTGTGACAAGGAGATAGAGGGTGACAGGGAGATAGTGGGTGACATGGTGAGGGTGACGGAGATAGTGGGTGATGGAGGTAGTGTGTGACATGGTCAGGGTGACAGGGAGATAGTGGGTGACATGGTGAGGGTGACGGAGATAGTGGGTGATGGAGGTAGTAGGTGACATGGTCAGGGTGACAGGGAGCCAGAGGGTGACAGGGAGATAGTGGGTGACATGGTGAGGGTGACGGAGATAGTGGGTGACATGGTGAGGGTGACGGTGACAATGGGTGATGGAGGTAGTGGGTGACATGGTCAGGGTGACAGGGAGACCATGTCTCACATGGTGAGAATGACAGGGAGATAGTGGGTGATGGAGGTAGTAGGTGACATGGTCAGGGTGACAGGGAGATAGAGGGTGACAGGGAGATAGTGGGTAACATGGTTAGGGTGACGGAGATAGTGGGTGATGGAGGTAGTGGGTGACATGGTCAGTGTGACAAGGAGATAGAGGGTGACAGGGAGATAGTGGGTGACATGGTGAGGGTGACGGAGATAGTGGGTGATGGAGGTAGTGTGTGACATGGTCAGGGTGACAGGGAGATAGTGGGTGACATGGTGAGGGTGACGGAGATAGTGGGTGATGGAGGTAGTAGGTGACATGGTCAGGGTGACAGGGAGCCAGAGGGTGACAGGGAGATAGTGGGTGACATGGTGAGGGTGACGTAGATAGTGGGTGACATGGTGAGGGTGACGGTGACAATGGGTGATGGAGGTAGTGGGTGACATGGTCAGGGTGACAGGGAGACCATGTCTCACATGGTGAGAATGACAGGGAGATAGTGGGTGATGGAGGTAGTAGGTGACATGGTCAGGGTGACAGGGAGATAGAGGGTGACAGGGAGATAGTGGGTAACATGGTTAGGGTGACGGAGATAGTGGGTGATGGAGGTAGTGGGTGACATGGTCAGTGTGACAAGGAGATAGAGGGTGACAGGGAGATAGTGGGTGACATGGTGAGGGTGACGGAGATAGTGGGTGATGGAGGTAGTGGGTGACATGGTCAGGGTGACAGGGAGATAGATGGTGACAGGGAGATAGTGGGTGACATGGTGAGGGTGACGGAGATAGTGGGAGACATGGTGAGAATGACAGGGAGATAGTGGGTGATGGAGGTAGTAGGTGACATGGTCAGGGTGACAGGGAGATAGAGGGTGACAGGGAGATAGAGGGTGACAGGGAGATAGTGGGTAACATGGTTAGGGTGACGGCGATAGTGGGTGATGGAGGTAGTGGGTGACATGGTCAGTGTGACAAGGAGATAGAGGGTGACATGGTGAGGGTGACGGAGATAGTGGGTGATGGAGGTAGTGGGTGACTTGGTCAGGGTGACAGGGAGATAGAGGGTGACAGGGAGATAGTGGGTGACATGGTGAGGGTGACGGAGATAGTGGGTGACATGGTGAGGGTGACGGAGATAGTGGGTGATGGAGGTAGTGGGTGACATGGTCAGGGTGACAGGGAGATAGAGGGTGACAGGGAGATAGTGGGTGACAGTGGGTGATGGAGGTAGTGGGTGACATGGTCAGGGTGACAGGGAGATAGTGGGTGACATGGTGAGGGTGACGGAGATAGTGGGTGACATGGTGAGGGTGACGGAGATAGTGGGTGATGGAGGTAGTGGGTGACATGGCCAGGGTGACAGGGAGATAGTGGGTGACATGGTGAGGGTGACGGAGATAGTGGGTGATGGAGGTAGTGGGTGACATGGTCAGGGTGACAGGGAGCTAGAGGGTGACAGGGAGATAGTGGGTGACATGGTGAGGGTGACGGAGATAGTGGGTGACATGGTGAGGGTGACGGAGACAGTGGGTGATGGAGGTAGTGGGTGACATGGTCAGGGTGACAGGGAGATAGTGGGTGACATGGTGAGGGTGACGGAGATAGTGGGTGATGGAGGTAGTGGGTGACATGGTCAGGGTGACAGGGAGATAGAGGGTGACAGGGAGATAGTGGGTGACATGGTGAGGGTGACGGAGATAGTGGGTGACATGGTGAGGGTGACGGAGATAGTGGGTGATGGAGGTAGTGGGTGACATGGTCAGGGTGACAGGGAGATAGTGGGTGACATGGTGAGGGTGACGGAGATAGTGGGTGATGGAGGTAGTGGGTGACATGGTGAGGGTGACAGGGAGATAGAGGGTGACAGGGAGATAGTGGGTGACATGGTGAGGGTGACGGAGATAGTGGGAGACATGGTGAGAATGACAGGGAGATAGTGGGTGATGGAGGTAGTAGGTGACATGGTCAGGGTGACAGGGAGATAGAGGGTGACAGGGAGATAGTGGGTGACATGGTGAGGGTGACGGAGATAGTGGGTGATGGAGGTAGTGGGTGACATGGTCAGGGTGACAGGGAGATAGAGGGTGACAGGGAGATAGTGGGTGACATGGTGAGGGTGACGGAGATAGTGGGTGACATGGTGAGGGTGACGGAGATAGTGGGTGATGGAGGTAGTGGGTGACATGGTCAGGGTGACAGGGAGATAGAGGGTGACAGGGAGATAGTGGGTGACATGGTGAGGGTGACGGAGATAGTGGGTGATGGAGGTAGTGGGTGACAGGGTCAGGGTGACAGGGAGATAGTGGGTGACATGGTGAGGGTGACGGAAATAGTGGGTGACATGGTGAGGGTGACGGTGATAGTGGGTGATGGAGGTAGTGGGTGACATGGTCAGGGTGACAGGGAGATAGTGGGTGACATGGTGAGGGTGACGGAGATAGTGGGTGATGGAGGTAGTGGGTGACAGGAAGCCAGAGGGTGACAGGGAGATAGTGGGTGACATGGTGAGGGTGACGGAGATAGTGGGTGATGGAGGTAGTGGGTGACATGGTCAGGGTGACAGGGAGATAGAGGGTGACAGGGAGATAGTGGGTGACAGTGGGTGATGGAGGTAGTGGGTGACATGGTCAGGGTGACAGGGAGATAGTGGGTGACATGGTGAGGGTGACGGAGATAGTGGGTGACATGGTGAGGGTGACGGAGATAGTGGGTGATGGAGGTAGTGGGTGACATGGCCAGGGTGACAGGGAGATAGTGGGTGACATGGTGAGGGTGACGGAGATAGTGGGTGATGGAGGTAGTGGGTGACATGGTCAGGGTGACAGGGAGCTAGAGGGTGACAGGGAGATAGTGGGTGACATGGTGAGGGTGACGGAGATAGTGGGTGACATGGTGAGGGTGACGGAGACAGTGGGTGATGGAGGTAGTGGGTGACATGGTCAGGGTGACAGGGAGATAGAGGGTGACATGGTGAGGGTGACGGAGATAGTGGGTGATGGAGGTAGTGGGTGACATGGTCAGGGTGACAGGGAGATAGAGGGTGACAGGGAGATAGTGGGTGACATGGTGAGGGTGACGGAGATAGTGGGTGACATGGTGAGGGTGACGGGGATAGTGGGTGATGGAGGTAGTGGGTGACATGGTCAGGGTGACAGGGAGATAGTGGGTGACATGGTGAGGGTGACGGAGATAGTGGGTGATGGAGGTAGTGGGTGACATGGTGAGGGTGACAGGGAGATAGAGGGTGACAGGGAGATAGTGGGTGACATGGTGAGGGTGACGGAGATAGTGGGAGACATGGTGAGAATGACAGGGAGATAGTGGGTGATGGAGGTAGTAGGTGACATGGTCAGGGTGACAGGGAGATAGAGGGTGACAGGGAGATAGTGGGTAACATGGTTAGGGTGACGGAGATAGTGGGTGATGGAGGTAGTGGGTGACATGGTCAGTGTGACAAGGAGATAGAGGGTGACATGATGAGGGTGACGGAGATAGTGGGTGATGGAGGTAGTGGGTGACATGGTCAGGGTGACAGGGAGATAGAGGGTGACAGGGAGATAGTGGGTGACATGGTGAGGGTGACGGAGATAGTGGGTGACATGGTGAGGGTGACGGAGATAGTGGGTGATGGAGGTAGTGGGTGACATGGTCAGGGTGACAGGGAGATAGAGGGTGACAGGGAGATAGTGGGTGACATGGTGAGGGTGACGGAGATAGTGGGTGATGGAGGTAGTGTGTGACAGGGTCAGGGTGACAGGGAGATAGTGGGTGACATGGTGAGGGTGACGGAAATAGTGGGTGACATGGTGAGGGTGACGGTGATAGTGGGTGATGGAGGTAGTGGGTGACATGGTCAGGGTGACAGGGAGATAGTGGGTGACATGGTGAGGGTGACGGAGATAGTGGGTGATGGAGGTAGTGGGTGACAGGAAGCCAGAGGGTGACAGGGAGATAGTGGGTGACATGGTGAGGGTGACGGAGATAGTGGGTGACATGGTGAGGGTGACGGAGACAGTGGGTGATGGAGGTAGTGGGTGACATGGTCAGGGTGACAGGGAGACCATGTTTCACATGGTGAGAATGACAGGGAGATAGTGGGTGATGGAGGTAGTAGGTGACATGGTCAGGGTGACAGGGAGATAGAGGGTGACAGGGAGATAGAGGGTGACAGGGAGATAGTGGGTAACATGGTTAGGGTGACGGAGATAGTGGGTGATGGAGGTAGTGGGTGACATGGTCAGTGTGACAAGGAGATAGAGGGTGACAGGGAGATAGTGGGTGACATGGTGAGGGTGACGGAGATAGTGGGTGATGGAGGTAGTGGGTGACATGGTCAGGGTGACAGGGAGATAGAGGGTGACAGGGAGATAGTGGGTGACATGGTGAGGGTGACGGAGATAGTGGGAGACATGGTGAGAATGACAGGGAGATAGTGGGTGATGGAGGTAGTAGGTGACATGGTCAGGGTGACAGGGAGATAGAGGGTGACAGGGAGATAGAGGGTGACAGGGAGATAGTGGGTAACATGGTTAGGGTGACGGCGATAGTGGGTGATGGAGGTAGTGGGTGACATGGTCAGTGTGACAAGGAGATAGAGGGTGACATGGTGAGGGTGACGGAGATAGTGGGTGATGGAGGTAGTGGGTGACATGGTCAGGGTGACAGGGAGATAGAGGGTGACAGGGAGATAGTGGGTGACATGGTGAGGGTGACGGAGATAGTGGGTGACATGGTGAGGGTGACGGAGATAGTGGGTGATGGAGGTAGTGGGTGACATGGCCAGGGTGACAGGGAGATAGAGGGTGACAGGGAGATAGTGGGTAACATGGTTAGGGTAACGGAGATAGTGGGTGATGGAGGTAGTGGGTGACATGGTCAGTGTGACAAGGAGATAGAGGGTGACATGGTGAGGGTGACGGAGATAGTGGGTGATGGAGGTAGTGGGTGACATGGTCAGGGTGACAGGGAGATAGAGGGTGACAGGGAGATAGTGGGTGACATGGTGAGGGTGACGGAGATAGTGGGTGACATGGTGAGGGTGACGGAGATAGTGGGTGATGGAGGTAGTGGGTGACATGGTCAGGGTGACAGGGAGATAGAGGGTGACAGGGAGATAGTGGGTGACATGGTGAGGGTGACGGAGATAGTGGGTGATGGAGGTAGTGGGTGACATGGTCAGGGTGACAGGGAGATAGTGGGTGACATGGTGAGGGTGATGGAGATAGTGGGTGACATGGTGAGGGTGACGGAGATAGTGGGTGATGGAGGTAGTGGGTGACATGGTCAGGGTGACAGGGAGATAGTGGGTGACATGGTGAGGGTGACGGAGATAGTGGGTGATGGAGGTAGTGGGTGACATGGTCAGGGTGACAGGGAGCTAGAGGGTGACAGGGAGATAGTGGGTGACATGGTGAGGGTGACGGAGATAGTGGGTGACATGGTGAGGGTGACGGAGACAGTGGGTGATGGAGGTAGTGGGTGAGATGGTCAGGGTGACAGGGAGATAGTGGATGACATGGTGAGGGTGACGGAGATAGTGGGTGATGGAGGTAGTGGGTGACATGGTCAGGGTGACAGGGAGATAGAGGGTGACAGGGAGACAGTGGGTGACATGGTTAGGGTGACGGAGATAGTGGGTGACATGGTGAGGGTGACGGAGATAGTGGGTGACATGGTGAGGGTGACGGAGATAGTGGGTGATGGAGGTAGTGGTTGACATGGTCAGGGTGACAGGGAAATAGTGGGTGACATGGTGAGGGTGACGGAGACAGTGGGTGATGGAGGTAGTGGGTGACATGGTCAGGGTGACAGGGAGATAGTGGATGACATGGTGAGGGTGACGGAGATAGTGGGTGATGGAGGTAGTGGGTGACATGGTCAGGGTGACAGGGAGATAGAGGGTGACAGGGAGACAGTGGGTGACATGGTTAGGGTGACGGAGATAGTGGGTGACATGGTGAGGGTGACGGAGATAGTGGGTGATGGAGGTAGTGGGTGATATGGTCAGGGTTACAGGGAGATAGTGGGTGACATGGTGAGGGTGACGGAGATAGTGGGTGATGGAGGTAGTGGGTGACATGGTCAGGGTGACAGGGAGATAGAGGGTGACAGGGAGATAGTGGGTGACATGGTGAGGGTGACGGAGATAGTGGGTGACATGGTGAGGGTGACGGAGATAGTGGGTGATGGAGGTAGTGGTTGACATGGTCAGGGTGACAGGGAGATAGTGGGTGACATGGTGAGGGTGACGGAGATAGTGGGTGATGGAGGTAGTGGGTGACATGGTCAGGGTGACAGGGAGATAGTGGGTGACATGGTGAGGGTGATAGTGGGTGATGGAGGTAGTGGGTGACAGGATATAGCCAGGATCCTCAAACCACCCCCCCCCCCCCACCACCTTCCCATCGGGCATCCCTGCAGTGCCGACAGCCTACTAACCACACAAGTTACAGCCTGGGGATGCCTCACACTGTACAGGCTGATCCCCCTCACCCCCCCCCCCCCCCTTCCGCAGTCACAGAAGATGACCCGGTCTCAGAGGCATAGGCAGCCCCTCTCCTTCTCTCTCCCATCACAGGGGAAACGGGGGATGCCTCCAAGTGGCACAGGCACAGCCAGCCGCTTCCCCCTCCCCTTCCCCGCTCACCTATCAGTGGTGCCGCATATCCGCCGCGTTGTGCGGGCTGACTCTGGGACTGGGGGCTCTCTGGCCGCACGCAGAGGAATTTCTCTTCATCCACTTGTCTGGCCGCCGGAGCCCTCGGACCTCCTCTACCACAGTGAACGGTAATGGCTGCAGAGTGGACTTGAGGGTGGGCAGGCGGGCGGGGACGCATATGAAAAAAGAAGATGACAGGGTGGACACCTGCCTTCGTGTCTCCCCCAAAGTCGCCCCCGCCCAATCACATCTTTCCTAGTGACAGGGGCGTGCTTTCATATGGGATGAAAGCACGCCCCTGTCAAAGAGGCACTTATACTAGTGCCGCTTTCAATGACTTTTTTGAATGGGCTTTTACTGCCCGATGTTTGGCCCCGCCCCCCGCATCCGCTACTTTACTATTGACAGCGGGAGGCACCGGGAGCGGTGCCTCCAAAACGCTAATTAAACTTTTTAACAAATCGAAAAATTATTAAAATAATATAGACGCTAAAACAGATACTTATGACACAGAATATGTGTCATAAGTATCTTCTTTGTATAATTTTACTCATGAATGACAGGGGAGGCACTGCCTCCCCTGCCTCCCCTGACTGCACGTCCCTGGATCGCTGTGCTGTCACAGTTACATGTGTTTTTGTAGACGGGAGTAGTTACAGGAAACAAATGCAGCTAGCGATCAACTCGGAATGACCCCCTCTGTCCCTCCTGGAGAGGGTCATGTTGGGATGTATGGTAAAGTGAAATGTATTCCTCTTGGTGCAGTTTGATAAAAGCATTTTGATTCAAGTGATTTATGGATTATGGAGGATCATTTTGTAACATTAAATGCATTGATCACTACAGAGGAAGTTAAGTCAGCTGAAAAGTAATATTAGGAGAGTAATAGGAGATTGATAGTTCTCATGACTCTCAGAATGATCATTATAATGGCTGGCATAGAATACCCAGAGCCATCTTAACTAGAGTGACCATATTATCCTTTTACCTGGGACGCTCATCGATTACACAGATTCTGTGGCTGATTAAAACCATCTGAAATGTAGGTTTGAAGTTAGCCAGCCACAGAACCTGTGTAATCCATGAGCGTCCCAGGTAAAAGGGATAAATATGGTCACTCTATCTCACAGTTTCTCAAACTCAGTCCTACACAGTGCATGTTTTTCAGGTCACCTCACAGAATCGCAAGTGAAATAATTAGATCCACTTGTGGACCTTTTAAAATGTGTCAGTGAGTAATTAATACACCTGTGCACCTGCTGGCTTACCTGCAAAACATGCACTGTGTGGGGTCCTGAGGACCGAGTTTGAGAACCACTGCTCTATCTTAACATATGGGTATATGGGATCACAAGCTGTAAGTTGTAACACGCCCCCGAAACAGTCACAACATGCCCGTTCTTGACTCTCAACTCCCACATTACTACCCATAAACGGTCCCTTACTGTCAATTACTGCAAATAAATCTTCTCAATGATCACTATCATATAGACAACTGTACAGCGCAACTTAAATGCTTGCGCAATGGCAAACAATTGTTCCATGGAGTAAAACATCGACATTGCGTACTACTGTGACTCAGGGCCAATTTATTATATTGCATCGCCAAGGGTTATTTTGTACTTCTAAACTGTAAGAAATAAAGTCCTGATCAAGAGTAGTATCCCTGTATGTTAGTCACACAATTTATGAAATCTTTGCTTTTATGGTCCTCTGACTCTGAGAGCTGGAGGATTTCCTCTACTCAAACTAATTTCTTACTTCTGTCCATTTTAATTCAGCCAGGTAGACAATTTATTTAAATTGTTTAAATTTAAAAGATCATGCTCTGTTCTTGTATAAGAAAGCAGAGCAATCACACTGTTTAGGTGGTTATGGTTAGGTTTAGCCTCCACCCAGAGGGTACCCCCCCCCCCCCCCCCCCCCGCCACACACACACACAGCATAACCCTAACACCCCCCCTCCCCCGGGTGGCGGCTAGAGACCAAACCTCTCTCCCCCGGTCTAAGCCTAACCCGCCAACTCTACTTACGGTCGGGATGCTGGCTGTCAGGATTCTGGAATCAGTCTCCTGACCCTGTTGGGATTCTGGTGTTAACTTACCATACTGATGGGTGTAGACAGCCGGTATCTTACCTGCATCACCCCAGTCCGACTCTGGATATGCCTACATCTGATGGAACTGCCTAGCTGCAAAGAAGTTTTTTGGGGAAAGTATTTGATATAGTCTCATCTGAATGCATTGTGATGTCACAAAGGTACTGTCTAGCTGCCTGCAGCTGAATACATTATGATGTCACATAGGTACTGTCTAGCTGCCTGCAGCTGACTGAATTGTGATGTCAGAGTAGTACTGTCTAGTTATTTATATCTTAATGCATGGTGATGTCATAGAAGTAGTGTCCAGCTGCCTGCAGCTCAATGCATTGTGATGTCACAGAGGTACTGTCTTGCTGCCCACAGCAGCATGCACTGTGATGTCACAGAGGTACTGTCTAGCTATCTGTATCTGAATGATGTCATAGTCATGTCTTGATGTCATAGTGGTACTGTCTGGCTGCCAATAGTTGAATGCATTGTGATATCACAGAGGTACTGTCTAGCTCAGGGGTTCTCAAACTCGGTCCTCAAGGGCACACACAGTGCATGTTTTGCAGGTAACCCAGCAGGTGCACAGGTGTATTAATTACTCACTGACACATTGTAAAAGGTCCACAGGTGGAGCTAATTATTTCACTTGTGATTCTGTGAGGAGACCTGCAAAACATGCACTGTGTGTGCCCTTGAGGACCGAGTTTGAGAACCCCTGGTCTAGCTATCTGTAACTTAATGCATGCTGATATCACAGAGGTACTGTCTAGCTAACCGCAGCTGAATGTACTGTGATGTCACAGAGATACTGTCTATCTAACTGTATCTTAATGCATGGTGATGTCACAGAGGTACTGTCCAGCTGCCTGCAGCTGAATGCATTGTGATGTCAGAGAAATAATTTCTAAGCTTCCTGAAGCTGAATATATTGTGATGTCACAAAGGTACTTTCTAGCTGCCTGCAACTGGATGCTTTGTGATGTCACATAGGTACTGTCTGGCTGCCCACAGCTGAATGCATTGTAATATCACAGAGGTACTATCTATCTGTATCTTAATGCATGGTGATGTCACAGAGGTACTGTCTAGCTAACCGCAGCTGAATGCATTGTGATGTCACAGAGGTACTGTCTAGCTAACCGCAGCTGAATGCATTGTGATGTCACAGAGGTACTGTCTAGCTACCTGCAGCTGAATGCATTGTGATGTCACAGAGGTACTGTCTAACTGCCTGCTGCTGAATGCATTGTGGTGTCGCAAAAGTACTCTCTAGCTGCCTGCAGCTGAATGTATTGTGATGTCACAGAGGTACTGTCTAGCTGTCTGTATCTTAATGCATGGTAGTGTCTAGCTGCCTGCAGCTGAATTTATTGTGATGTCACAAAAGCATATCCCCCAACTGTCCCGCATTCAGAAGGACAGTCACAGTTTTCCTGGGACTGTCCCGCAGTCCCACCAGCGGCTGGCAGTGTCCTGCGGCGGGGGAGGGAGCTTGGGGTAGAGCACACAGCGCTGCTCTACATGACATAGAAGCAGGAGATGAAAAGAATAGATGCGCATGGCATCTATTCACAGTGCTGGGAGGGTCATGGAGGCAGCCCAGCATCTCCCCCATAGTGATGTAAACAAGAGTGTTCCGCAAGGCTCCATCCCTTTTCATAAGGCTCGGCCCTCTTTTTGTCACACAGGTGCCTTCGGTGCCTGAGGAGTTTTGCGTCCGAGCTCTCCAAAGTTGGGAGGTATGCAAAAGTACTGTCTAGCTGCCTGCAACTGGATGCATTGTGATGTCACAGAGGTACTGTCTAGCTACATGCAGCTGAATACATCATGATGTCACAGAGGTACTGTCTAGCTACATGCAGCTGACTGAATTTTGATGTCAGAGAAGTACTGTCTAGCTATTTGTATCTTAATGCATGTTGATGTCACAAAGGTACTGTCTAGCTAACCGCAGCTGAATGCATTGTGATGTGACAGTGACAGAGTTACTGTCTAGCTGCCTGCAGCTGAATGTATTGTGATGTCACAGAGGTACTGTCTAGCTGCCTGTGGCTGAATACATTGTGATGTCACAGAGGTACTGTCTTGCTATCTGTAACTTTATGCATGGTGATGACATAGATGTACTGTCTAACTGCCTGCAGCTGAAAGCATTGTGATGTCACAAAGGTAATGTCCAGCTGCCTGCAGCTGAATGCATTGTGATGTCAGAGAAGTACTTTCTAGCTTCCTGAAGCTGAATATATTGTGATGTTACAAAAGTACTTTCTAGCTGCCTGCAACTGGATGCTTTGTGATGTCACAGAGGTACTGTCTGGCTGTCCACAGCTGAATACATTGTGATATCACAGAGGTACTGTCTAGCTACCCGCAGCTGAATGCATTATTATGTCACAGAGGTACTGTCTAGCTGCCTGCAGTTGAATGCATTGTGATGCCACAGAGCTACTGTCTAGCTACCTTCAGCTGAATACATTGTGATGTCACAGAGGTAATGTCTAACTGTCCACAGCTGAATGCATTGTGATGTAACAGAGGCACTGTCTAACTACCTACAGCTGAATGCATTGTGATGCAGGGCTGTAACATAGCACTGCAGGGTAGGGGGCGCTGTTGGCAGCACTTGTCAATTATCTGTTTTAATTCTTTCCATTTGCAGCTTCCCCCCTTTTTGAAGCCCAGCATCTCCTGACCGCCCCTTCCTCGTATCCCCACCCTTTCTGTTGTTAATACCTAACAACATTCATGAACTCAACTTGAGAACTCTTTGTTATCCAGTCATACTGCTTTATTACAATTCAAGATGCTGACATACCCAGGATTCAAACTCATAGCTTGTGGCATTGCAGTCAGACAATCTATTAATTGAGCTATCTGCCCTTGCATAGAAAGCTAGAGAATTCTAAGCTGGAGAATTTAAGCTTTTTGAAGCTTGCCTTGTACTTTGTGAAAAAAAAAAGAAAAAAAAAAAAGATCAGTATTGCAGCTGAGCAGAGCTATGTAGTGTGTGGCTGCAAGGGATTGGATGTGTGTCTGCACACTACATAGATCTGCTCAATTGCAATGCTGATTATGTTTTTTACAAAGTAGCTTCATATAGTTCTCATAGTTTTTATGTAGGCTCAAATAGCTGAATTTGTAGGGAGTTTGACTGGAATGCAATAGGTTATAGGTTTGAATCCTATAACCTGTTGCATGGCAGTATATTGAAATGTGTTATTTAATAAAGGGTATTGTAACTAAATAATAACGAGCCTGCATTGTCACAGTTTATATATTTCACACTTACTCTGCTCCGGCTGGTCGTGGGTGAGGCACAGGTACCAGTGGGTCCCCTGATTTCTCAGGAGTTTAATTACATGCGCATTGTGATAGTGGACTACAAGTGCCAGTGCAGTGCAGAAAGAATTGGGTGCTAAGCCATCTCATCAAAAACCGCAAAAAACAGTTTATTTAAAATACAAAAAATAGGGTAATAGCAGGAATATCATTTGGATACTTTGCTCCTCTCCTCCAGCACACTAATCGCATCCGTTACAGCAGGCATTAAGATACCTCTTCCAATACCGCACTTCATTGCAGCAGCATAAATGGTGAACATATGTACATACCAGTACATCCTGGGATCAGTAGTGCTACAGCAGCAAACTGGGACTCTCTTCGGTGTGTTTTCCCCCCTATTCGCTGGGGATTCTCACAGCCTATCTAAACGGGATACTACAAGGACTCTAGTCTATGGGGGCCTTTAAACGTGCCGCGTGGCTTACAACCACTCACCCCGATACGTCCTCTCCCGAGACTCACACCTGGGGGTAAATTTACTAAGATGGGAGTTCTATTTAAGACTGGATGTTGCCCATAGCAACCAATCAGATTCCAGGTATTGTGATGGTAGTGTATTAGAATGCTTAATATTTGTAGACACTCCCTTATTAATCTGTGTAAGCCGGAATCTTCAGTGATGGTCCCTAGGACCAGGGGGATGCTGGGAAGTGGATGGTCCAGTGTGCAGTGTGTCTGGAGTTGGTAATGGAATAAACAGCACAGCAGTGAACTCACATGTCTCTCTATCCTTATGACTGGATTTACAAACATATGAACAAAACATGGTGTCAGAAGAAGTTTAACTTGGACTGCTAGTGCTCTCAAAGTGTGAAAGAATCCTGCAGAATTCTGTAAGGCTGTGATACTCAGTGTCTGCAAAGCCTGCCGTGTGCTCCTCTCTTCAAACAGTGAGTAACCATGGATAAACTGGCTCCTCCAACCGGCTTGCTGATGTCTGATAACTTGTCTGAAAACTGGAAAAGATTTAAGCAAAGGTTTAATATATATCTTGCTGCATGTGGAGCTGATACAGAGGCTGACAAAACGAAGGCATCCATTTTCCTCCATGTGATAGGAGAGGATGTGCTGGACATTTATAATAGTTTTCAGTTTGATGAGGGGCAGAATATGGTGCTATCTTCTCTAATGCAAAAGTTTGAAGATTACTTTGTGTCAAGGAAAAATGTGACATATGAAAGATATAAGTTTTTCACATGTGATCAGAAGTCTGGAGATGGATTTGATCAGTATGTTACAGAGCTGCAATCACTCAGTAAAACCTGTGAGTTTGGTGATTTAAAGGATTCACTGATTAGAGATCGTATTGTCTGTGGAATACCTGATAATGGACTCAGAGAGAGATTGCTGAGAGAGCAAGACTTAACACTAGAAAAGGCAGTGACTATGTGCAGATCTTCAGAAATAACTAGATTGCAAGCCAAAAAGTTACACAAGGAAGTTGATGCTGCTGTCCATGTAGTGCAGAAAACAGAGCCAAGCAAACCTCCATTCTCAAGAATGAAGCAGTCTAAGCCACAGTCTAATAAGGAAATGTGTAGTAGATGTGGAAATGCTCACAATCCTAAAATGTGCCCTGCTTATGGTAAAACCTACATGAAATGTGGTAGACTTAATCACTTTGCCAAATGCTGTAAAATGAAAAGGGAAACAACCAATGTGCATGCTGTTAAACAGAGGAATTCTTTGTGGATTGCATTGAACTTTGCAGTGCAGATAAGAAAGAATGGATTGTCCCTTTAACTGTGAACGAGATTGTCATTCCCTTTAAGCTTGATACTGGCACACAGGTGCATTTAATATCGTTTCAAGACTATAAGACTTTTAGAGTAAAACCTAAAATTCATCCAGCCAAAGTGAAAGTTACAGGGTACACTGGGGAGGAAATTCCTGTGTAAGGTACATGCTTAGTGACACTGAAATATAAGGGACAACAGTTTAAAACATCTCTACTGATTGTGGATAAAAATGTGCAACCGATTCTAGGATTAAGTTCCTGTGAGAAACTAAGCTTGCTAAAGAAAGTTTTTATGGTGACATCACAAGTAGAAGATGACTGCAAATCAATGTTTACAGAATACAGAGACTTGTTTGAAGGTCTACGTTGTTTGCCTGGAGAGCATAAAATAAATATAGACACGCAAGTTTCTTCAGTGATACACCCCTGTAGAAAAGTGCCATTTGTGCTGTGAGAAAAACTGAAACAAGAGTTAAATCGCATGGAAGCCTTGGGTGTGATACAGAAAGTTGATGAGCCTACTGAATGGGTAAGCTCCTTAGTAATTGTTGAAAAGAAAAATGGACAACTCAGAATATGTCTAGACCCCAGAGATTTAAACAAAGCTATTAAATGAGAACATTTCAAACTACCAACCAGAGATGAAATCATGTCGCAATTTGCGGGAGCAAAATGGTTCAGTAAATTGAACGCATCTTCAGGATTCTGGCAAATGAAGCTAGATGAGGCCAGCTCAAAGCTTTGTACATTTAATAATACACAAGAAGGTCGATACAGATTTCTTCGACTACCATATGGAATATTGTCTGCTCCAGAAGTATATCACAAAAAAATACACATGATTTTTGAACATATTCCAGGTGTTGAAACAATGATGGATGACATTATTGCCTGGGGATCTACAAAGGAAGAACATGATTCTAGATTGAGACAAGTAATGGAACTTGTCAAGAAAGTGAATCTAAAGCTAAACAAGGACAAATGTGAATTTGGCATGAATACACTTACCTTTATGGGCGACGTGGTCTCGGATCAAGGTGTAAAACCAGACCCAAGGAAAATATCAGCCATAGTGAACATGGAATGTCCTAACAACAAAGACGACGTCAGAAGATTCCTAGGAATGATTACTTACTTAGGAAAGTTTATTTCTCAACTCTCTGACCGAACAGCCTCTCTGAGATGGTTGTTGGACAAAGTTAATGAGTGGATGTATCACCAAAATACCGTTTTGTACGTATAAACAACCGCCCCACACTACCGTGTGTGGACAGGTGTATATACCCTAAGGCGCTGGTATCTACCAGGATGATGGAGATTAAATAATAGTGCGGACTGCTGCTCCTAATTATAAGGATAATTGCAATCCTTATATAGGACAAAGAAAAACACACTCACTACAGCGATATAACCCCCTGTAGAAAATCAGGAGCGCTGTCCGCACTAATTAAAGAAGACAATTAAATATATTAACAATTAAAAATGAATATATTTTATTAATCCAGAATGCTGCAGCATAGATGGCATTCAACACATAATATGCATATTAGATATCATAATACAAACGATCCACATAAAACTAATAAATGGCTATACTTTACTATGTTTTCTGAGGCTTGGACTTTGATATTGCTGTATTTCACAGTTTCCACTCATTTAATGATTATTAATTATATGTGTGCACACATGTTTAATTGGAACACTAAGGAACTAAGGACTTCTGAACACATTGAGTGTTTGAAAAGCTACTAATAGCCTGTTCATCATTAAATGAGTGGACACTGTGAAATACAGCAATATCAAAGTCCAAGCCTCAGAAACATAGTAAAGTATAGCCATTTATTAGTTTTATGTGGATCGTTTGTATTATGATATCTAATATGCATATTATGTGTTGAATGCCATCTATGCTGCAGCATTCTGGATTAATAAAATATATTCATTTTTAATTGTTAATATATTTAATTGTCTTCTTTAATTAGTGCGGACAGCGCTCCTGATTTTCTACAGGGGGTTATATCCCTGTAGTGAGTGTGTTTTTCAATGAGTGGATGTGGTCACATGAACAAGAAGAAAGTTGGCAAAACTTGAAACAGGTTGGCCAGCAGAAAAACATGCGTGCCCGCTGTCTATCCATGATTATGGGATGTACCGCAGTGACCTTACAGTTGTCGATGGTATTATTTATAAAGGCAATAGGTTTGTCATACCTGCACGACTAAGAAAAACTATGCTGTGCAAGATACATGAAGGCCACTTAGGAGAAGAAAAATGTAAGCGGAGAGCGCATGAAGTTATGTATTGGCCAAGAATGAACCAAGACATAGCACAGACTACAGCTACATGTGAATTATGTCTTACGTATAGACCGAAACAACAAGTCGAGCCACTGAGTCCTCACGCAGGGCCAGAGAGACCGTACGAGAAAGTTGGCACAGATTTGTTTGATTGTAATGGGAAAACGTACCTTGTCGTGACTGATTATTACTCCTGAGGTGAAGACACTACATACAACTACTAGTAAAGCCGTAATCAATTGCATGAAGTCAATCTTTGCAAGGCATGGTGTTCCTATGGAAGTGTTCACTGACAATGGTCCTCAGTTTTCCAGTGCTGAATTTAGACAATTTGCTGATGAGTGGGAATTTGTCCATACTACGTCAAGTCCCCACTATCCACGCTCAAATGGGTTGGTGGAAAGTTCAGTAAAAACTGTAAAGAGTCTCATGAAAAAAGCTCAAGAAGGTAAAGAAGATTTCTATAAAAGTATTTTAATCTACCGCAGTACACCTTTTACAGAATGGACTTTCTCCTGCACAAATGCTGATGGGAAGGAGGATAAGAGCAAATCTCCCGATACATGATGAACTGCTTAATACACATAACTCAGCGTTGGTCAGACTGCGTAAGGAACGTCAACAGGCGAAACAGAAACTGTTCCATGACAGACGAACAAAAAGCTTATCTGATCTAAAATCGGGTGACCAAGTCCATCTCAGAGATCACGAGAAATGTATTTTGGTGCAGAAAGGTATTGTGCAAGCACAAGTAGCACCAAGATCTTATACTATACGTACAGAGCGTGGAACGGAAGTAAGAAGAAATCGGGTGGATTTAAGATCTCAACCTAACCATAATGAAGACAACATAACTGAAGAATACCCTTCATCTGACATGTATGATGATCCTGATAATGGTGAACCAACCACGATTCTAGAAAGGTCCAACATGGTCGATGAAACACAGACTGTGTATGAAAGACCCAAAAGGGAAATACGCAGACCTGAGAGACATTGAATCGTGTTAGATGATGTTCTGAATATGACATTGTTAATTGTTGCATTGAAGCGTATAGGGCTTATCTTTAAAGAAAAGTGGATGTGATGTTAGTGTATTAGAATGCTTAATATTTGTAGACACTCCCTTACTAATCTGCGTAAGCCGGAATCTTCAGTGATGGTCCCTAGGACCAGGGGGATGCTGGGAAGTGGGTGGTCCAGTGTGCAGTGTGTCTGGAGTTGGTGATGGAATAAACAGCACAGCAGTGAACTCGCATGTCTCTGTATCCTTATGACTGGATTTACAAACATATGAACAAAACAGGTATTATCTTCTAAAAGGTGCTAGATAAATGAGAAGTAGAATCTGATTGGTTTGCTATGGGCAACAGCCCATCTTAAATAGAACTCCCATCTTAGTAAATTTACCCCTAGGCGTCATTCTCCCAGGGTACCCCTAAAGGTGGGATCTCCCTTGGTTCCTGGTTCCTTCCACTGTACTCTGCATTCTGTGGCTCTCACACTGCGGTCTCCATCTCTCACTGAAGCTGCTGGATCCCATATTGCACTGCAAATATAGGGCCTAATTCAGACCTGATCATAGCAGCGAATTTGTTAGCAGTTGGGCAACACCATGTGCACAGCAGGGGGGGCAGATATAACATGTGCAGAGAGTGTTTGATTTGGGTGGGTTATATTGTTTCTGTGCAGGGTAAATACTGGCTGCTTTATTTATACACTGCAATTTAGATTTCAGTTTGAACACACTATCATTATCTGTCGACCTCTTATATATATATATATATATATATATATATATATATATATATATATAGATTTCCAGCAATGACAGCACTCAGAGATTTTTTCAGCAATGAAAGTGTATTAAAGCAATTGACGTTTCGGAGCTGCAAGCTCCGTCCTCAGAATACACACCACAGTGAGGACGGAGCTTGCAGCTCCGAAACGTCAATTGCTTTAATACACTTTCATAGCTGGAAAAATCTCTGAGTGCTGTCATTGCTGGAAATCTACTTATGATATGTACATGCACCTGAGGAAGCTGCTTCTATGTTTGTGAGTGTCAGTATTCACTGGATGGTTTTATATATATATATATATATATATATATATATTAGTGATGAGCGGGTTCGGTTTCTCGGAAACCGAACCCCCCCGAACTTCACCCTTTTTACACGGGTCCGAGCCATACTCGGATTCTCCCGTATGGCTCGGGTAACCCGAGCGCGCCCGAACGTCATCATCCCGCTGTCGGATTCTTGCGAGATTCGGATTCTATATAAGCAGCCACGCGTCGCCGCCATTTTCACTCGTGCATTGGAAATGTTATGGAGAGGACGTGGCTGGCGTCCTCTCCGTTATTGTTGAACTTGATTGTGCACTATTGCTTAATTGTGGGGAGGGCTGGGGAGCATAATATAGGAGGAGTACAGTGCAGAGTTTTGCTGATCAGTGACCACCAGTTATCCGTTCTCTGCCTGAAAAAAACGCTCCATATCTGTGCTCAGTGTGCTGCATATATCTGTGCTCACACTGCTTAATTGTGGGGACTGGGGAGCAGCTGTATTATATAGCAGGAGTACAGTGCAGAGTTTTGCTGACAGTGACCACCAGTATACGTTGTCTGCCTGAAAAACACTCCATATCTGTGCTCAGTGTGCTGCTTTATTGTGGGGACTGGGGACCACCAGTATAATATTATATAGGAGGAGTACAGTGCAGAGTTTTGCTGACCAGTGACCACCAGTATATAATATATAGCATTACGGTACAGTAGGCCACTGCTGTACCTATCTGTGTCGTCATTAAGTATACTATCCATCTAGATTCTATACCTGTGGTGCATTTCAGTTGTGCAGTTTGCTGACACAGTGACCACCAGTATATATAGCAGTACGGTACGGAAGGCCACTGCTGTACCTACCTCTGTGTCATCATTAAGTATACTATCCATCTTCATTCTATACCTGTGGTGCATTTTAGTTTTGCAGTTTGCTGACACAGTGACCACCAGTATACTATATATAGCAGTACGGAAGGCCACTGCTGTACCTACCTCTGTGTCGTCATTAAGTATACTATCCATCTACATTTTATACCTGTGGTGCATTTTAGTTTTGCAGTTTGCTGACACAGTGACCACCAGTATACTATATATAGCAGTACGGTTTGGAAGGCCACTGCTGTACCTACCTCTGTGTCGTCATTAAGTATACTATCCATCTACATTCTATACCTGTGGTCCATTTTAGTTTTGCAGTTTGCTGACACAGTGACCACCAGTATACTATATATAGCAGTACGGAAGGCCACTGCTGTACCTACCTCTGTGTCATCATTAAGTATACTATCCATCTACATTCTATACCTGTGGTGCATTTTAGTTTTGCAGTTTGCTGACACAGTGACCACCAGTATACTATATATAGCAGTACGGAAGGCCACTGCTGTACCTACCTCTGTGTCGTCATTAAGTATACTATCCATCTACATTCTATACCTGTGGTGCATTTTAGTTTTGCAGTTTGCTGACACAGTGACCGCCAGTATACTATATATAGCAGTACGGTACGGAAGGCCACTGCTGTACCTACCTCTGTGTCGTCTTTAAGTATACTATCCATCTACATTCTATACCTGTGGTGCATTTTAGTTTTGCAGATTGCTGACAGTGACCACCAGTATATATAGCAGTACGGTACGGAAGGCCACTGCTCTACCTACCTCTGTGTCGACAAGTATACTATCCATCCATACCTGTGGTGCATTTCAGTTGTGCGTAGTATATATAGTAGTAGGCCATTGCTATTGATAGTTACTGGCATATAATTCCACACATTAAAAAATGGAGAACAAAAATGTGGAGGTTAAAATAGGGAAAGATCAAGATCCACTTCCACCTCGTGCTGAAGCTGCTGCCACTAGTCATGGCCGAGACGATGAAATGCCATCAACGTCGTCTGCCAAGGCCGATGCCCAATGTCATAGTAGAGAGCATGTAAAATCCAAAAAACAAAAGTTCAGTAAAATGACCCAAAAATCAAAATTTAAAGCGTCTGAGGAGAAGCGTAAACTTGCCAATATGCCATTTACGACACGGAGTGGCAAGGAACGGCTGAGGCCCTGGCCTATGTTCATGGCTAGTGGTTCAGCTTCACATGAGGATGGAAGCACTCATCCTCTCGCTAGAAAAATGAAAAGACTTAAGCTGGCAAAAGCACAGCAAAGAACTGTGCGTTCTTCTAAATCACAAATCCCCAAGGAGAGTCCAATTGTGTCGGTTGCGATGCCTGACCTTCCCAACACTGGACGGGAAGAGCTTGCGCCTTCCACCATTTGCACGCCCCCTGCAAGTGCTGGAAGGAGCACCCGCAGTCCAGTTCCTGATAGTCAAATTGAAGATGTCACTGTTGAAGTACACCAGGATGAGGATATGGGTGTTGCTGGCGCTGGGGAGGAAATTGACAAGGAGGATTCTGATGGTGAGGTGGTTTGTTTAAGTCAGGCACCCGGGGAGACACCTGTTGTCCGTGGGACGAATATGGCCATTAACATGCCTGGTCAAAATACAAAAAAAATCAGCTCTTCGGTGTGGAATTATTTCAACACAAATGCGGAAAACAGGTGTCAAGCCATGTGTTGCCTTTGTCAAGCTGTAATAAGTAGGG
Organism: Pseudophryne corroboree; assembly: GCF_028390025.1. NCBI lineage: Eukaryota > Metazoa > Chordata > Amphibia > Anura > Myobatrachidae > Pseudophryne > Pseudophryne corroboree. The sequence goes on along the minus strand of NC_086454.1, from coordinate 121,999,896 downwards.
GTAAGGACGTTAACCACCTCGGAACATCCTCCCTTATACGTCACCTGCAGCGCATTCATCATAAGTCAGTGACAAGTTCAAAAACTTTGGGTGACAGCGGAAGCAGTCCACTGACCACTAAATCCCTTCCTCTTGTAACCAAGCTCTTACAAACCACACCACCAACTCCCTCAGTGTCAATTTCCTCCTTACCCAGGAAAGCCAATAGTCCTGTAGGCCATGTCACTGGCAAGTCTGACGAGTCCTCTCCTGCCTGGGATTCCTCCGATGCATCCTTGAGTGTAACGCCTACTGCTGCTGGCGCTGCTGTTGTAGCTGCTGGGAGTCGATCGTCATCCCAGAGGGGAAGTCGGAAGACCACTTGTACTACTTCCAGTAAGCAATTGACTGTCCAACAGTCCTTTGCGAGGAAGATGAAATATCACAGCAGTCATCCTGCTGCAAAGCAGATAACTCAGGCCTTGGCAGCCTGGGCGGTGAGAAACGTGGTTCCGGTATCCACCGTTAATTCAGAGCCACCTAGAGACTTGATTGAGGTACTGTGTCCCCGGTACCAAATACCATCTAGGTTCCATTTCTCTAGGCAGGCGATACCGAAAATGTACACAGACCTCAGAAAAAGACTCACCAGTGTCCTAAAAAATGCAGTTGTACCCAATGTCCACTTAACCACGGACATGTGGACAAGTGGAGCAGGGCAGACTCAGGACTATATGACTGTGACAGCCCACTGGGTAGATGTTTTGCCTCCCGCAGCAAGAACAGCAGCGGCGGCACCAGTAGCAGCATCTCGCAAACGCCAACTCGTTCCTAGGCAGGCTACGCTTTGTATCACCGCTTTCCAGAAGAGGCACACAGCTGACAACCTCTTACGGAAACTAAGGAACATCATCGCAGAATAGCTTACCCCAATTGGACTCTCCTGGGGATTTGTGACATCGGACAACGCCAGCAATATTGTGCGTGCATTACATCTGGGCAAATTCCAGCACGTCCCATGTTTTGCACATACATTGAATTTGGTGGTGCAGAATTATTTAAAAAATGACAGGGGCGTGCAAGAGATGCTGTCGGTGGCCCGAAGAATTGCGGGCCACTTTCGGCATTCAGCCACCGCGTGCCGAAGACTGGAGCACCACCAAACATTCCTGAACCTGCCCTGCCATCATCTGAAGCAAGAGGTGGTAACGAGGTGGAATTCAACCCTCTATATGCTTCAGAGGATGGAGGAGCAGCAAAAGGCCATTCAAGCCTATACATCTGCCCACGATATAGGCAAAGGAGGGGGAATGCACCTGACTCAAGCGCAGTGGAGAATGATTTCAATGTTGTGCAAGGTTCTGCAACCCTTTGAACTTGCCACGCGTGAAGTCAGTTCAGACACTGCCAGCCTGAGTCAGGTCATTCCCCTCATCAGGCTTTTGCAGAAGAAGCTGGAGACATTGAAGGAGGAGCTAAAACAGAGCGATTCCGCTAGGCATGTGGGACTTGTGGATGGAGCCCTTAATTCGCTTAACCAGGATTCACGGGTGGTCAATCTGTTGAAATCAGAGCACTACATTTTGGCCACCGTGCTCGATCCTAGATTTAAAACCTACGTTGTATCTCTCTTTCCGGCAGACACATGTCAAGTCAAGCGGAACGTGACCCGTCAACATCTCCTCCTTCACATTCTCCCGCAACTGGGGGTGCGAGGAAAAGGCTAAGAATTCTGAGCCCACCCGCTGGCGGTGATGCAGGGCAGTCTGGAGCGAGTGCTGACATCTGGTCCGGACTGAAGGACCTGCCAACGATTACTGACATGTCGTCTACTGTCACTTCATATGATTCTCTCACCATTGAAAGAATGGTGGAGGATTATATGAGTGACCGCATCCAAGTAGGCACGTCAGACAGTCCGTACGTATACTGGCAGGAAAAAGAGGCAGTTTGGAGGCCCTTGCACAAACTGGCTATATTCTACCTAAGTTGCCCTCCCTCCAGTGTGTACTCCGAAAGAGTGTTTAGTGCAGCCGCTCACCTTGTCAGCAATCGGCGTACGAGGTTACTTCCAGAAAATGTGGAGAAGATGATGTTCATCAAAATGAATTATAATCAATTCCTCCGTGGAGACATTCACCAGCAGCAATTGCCTTCACAAAGTACACAGGGACCTGAGATGGTGGATTCCAGTGGGGACGAATTAATAATCTGTGAGGAGGGGGAAGTACACAGTGAAAGGGGTGAGGAATCGGAGGATGATGATGAGGTGGACATCTTGCCTCTGTAGAGCCAGTTTGTGCAAGGAGAGATTGACTGCTTCTTTTTTTTTGGTGGGGGCCCAAACCAACCAGTCATTTCAGTCACAGTCGTGTGGCAGACCATGTCGCTGAAATGATGGGTTCGTTAAAGTGTGCATGTCCTGTTTATACAACATAAGGGTGGGTGGGAGGGCCCAAGGACAATTCCATCTTGCACCTCTTTTTTCTTTAATTTTTCTTTGCACCATGTGCTGTTTGGGGACAATTTTTTTGAAGTGCCATCCTGCCTGACACTGCAGTGCCACTCCTTGATGGGCCAGGAGTTTGTGTCGGCCACTTGTGTCGCTTAGCTTAGTCACACAACGACCTTGGTGCGCCTCTTTTTTTCTTTGCATCATGTGCTGTTTGGGGACAATTTTTTTGAAGTGCCATCCTGCCTGACACTGCAGTGCCACTCCTAGATGGGCCAGGTGTTTGTGTCGGCCACTTGTGTCGCTTAGCTTAGTCACACAGCGACCTTGGTGTGCCTCTTTTTTTCTTTGCATCATGTGCTGTTTGGGGACAATTTTTTTGAAGTGCCATCCTGCCTGACACTGCAGTGCCACTCCTAGATGGGCCAGGTGTTTGTGTCGGCCACTTGTGTCGCTTAGCTTAGTCACACAGCGACCTTGGTGCGCCTCTTTTTTTCTTTGCATCATGTGCTGTTTGGGGACAATTTTTTTGAAGTGCCATCCTGCCTGACACTGCAGTGCCACTCCTAGATGGGCCAGGTGTTTGTGTCGGCCACTTGTGTCGCTTAGCTTAGCCATCCAGCGACCTCGGTGCAAATTTTAGGACTAAAAATAATATTGTGAGGTGTTCAGAATAGACTGGAAATGAGTGGAAATTATGGTTATTGAGGTTAATAAAACTATGGGATCAAAATGACCCCCAAATTCTATGATTTAAGCTGTTTTTTAAGTTTTTTTGTAAAAAACACCCGAATCCAAAACACACCCGAATCCGACAAAAAATTTTCGGTGAGGTTTTGCCAAAATGCGTCCGAATCCAAAACACGGCCGCGGAACCGAATCCAAAACCAAAACACAAAACCCGATAAATGTCCGGTGCACATCACTAATATATATATATATATATATATATATATATATATATACACTGCTCAAAAAAATAAAGGGAACACTAAAATAACACATCCTAGATCTGAATGAATGAAATATTCTTATTAAATACTTTGTTCTTTACATAGTTCAATGTGCTGACAACAAAATCACACAAAAATTATCAATGGAAATCAAATTTATTAACCCATGGAGGTCTGGATTTGGAGTCACACTCAATATTAAAGTGGAAAAACACACTACGTGCTGATCCAACTTTGATGTAATGTCCTTAAAACAAGTCAAAATGAGGCTCAGTAGTGTGTGTGGCCTCCACGTGCCTGTATGACCTCCCTACAATGCCTGGGCATGCTCCTGATGAGGTGGCGGATAGTCTCATGAGGGATCTCCTCCCAGACCTGTACTAAAGCATCCACCAACTCCTGGACAGTCTGTGGTGCAACGTGTCTTTGGTGGATGGAGCGAGACATGATGTCCCAGATGTGCTCAATTGGATTCAGGTCTGGGGAACGGGCGGGCCAGTCCATAGCATCAATGCCTTCGTCTTGCAGGAACTGCTGACACACTCCAGCCACATGAGGTCTAGCCTTGTCTTGCATTAGGAGGAACCCAGGGCCAACCGCACCAGCATATGGTCTCACAAGGGGTCTGAGGATCTCATCTCGGTACCTAATGGCAGTCAGGCTACCTCTGGCGAGCACATGGCGGGCTGTGTGGCCCCTCAAAGAAATGCCACCCCACACCATTACTGACCCACTGCCAAACCGGTCATGCTGGAGGATGTTGCAGGCAGCAGAACGTTCTCCTTGGCATCTCCAGACTCTATCACGTCTGCCACTTGTGCTCAGTGAGAACCTGTTTCATCTGTGAAGAGCACAGGGCGCCAGTGGCGAATTTGACAATCTTGGTGTTCTCTGGCAAATGCCAAACGTCCTGCACAGTGTTGGGCTGTAAGTACAACCCCCACCTGTGGACGTCGGACCCTCATACCACCCTCATGGAGTCTGTTTCTGATCGTTTGAGTAGACACATGCACATTTGTGGCTTGCTGGAGGTCATTTTGCAGGGCTCTGGCAGTGTTCCTCCTGTTCATCCTTGCACAAAGGCGGAGGTAGCGGTCCTGCTGCTGGGTTGTTGCCCTCCTACGGCCTCCTCCACATCTCCTGATGTACTGGCCTGTCTCCTGGTAGCGCCTCCATGCTCTGGACACTACGCTGACAGACACAGCAAACCTTCTTGCCACAGCTCGCATTGATGTGCCATCCTGGATGAGCTGTACTTCCTGAGCCACTTGTGTGGGTTGTAGGGAGGTCATACAGGCACGTGGAGGCCACACACGCTACTGAGCCTCATTTTGACTTGTTTTAAGGACATTACATCAAAGTTGGATCAGCCTGTAGTGTGTTTTCCACTTTAATATTGAGGGTGACTCCAAATCCAGACCTCCATGGGTTAATAGATTTGATTTCCATTGATAATTTTTGTGTGATTTTGTTGTCAGCACATTGAACTATGTAAAGAACAAAGTATTTAATAAGAATATTTCATTCATTCAGATCTAGGATGTGTTATTTTAGTGTTCCCTTTATTTTTTTGAGCAGTGTGTATATATATATATATATATATATATAAAGGGGGGGGAAAACAGACACCCAACCGACTTTTCAAGCATTTGAATTCCCCCCAAAGTTTGTGAAGGGGTATCACAGCATGGGCTTTCTCTTGGATCAGTTTTGTCATTCCCCTTTCCCACGAGGTATGGACATTATGTCCTTTTTGGAAAAATGGGCGGGAAGGGGAGCGCCAATTCTCTTTCTGGCACAGGGCACCAAAAAGTCTAGTTACAGCTCTGGTCTGCTGATGCAGCTATGTTTACATACCTTGTACTTGTCCTATACTATCTTGAACTGTGAGTCATTGTTTTCCTGTTTTGCTAATTAGTTTATGTACTCTGTAACTGGGCGCTGCAGAACCCTTGTGGTGCTATATAAAGGATGATAATAATAATAATAATAATAATGTGTGACAGCTAGATTGCACTGTACATAGGAACAACCTTTTCTTTTTATAAACTCATTTTTTTTGTGTGGAAATGAACATGCCTGTCATAATTCAGTGCTATGATCTTGAGGTCGTCAGTCTATAGTACGACTCAAGGACACAGGAAATGGTGTTATCTAATATAGTTAATAAATTATGAATAGGTTTGCAGACTCGGTAATGTACTGTATAGTGCAGAAGAATACAATATGGAACCAAAAACAGCAAGTAGCTTTATACGGGAAGCAGCCAGGATCTGTCTGTTGGTTTTCCGGCAGTCAGAATACCGATCATGGAAGACAGCAATGTCTGACAGCAGTGATCTGGAACGGATCCAGAACGAGAACAGACTGTGGCTGCGGGGACATGGGATTTAGGCACCAAGTGAGGAGGTTACGGTTAGGCTGCGGGTAGGGAGGGTTAGAGTTAGGGGGTTGGGGAGAGGGGAGAATTCCCCTTACCCCTGTCGGCTTCTTCAAAATTGGGATCCTAGCATCGGTATTTCGAGCGCCGGGATTCCATGCGCTGGGATCTCATACTGGTCCCCTTTATACAGGGTAGGACATTGCACAAACAGATGGAGAATGGGGAACCGGGTCTCCATACCCATGTTGACCCCATTCACAAACAAACTGAATAACTTTTCTTTATGTTATATAGTACCTTTATTTATCATGCACAGTAGTGGGTATGACCATTTGCTGGCCTGTTGTGTATTCTGTAGTTGCAGAATGCAGTAACAATGTAATGTGGCAGGCTAGGATAGAACTGCAGCTTCTGTGTAGCCCAATGAAATAACTTTTTCTCACTCGTCCAGAATTTATAACAGGATGATAATGTCATATTAGAGGTGCATGGTACAAAAAGGTACAAAGGCTCATAGCTGTAGTTCTGTAGGTGATCTGGAATTTCCTTACAAGTTTCTTGACAACTTGCAAGAACATTTGCCGACAATAAATGAAATCTGTTAATGGACAGGCTGTGCATTCTATGGTTAGGTCGGATACACTCTGAGCCTAATCAGCATGGATCGCAATTTAAAGAATTTGCAATTTGGCCAGTTATTGAAAGACTGCGCATGCGCTGCGTAAGCGTCAGAGCCACAATTCTAAAGCAATGCGATCGCAGATTGATTGACAGGAAGTGAGCGTTAGTGGTGGTAACATGCCGTTTTTGGCGAGTGGTAGCAAAAATGCAGGTATGTCATGGCGGTTTGGTGGGAGGGTCTCTGATGTCATCTGCGATCACTTGCATGCTGCAGCATGTGCAGGTTTGTGGATACTCTGGCTTGGCGCAGATTGAATTTACCCCTTTGATGTTCCAGATTTTGCGTATGGATTGCGATGAATACGCAAAACTGCAGTGGACGTTTTGTCTGGGTGGCAACTACCTGTACGATTCTGTGCAATTAAGTTTGCAAATAAAAAATCACATTTTTCGAAGCAATTGCAATCTGTGCTGAACGAGGGCCTCTGTCAGTAAGTAACTGATACTCCTTTTCCACTGCCGCTAAAAACCTGGGTTATTGCCGTGATAACCCTGGTATAGCTCAGTGGACAAGGTTTTACCCAGGTCCAATGACCTGGGAATAAAACCTGGCTAGCTTGCAGGGTTGGTCCCGAGAAGGACCCAGGTCGCGATGCAGTGTAAACAGCAGTGGCGTGCGGTGAGGTCAGTGGCTGGTGAGGCACTGCAGTCATAATGTCTGCCGAGTCCCACCGATGCCCGCTACCGCCCCTGAGCCGAACCCTGCTACTGTCGCTGTCTCTGCATCTGCTGAAGGTACACGTGGTCCCTTATAAGTGGGTGTGATCTTGCAATGAGGGTGTGGCTGTATAACGAGGAGAGGGTGATGCCTTGGAAAGACAGAGGGTGTCAGGAGAGAGATGTGATGGGGAGACAGTGATGCAGGGGAGATGCAGTGGGTGACAGCAGTAGTGACAGGGAGTGGGTGACAGCAGAGAGAGGGTGACAGGGAGAGGGTGACGCCAGGGAGAGGCTGACGCCAGGGTGAGGATGACAGCAGTGGGTGACAGGGAGAGGGTGACAGCAGTGGGTGATGCCAGGGAGCTGGTGACAGGGACAGGGTGACAGCAGTGGGTGACAGCAGTCAGTGCCAGCTGTGGGTGATAGGGAGAGGGTGACACCAGGGAGAGGGTGACAGGAAGAAGGTGATGCCAGGGAGATGGTGACAGGGAGAGGGTGACAGCAGTCTGTGCCAGCTGTGGCTGACATGGAGAGGATGACAGGAAGAGGATGATGCCAGGGAGAGGGTGACAGGAAGAGGGTGATGCAGGGAGAGGGTGACAGCAGTGGGTGAAAGTAGAGGGTGATATTAGGGAGAGCACATTACTGTCCCTCTCTGCTGGCAGTATAGCTTACAACATAAGCAGTCCCCGATACAGCATAGGTGAGCTTAGCCCATTACAAACTAAAGTACCCACTACTCTCCCCCGTAAATCTCAGCCAGTCCCCGCCCCAGCCGGTAACAGAGAGGAATTAACAAACCTGCTCCTTGTGGCGGGCTGTTTGTCCTCCAGCACTTCCTAGCTCTCAGGGCTACGCTGGACGGTCAGTGCACAGTAGGCTGCTGGGGTTACTACTTCTGTATGTCCAGGTGTGGCTGGGAGCCTGATAAATAGGGGCCAATGGAAGCGAGGCCGCAGCAATTGGGAGAGGAGAGGGGATCGTGGACCCTCCTTACCCTTCAGTTGATTGCACTCAGCCTGTTAGCTGCTCTGCATTACTGGAAGACGGACAGGGCTGCCGCATATGTAAATAATAGTATGCCCAATCACTTCAGTCTCAGTGACAGGGGCGTGCTTTCTTATGGGCTGAAAGCACAAGCCTATCAAAGAGGTGTCGCTTATAGGTCTTTTTTTTAATAGGCTGATGAAGCAGCCTCTTGTGAAACGTACGTAGGCGTTCACGGAGACTGTTATGAAAGCAATACCGCTGTCATGTTAAAACGTTCTAATGCTGTTGTATAATGTTCAAATGTCTATGATTTTGCCTGCTACCGCATGACCGAGCTGCACTGTGTGGGCTATGGCGGTGAGAGCGCTGGGATTAGAGCAAGCCGCACACAGCACTTGGTCCCGGAGCGGCCACACGTGGTCTGTGTGCACAAACGGAGACAAGCGGCGGCTAGCGGCTATAATACGTCTGCAACGTGAACGCCCTTATACTTACCATTGGAGCTGGGAACACAGTATTGTACATATGACAAAATAAAACAAGATAACCTATTCAAGTTATATCATTAATAAATGCACGACGCATTGGGTGACAGTCTGTTTAGTAAGGAGTTTCCCGAGTAGGCTGATTAGTACAACCCCATACAAAACTTGTCTAGTGCATTTACTAATTAATAATTTAAACATTGAAAGTTGGCAACATAACTGCTTAAGAAGTGGTATTAAGCAGTTTACACAGGCTGCATCACAAGATGTATTAATATTGCCTTATATAGCTCTCATGCGAGGGACACATTAATAACACATGCATTGAAACAAAAGCACATAACATACACAGAGCCGGCCCTAGGCATAGGCAAACTAGGCAAATGCCTAGGGCATTTGGTATGCTTAGGGGCACCAGCAGCTTCTGCTGATTACAATGATATGTGGCATGCCTATATTCTGTGTGTAACTGAGGCTGTATCTGCATACGAAATGCTACGTTGCAGTGTATTTTTTGAAATCACTGTAATGTAGCATTTTGTATGCAGATACAGCCGCAGTCGCACACAGAATATAGGCATGCTGCATATTATTTTAATCAGCAAAAGCTGCTTGTGCATCCTAGCCACATAGTAATGCAAATAGGACGCATTTTCATAAACAAAAGGCGCCCCAACGTTAGCAGAGCTGCCAGCTGACTCGTGCCAGGCATGTCCTGCAGAACTAGCGGTGGTGCTAGGGGGCACCACCCAAAATCTTGCCTAGGGCATCAAATTGGTTAGGGCCGGCTCTGAACATACAGTATGAAGGCAAGAACAACACTGTACATATTGTGTACCCAGGGAAAAGGTTATGTCACCTACGGACATTTAGGGCAGACTAACCATTAGCGCCGCATGTATAATTTGTATACTGCATCAAAGTGGTGTAATATACAGAGAACATATACATTAAATCATATTCTGTATATAAAACAATCTGAAAAACTCATAAGAGTATTACATACTTAGGAACTAAATTGTCTGATAATACATTGTTATTGTATCCAAACGGATGAGATCTAATGAATGGGGTATAGGGAACTCTAATAGCTAATGTGAAAAGCCAGATCATTTATTGATAGCAGAGCCACAGATGGACCCGCTGGGCACATACACAGGGAAATAGATTATCATTAAGGTCGACTTACAACTCTGTTATTTATACTACACCTTTTATAACCCAAAGATGTGTATACCTTTCATCCTTGCACACTAGAAGAGCAGTCTGGGCTGGAGCAGGCAGCGCTGGGACCCGTGCAGAAACCACCACCAGGAGATTGCAGCAGGCATTGGGGTTTCTGCCTGTGAGAGAGCAGGGGAGGAGAGCGCCGACCGCCGCACAATTTCCTCCCTGGGTCTGGCCTTACCGCCGCCGCTGCCGTGCAGATTAGCTGCTGCTGCATGGCGACACTTGGCTCTGCCCCCTCCCCGATTCTTCTACCTCTAAATCACCGGGTGCTGGCAGGTGATGGCGGGTGCTGGCGGGAGAGGAAGAGAGGGGAGCTCTGAGTCCCTTCCTTGTCCTGCCACTGCGTATTGATGATTCGGCCAGCGGATCCAGCACTGGATCCGCTGTCCAATCAAATGTGCCTCGCTAGCAGGGGCATGCTTTCCCTGCCAGCGAGGCACTTACATAAGTGCCGCTTTCATTGTATTTTGTAATGGGCTATTTCAGCCCAGCGCTTGGCCCCGCCCCCAGCATTATCCCCCGTTCCCACTGTCTACACGCTGTCTCGGGAGGCACTTGATATCAGTGCCTCCCAATCTAGTTTAATACATTAAAATTATTAGATTATTATAAACAGGATACATATGACACAGAATATGTGTCATATGTATCTTTTTGTATTATTTTAATCATTAATGAATGACAGGGGAGGCACTGCCTCCCCTGCCTGCAAGTCCCTGTTAAACAGGTAAGCTGGGTGGATGCGACCTGGGATCTGTTTTCTCTATAGGGAGAGCCAGCGCTAGGAGATGATCTCATCTCCTAGTGCCGGCACTGCACACATGACCACTGATGTCACCGACTCAGCAATAAGCCAGGTCCTGCTGCCAGTCTGATCAGGGTCTCAGTCAGGTCGCATCCAGGATGGAGCCGGCTACAAACTCCTGGGTGTGACCCGGCATTTAGATGTAAAAGCAGTATTAGTAGGCAGTTTTCGGATGTATCGGACAGTGTTTCAGGAGGAGCTTTACGCAAACCTTGGCAAGTAGCAGGAACAAGTGACCCTGGGGATGATTCTGAGGTGGAAAACTTCAAAAACAAACAAACAAACAAACAAACAAACAAGTAACTATACCTATACAAATTATTTTTCAATACAGGGGGTGCAAATACATTAATTGCTTTTGCATGCAGGGTAAATACTGGCTGCTTTTGCATGTAGCCCGCAAATGCTGCACTATAGTTGCCAACTTTCTGGCTGCCCCCTCCCGGAGGCACAGCGGTAGGTGATGCGGTGGGCGTGGCTTGTCATAAGGGGCAGAGAGGGATGTGATGCAGCTCAAGAGGCTGTGGGTAGGGGTGTGGCCATGCGATTGCATCATCTTTGCCACAATAACGTGATTCAGCGTGAATCACACCATTGGCCACCCAGTCCGCCGACTTTACTTAGTAACTGGGTGGCTCCGGGAGACTTGCCCACTTCCCTGGGGGGAAGGGGGGGGGGGGGGGCTTTTGGGGCAGGGGAATAGGCAAGAATGTGCAGGACAGCTTTATTTTTACAGGCCAATTAAGATTTCAGTTTGACCATGCACCTTGTAAGTCTCCCCCTCCCCCTGCAGTGCAACATGGTTTTACCAATGTGCAAAGTTTCTTGCTTTTTTTGCTTTGCCTTGGGGTCAGGATCAGCCCATGTGCCTGTCCAGTTATACCACCTATACCACCAGTAATAAAGTCTACATACAGGTATGATTTCTGTAATCTGTAAGTGTAGACACAGATCAGGTAGTACGAGTTGAGAAAACAGCATTGTCATTTAGCTTTATTGTACATTACATCAAACCAAATGATTGTTTTTATTTAAAACATTTTTAAAATAACATTTCTTTATTGTTTTTAAAGCAGCATTTCAATGACATTTCATTGTCCGTTTTAAGTACAATACTTTTCACAAAATTATGGATGACAAGACGAAAGAGAAAAGGAACAGTCACAAAAGTAAACGAGAAAGTGTTCATATTTAAACAGGGTAATACCAATGAAAAAAATGCCAAAATGCAAATGGAATGCATTGAATTCAGGATTCCACCAAGAGCAATACCATTGTCTAGTGACACTGTCTAGTGACATCACTAGATACCCAGTGTAAAGCACTAAAATACATTGGTGCAAATTAAGAACAGCTAGCAATAAGTGTTACAACAGTACACCAAGTGCATTAGAAGGAGCCAAGTAATGGTCTCTACTGACAGACAGAACACTCTACTGATTCACATGAAAGACCACAAACTTTGCAAGTAACAACATAAGTCTGCAATTACACAGAGAAGCCACAGAAAGACAACTAAGTGGATAGTGCATTTAACCCCTTTACGATCACAAGTGCTTTAGCCCGTATGACCAAACTGCTTTTCACATTTCCTGAATAAGTCACTTTCATCAGGGACAACTTTTATTTATATACTAGTACACCCAAGTGAGTTTTACATTTCTCTTTACTTCCGGGATGAATCGTACTTCATTTTGGTAGCAGGGTGGCATAAATGTATTTATTTATTTTGATATTATGGTCAATAATTAGAAAAAAATAGGGAAAAATATGCACTTATATGCCACATCACGCAGCTAAATATAATCTACAACTTGTAACGTTTATATCTATAACTAATATGGTTATTCTATCACAGATTAGGCTGACTGATGAGTGTCATAATAAATATGAAATAGAAATGGTGTGTATTTTACTATATTTCCAAATTTTTTGAACACATTTATTTATTTTAATTTTTATTTCGTTCGCGGGATACTTTTAAGCAAAAACATTAGTTTAGATGTCAATGACATCTAAGCTCATGTTAAAGCATGTTAATACATGCTCTAAAAGTATGGGTAAAGTGCCTGGGTCTTCTGGGTTTTATGAGAAGAAAGAGCTGTGGGGGTGATTCAGACCTGATTGCTGCTGTGCGTTTTCGCTCAGCGGGCGATCAGCAATAGACTGCGCATGCACCGCAATGCGCACGCAGGTCGGCCAACAACAACGGGCATCGCCGATCAGCAACAGGATTGTGCGAAAATTTCATTTGCACGGGCGATCGCAAGGTGATTGACAGGAAGAGGCCGTATGTGGGTGGTAACTGACCGTCTACTGGGAGTGTCCGGAAAACCGCAGGCGTTCCCAATCGTTTTCAGGGAGGGTGTCTTTCGTCGGCTCCGGCCCCGATCAGCCCATTCTGATCGCACTATAGGAGTAAGTCCTGGGCTGCACAGAGACTGCACACACTGGATTTTTGCAGCTCGGTGTACACATGCGATCGCACACTTGCACTGCGAATTTCCACTCCTCCTTGGGCGCCGACTATCTGAATGCAGGACAGCAAAGTTAGCAGCCCAGTGATCAGGTATGAATCGCCCCCTGTATCTCCTTAATGGAAACCCAGTGATTATGTCACTGAGGTTTCAGGGGGAGAGAGAAGGAAGGGCATTGCTTCATATGCACAGTGTTCTACATTAAACACTACTCATTATAGTTCCCAGCATTATATAGGGACTAGCAGCTGTCAGGTTGTAATTTTACCACCTGGTGGCAATGGCATCCCGCAGTTTATAAAGTTACTCTGCGCTGCACAACGGGGATAAAATCTGAATACTCAGATAAGTAGTGATCTGTAGGACAGTGGCCTCCAAGCACTTTCTGTATACAACGAGTGATCTGTTTTGACATATATAACAGTGACATGTCACTACAAATATTGCCACCGCCAGGCCAGTAGAAGTGGGAAACAACAATGTAGAAACTAAGAGATTGGAAGGCTGGTATTTTAGTACAGAACTGGCAGCACTCAATACAATTCATGGTCAAAAGCAGCTTTGGTCCTCTTTAGGACAAGTCTAACAGCTGGTTACATGTAGAGATGTTGAGTTTAAATACAAACATTTGCCCTGTGTTTTTAAATTCTTACTTTTTGTACGTATTTGCTCACAGATTTTTTTTTACATTTGTGTAATAGAAAATGGTAGAATAATGGAAAAGTCTATAATCTCTAGACGTAAAAGATTTCTAGGGAAATGTATTGCTCCTTCTATAGAGTGGAGAAGAGGACGAAGGGGAGATAGCTTCTAGCTAGCATCTATCAAGTACATTCTATAAAATGCTACGGACAACTTCTCCACACTTTAGGTTTGTCACACCTCCCCCTAAATCTCTGTACAAATACAGCACTAAAATGGAGCACTGCAATGTTAATCCTTAAGGTGCACAAAAATAGTGTGGTCCGTTTCTACAGACTTCGCTGATGAGTTCGCTATGCCAAAGTAACTGAATGGATTATGGAAACTCTGGTAGACTGTACATATATAGCACTGCGCCCAATCATAGAACAAAGGCCCGAGAGGTCTATTCATGAAGCAGTGAAAAGTGTGGAGAAGTGAGCCAGTGGCGAAGTTGCCTATGGCAACCAATCAGTGTTGAGGAAACATTTACAATGCCATGGGCAACTTCTCCACTGGATCACTTCTCCACACTTTTCACTGCTTCATGAATAGACCTCTAAGGGGTCTATTCATGATGCAGTGAAAAGAGTGGAGAAGTGAGCCAGTGGAGAAGTTGCCCATGGCAACCAATCAGCTGCTCTGTATAATGTCATAATATGCAAATTGTAAATGTTACTTCAATACTGATTGGTTGCCATTGGCAACTTCTCCACTGACTCACTTCTCCACACTTTTCACTGCTTCATGAATAGACCCCTAAATGTGTTAAGCCTTAACAAGTCTTAAAGTGGAGACTGATGAAGAGTGATAAAGTACCAGCCAACCAGCTCCTGTCATTTTTCAAACACAACCTGTTACAGGGCAGTAGGAAGCTGATTGGCTGGTCATTTATCACTCTTTGGGAGATATCCAATTATCCCCGGTAAAACATTTTTTGGACTTTTTTCCAATGTTTCACCGATTTTTTTTTTTTACAGGCTATCCAGATGGATCGCCTGTAAAAAAAAACAAAAAAAAACCCTTCTCCCGAAAACACGCAGGTTTAGTGTTTCCAGGGATTCTGCTTCGCCTGCCAGAGGCAGGTGAAACAAAATCCCTTATAAGCCGGCGCGTGCCGCGGCTTATCGGGGCTAATTAGCTAGCCCCCGGCGGGACAATTAGCCCTGGTAATTTACCGGGGCTAACTGGATATCCCCCTTTATCCATCTCCACTTTATCACTTATTAAGGCTTAATACATCTGGGCCATAGTTTTCCAGTAAAATATCTATGCAGGGGAAGATTAAGTGGGGGAGTTTACTCAAAGCAACCAAGCAGTATGTGTCATTTATCTAGAAGAGTCTATGAAATGACAGATGAACATTTAAAAACGGCACTCGCAGTCAGTGTAAAGCGCGCCAGCTGTTACACTGACTGTGAGTGCCAGTTTAAATGTTCACCTCCTACCCGCCATTAGGTGGCGCTTATGCTTTGTAAATAAAGCCCTGCAGTATATATCTTCTCACATCCAGGAGACTGGAAACTAAGGATGAGTTTTAGGAGCATACCTAGAGTGTCCACAAAAAAAGGCCACCTGGACATAAAAAAATTTTTTGGAACTGTATTTTGTATAATTGAGAGGCGAAGATTACATGGTTAGCTGAAATTTGAAATAGAGTAATATATACAGTAGCTACAAAGTAACATTATATATCAGCGTCGTGGATAAACTCTTTCAAAAGAAACCCACCTTCATTCAAACATAGAGGCATATATACACCTGAAAGTAACATTTAGACTAACCATGTTTAATTAGTTATGGTTTTAAAGTGTGTTATTTTTCCCGCACCAAATAATGCTGAAAGTGCATAGTGATAATATTCTGGTAACAATTAGAAAATAACTTTAATAAGGCTGTAAGGAGTCATTCAGTTCAAATGGCTTTCTGAGTATCACTTGTGCATTGTTGTGTCCAATGTATTTCCAATATAAAACAATTTTCTATAAGGCAAAGTTGCTGATAGTTTGAGAAGGGTCGCATGTCTGTGAGCCATAAACCTTTAACAAAAGTACATATTCAGCACGTACACACTCAAATAATATTCTCCTACAAATGTTCTCAGGGGAAGGATGGAGGGGTGACATTAAAAGGTATATATCCTGATTTAAGCATATTTTAGAAATAAGGTTGACATTTCTAATTTGTTGTGATAAATAAATACAATTGTGCATTACTATGTATTTAATAATAAATGCACTTCTGATTCTACGTAGTGCTCATTCAGACATGTCGCGTCTCTGATACACCGGAAAATTGCACATCCGTGACTTTCCAGTATTTCAGATGGAAATGCATACATGTATTTGACAGCAGATCAAACAAAAATAAGAAAAGAAAACTGGGATTTGAGGCCGGCTTAGCCAAATGATGGAATTTGTATACACTGCCTATAATATACACATGTATACAGAAACACCCGCAATGCACATAAGAGTTTAGAAAGTACTACTAAAGTGTTCCACGGCACCAAGTAAATCCAACTTTTAGATATTATTGTGTAAGCCGATTAATTACCTAAAACAGTGGTTCACAAACGTTTTTGAATCACGGCGCCCTAGAGTATAAAATTTTTTTTAATGGCATCCCTAGGCCAACAGTTTCTTATTGAGAAAATTAGACATAAATATTAAATTAACTAAATTGTGTTTATATGTCATCCTTAGGTTCAATTGAGTGATGAGAGGCAAGATTTGCTTCTGTGTGTCCACATATATTATGATTGGCAGCCACCAGAACTGGTTTTGCCTGTTACATTGACCATAAATAATTTGAATTGGTCCTAAACCACCAATCCAAGGCACCACTGCAAGTGTCCCAAGGTACCCCAGGATGCCACGGCACACAGTTTGAGAACCACTGACCTAAAACAAAGTTTTGGTTTTTTTTTCGTTCAAATAAGTTAAAGTTCTTATTGGAATGTCAGAACAGTAGGTGATTCAGAGAATCATTCATTTTGGGTTATGCTATGATATGCACATACCTGCAAAATGTGATGTATTTTTGTAAAGGACAAACAAATCAGATATAATATCATTATCTCACTTTGGTTTGAGTACTCATAGCTTCTTTTAAAAAGGTTTGACAGCAAGTATATGGAATATGTGCGGTATCTTTCCTTTGGGGTAATCTGGAAATTAAAGTGAGCCTAGCACATATAAAACCGTATTCAGTACTCGGATACTTGAAATCTGCAATAGATGCAGAAAAGTCTACTCACATCTAAAACCTCAAATAAATAAACATTCTATAAATGTGGACATGGCCAACAAACGACAGTAGGTCCATACAGTTGGGTAAACATTAATGATACGATTGTAATTTCAGGAACAAGGCCCTTTATCAGCATAAAAATATAACCTGCTCTAGTAAGATGAGAGTTACATTTGCCCCAAGCAGATTCTTTTGTACCGTAGCTTTCTAGCACATCTAGATAATTATTGTTTCTGGCCAGCAAGTATGGAAAGCTACTTAACTTACTGAAGGGTTCTGCAGATGACCAGAACACTTTTGGATCATAACACAGCACTGGTGCAAGAAGTGTCTTCCAGCTTGTAATACCCCAACCAATAAATAGGCTGGGGTAGGAAGTGTCCACACAAGGGATAAGTGTGGCAAGATGTGCCAAAGTTAGGATGTCACTAGAAAAAGGTGAAATTCTGTGGTTGTCATTAATTGCGTTTGGAGGGTAAATATCCCAGAAGGAATTCACCAATTCCTATGAAATATACAACTTGCGCAATGCCAAAGAGTGGAGCAATGACTAGGGCTCGGCAGTATGCACCCTTAAAGAAAGCAGTGGGTCCCTCGCTCTTCAAGACCTTCCTGTAAATAAAGGACAGTAAATTTAAAATGAAAATGTAGAAGTATATGCATACTAGTATTATAGACCCTTCACTCAATGGTTGCTAGCTGGTATGCTCAGCGTTGCTGTGTCCCCCCGCCCTCCACCCTCACCCCTTCTGATTTCTCACCCCCTCTTCCCCCTTTTTCTCTCTCCCCCACTCTTGCACTTTCTCTTTCCTCTTTTCTACACTGTGTAATATCTTTCCCTCACCCTTTCTCTGCCTCTACCTTTTTACTCTGTTTCTCTCTTGCCCTCATTTCTGTCTTCCCTTGTTCTTCTCTCTCCACTGACGTTGATGTTTACAGCTTGCCCCCCACTGTTCTATGCTGCAATTTCAGTTTCAACTTTATACTGCCCTGTGGCAATCTTAGGACAATAGTTTCTCCTTTGGGGAGGCCCTATTTCATCATGGGTCTACCCCGCAAATCAGAAGAAAGATCCCAGTGTAGTGACCCCAAAATTAGGGACATCACTTTTAAAACTACATTTTAGAAAGTGGAATTATCCTTGTAAAATTAAGTATTTTATGTTACACTTTTTTTTTAAACCAGTTTACTTGTATACTTACTTGGCACAGTCTATGATTCCTGAGTATGTATCCTCATTTATACCTCGCTGTAACGACTGCAATCGTGTTTTGATCACTGGAGAACAGAAATAACAGATAATCTATTAGTATATAGAGAGTTATTGCTTAGTTGCCCGTACAATGAGTCTATCACAATTAATTCTTTTTCTTCTTTAATAAGATTTTTTTTCATGTTTTTATCTTTTTTTGTAGCCCCCTTTCTTAATACCTGTGAATGTAACAATGCAGATGTGATGCTCTTAAGCTTAAGTGGGGAGCTCACAGAACATGAAAGAACAACTGCATCAATTATATTTTGCTTAGACTGACATTGATGCTTTGTTTTTCAAGAAATACTTTATAAAAGATGGTAAGTTTTGTGCAATTGAGGAGTCTTAGATACTTAGACGAGGGGCCTAAATCATGTTTGTACACACTTGCCTACGCAGTTGCGATTTATTAGGCTACGGAGTTGCAGTGAAGCTGCCACCCTGAAAAGAATAGAGACGCCCACATGGGATGCAGTCAAGTTACCTCCAATCAAAATTCCGATGGTCGAAATCCCGACAGCAAGTGACCGACGGTCAAAATCCTCACAAGGTCAAAATCCCGACATTTAAAATACCGACAAGGTCAAAATGCCGACATGAGTTTTTCATGATTTTTTCATTGAAACCGACTTGTTCATACTTTACCATCCCAGTGGACCTGGAGGGGGAATAATAAGATTTTAAAACTACCGGTAAATCTTTTTCTCCTAGTCCGTAGAGGATGCTGGGGACTCCGTAAGGACCATGGGATATAGACGGGCTCCGCAGGAGATATGGGCACTCTAAAGAACTTTTAGTATGGGTGTGCACTGGCTCCTCCCTCTATGCCCCTCCTCCAGACCTCAGTTAGAGAAACTGTGCCCAGAGGAGATGGACAATACGAGGAAAGGATTTTGTAAATCTAAGGGCAAGATTCACACCAGCCCACACCAATCATACCATATAACTTAGAATATACGCAACCAGTTAACAGTATGAACGAAAAAAACATTATCAGTCAAAGACCGATTCCAACTGTAACATAACCCTTATGTAAGCAACAACTATACACAAGTCTTGCAGATTTAGTCCGCACTGGGACGGGCGCCCAGCATCCTCTACGGACTAGGAGAAAAAGATTTACCGTTAGGTTTAAAATCTTATTTTCTCTTACGTCCTAG
The DNA here is from genome assembly GCF_028390025.1 of Pseudophryne corroboree. Taxonomy (NCBI): domain Eukaryota; kingdom Metazoa; phylum Chordata; class Amphibia; order Anura; family Myobatrachidae; genus Pseudophryne; species Pseudophryne corroboree. Next base: position 121,980,456 of record NC_086454.1, on the reverse strand, counting down.
AGGATGCTGGGGACTCCATAAGGACCATGGGGTTTATACCAAAGCTCCAAACCGGGCGGGAGAGTGCGGATGACTCTGCAGCACCGATTGAGCAAACGCGAGGTCCTCATCAGCCAGGGTATCAAACTTGTAGAATTTAGCAAAAGTGTTTGAACCCGACCAAGTAGCAGCTCGGCACAACTGCAATGCCGAGACGCCTCGGGCAGCCGCCCAAGAAGAGCCCACCTTCCTAGTGGAATGGGCCTTTACCGAATTAGGTTCCCGGAAGTCCAGCCGTAGAATGAGCCTGCTGAATCGTGTTACAGATCCAGCGAGCAATAGTCTGTTTAGAAGCAGGCGCGCCAATCTTGTTGGCTGAATACAGGACAAACAGAGCCTCTGTTTTCCTAACCCTAGCTGTCCTGGCTACGTAAATTTTCAAGGCCCTGACCACATCCAGGGACTTGGAGTCCTCCAAGTCACCCGTAGCCACAGGCACCACAATAGGTTGGTTCAAATGAAAAGAAGAGACCACCTTAGGCAGAAATTGAGGACGAGTCCTCAACTCTGCTCTATCCACATGAAAAATCAAGTAGGGGCTCTTGTGAGACAAGGCCGCCAACTCCGACACCCGCTGTGCAGATGCCAAGGCTAATAACATAACCACCTTCCAGGTGAGAAATTTTAATTCCACCGTTTGAAGAGGTTCAAACCAGTGTGACTTAAGGAACTGTAACACCACGTTAAGGTCCCATGGCGCCACTGGTGGCACAAAAGGAGGCTGGATGTGCAGCACTCCCTTCACAAAAGTTTGGACTTCTGGGAGAGAAGCCAATTCTTTTTGAAAAAATATAGATCGGGCCGGAATCTGTACCTTAATGGAGCCTAATTTTAGGCCCATATCCACTCCTGTCTGTAGGAAGAGGAGAAAACGGCCCAGATGGAAATCTTCCGTAGTAGCATTCTTGGTTTCACACCAAGATACATACTTCCTCCAGATACGGTGATAATGCTTCGCCGTTACCGCCTTCCTAGCCTTTATCAGAGTAGGGATAACTTCCTCCGGAATACCTCTCTCTGCTAGGATTCGGTGTTCAACAGCCATGCCATCAAACGCAACTGCGGTAAGTCTTGGAACAAACAAGGCCCCTGCTGTAACAGGTCTTCCCTGAGAGGAAGAGGCCACGGATCTTCCGTGAGCATTTCCTGAAGATCCGAATACCAGGCCCTTCGAGGCCAATCTGGAACCACGAGTATCGCTTGTACTCTGTTTCGTCTTATGATTCTCAACACTTTTGAGATAAGAGGAAGAGGAGGGAACACATAGACCGACTGAAACACCCATGGTGTCACTAGGGCGTCTACCGCTACTGCCTGAGGGTCCCTTGACCTGGCACAATACCTCCGAAGCTTTTTTTTGAGGCGTGACGCCATCATGTCTATTTGAGGAAGTCCCCAAAGACTTGCTACCTCTGCAAAGACCTCTTGATGAAGTCCCCACTCTCCTGGATGGAGATCGTGTCTGCTGAGGAAGTCTGCTTCCCAGTTGTCCACTCCCGGTATGAAGACTGCTGACAGAACACTTAAGTGATTTTCTGCCCAGCCCAGAATTCTTGTGGCTTCCGCCATTGCCACTCTGCTCCTTGTCCCACCTTGACGGTTTACATGAGCCACTGCTGTGATGTTGTCTGACTGAGTCAGAACCGGTAGGTTGCGAAGAAGATACTCCGCTTGTCGTAGGCCGTTGTATATGGCCCTCAATTCCAGTACGTTGATGTGTAGACAAGCCTCCTGGCTTGACCATATCGCCTGAAAATTTCTTCCTTTTGTGACTGCTCCCCATCCTCGGAGGCTCGCGTCCGTGGTCACCAGAACCCAGTCTTGAACGCCGAATCTGCGACCCTCTAGAAGGTGAGCAATCTGCATCCACCATAGGAGAGAAAGCCTGACCCTGGGGGACAGGCTTATCTTTTGATGAAGGTGTAGATGGGACCCCGACCATTTGTCGAGAAGGTCCCACTGAAACGTCCTCACATGGAACCTGCCGAAGGGAATGGCCTCGTAGGCTGCCACCATTTTTCCCAGAACTCGAGTGCATTGATGCACCGACACTCTTTTTGGTTTTAGCAGGTCCCTGACCATGTTCTGGATGTCCTGGGCTTTTTCTATTGGTAGAAAAACCCTCTTCTGTTCCGTGTCCAGAATCATGCCTAGGAATGATAGTCGAGTTGTTGGAAGCAACTGTGACTTTGGCAGATTGAGAATCCAACCGTGTTGATGTAACACTCTCAGGAAGAGTGACATGCTTTTCAGCAATTGATCCCTTGATCTCGCCTTTATCAGGAGATCGTCCAAGTACGGGATAATTGTGACACCCTGCTTGCGCAGGAGCACCATCATTTCTGCCATTACCTTGGTGAAAATCCTCGGGGCCGTGGAAAGCCCAAACGGCAATGGTAATGACAGTCCTGTACCACGAAACGTAGGTATTCTTGATGAAGAGGAAATATGGGGACATGAAGGTAGGCATCCTTCACGTCCAGCGACACCATAAAATCCCCTGCTTCCAGACTGGATATCACAGTCCGGAGTGATTCCATCTTGAATTTGAACTTTTTCAAGTTTAGGTTTAGTGATTTTAGATTCAAAATTGGTCTGACCGAACCATCCGGCTTCGGGACCACAAACATTGTTGAATAGTACCCTTTTCCCTGTTGGCCTAGGGGAACCTTGACAATCACTTGCTGTTGACACAGCTTTTGAATTGCATCTAACACCACTCCCCTCTCCGGGGGAAGAAGTTGGCAAAGCCGACTTGAGAAATCGGCGAGGGGGCACCTCTTCAAACTCCAGTTTGTAACCTTGGGATACAATTTCCAACGCCCAAGGATCCACGCCCGATAGGACCCAGACCTGGCTGAAGAGTCGAAGAGGTGCCCCCACCGGTGCGGACTCCCTCCGTGGAGCCCCAGCGTCATGCGGTGGATTAAGCAGAAGCCGGGGAGGACTTCTGTTCCTGGGAACTAGCCGAAGCAGGTGTTCTCTTACCGCTACCCTTACCTCTGGCGAGGAAAGAGGAGCCCTGACCTCTTCTGGACTTATGCGACCGAAAGGACTGCATCTGATATTGTGGGGTTTTCTTTTGCTGTGGGGGAACAAAAGGCAAAAATGTAGATTTACCCGCGGTAGCTGTGGAAACCAGGTCCGCGAGACCATCCCCAAACAAAACTTCACCCTTGTAAGGTAAAACCTCCATATGCTTTTTTGAGTCGGCATTACCCGACCATTGGCGGGTCCACAGAGCTCGCCTTGCCGAAACTCTGGAACCAAGCAGCCCCACGTCTCTTTGAGCGTCTCTCATATACAAGACTGCGTCCTTAATGTGGCCTAAAGTCAGGACAATGGCATCCTTGTCCATGGTATTCATGTCAGCCAACAAGATATCTGTCCATGCTGCAACAGCGCTACAGACCCATGCCGATGCTATTGCCGGCCTGAGTAAAGCCCCTGTATGTGCATAAATAGACTTTAAGGTAGTCTCCTGTCTACGATCCGCAGGATCCTTAAAGGCCGCGGTGTCTGGAGACGGTAGCGCCACCTTCTTGGACAGATGCGTTAATGCCTTGTCCACCCTGGGTGAGGATTCCCAACGTACCCTGTCCTTTGCAGGGAAAGGATACGCCATAAGGATTCTCTTGGGAATCTGCAGTTTTTTGTCTGGAGTTTCCCAAGCTTTTTCAAATAATTCGTTCAGTTCATGAGATGGGGGAAACGTTACCTCAGGTTTCTTCCCCTTAAACATGTGTACCCTCGTGTCAGGAACAGAGGGGTCATCTGTAATATGCAAAACATCTTTTATTGCCATAATCATATAATGAATACTTTTGGTCACCTTAGGGTGCAACCTTGCCTCATCATAGTCGACACTGGAGTCAGAATCCGTGTCGGTAACAGTGTCTACTATTTGTGATAAGGGACGCTTTTGAGACCCTGACGGGCCCTGTGACCCAGCCAAATCCGCGGATTGACTCCATACCGTTTCCTTGGACTCAGCTTTGTCCATTCTCTTATGTAATAAGGTCACATTAGCATTTAAAATATTCCACATATCATACCAATCATGAGTCGGCGTTGCCGACGGAGACACCACAATCATCTGCTCCACCTCCTCCTTGGATGAGCCTTCCGCTTCAGACATGTCGACACACGCGTACCGACACCCTCACACACATACAAGGATCTATCTATAAGGGGACAGGTCCCCAACAAGGCCCTTTGGAGAGAGAGAGTATGCCAGCACACACCCAGCTCCAACTGACACTGGAAACAATTCCCAGATATAGCGCTTTTATATTATGTCAATCGTGTAATACACTCACTGCGCCAAAATGTGCCCCCCCCCCCCCCTCTTTCTCCAGCCCTGTATCACCGTTCTGCAGGGGAGAGTCCGGGGAGACAGCTTCTCTTCAGCACACTGTGAAGAAAATGGCGCTGGTTAGTGCTGTGCAACCAAGCTCCGCCCCCTCTAGTGGCGGGCTTCGGTCCAGCTCAAATTTACAATTAATGGCGGGGGATAAACATATTCACTGACTCCGCAGCCCATATGTGTCTAACATGCCAAAAATAGAAGTATATATTGCTGCCCAGGGTGCCCCCCCTGCGCCCTGCACCCATCAGTGCCCGCCGTGTGTGTAACGTGTGGGAGCAATGGCGCGCAGCGTTACCGCTTACCTCAGTGAAGATCTGAAGTCTTCTGCCACCTTGAAGTCTTCTTTCTTCTTATACTCACCCGGCTTCTATCTTCCGGCTCTGTGAGGAGGACGGTGGCGCGGCTCTGAGACGAACGGCAGGGGGAGACCTGCGTTCTGATCCCTCTGGAGCTAATGGTGTCCAGTAGCCTAAGAAGCAGAGCCTATCATTTAAGTAGGTCTGCTTCTCTCCCCTTAGTCCCACGATGCAGGGAGCCTGTTGCCAGCAGTGATCCCTGAAAATAAAAAACCTAACAAAATTCTTTTATCAGAGAAACTCAGTAGAGCTCCCCTGTAGAGCACCCATTCTCTTCTGGGCACAGAATCTAACTGAGGTCTGGAGGAGGGGCATAAAGGGAGGAGCCAGTGCACACTTATACTAAAAGTTCTTTAGAGTGCCCATATCTCCTGCGGAGCCCGTCTATACCCCATGGTCCTTACGGAGTCCCCAGCATCCTCTAGGACGTAAGAGAAATAATAGTGTGTCGAGCGCAGCGAGGCACCGTGCCCGAATGCAAGGGGAGCGGTACACTTATATGGTGTCCGTGTCGACCTATGTTGACATACACACACAAAAACAATGAAAAACGCATGTCGGTATTTTGACCTGTTGGCATTTTACATGTCGTATTTTGACATTGTCGGTATTTTAAATGTCGGTATGTCGGGATTTTGACTGTCGGTCAATTGCTGTCGGCATTTTGATTGGAGGTATTTCATACCGATCCCGCCCACATGAGTGATTACAAACTCATTTGCAACTGTGTACACATTCGCAGTCTATACACAAGTAAGAGGAACATCAGCTGTAAGAGTAGACCTATGTCTACGCAAACTGGCAGTAGCAGAAGCAACGCTGGTGTCATGTTTCTCTACGTACATGATAGCAGCTGAAGGCAGGTACATGCCCCCAAAACGGCCATGACACATCTGTGTGTTTGACGCCATTCCCTGCTAACGCCACCAAACGGTCCCTTCCTGTCAATCACTCTGCATTAACGTTCTCAGTGCAAGCGAGATTGTAAAGGCACCTTGGCGCTTGCGCAGTGCGATCGCGGCACATGCCCAGTCTGGCGATAATCGCTCTGTTGCATGAACATCGGCATTGCGTACAAACATGAATTAGGCCCAACGTTTATGACTAAACTGATAGTTGAGATACAATAGATATCTTCTGGATCCTGCTCATTGTTTTACCAAAAAATCGTAAAAGAATTTTGGAATTATAAATGATATAGAATATAACTGTTTTAGAAGTTTCACTGATGGAGAAATGACATAAAATAGGGGCAGATGTATTAAGCCTGGAGAAGTGATAAATCAGTGATAAGTGCAAGGTGATAACGCACCAGCAAATCAGCTGTAATATGTAAATTTACAGTTAGGGGCTGATTGGCTGGTGCGTTATCACCTTGCACTTATCACTGCTTTATCACTCCTCCTGGATTAATACATCTGTCCGATAATTAGGTAATAATGTGCATTTGTAGAATTGAAAAAAAGTACTAAAGCGAGTGATGTCACAGAGAAAATATGGGAAAAAAAACAAATATAGCCTACCTAATTAGCGTGGTATTTTCAGAACTATAGTGTTCCCTAGGGCATCTGCTTCTGGGATTTGAAGGGTACCTTGGAAGGTACCTTGAGGAACCACTTTACCTAAATTGCAAGTGGTGTTGGTACTTGGTACTGCGTCTTCGGTAGCAGTGTATCTGAGAAGATACATTAATGCAGCAGAAAGACTCCGTATCAGACCACCATTGCAACCACCAAACATCTGCAAAACCCTAAGATTGCTCAAAATGTTTCCTGAGAAGCTCCCTCCTCCACCCCCGTGGTCCGGCCACGCCTGCGTTGGCTGTACCGCGCCCCGAAAATGGCGGCCAAATGCAGCCGTACAGCCCCCTCCCACCCAGCGACCGCCTCTGCCTGTCAATCAGTCAGAGGTGATCGTTAGGCAACGACGGCCTGACTCGATTGCACCGCTGCGAACAACTGCAGTGTGCGATCGGTTCAGAATGACCCCCAAATTGTGTCCAACTCTGAATGAGGTCCACTGCTTGTTTGGTCCCTTGTCCAACCACACTAGGCGAGATCCATTAGTAATGGCCGACTGTTGCATGTGATTGGCTAAATTGGATAAAGACCCACCTACTAGGCCCTTGGGTTGAGCAGACCAATCTGGCCGAGTACAGCTACCTTTACTGGACAGAAACTAATGGATGCATAGAACAAAAAGTAATTTCAATCAAATTTCTTAGTCCTGAAAAGTTACTGAAAATGCCATATATTTATGAATATCACTAGTAACATATTTATATTATGCCACCTGCATATCCAGTTTACTGGAACTTTAGATATTCAAGTCCTGTGTTACATAGGCACTATTCATATACACTGACATGCTACTGAGGAAGTTGTGGCTTCACTTCCACAACGAAACGTGTAAAGCAGCCCTACAATTAGACACTGTCTTGGACCACTTACCACCTTTAACCGGACCAGAATTGACATCAGACTTCCACCCATCCAGCATTTTCCAACCATCAGCTGCAATCAATATTGCGAGTATCTCTTGCTACTAACTGCACGGACCACCACCTACTCATTCAGCTGGAAATATATTCTCTGCTTACTAGCTCATTATCCGGGAATTTTTATTACGCCCATTTAACTGATGATTGTTATTCCTATTTCAAACATGCGGCAGTTCCGCTATTAACCTTCATTGCTCCCATTACCATCGTTCATATTGTTTTAGATTAAATACTTATTTAATTCAAATAAGCCATATGATATATGTTTGAATAATGGTATAAAATACTCCTAGTGCTGTACATTACTATTTGAATATTTCTATTCTATTTAGATTTGATTGTGATGTAAGTAAATGGACCTGTGGATCTGCTATGCAATACTCTTTCTACATTTGTAACACAATTGTCCTTGTAAAACTTGCCATCACAGGGGTTAACAGCGACAGCAGCAATGCTTCCCGCAGCGCAGCCCGCGAGGAATGACACAAAGAACGGAGACTTCTCATCCGGAGTCTTCTGCCCAAGTTTGTTCAAGTTGGCAAAGAGAGGGAAATATATAATGGAAAAGGGCACATCCCTGTAACACAAAGTTGGTTTAGTCAGATGAAGAGAAAGAAAGAGAAAAGAAAACAACTAGAGAAAGTCATGAGACTAAAGCTGTTTCTTCAGCATCTGGGACTTGTGTTTATTAGTATAAGTAATTGTGGAGCCAGAAGCCATTGTAGCAAGTGCCAAGGACGCTGGCACAGGAGACGTGAGGGAGGGTAGGCAGGCTGGCAGCATTATACTGCACACAATGACAGCGCCGGTTATTGTAAGGAGTAATTCTGCCTATACTGGCAGGCAGCTGTATTCCATATATAGAGTGTTGCTATTTAATCTGTGTCCATCACTAAGTGTATTAAGTGTTCATCAGTTTGAGGCCGATCCTTGCCTTGCTTTATAAAGCATACTGTGATTACAGTCCAGAGGACACAAACAATAACAATGTCAGCATGTTGTATTGTTTATCTAGCTACACATACAATGTATTTCTTGAATATTTATACATTAAAACTGGAGGCTAGTTGTGATCACCTTAGCAGAGTGGCTCCCAGGCCTTTGTACAGTCCAGCAATGCCTTTGCTCCTCAGCAGTTCCCGTGAAATTGCCATGGCTGTGGGCCGCGTTGGGTTGGGCTCAGCTATTGTGCCGTTCAGTCCTGCCTGGCTGGCCATAAGCTTTCTCTGGGCAGCTAACAAAATACAAGTTATCACAGAGAGTGTTAATGCTATAAACTGTTGTATACTTGACCATCTATTTAGGTTGTATATATCATCATATAAATACCTGTTAAAATATGACTTTCAGAGCAAATAGAAAACTATTCATATTTTAATACATATTCCTCAACTGATCATGATTAATTTTTTTTTCTTTCTTTTTCTGCTGCTTTGTGGTTGGAATTTTATTGTTGTCTTATTGTTGAAAAACAACATTTAACTCTGAAGGTTAATTGTTTTACTTCATTGCAGAATGGCTGCAGCTGGTAATGAAACTACCTAGATCTACAGTAAAGAACAGAAAAGGGGGTAGTGAGAGCCCTGACTACCAACCTTTCAGTCACCCGGTACATACTGGCAGAACTCTCTGCTACACAATTACTGTAAATAGGTTAAAAATAGAGATGTGAGTGGACCTCCGTGTTTTGGTTTTATTTCTGGCTTTGGTAAAACCACCCTCAAGTGTTTTGGTTTGGATTCTGTTTTATGTTTAGGTTAAAAATTGATATAAAATTGATACTACTCATGGATAAAAATCGATAAAAACCGCTAAAATCATGCAATTTTTGCAATCCAAAACCCAAAATCTGAATTCCGAACTACTGGAAGATCTGAACCTAGTACTTGGGTGATCCAGACCAGGTTTTGGTTCGGTTCAGATCCACAAAATTTGGGCGGATTTGGATTTCTGTAGAACCAAACCACACATCTCTAGTTACAAATACCTCTACTTATCCATAGTTAGACATGTCATTTTAAAAATGAACTTCACTCCTATGTACCAGTATATTTGGATACCTTACCTGGAACCCACTTTCTCTGCACCTCCCGGAGCCCCTTAAAGACATCGGTCACCCATATATAAGAGCTGCTTTGCAGAGCTGGCTATAGCACGTCTGCTTTATTTTATAAATGTAATTAATACACTCCAGGTACTTGAGTTCAGTGAGGATAGAGAGAAAGGTAAGCTGGCCACTTGAAGAAGGTGTCCCCCCACTCAGTGAGTTCAACGATGCTGGCCACCAATTCCAGGTTTCTTAGTTATAGTTGAGCACAGCAGAAGTGAAACTCTTGAACCTCAGAAATCCTTGTCGTCATCCTGGAAGAGCACAGCTCCTGCTCTACTCTACTCTCACATTCATCAACTTTGCATGCTGGCCTGTCAGGGTTGGGATACCGGAGTATGGACGAAGGGGTCATGTGCTATTTCAAAGTGTCAAAACCATATTGTACCTGGAGAATCCCTGAAGTGTTTATAGGGTCAATGACTCTCAAAAAATTGAAGACAAAATGTCTGTAATAGTGTCTATGCACTGTGCTGAAATGATGGGTACCATTAAGCTCACTCTGGGCTACTTGAAGAGATATTTCTCCATCTTGGCAAAGAAGTAATTATCTAGGAGCCTCTGTGATACCTCTCACAAGTGTGCTGGAGAAAATGAACATTTCATCCAGGTAGTTGAAGATAGATGTTACTATGAAATGCATGGCCTAGTATTGGTAGAGGAAATTCTTTGTGTTGAAAATGGTATTCTATTCCTACCTGTGCTGGACATTAATCAGGCCATAGGCCCCATGAAGGTCAGAGATCAGTAGGAATAGGTACTGATGCTTGATTTGTTGAACCCCTCTGAATAAGGTCTTTGGGAACCGTTCTTCTTCACAATGAAAAAGCACCCTGAACTAGCAGGGGATCTGGACTCCTTGAGAAACACATATTCCAAGCCCTCCTGTTTGTGGGTTGTTATAGTACTTGTTAATCCAGAACTTCCTACAGATGCTTGATAGGACGGAGATCTGGGGAATTTGGAAGTCAACACCGTAAATTCTTTGTCATGTTCCTCAAACCATTCTTGCCATCAGGGAACATCGTTACCATGAACAGGTATACTTGGTCTGCATCATTGGTTAGGTAGGTGGCACATGTCAATGTAACATCCACATGAATTGCAGGACCCAAGATTTCCATGCAGAACATTGCCCAGAGCATCACACTGCCTCTGTTGGCATGCCTTCTTCCCATGGTGCATCCTGGTGCCATCTCTTCCCCAAGTAAATGACACAAAGACACCCGGCAGTCCCTACAGTATGATGTGAAAGAAAATATGATAATAACAGCAGGCCACCTTCTTCCATTGTTCCAAGGTTCAGTTCTAATGCTCACATGTCCATTGTAGCGTCTTTTGATGGTGGACAGGGGCCAGCATGGACACTGACCGGTCTGCGGCTATGCAGCAAGCTGCAATGCTCTTTGTGTTCTGATACTTTTCTATCATAGCCAGCATTAACCTTTTTAAGCAATTTGTGATACAGTAGCTCTTCTTTAGAATCGGACCAGGTGGGCTAGCCTTTGCTCCGCACGTGCATCAATGAGCCTTGGACGCCCATAACCCTATTGGTAGGTATCAACCACTTTATACCAGGAACACCCTACATGACTTGTCGTCCGGCCATCACAATTTGGCCCTTTTTAAGGTTGCTAAGATCCATATGCTTGCCCATTTTTCCTGCTAACAACATATCAACTTCAAGAACTGATTATTCACTTGTTGCCTATTATAGCCCATCCCTGGACAGGTGCCATTGAAACAAGATAATCAATGTTATTCACTTCACCTGTCAGTGGTTTTAATGCTCATAACTGGACACAGGTTTTTTTTATCTTCATATATACAGTATATGTACAGAAGTGATAATTTCCTTTGTTATGTTGCCAAAATACAGTAATAATACTAAAAATATCAGGATACTGGTGGAATTGAAACCAGCAAATGGTATAGTTGTCTATTAATTATTACTACGTATATTTTCCGGTCACTTGTCCAGGTAGTAATAGCATAACAGCTGAAGAGGCTGATTCCGAGTGGGACGAAGCACGTGTTCGTCTTTTGTCGCATTTCCATCTGCAACTTTATACTAAACACTAGTATCCGCCCTTCCCTGTGCAAGAGTCACCCTCGCTTTACCAGTCTTAAGATGCAACAATACCACTTAGTACATCATTAGACACTACCATCGGATGCTCCACTGAAACTTCCACCTGCCCCACACTACTGTAGGAGCAGATTCTCTATCCGAGGATGACCTCCAATGTAAGCGTTCTGCAACATGCGCGACACTCCCGTGACATGCCCATAGGTAAGATGGTACATCTCCGTGCATCTGAATAGCCAGCTCCCAGGAATGCCAAATACACAGACCGTGTGCGACTATGTACGCTCACATCATGGGAGACATATTGTGCGACTTTTTAGCGACTTAGACACATGCAGGTGTGCTGACAGCTCTGCCTTGCCCCAGTACAGGGAAGTGTGGCCAGACCCCCGCCTTAAAAAATATATTTAAAATCATAGCCTATGTGCAGCCACGAAGCAGGAACAAGCATCGCACAGAAGGTGCTGGTGTCAGATCCAGTGGGCGGCGGTGGAGCGGGAGCGATCGCTACCCCCCCTGCACATCACGCAGGAAAAAAGAGGACTGACTCCTTCTCTCTCTCCCCCCAGCTCAGCTCGCAGCAGCGTATTCCACGTGTTGGGCTGGGGGGAGAGGTTGCTGCAGTATGCAGCAGCAGTCAGTCCTTTCTCTCCCTGCCCGAAGTGCCACTGTCTGCATTGGGGAAGGGGGGCAGAGAGATCCCACCCCCCACCTCTGTGCCACTGGACATGTGCAGGTGAAAAACACTGACCATTTGCATGAATATCTGCATTGCATGCGGCTCATGTTAATCAGCACCGAAATGTATAAAATATACACACAGGAGCTGATGCAAATTTCTGTGTATGATCCCATCGTACCTCTCTCCCGATATCATCTCCTCCTGACATAAGCCTATGTTTTGGTTTTATTACATTTCTATGACACAATGTTCTTTAGAAGCACAATACTTTCATTAAGTATAAAGGCAGATTTGTTTTCAGCCTTGTAGCTCTGATTGTGTGTTCACAGCATCCAGTGAAGTGTAATGTATCACACATTTTAAATCACTCCTTATTCTGTATTACCCAGCCTTCCAGCATCTTGCAGCTGGATTTTCAACATCTCCATAGGGGTGGTGACAATGACTTGACATGTTCCAGCACCACAGCCAGCCAGCATCTCCTTAATCAGTGTCAGCTTCTTCCTGTATGGGAAAATGCAGGCCAGCATTACATGAATATCCTTCTGATCTGTAATGTCAAATATTACTTCAAACATGAAGGTCTGTCCCTGGTCAGTGTGATCTACATAGAGGATGGATCTGAGTAAAACCTTCATTTTAATAACAATTTGGTTTTTAATCTATTCATCTGGTTTAGGTTACTACATTTGTTGGCTGTGGATTGCATACAATACTACATGTTCATACAACAGAAGTTATAGACTATTGTACTAGAAATCTGAATATCCTGGCGGACAGGAGACCGACGCCAGGATCCCGACAGCGAGCGCAGTGTGTCCCCTCGCGGTCTCGCTGCACTCTCCACGCTTTGGGCCCGCTAGCGACCTTCAGTTACCACAGGGTTATATTCCCCCCCAAGTGGTGGCGTGGACCACCACCCAAGTGGGGATTCTGACAGCCGGTATCCCGACGCTGGTAAACTGACTACCTCCCCTGAATACAAGATGAGAAGCACACTTGCCTACTTTTGAAAAAGGAAGATCTACAGTATATGCAGCACATATTGTCAGGACCCATCCATGGGTGTATATAGTGAACCAGGTCTGTGACTAGAAACACCAGCTGGTACATATATATCATGGGCACAATTATACCACTTTCACACAGAAAAGTCGCTAATCCCAGCTTTTGCCGCCATTTGAGTCCCGGGTCGTTTTGCCGGTCTCAGCAAGAAAAGCAATTTACTGGGTGAAGCAGTTCGACCCAGTAATTTGCCAATCAACCCGGGTATTTCTCCTGTGTGAAAGGTTCAACTTGGGTTGAAATTGTTCGGTCTTCAACTTTGTTGGGTCAAAGTCCAGGCAATTTTCGACCCGGTGTGACCATTTCACACAGAAAAAGGACCCGTGTTGTTCTGCAAATTACCAGGTAAATGTGCTTGACCTAGTAAATTGCTTTTCTGTGTGAAATGGGTATTAGGTTGGTTTTTTGTTGCCACAAACCTCTGAAACACTCAAATCGGTGGTTTACACAGAGGAGACAGCATCTAGGAACTTACCAGTCAGTTCCTGCATTATAAATCTATAAGCCTTTGTCTGCAGTAAAATACCTATTTTGTGGGAATCTGTCAATATCTTTAATGAACTGTTGCTCCATTAAAATGGCTACCTTTATTTTTATTTTTTGGCTCTAGTGTATATTTTACTTATGTTTGTGTCTGTGTGTGATGGGAGATTAGTATTTATTTTATATATTGTATTAATTTACACGGTACTATATTCATTTGATAAGGTGTTCAAGAGGGTAAACATTGATTTCATTAAAGGAAATTCATTTAATGTGGGTAATTCTATACATAGCTTAAATCATACCTCATTCTTTTTACTTAACATACATCATTACAGTCACATATAATATACCATATTATCTGAATAAAATTATTATTATTATTATTATTATTATCATGACTTCTGACAAGTTAAGTGACAGCCCAAATCTAGGCTTTCAGCTACACTGTGCAAGTGTGAGCTCACGTACCTGCATACCCCAGAGAGACTGTCCGAGCTAAGTGGGAAGTTAACCCTTAGATCCGGGCCCAGCTATGTTTTCTATACCACTTTCACATCGCAAACCCAGGTCGGACCCGGCTTTTGAACCTGGGTCCGACTTGGGTCAGAACAGCCTCAGAACCTTTCACATTGCAGTTTCAACCCAGTTATTCCCAGGTTATTCCCGAGTTGGTGCCTTTCACACTAAACCCAGATCACCCATGTTAAGCATTGTGATGTGATTTAAAACTGACTTTTCTGGCTCACATTGATGAGGTTTCAAAGGAAATAAAAGAAGGGGCTGGGGACTGCTTTGCACAGACCCATAAACCGCCAATCAGCACCTTTTTCTTAGATCCGGGTTGAATATCCCGAGTCAGAGGCTTTCAAACTGCACAGCGACCCGGGTCTGATCCGCATTTAACCCTTCTTTTAACCCGGGTTGAAATGCAGGGTTGCTCGACCCGGATTATTCACTGTGGCGCTTTCACACTGCACCTCGATCCGGGTCGACCGGGTAATAACCCAGGTTATTTTGGCGATGTGAAAGGGGTATAAGTGACTCATGAATGATAAGTGATTTTTTTATTGTGTCAATAGGCGTTGATAAAAAAAATCTACTTTACTGACGCTAAATGGCGTATTGATAAATAGGCCCCTAAAGGCATGTAGTGAGGATAGTTTTTTCCAGAGTACGATTATGGTAGATGTTGTAAAGAGTTTATGGGCTGACTCATTGTGATATTATGTGAGTTTCTCAACAAGGAAGCAGGCCAGGATCTATTCTCAGCTTGTTTAATTAATGGTACAGCTCATACTTACTTACTAGTTATTTTGCAGCAGGTGGCTGCCCAATCTGTGCTACAATTCTGTAGCTTGCTCTGTCTAATTGGTCTTACAAAGCAGGGAAATCAATAAGACATCATTTGCTTCGGAACAGTTATAACTGATTGTAATATAGAGTATATTTTCCAAATTGATTGATGTTTAGGGAAATCATTTCTTAAAATAAATATTTTTTTTATTTTTTATTTTACACAATATTTTCCACAATTATGTAAAAATGTGTCTTTTATTTTTGGAACTATAAATCACGGTGTGCCCAAAAAGAGCGTCATTCTGTAGTAGTGATTGATCTAGAATGCTCATTGTCTTCTCTGTTCTTGAATATGGTATAAATCTATGTGTGACTCGATTAAATATAAAACATCGGAATTACTATTTATTACCAAGTAAAAAATAATGTATCAGACTAGTATTTCAATCATATATATTATAAAAAATAAACAAAGTGAAAGTAGATAACATATTTTCACTTTTTTATTGGTGTAATTTAAGATTTCTTTTCAAATCATGATAAAAAACCCTAGAGTATTTTAATGTTTGTATCTTAAGAAATAAATAAAATAAAAAACAGAACAAGAAACCAATATATACTGGAAAGTACCCATTTTTTATCTGTGAAAATTGTAAAGTTGCAGTTATTAACTTGTCCGCCCACACACGCTAATATCCCAAATAATCCTCTTATGCCTCATGTGTCCTATTTTCTTTGCTGCCACAAAATGTTTAGTGTGTGTTTGTATTATATTCTGATTACACAATGATGTTTCTGTTCTCTGAGTAACTAGAAGGTTACATACAACTTACTTTATGAAAACTGGGTTACAGAAGTGAAGATGTTGCCCATAGCAACCAATCAGATTTGGCTATTATATCCTAGAACGTGTTAGATAAATGATAAGTAGAATCTGATTGCTTGCTATGGGCAACATCTCCACTTATGTAAACACGCACTTTACTAAATATACCCCTAAAAGCTTTTTGGGGAGATTCAATCAGGTGGCTTGTCCTGCGAGTAAATGTGGTCATATGCTGCTCTTAAGGTAGCTCAAAATTCACAGATTTTTGTTTGCGTCTCTATGGGGCTGTTTACTAAAATCCGCAGCCTTGGGCGAGATGTGGGCGAGCTGTTGTGCCGTTTCCATCGCGTAGCAATGGCATTTTGCCCCACTCGCTACTAATTAAATAAACCCCTTTATACTTTTGTTATAAGGGTTTAATATTATTTTGCAAAAAGTAAGAGGCGTTAAACATTGAAACTTATAGAGTGTAATACTGTATGTGAACATCAGGTGGCAGACTCACTCAAAAACATACAGGTAGAGCCCCATACAAGCACTACCGTACTTATTCAATGCCACGGCAGCAAGATCATTAATGGTACTATTTTTATTCTCTCTTCTTTTCTGTACATTTTAACTTTTCTTCTCTCAATTCAGCTAGTAATCTAGTCACCACCTGTTTGTATCTCTCTGTCCTGCACCTTACACTAAATGTGTGTTCTCTCTCCTCTTGCTGTTCTTTGCATTAGACATGTGCTCTATCCAATCCTTCTTTATCTTAAACTGGTTACACAATGGACCGATGTGTACCCGGACTATATGGCGTCCAACAGGCCAACATATCGTTACTGCGGTACACATCAGAACGATATAATGAAGAACAAAACGATCCCTTGTTCCATCCTTCATTACACTGCATGGCACTGCATGCAATATCATCTGGTTGGTTGTGCAACACGGCCGCCTGGACGATATCGCATGTGAAGTGACAGCTCGCAGATTGGCCTTACACACTGATATGTCATCCCGATTCGGCCGGAAACGACACATCAGGCCGAGAGCACTCTAGTGTGTACCCAGCTTCAAGCTAATACTGGGTACACACCTGGCCAACGGATTCGCCCTTCGGCCAATCCACCAACCTATCTGACGTTTGGTATACACACTTACAAATCATCTGCCTGATGTGTTGGGCGTTACACTTAGGCGGGCATTTAAATGGCCACCCATTTCAGAAGTCAGTCACCGGCAGCACCTGCTGCAAGTGTACGGACAGTCGGCAGACCACTCATACACAGAGCCAGATGCACCTTACCCTGCATAACTGTCCTTGGGATGTAGTTACCGTATGTGACCATACTTCCACCTACATCCCAACTACAAGGGACTATTCCCACCGAGCCTGCAGCGTGGCGAGCACAGCGTGCCTGCACAACTGTCCTCTCTCCTCCTCATGCACTTTACACTGCACAACTTCACTATTTCCTCCTCATACACCTTACACTGCACAACTGTCCTCTCTCCTCCTCATACACCTTACACTGCACAACTGTCTCCTCCCTCCTCATACACCTTACACTGCACAACTGTCCTCTCTCCTCCTCATGCACTTTACACTGCACAACTGTCTCCTCACTCCTCATACACCTTACACTGCACAACTTTACTATTTCAACCTCATACATCTTACACTGCACAACTGTCCTCTCTACTCCTCATACACCTTACACTGCACAAATGTCCTCTCTACTCCTCATACACCTTGCACTGCACAACTGTCCTCTCTCCTCCACATGCACCTTACACTGCACAACTGTCCTCTCTCCTCCACATGCACCTTACACTGCACAACTGCCCTCTCTCCTCCTCATACATCTTACACTGCACAACTGTCCTCTCTCCTCCTCATACACCTTACACTGCACAACTGTCCTCTCTCCTCCTCATACACCTTACACTGCACAACTGTCCTCTCTACTCCTCATACACCTTACACTGCACAAATGTCCCCTCTTCTCCTCATACACCTTACAGTGCTCAATTGTCCCCTCCCTCCTCATACACCTTACCCTGCACAACTGTCCTCTCTCCTCCTCATACACCTTACACTGCACAACTGTCCTCTCTCCTCCTCATACACCTTACACTGCACAACTGTCCTCTCTCCTCCTCATACACCTGCACAACTGTCCTCTCTCCTCCTCATACATCTTACACTGCACAACTGTCCTCTCTCGTCCTCATACACCTTACACTGCACAACTGTCCTCTCTCCTCCTCATACACCTTACCCTGCACAACTGTCCTCTCTCCTCCTCATACACATTACCCTGCACAACTGTCCTCTCTCCTCCTCATACACCTTACACTGCACAACTGTCCTCTCTCCTCCTCATACACCTTACACTGCACAACTCTCCTCTCTCCTCCTCATACACCTTACACTGCACAACTGTCCTCTCTCCTCCTCATACACCTTACACTGCACAACTGTCCTCTCTCGTCCTCATACACCTTACCCTGCACAACTGTCCTCTCTCCTCCTCATACACCTTACACTGCACAACTGTCCTCTCTCCTCCTCATACACCTTACACTGCACAACTGTCCTCTCTCGTCCTCATACACCTTACCCTGCACAACTGTCCTCTCTCCTCCTCATACACCTTACACTGCACAACTGTCCTCTCTCATCCTCATACACCTTACCCTGCACAACTGTCCTCTCTCCTCCTCATACACCTTACACTGCACAACTGTCCTCTCTCCTCCTCATACACCTTACACTGCACAACTGTCCTCTCTCGTCCTCATACACCTTACCCTGCACAACTGTCCTCTCTCCTCCTCATACACCTTACACTGCACAACTGTCCTCTCTCCTCCCCATACACCTTACCCTGCACAACTCTCCTCTCTCCTCCTCATACACCTTACACTGCACAACTGGCCTCTCTCCTCCTCATACACCTTACCCTGCACAACTGTCCTCTCTCCTCCTCATACACCTTACACTGCACAACTCTCCTCTCTCCTCCTCATACACCTGCACAACTGTCCTCTCTCCTCCTCATACACCTTACACTGCACAACTGTCCTCTCTCGTCATACACATTACCCTGCACAACTCTTCCCTCCCTCCTAATTCACCTTACACTGCACAACTGTCCTCTCTCCTCCTCATACACCTTACAGTGCTCAATTGTCCCCTCCCTCCTCATACACCTTACCCTGCACAACTGTCCTCTCTCCTCCTCATACACCTTACACTGCACAACTGTCCCCTCTCCTCCTCATACACCTTACCCTGCACAACTCTCCTCTCTCCTCCTCATACACCTTACACTGCACAACTGGCCTCTCTCCTCCTCATACACCTTACCCTGCACAACTGTCCTCTCTCCTCCTCATACACCTTACACTGCACAACTCTCCTCTCTCCTCGTCATACACCTGCACAACTGTCCTCTCTCCTCCTCATACACCTTACACTGCACAACTGTCCTCTCTCGTCATACACATTACCCTGCACAACTCTCCCCTCCCTCCTAATTCACCTTACACTGCACAACTGTCCTCTCTCCTCCTCATACACCTTACAGTGCTCAATTGTCCCCTCCCTCCTCATACACCTTACCCTGCACAACTGTCCTCTCTCCTCCTCATACACCTTACACTGCACAACTGTCCCCTCTCCTCCTCATACACCTTACCCTGCACAACTCTCCCCTCCCTCCTAATTCACCTTACACTGCACAACTGTCCTCTCTCCTCCTCATACACCTTACAGTGCTCAATTGTCCCCTCCCTCCTCATACACCTTACCCTGCACAACTCTCCTCTCTCCTCCACATGCACCTTACACTGCACAACTGTCCTCTCTCCTACTCATACATCTTACACTGCACAATTGTCCTCTCTACTCCTCATACACCTTACACTGCACAACTCTCCTCTCTCCTCCTCATACACCTTACACTGCACAACTGTCCTCTCTACTCCTCATACACCTTACCCTGCACAACTCTCCTCTCTCCTCCTCATACACATTACCCTGCACAACTGTCCTCTCTCCTCCTCATACACCTTACACTGCACAATTGTCCTCTCTACTCCTCATACACCTTACACTGCACAACTCTCCTCTCTCCTCCTCATACACCTTACACTGCACAACTGTCCTCTCTACTCCTCATACACCTTACACTGCACAACTGTCCTCTCTCCTCCTCATACACATTACCCTGCACAACTGTCCTCTCTACTCCTCATACACCTTACACTGCACAACTGTCCTCTCTCCTCCTCATACACATTACCCTGCACAACTGTCCTCTCTACTCCTCATACACCTTACCCTGCACAACTGTCCTCTCTACTCCTCATACACATTACCCTGCACAACTGTCCTCTCTACTCCTCATACACCTTACAGTGCACAATTGCCCCCTCCCTCCTCATACACATTACCCTGCACAACTGTCCTCTCTCCTCCTCATACACCTTACACTGCACAACTGCCCTCTCTCGTCCTCATACACCTTACCCTGCACAACTGTCCTCTCTCCTCCTCATACACCTTACACTGCACAACTGTCCTCTCTCATCCTCATACACCTTACCCTGCACTACTGTCCTCTCTCCTCCTCATACACCTTACACTGCACAACTGTCCTCTCTCCTCCTCATACACCTTACACTGCACAACTGTCCTCTCTCGTCCTCATACACCTTACCCTGCACAACTGTCCTCTCTCCTCCTCATACACCTTACACTGCACAACTGTCCTCTCTCCTCCTCATACACCTTACACTGCACAACTGTCCTCTCTCCTCCCCATACACCTTACCCTGCACAACTCTCCTCTCTCCTCCTCATACACCTTACCCTGCACAACTGTCCTCTCTACTCCTCATACACATTACCCTGCACAACTGTCCTCTCTACTCCTCATACACCTTACAGTGCACAATTGCCCCCTCCCTCCTCATACACATTACCCTGCACAACTGTCCTCTCTCCTCCTCATACACCTTACACTGCACAACTGCCCTCTCTCGTCCTCATACACCTTACCCTGCACAACTGTCCTCTCTCCTCCTCATACACCTTACACTGCACAACTGTCCTCTCTCCTCCTCATACACCTTACACTGCACAACTGTCCTCTCTCGTCCTCATACACCTTACCCTGCACAACTGTCCTCTCTCCTCCTCATACACCTTACACTGCACAACTGTCCTCTCTCCTCCTCATACACCTTACACTGCACAACTGTCCTCTCTCCTCCCCATACACCTTACCCTGCACAACTCTCCTCTCTCCTCCTCATACACCTTACACTGCACAACTGGCCTCTCTCCTCCTCATACACCTTACCCTGCACAACTGTCCTCTCTCCTCCTCATACACCTTACACTGCACAACTGTCCTCTCTCCTCCTCATACACCTTACACTGCACAACTGTCCTCTCTCGTCCTCATACACCTTACCCTGCACAACTGTCCTCTCTCCTCCTCATACACCTTACACTGCACAACTGTCCTCTCTCATCCTCATACACCTTACCCTGCACAACTGTCCTCTCTCCTCCTCATACACCTTACACTGCACAACTGTCCTCTCTCCTCCTCATACACCTTACACTGCACAACTGTCCTCTCTCGTCCTCATACACCTTACCCTGCACAACTGTCCTCTCTCCTCCCCATACACCTTACACTGCACAACTGTCCTCTCTCCTCCCCATACACCTTACCCTGCACAACTCTCCTCTCTCCTCCTCATACACCTTACACTGCACAACTGGCCTCTCTCCTCCTCATACACCTTACCCTGCACAACTGTCCTCTCTCCTCCTCATACACCTTACACTGCACAACTCTCCTCTCTCCTCCTCATACACCTGCACAACTGTCCTCTCTCCTCCTCATACACCTTACACTGCACAACTGTCCTCTCTCGTCATACACATTACCCTGCACAACTCTTCCCTCCCTCCTAATTCACCTTACACTGCACAACTGTCCTCTCTCCTCCTCATACACCTTACAGTGCTCAATTGTCCCCTCCCTCCTCATACACCTTACCCTGCACAACTGTCCTCTCTCCTCCTCATACACCTTACACTGCACAACTGTCCCCTCTCCTCCTCATACACCTTACCCTGCACAACTCTCCTCTCTCCTCCTCATACACCTTACACTGCACAACTGGCCTCTCTCCTCCTCATACACCTTACCCTGCACAACTGTCCTCTCTCCTCCTCATACACCTTACACTGCACAACTCTCCTCTCTCCTCGTCATACACCTGCACAACTGTCCTCTCTCCTCCTCATACACCTTACACTGCACAACTGTCCTCTCTCGTCATACACATTACCCTGCACAACTCTCCCCTCCCTCCTAATTCACCTTACACTGCACAACTGTCCTCTCTCCTCCTCATACACCTTACAGTGCTCAATTGTCCCCTCCCTCCTCATACACCTTACCCTGCACAACTGTCCTCTCTCCTCCTCATACACCTTACACTGCACAACTGTCCCCTCTCCTCCTCATACACCTTACCCTGCACAACTCTCCCCTCCCTCCTAATTCACCTTACACTGCACAACTGTCCTCTCTCCTCCTCATACACCTTACAGTGCTCAATTGTCCCCTCCCTCCTCATACACCTTACCCTGCACAACTCTCCTCTCTCCTCCACATGCACCTTACACTGCACAACTGTCCTCTCTCCTACTCATACATCTTACACTGCACAATTGTCCTCTCTACTCCTCATACACCTTACACTGCACAACTCTCCTCTCTCCTCCTCATACACCTTACACTGCACAACTGTCCTCTCTACTCCTCATACACCTTACCCTGCACAACTCTCCTCTCTCCTCCTCATACACATTACCCTGCACAACTGTCCTCTCTCCTCCTCATACACCTTACACTGCACAATTGTCCTCTCTACTCCTCATACACCTTACACTGCACAACTCTCCTCTCTCCTCCTCATACACCTTACACTGCACAACTGTCCTCTCTACTCCTCATACACCTTACACTGCACAACTGTCCTCTCTCCTCCTCATACACATTACCCTGCACAACTGTCCTCTCTACTCCTCATACACCTTACACTGCACAACTGTCCTCTCTCCTCCTCATACACATTACCCTGCACAACTGTCCTCTCTACTCCTCATACACCTTACCCTGCACAACTGTCCTCTCTACTCCTCATACACATTACCCTGCACAACTGTCCTCTCTACTCCTCATACACCTTACAGTGCACAATTGCCCCCTCCCTCCTCATACACATTACCCTGCACAACTGTCCTCTCTCCTCCTCATACACCTTACACTGCACAACTGCCCTCTCTCGTCCTCATACACCTTACCCTGCACAACTGTCCTCTCTCCTCCTCATACACCTTACACTGCACAACTGTCCTCTCTCATCCTCATACACCTTACCCTGCACAACTGTCCTCTCTCCTCCTCATACACCTTACACTGCACAACTGTCCTCTCTCCTCCTCATACACCTTACACTGCACAACTGTCCTCTCTCGTCCTCATACACCTTACCCTGCACAACTGTCCTCTCTCCTCCTCATACACCTTACACTGCACAACTGTCCTCTCTCCTCCTCATACACCTTACACTGCACAACTGTCCTCTCTCCTCCCCATACACCTTACCCTGCACAACTCTCCTCTCTCCTCCTCATACACCTTACCCTGCACAACTGTCCTCTCTACTCCTCATACACATTACCCTGCACAACTGTCCTCTCTACTCCTCATACACCTTACAGTGCACAATTGCCCCCTCCCTCCTCATACACATTACCCTGCACAACTGTCCTCTCTCCTCCTCATACACCTTACACTGCACAACTGCCCTCTCTCGTCCTCATACACCTTACCCTGCACAACTGTCCTCTCTCCTCCTCATACACCTTACACTGCACAACTGTCCTCTCTCATCCTCATACACCTTACCCTGCACAACTGTCCTCTCTCCTCCTCATACACCTTACACTGCACAACTGTCCTCTCTCCTCCTCATACACCTTACACTGCACAACTGTCCTCTCTCGTCCTCATACACCTTACCCTGCACAACTGTCCTCTCTCCTCCTCATACACCTTACACTGCACAACTGTCCTCTCTCCTCCTCATACACCTTACACTGCACAACTGTCCTCTCTCCTCCCCATACACCTTACCCTGCACAACTCTCCTCTCTCCTCCTCATACACCTTACACTGCACAACTGGCCTCTCTCCTCCTCATACACCTTACCCTGCACAACTGTCCTCTCTCCTCCTCATACACCTTACACTGCACAACTCTCCTCTCTCCTCCTCATACACCTGCACAACTGTCCTCTCTCCTCCTCATACACCTTACACTGCACAACTGTCCTCTCTCGTCATACACATTACCCTGCACAGCTCTCCCCTCCCTCCTAATTCACCTTACACTGCACAACTGTCCTCTCTCCTCCTCATACACCTTACAGTGCTCAATTGTCCCCTCCCTCCTCATACACCTTACCCTGCACAACTGTCCTCTCTCCTCCTCATACACCTTACACTGCACAACTGTCCCCTCTCCTCCTCATACACCTTACCCTGCACAACTCTCCCCTCCCTCCTAATTCACCTTACACTGCACAACTGTCCTCTCTCCTCCTCATACACCTTACAGTGCTCAATTGTCCCCTCCCTCCTCATACACCTTACACTGCACAACTCTCCTCTCTCCTCCACATGCACCTTACACTGCACAACTGTCCTCTCTCCTACTCATACATCTTACACTGCACAATTGTCCTCTCTACTCCTCATACACCTTACACTGCACAACTCTCCTCTCTCCTCCTCATACACCTTACACTGCACAACTCTCCTCTCTCCTCCTCATACACCTTACACTGCACAACTGTCCTCTCTACTCCTCATACACCTTACACTGCACAACTGTCCTCTCTACTCCTCATACACCTTACACTGCACAATTGTCCTCTCTACTCCTCATACACCTTACCCTGCACAACTCTCCTCTCTCCTCCTCATACACCTTACACTGCACAACTGGCCTCTCTCCTCCTCATACACCTTACCCTGCACAACTGTCCTCTCTCCTCCTCATACACCTTACACTGCACAACTCTCCTCTCTCCTCCTCATACACCTGCACAACTGTCCTCTCTCCTCCTCATACACCTTACACTGCACAACTGTCCTCTCTCGTCATACACATTACCCTGCACAACTCTTCCCTCCCTCCTAATTCACCTTACACTGCACAACTGTCCTCTCTCCTCCTCATACACCTTACAGTGCTCAATTGTCCCCTCCCTCCTCATACACCTTACCCTGCACAACTGTCCTCTCTCCTCCTCATACACCTTACACTGCACAACTGTCCCCTCTCCTCCTCATACACCTTACCCTGCACAACTCTCCTCTCTCCTCCTCATACACCTTACACTGCACAACTGGCCTCTCTCCTCCTCATACACCTTACCCTGCACAACTGTCCTCTCTCCTCCTCATACACCTTACACTGCACAACTCTCCTCTCTCCTCGTCATACACCTGCACAACTGTCCTCTCTCCTCCTCATACACCTTACACTGCACAACTGTCCTCTCTCGTCATACACATTACCCTGCACAACTCTCCCCTCCCTCCTAATTCACCTTACACTGCACAACTGTCCTCTCTCCTCCTCATACACCTTACAGTGCTCAATTGTCCCCTCCCTCCTCATACACCTTACCCTGCACAACTGTCCTCTCTCCTCCTCATACACCTTACACTGCACAACTGTCCCCTCTCCTCCTCATACACCTTACCCTGCACAACTCTCCCCTCCCTCCTAATTCACCTTACACTGCACAACTGTCCTCTCTCCTCCTCATACACCTTACAGTGCTCAATTGTCCCCTCCCTCCTCATACACCTTACCCTGCACAACTCTCCTCTCTCCTCCACATGCACCTTACACTGCACAACTGTCCTCTCTCCTACTCATACATCTTACACTGCACAATTGTCCTCTCTACTCCTCATACACCTTACACTGCACAACTCTCCTCTCTCCTCCTCATACACCTTACACTGCACAACTGTCCTCTCTACTCCTCATACACCTTACCCTGCACAACTCTCCTCTCTCCTCCTCATACACATTACCCTGCACAACTGTCCTCTCTCCTCCTCATACACCTTACACTGCACAATTGTCCTCTCTACTCCTCATACACCTTACACTGCACAACTCTCCTCTCTCCTCCTCATACACCTTACACTGCACAACTGTCCTCTCTACTCCTCATACACCTTACACTGCACAACTGTCCTCTCTCCTCCTCATACACATTACCCTGCACAACTGTCCTCTCTACTCCTCATACACCTTACACTGCACAACTGTCCTCTCTCCTCCTCATACACATTACCCTGCACAACTGTCCTCTCTACTCCTCATACACCTTACCCTGCACAACTGTCCTCTCTACTCCTCATACACATTACCCTGCACAACTGTCCTCTCTACTCCTCATACACCTTACAGTGCACAATTGCCCCCTCCCTCCTCATACACATTACCCTGCACAACTGTCCTCTCTCCTCCTCATACACCTTACACTGCACAACTGCCCTCTCTCGTCCTCATACACCTTACCCTGCACAACTGTCCTCTCTCCTCCTCATACACCTTACACTGCACAACTGTCCTCTCTCATCCTCATACACCTTACCCTGCACAACTGTCCTCTCTCCTCCTCATACACCTTACACTGCACAACTGTCCTCTCTCCTCCTCATACACCTTACACTGCACAACTGTCCTCTCTCGTCCTCATACACCTTACCCTGCACAACTGTCCTCTCTCCTCCTCATACACCTTACACTGCACAACTGTCCTCTCTCCTCCTCATACACCTTACACTGCACAACTGTCCTCTCTCCTCCCCATACACCTTACCCTGCACAACTCTCCTCTCTCCTCCTCATACACCTTACCCTGCACAACTGTCCTCTCTACTCCTCATACACATTACCCTGCACAACTGTCCTCTCTACTCCTCATACACCTTACAGTGCACAATTGCCCCCTCCCTCCTCATACACATTACCCTGCACAACTGTCCTCTCTCCTCCTCATACACCTTACACTGCACAACTGCCCTCTCTCGTCCTCATACACCTTACCCTGCACAACTGTCCTCTCTCCTCCTCATACACCTTACACTGCACAACTGTCCTCTCTCATCCTCATACACCTTACCCTGCACAACTGTCCTCTCTCCTCCTCATACACCTTACACTGCACAACTGTCCTCTCTCCTCCTCATACACCTTACACTGCACAACTGTCCTCTCTCGTCCTCATACACCTTACCCTGCACAACTGTCCTCTCTCCTCCTCATACACCTTACACTGCACAACTGTCCTCTCTCCTCCTCATACACCTTACACTGCACAACTGTCCTCTCTCCTCCCCATACACCTTACCCTGCACAACTCTCCTCCTCATACACCTTACACTGCACAACTGGCCTCTCTCCTCCTCATACACCTTACCCTGCACAACTGTCCTCTCTCCTCCTCATACACCTTACACTGCACAACTCTCCTCTCTCCTCCTCATACACCTGCACAACTGTCCTCTCTCCTCCTCATACACCTTACACTGCACAACTGTCCTCTCTCGTCATACACATTACCCTGCACAACTCTCCCCTCCCTCCTAATTCACCTTACACTGCACAACTGTCCTCTCTCCTCCTCATACACCTTACAGTGCTCAATTGTCCCCTCCCTCCTCATACACCTTACCCTGCACAACTGTCCTCTCTCCTCCTCATACACCTTACACTGCACAACTGTCCCCTCTCCTCCTCATACACCTTACCCTGCACAACTCTCCCCTCCCTCCTAATTCACCTTACACTGCACAACTGTCCTCTCTCCTCCTCATACACCTTACAGTGCTCAATTGTCCCCTCCCTCCTCATACACCTTACACTGCACAACTCTCCTCTCTCCTCCACATGCACCTTACACTGCACAACTGTCCTCTCTCCTACTCATACATCTTACACTGCACAATTGTCCTCTCTACTCCTCATACACCTTACACTGCACAACTCTCCTCTCTCCTCCTCATACACCTTACACTGCACAACTCTCCTCTCTCCTCCTCATACACCTTACACTGCACAACTGTCCTCTCTACTCCTCATACACCTTACCCTGCACAACTGTCCTCTCTCCTCCTCATACACCTTACACTGCACAATTGTCCTCTCTCCTCCTCATACACCTTACACTGCACAACTGTCCTCTCTACTCCTCATACACCTTACACTGCACAACTGTCCCCTCTCTCCTCATATACCTTACACTGCAAAAGTGTCCTCCACCTTATACACATTAAGGTGCGTACACACTAGACGATATCGTGAGCAATGTGCCTGATTCGCCACATCGTTCATGATATCGTCCAGTATGTATGCACTATGTTGCTGACGATGCGCGCTATTCCCCGACAGACTGCAAGGAGGTCGTCCAGTGTGTATGCACTATGCCCGCTCTCCCCCTGCCGTCGCTTGTCGCTGCCAGCACTGGCCAGTGTATATGCATTTGCCGGCAACCCGCATTATTTGCGAGTCGTCTAGTGTGTACCTACTATTACACTGCACAGCTTGGGTTTGGGTGACCGGCAGTTGGGAGATCACAACAAAGCTCCTTTTGGGCTTGGTGGCTCGCTACGCTCGCCACAGGTTCTATTCCCACTCTACGGGTGTCGTGGACACCCATGAGTGGGAATAGTCCCCGTTGGTCAGCATGCCAATCAGCGAGCTATTTAACGTTGGGGATACCCAGCGTCGGTATTGTGACCGGCGGTCTCCAGACAGCCGGTAACATAATTGCATCCCCACTGCACAAATGTCCACCTCCAATTTGCAGACTGTTTCTAGTAAAATTATGAGCCTTTCAAGATTGTCAGATCTGTAGATGCTGAAAATGATCTGCAAGTCACTGAAAACTGTGTAATGTATGGGCGCAGATTGGTGTATGGGAAATCTTTAAATTGTGAAAATAAAATCACAAAATCTCTGAATCTTTTTTTGTGCTTGGTGCTGTATGGGCCCCTTTCCAGTCAAAGTTATTTTACATGTGAACGCCTGTTGCGGCCCAGTAACGCCCATCCAGCCACAAGGTAAGAAGTGTCCATGATGTATGCGCAGTTTGCTCAAAATGATTCTATGCACCTGCATTCAGAATTGTGTGCAACTCAGAACCAGGCCCTTAGTGGACAAGAGTAGACGTTAACAAGGTACACTTATGTAATGTTCTGTGTTCACTCACCCATCTTTGGAAAGAGCTTGTCTGAAGAAATCATTAGCTGCTAACTTTATAGCCTTCTCTGGTGTCACAAGGGTTAAATTAACAGCCGCACCTACAGAGACAAAAACAATTAACCCCCTAGAGTAACTGCTGAAGCATCTTCTATAGCAAGTACCTGCTTGATGTAAAATATTTATATTTAATGGAATACACTTTATATTAAGTCAATAAAAAAATGTGTATTGTATTCTCAGAAAACCTCAAAATCAAAGAAGCACATAGTGGCAGATTCAATTATCCGTGGGACTTTCTGCGCGGCTGCAGCTCCTGGGTTTAACGCCCAGAGCTATTCAATTACTTTGAAATTCAACGCGCAGTATGCCCAAGGCTGAGACGCATTATCTCACAGCTCCAAGGTAAGTGCCCAGAGCTATGGAGAGACTCTTCGCGGTGAGCCCCGAAGGATGCACTTAATGTGGAATTTTCCTCACAACTCCTGAGGCTGCAAGAAAAATCTGCATTAAGTGCACCCTGTGGGGCTTACTGTGCGGGGTAGCTGCAGTAACTGAATAGCCCCGGGCAGAGATGCAGCCGTGCGTTAACCCATGGCTAATTAAATCTGCCCCATACAGGATACAAATGTACGGGAGCGTTCCAGTATAAACAGAAAAGTAGAAACATAATTGACATCTGGTGGTCTTTACATAATGACTTTGTAGAAATGCTTTGATCACTTTGATCGGAACAATATGTTTGCAAACAAGTTAGTTTGGTTGTGTGTAACAGTATATGATTTTTTTTTGTAGGTTTTTTTAATGCTTTTATTACATACCTCTATACATGCCGAAGTATCCTTCTGTGCGTATGATTTTAATAAGGCAGTCCGACCTGTAAAAGAATAGTTTTTCATTTTAGCTGTACATATGTTCAGTTTCTTCCAAAACAATGAAGTGGGGGAAGAGGACAGGAACAAAAGTGGGAAGATTTTATGGGAATCGGATAGAGAAGAACAAGCACAAAAAGGGATCAGTAATAGCTAAGAACACATAAACTGTCAAAGTGTCATGGTATTGAGATAGGCAGTGAGTAGTATATTAGCTTAGAAAGTATAATTCTATACTACCGTCATCTATCCTAGGCACATAAAGTGGCAACATGACCACTCTTTAAGTAGAGGCCTCAATTAGGTAAGGATCCTAGGGCAATTATTTGAGTACAGGCAAACATAACATCCAGATAGTATGATCCATAAATATGAAATATTGTCTTTGTGCCAAGCAAATCCAAAGTTCAGAGAACTACATTCTTTTAGTTTCAGGGTCTGTATTTAGAGGGAACGCTCTACAGATGTACAGCAGCAACTTTATTTGTCAGCCCAAATCTCTAGAAGCAATTCCTAGACGATTACAAAAGCTGGGGAGGCTTAAGGCTGATTCAGAGATGAACGCTATAGAACAGCCTCTACATCTTTGTACGCAGCAGCTGTGCTAAAATAAGTAAAAGGACACACACTGACAGCTTCTGTGATCCGCTGCTGAGTCCAAAGACGCATCATCGGATGAACTGCATGAACAACGGATATCTGAGCAACTTTCAGGTTACACGGGATGACTAGTAAAATCACACTGCCGGGGCCAGGGAAGCTGCGTCCACGATACAGCCACTGGCTTCGTCATGCCCAGAAAATGGGGTTGAAAAGCCCCTGATTCCTGGAATGCTACCTGTCACCGCCCCAAACAAGAGCAGCATGTTTATCGTGCCACGGCTTTTGCGGCACTGCGAGCGGCATCGCATTCCTATGTACGCACACGTGCAGTGCGACTCCTGTGCAGATCTTAAAGCATCAGACAACTGCGAAAAACATCAACGCCCAACTCTGAATTAGCCCCTTAGTTAGGAATAAAAGACTGACATTAGCTACTCAGTTTAACATTTAAGAGACCTTTCATGATACACTGCTACATTAGATCAAGTCAAATAATATGAACTATTGGCTCCATTGCCAGATTCCATCTATCGCTTGTCAAGGAAGGTAAAGACAGATTTATGAGGAGAATAAAAAATGGGGATATTCTGTCATAATAGTCTAAAAGATGTATAGATTAATATTTTAAACAGAAATAGGTCTCTAATTCTGACAGAGAACCAAGTCCATAATTAGATCTAACAGACGGACTGCATCAAATCATGCAGTTAAGAAAATAGAGAAATCTGTCTAGACGGGATCCGGTCTGAAGATCGACAGTGTCTAGGTCGACAATGTTTAGGTCGACCACTATAGGTCGACAGTCACTAGGTCGACATGGATGGAAGGTCGACAGGGTTTCTAGGTCGACATGTGCTAGGTCGACAGGTCTAAAGGTCGACATGAGTTTTTCACATTTTTTTTTTTTTTTTCATACTTAACGATCCATGTGGACTACGATTGGAACGGTAAAGTGTGCCGAGCGAAGCGGTAGCGGAGCGAAGGCACCATGCCCGAAGCATGGCGAGCGAAGCGAGCCATGCGAGGGGACACGGTGCACTAATTTGGGGTCCCGGTCACTTTACGAAGAAAACGACACCAAAAAAAATAAAAAAATCTGCATGTCGACCTTTAGACCTGTCGACCTAGCACATGTCGACCTAGAAACCCTGTCGACCTTCCATCCATGTCGACCTAGTGACCGTCGACCTATAGTGGTCGACCTAAACATTGTCGACCTAGACACTGTCGATAAAACGAACTACACCTGTCTAGACATAGGGGGTCATTCCGAGTTGATCGCTAGCTGCCGTTGTTCGCAGCGCAGCGATCTGGCTAAAAATTGGCTCTTCTGCGCATGCGTATGGTGCGCACTGCGCACGCGCGACGTACTTTCACAAAAGCCGATGCAATTTCACACAAGTTCTAGCGACGCTTTTCAGTCGCACTGCTGATCGTTGAGTGATTGACAGGAAGTGGGTGTTTCTGGATGGTAACAGACCATTTTTGGGGAGTGTGTGTAAAAACGTAGGTGTGCCAGATAAAAACGCAGGAGTGGCTGGGGAAACGGGGGAGTGGCTGGCCGAACGCAGGGCGTGTTTGTGACCTCAAAACAGGAACTAAATAGTCTGAAGTGATCGCAAGCTAGGAGTAGCAGCTACTCAGAAACTGCACAATCTTTTTTTGTAGTCACGCTGCGATCCTTTCGTTTGCACTTCTGCTAAGCTAATATACACTCCCAGAGGGCGGCGGCTTAGCGTTTGCACTGCTGCTAAAAGCAGCTAGTGAGCGATCAACTCGGAATGAGGGCCTTAGGGCCTAATTCAGATCTGATCGAAGCAGCAAATTTGTTAGCTAATGGGCAAAACCATGGGGGTAATTTCAAGTTGATCGCAGCAGGAAATTTTTTAGCAGTTGGGCAAAACCATGTGCACTGCAGGGGGCGCAGATATAACATTTGCAGAGAGAGTTAGATTTTGGTGGGTTATTTTGTTTCTGTGCAGGGTAAATACTGGCTGCTTTATTTTTACACTGCAATTTAGATTGCAGATTGAACACACCACACCCAAATCTATCTCTCTCTGCACATGTCAAATTTGCCTCCCCTGCAGTGCACATGGTTTTGCCCAACTGCTAACAGAATTCCTGCTGCGATCAACTTGGAATTACCCCCCATGTGCACTGCAGAAGAGGCAGATATAACATGTGCAGAGAGAGTTAGATTTGGGTGGGGTGTGTTCAAACTGAAATCTAAATTGCAGTATAAAAATAAAGTAGAAAGTATTTACCCTGCACAGAAACAATATAACCCACCCAAATCTAACGCTCTCTGCAAATGTTATATCTGCCCCTCCTGCAGTGCACATTTGTTTAGCTAAAAAAATTGCTGCTGCAATCAGATCTGAATTACCCCCATAGGGTTATACATTTTTTTTTACATTTTCCTATGCCAGATATTTCTTTTACAGTAAATGGGGAGTTCCCTGTAGCTCATAAGCTCTGGTTGGGCAATAGTAAGCAAGCCTCATTTAACAAGCCCCACAGGTCGCCTGGGTCACAGGACATTATTAACCACTGGACTCAATATAAAGTTCTCTAAATAAACCGAACATTTCAGTCATTATGCAAGCGTCCTTATTCTGTCACTTATATAATGATTCCAGCAGGGAGACATACATCAAGGGGTCCTCCTACCATCACGTAAACCTCCTCCAAACTGGACAGCCCAGGCCTGGGGGTTCCTCAGAAAATGGGGAACCCACAAATGAAGGTCAACCCTCCCAAGGAGCCCCTCAGGCCTGGACTGAAAACCTGGGACTATTCCCCACACCCCTGCTGGCAGTGAGTGCAAGGTCAGCAGTGTAAAATTAGAAGTAATATTATGCTTTACAGTGGGACTACAGGTCCCTGCAAGCCTGCCCTGGCATGCCAGCACTTGGGAGACCAAAAGTGCCAACATGCCCAGACAGTAAGAGCTCGCTGGCACCTCTACCTCCACTGTAAAGACAGTATATAAAAAAGATAGCACTTGTACACCAAGAATATTAAGGTCGCAGTGATGCATGAGGACACATTTGTACTGAGGATTTCTGCTAGCACCCTCCTGTGGTGCAAGCAGTAATCTACCTACAGTAGGACTTTTGGGCATCTCAACTGCAGCGAGCCCAGTCATTTGCATGGGAAAAGCCACTTTACATGGTTAACGTGCATTTGAGCTTGCGGCACTGGTGGTCAGTGCGGGCTGGCCGCCCAAACAATTGAACAGCTCCTTTCCCTTTAGACGGGAACTATGAGCGCACAAAGGGCCTAATTCAGAGTTGATCGCAGCAGCAAATTTGTTAGCAGTTGGGCAAAACCATGTGCACTGCAGGGGGGCAGATATAACATGTGCAGAGGGAGTTATATTTGGGTGGGGTGTGTTCAAACTGAAATCTAAATTGCAGTGTAAAAATAATGCAGTATTTACCCTGCAGAGAAACAAAATAACCCACCCAAATCTAACTGTCTCTGCAAATGTTATATCTGCCACACCTGCAGTGCACATGGGGGGGTCATTCCGACCCGTTCGCACGCAGCGGTTTGTCGCTGCGGTACGAACGGGTCTGGAATGCGCATGCGCGGCGGCCACACTGCGCACGCGCGTCATTGCCAGGCGACAGGAGACGCCGGGTTACATCGCGCTTAACGAAGAAAGCGGTCGCAGAGCCGGCCTCAAGAAGATTGACAGAAAGAAGGCGTTCCTGGGTGTCTCCGGACCGTTTCCTGACGTTTTCGGGGAGTGGAGAAGAAAACGCAGGTGTGCCCAGAAGAACGGAGCGCGGATGTCTGACGTCAAAGCCGGCTCCAACATCGAAGAGATCGTCGCACAGGGTAAGTATGTCCAGGCCTAGTCTTGTTCTGCTTGAAATTTTTTTAGTTTAGCAGGGCTGCACAGGCGATCGCAGCTCTGCCAAGCTAAAATACACTCCCCCATAGGCGTGGACTAGTTGATCGCAGCAGCAGCAAAAAGTTGCTGGCTGCTATCAAATTTGCTGCTGCGATCAACTCTGAATTACCCCCAAAGAAAATTGAATTCCTACTATAGAATCTCCATTTGTCTCATTGTGTCCTGTATGCAATAGTCAAATATAGCTAAGAGCAGTGATTTCTATGCGGAGGTACTCAGCTAAGACTTTTTTTTTCTTTTTTTGGTCTAATTTTTAATTCTTCTAACTAGTTACAGCAACAGGAAGAAATTAGTGAGACCAATTCAGAAATGAATAAACAGCAGGTATGTGCACACTTATCCCATGTGTGGAAGCTACTAGATATCTTTTCTGAACCTGTAACTTTATGTGAATACTGGAACCTTTTGTCTGAGTACAGGTTGAGTATCCCATATCCAAAATGCTTGGGACCAGAGGTATTTTGGATATCGGATTATTCCGTATTTTGGAATAATTGCATACCATAATGGGATATCATGGTGATGGGACCCAAGTCTAAGCACAGAATGCATTTACGGTTCATATACACCTTATACACACAGCCTTGTGTATTAAACAAGGTTTGAGTACATTGAGCCATCAGAAAACAAAGGTTTCACTATCTCAGTCTCACTCAAAAAATTCCGTATTTCGGAATATTCCGTATTTTGGAATATTTGGATATGGGATACTCAACCTGTATCAAAAAACAAAGCACTGGTTAAGAGTTCTCACATACAGTATGTAGTAGCAGAATCCACTGCACCAGCTCCCTGCAACCCCGTCGCATACTTCATTATTCGTCAGCCAAAATGCTTTTTGTCAAACAGAAAAGGGTACATAACGGTTTATATAGCTTCGGTCCACCAATGTGGCCATGCTGCAGCATCCAGTTTTTGTTGTTGACATACTGTAATTAAACTTTAGATGAGATCTCCATGCCTTCATAAATCATTGCAGCTTGGAGAATGTACATTACTGAGAACCATCAGTGGGAGTAATTCAGACCTGATCGTAGCAGCTAATTCAGATCTGTTCGCTCGCTAGCTATTTTTTGCAGCGCTGCGATCAGATAGTCGCCCCCTATAGGGGAGTGTATTTTAGCTGTGCAAATATGCGATCGCATGTGCAGCCGCCCTGTACAAAAACAGTTTGTGCAATTTCTGAGTAGCCCAGAACTTACTCAGTCGCTGCGATCACTTCAGCCTGTTTAGGACTGGAATTGGTGTCAGACACCCGCCCTTCTAACTATGACACATATAGATGGAGGCTTGGGCATCAGTGGTCAAATATAGAAATAATATGGTTATATATTCCTGCAGATTCTTTATGACATGGGTTCCCCTGCACCATACAGTTGTTACAATTACATGCTGATTACAGAGCCTCATGTTCCATTTACAGGACATTATGGGCAAGAACTACTGTAATAAACCATTCCTAAGCTGGGTACACTCCATGCCCCAGTGCGACCCAGCGGCGCGGCAATGCGATGTAACGATACATCGCACCGCCATACACATTGCACAATCTACTGTACCATTACATCTGGCACGTAACAACACCTCCTCAGCCGTGGAATCGTCCCAGCGGACTTGTAGCACATCCCATGGCATGATTCAATGAACGACAGGTAAGGTATGACGGATTGGGAGTACACACTATACAACGTGTACACTATACAACGTGTACAATATATCGTTTTGATCCGCGTCAGAATTATATATCGCACAATGGGCCCCATTCAGCACTGAACGTGCATGCACAAGGTCTTAAACTGCGATCACAAGCGATCGCAGTCCAAGTCTGGCAGAGGGGGGGCAGGAATGGGGAGGGGTCGACACAGCGTTTTGTACATGCCATTCGAGGGGCGCGGTCCGGACAACGGAGGCGTGTCCGGACTGTTTGAGGGGCGAGCCGCGACGGCTGTGTGATGTCAAACGCATCTGTGGGCCGCGGCGGCTGTGTGACCTTATTTAGCATCAGTTGCAGTTTTGCTAAATTAGCTAAATTACAACTGCTTGCAATCGCATGCTGGGGGCTGTCCAGCACAGGGCAAGGCCGCCCAGCATACTAATGGTGACCAGCAATGCGATTGCAATTCAATTGCGAATGCATTGCTGAATAAGAGAAGACCCCTGCCTGTGCAGCTTGGCTGCGGAGGCAGTGGGACAACCGCCATTTTCCTCATTGCATTGGACGCATGTGACATTACGAGGCCATCTTGAACCCACCCCCGTTTCCAACGCCAAATCCCTGCAATGCCGAGTCGCCACCCCCGTAATGCTGCTTTGCTGCCCTCAACCACCCCCGCGAACGCCTCTGCCTGCGTTCACATCAGTGCAATCGCATTGGCCGACACATGCAGAATGGGTCCTGTGCATGCGCACTGGGAAAAAGTTTGGCATAATGCGATCGCATTGCACCCGCGATGCAAGCTGAATAAGGCCCAGTGGGGGTCATTCCGAGTTGATCGCTCGCTGGCTAATTTTAGCAGCCGTGCAAACGCTATGCCGCCACCCACTGGGGAGTGTATTTTAGCTTAATAGAAGTGCGAACGCATGTGCAGCCGAGCTCTGCAAAAACAGTTTGTGCAGTTTCGGAGTAGCTCTGAACCTACTCAGCGCTTGCGATCACTTCAGCCTATTCGTGTCCGGATTTGACGTCATACACCCGCCCAGCGAATGCTCAGCCATGCCTGTGTTTTTTCAGACACGCCTGCGTCTTTGCAAACCCTCCCTGAAAATGGTCAGTTAACACCCAGAAACTCCCTCTTTCTGTCAAACTTCTTGCGGCCGTCAGTGCAACTGAAAACTTTGCTAGAACCTGTGCACAACCACAGCGGGCTTTGTACCCATATGTCGCGAGTGCGCATTGCGCCGCATACGCATGCGGAGAAATGCTGTTTTTTTAGCCTGATCGCTGCTCTGCGAACAATGGCAGCTAGCGATCAACTCGGGACCCCCAATATATCTTACAGTGTGCACCTAGTATTAGCTACACACACATCGGCACTATTATTATGCAACAGATTCCTGTTCATACTTTGGCTCCGCCCATTCAATATTTCCTGTATATAATGAAATATATAATGCCTCCTGTACTTGTCTATGTAGACATAACTTTAATGTTTGCTTTTATTAGTGTAGTGCATAACTGACTACGATGACTGTAAATGTCTTATTTATTATTTACTTTCTGGCTTCAATTTGTCCTTTTTTCTGCCTAGTTAATCAGGAGATGTGTAATCTGTAATAATATTCTGCTTTGTTATTATTTTTCTCTGCAAGATCAGCATGTGAGGTTTGCATTGTGTGTGGTTTCAGCATCCTACGACTTCTCCTTCACAACTTCAAGGACAGCACAGAGGTCGGCGGCTGGGAGAGGTAAAGAAACATTATGGCTCTTCCCCCACATCTTCATTTGCATGAAAATCAATATCCAGTTAGAAGGGAAAATGAGTAGAGCTATTTGCTGTCATGTCGCTGTAACCTAATTCTGTGTACAGAGTACATCTGTAATACATTTACGTCTGTAAGGTAATGCAGCCTTGATGGATAACTTTTTCAGCCAATGTCTTAATCTATTTTTATTGATCAGAGTGGGTGTAACTGATTATGGAGAAGGAAGGAACAGGAAAAATGGTACCCTTAGATTCAGGCGTGCCGTGACCGCTCACACTATTTTGGGGGCCACTCTGCCCTGATCGCACGCTGCCATTTTTCACAGTGCAGCGTTCAGGTCACTACAGCGCATGCGTATGCACCGCAATGCGCAGGCGCGTCGTATGGGTACAGAGCAGATTGTTGCTGTGCGATGGATTTAACAAAGAATCCATGCGCACAGCCGATCGCAAGGAGATTGACAGGAAGAGGGTGTTTGTGGGTGTCAACTGATCGTTTTCTGGGAGTGTTTGGAAAAATGCAGTGGTGTCCAAGTGTTTGCAGGGCGGGTATCTGACGTCAATTCCGGGACTGGACAGGCTGAAGTGATCGTAAGGGCTGAGTAAGTTCTGAGCTACTCAGAAACTGCCCAAACTATTTTTGTAGTGCTCGGCTGCACATGCGATTGCACCCTTGCACAGCAAATATACACTCCCCAGTGGGCGGCGACTATGCGTTTGCGCGGCTGCAAAAAGTAGCTAGCGAGCGATCAACGCGGAATGACGCCCTCAGTTGTCTCTTTTACTGTATCGGAGTTTGATGACCCTAACATGAGATAGACCATGCTTAGCAGTTACTGAGTGCACATATGATGTAACGCATTAGCATGAAATAACTCACTTACATGCTCTTGTACATTCTCTGTCCATCTTGCTGGTTTTGTAGTCGAGTCTTGGCCAAGTCAATGGGAAAGACACAGGTAACGCCAATTAATCCAGCTATTCCTCCATTTAGAAGCTTGGCGGGCAAACTGCAGACAGAAAAACATTGATGCTGAACAGTAACAACTGGCAGATAGGGTACCAGGCGCTCGATGCGGATAGGGGAGCAAGCCCTAAGTCACTTCTCTTTTACACATTAGAGTGTGACTTCTCTATAAAACATAACTATAGATACATTGGAGACACTGCTGGGTCTGACACATTGTTGGTTGTGTACAATATATGAAGGGTATCTCAGAACTGCCTAGGAAAGTGATTGAGTAGAATTCCCTATGTACCAGCCAATTACTCTATTATAGGTTGGGAAATGCAAAGGAGGTTAACCAGATGGGATTTGGTATAAGTAAAAACACACACACTGCGGTACCTATCCAAACCTTTACCTCACCCCTACACAAACAGCCTGTATACCACAATGTGCAGCATAACATCCTGAGGTTATTAACACTGGGGATAACTTATGCTCTTCTCCTACAGTGCTGCCCTTTCCCACCTCATCTACTCCCAATCCTCAAACCTCCGGTGTCTCTTTGCCACTTTCAATTCCCTCCTCTGCCCACCCCCTCCTTGCCTCCCTTCCTCATTCTCTGCTCTTGACTTCGCCACCTACTGTTCATCTAAAATGGACCCCATACCTCAGGACATCACATCCCACCAGAGTCTCAGGAATTCTCTCCCTATAAAATTCTGCATGGGCTCTCAAGACCCACATCTTCATCAAACCCAGCCATCTCTCATTCTAACCCTCTGTTCCATGCTCTCTGTTTACCCCATCTGTGTCACCCGCCTGTCCCTCCCCTTTAGAATGTAAGCTCTCACGAGCAGGGCCCTCTTCCCTCATGTGCGTTTCCTTCTCTTCATTATACTATCACCTATTCCATATGGGTATGGGACTCATGGTCGACAGTGACACACATTAGGTCGACACCTATTGGTCGACAGTGGCTAGGTCGACACCAGAAATAGATCGACATGGCCATTAGGTCGACATG
This sequence comes from Pseudophryne corroboree, assembly GCF_028390025.1. Classification (NCBI taxonomy): domain Eukaryota; kingdom Metazoa; phylum Chordata; class Amphibia; order Anura; family Myobatrachidae; genus Pseudophryne; species Pseudophryne corroboree. The sequence goes on along the minus strand of NC_086454.1, from coordinate 121,940,466 downwards.
AACAAGGTCGACATGAGTTTTTCATGTTTTTTTGGTGTTGTTTTCTTCGTAAAGTGACCAGGAACCCCAATTAGTGCACCGTGTCCCCTCGCATGGCTTTCTTCGCTCGCCATGCTTCGGGCAAGGTTACCGTTCCCAATCGTAGTCCATGTGGATCGTAAAGTATGAAAAGTTTTTTATTTTTGAAGAACTCAAGTCGACTTTTTTTGCATGTCGACCTTGTTCATGTCGACCTAATGGTTGTGTCAACATATTTCTAGTGTTGACCTATTCACTGTTGACCAATGGGTGTTGACCTAATGGGTGTCGACCTAAATGGTGTCGACCCAGAGTCTGGATACCCTCCATATTCCCTTCAATGGCACCTAACCCATGGTTGCTGCTGCCCTGCTGCTTACTTGAGTGTTATAATTGCTGATGCAGCAATGTTTATGTACCTTGTACCTGTCCTGTACTGTCTTGTACTGTAATTCACTGTCTTCTTGTTCTGCTCATGTTCTGTTTATGTACTTTGTTAAGGTGCTGCAGAACCCTTGTGGTGCCATATAAATAAAGGATGATAATAATAATAATAATAATAATAATAATAATAATAATAATAATTCTCCTTAAGTGTGTGACACATTTATTTATTTAATGACAACTCCTAACTGCCATGTTAGGGTGTGTACACACGGTGAGATCCTTGCTATGCCCGATTTTCACTTGCGATTTCCCTTGAACTCCCTGGAGCCCAGATAGCACGTGATTTTGACTAACTTTTCTTGAGATATGGACTATGTGTGCTTACGATTTTGGCTTATGTGAGATTTTGGCTTATGTGAGATGTCATTGACATGTGAGATGAACTAGATAGTACACCGATCTAGCAAGGATTGACTTGCCTGCACAGTCTATCTTTTCTTGCGATGCCGACCTGGCGGGATCGCGCATCGGGATCGAATCGGGATCGCAAGGTGACTTTCACCTTGCGTTCTGCACTAACTTTTCTTGCGATTTTGACTATATAGTCAAAATCGAAAGAAAATATCTCACCGTGTGTACACACCCTTACAGGCTGTATTTGAAAAATGTCAGGAGTTGTTTGGTTGGTACTTTATCTCTCTCCACTTTATCATCCTCCTAAGCTATGGGGCTGTTTCAGCATGGGCTGTAAATGTGTTGAAATCGCTTTGAAGTGATTTCAGCACATGTGCGCACGCTGGTGTGCGCATGCTCAAGGTCTTAGACTGTGTTCTGACAAGAGCGGTGACGGAGCGTCAATGCCACATTTTGTGGGTGACAACGTGCCGTTAGGGGGGAGGGGGGGCGGTCTGGATATCGGAGGCATGTTTGGTCTGTTTGTGTGTTTATGGGGTGGGCCTTGACGACTGCATGACATCACACGCAGCTGCTGCGAGCTGAAACATGGCGGGTAGCTGTCTGCCTTTGCAGCTAGGCTGCACAGGCAGAGAGCTACACGTATCATGCGAGTGCTTCGCTGCTGAGTGAAGTGTTCGCATGCTAGCTGGGGGGGGAGGGCCTGGCATGGGGGGCGGACTTGCCCTGTGCTGGGCGTCCCCCCGTATGCTAGTGTAGTGAGTTGTGGTTGTGCAAATAGTCACCCAAATACAACTAATGCTGAATTGGCCCCTTAGTACATAGGGGGTAATTCGGACCTGATCGTAGCAGCAAATTTGTTAGCAGTTGGGCAAAACCATGTGCACTGCAGGGGGGCAGATATAACATGTGCAGAGAGAGTTAGATTTAGGTGGGGTGTGTTCAAACTGAAATATAAATTGCGGTGTAAAAATAAAGCAGCCAGTATTTACCCTGCACAGAAGCAAAATAACCCACCCAAATCTAACTCTCTCTGCAAATGTTATATCCGCCACACCTGCAGTGCGCATGGTTTTGCCCGACTACTAACAACTTTGCTGCTACGATCAGGTCTGAATTACCCCCATAGACCCAAAAGAGGTAAGAGGGCCCTGATTGTATAAGAATATATGGAATAGTTCTGCTGCTCAAGACAAACATTGGGCAGCAGGCAGTGGGACAAATATCAATTGCTAGTCCCTACAGCTAAATGCTTTGCAGGGATGAGGCTCCAGCAATGCGCATCTGCTCATTATACAAGGAAGCACAGCAGCCGCCATATGAACACTGAAGCCTGCTTGAGCTCATGATAGTTTCATCACATTGGATGACATACAGACATCTCCGTACAGTGTCGGACTGGGGCATGAAGGACCCACCGGGAAATGCAGTGGTAGAATCCCAAGCTTAAGGGGTGTGGCCAGACACCAGAGGGGGTGTGGTCAGCCCCCTAAGAGGGAATTGGTCAACTATTACAGAGGACATAGTCAGTCTGCAAAGAATGCGGATCCTTAATGAAGGAGAGGACATCGGTGTGTCAGGACTGCCCACTTTCATTGGCAGAAGGGCTACAATTAGTGTCGTTTCTATAGACATAAACCAAGCACCAGAGTTCATCCATGGTCCTGCTTCTAGTAGAGTATCAATGTATAATTTGAGAGCACAATGTGGAACCTGGCTTCTAGAGGAAGGGCCCACAGACAGTTGGGCCCAATGGGGATTTTTCCTCTGCACTCCTGTGGGTCAGTCCGACCCTGTCTACGTACCCTATTTACAGTGTCAATCTCATTATAGTTGGGCATTGTGGTCATTTTGAGGCTACACAATGCAACATTGGGCCACCCGCCAATACTGTCTATGATATCAGTAAGTGTGGCTAGCGCTACTATTTAATGCCCAATACCACCTGGCCCTTTGCAGGTGATGTGATAAGCTATGCTGCTGATAGTACGTGACCAGATTGGGTTCCGGTATGAATGGTCGACCATGTTATGGTCGACAGTCATTAGGTCGACCAATATTGGTCGACATTGGCATGGTCGACATGGACAAATTGTCGACACATGAAAAGGTCGACATGAGGTTTTTTTTGTTTTGTTTTTGGTGTCGTTTTCTGCGTAAAGTAACGGGGAACCCCAATTAGTGCACCGCGTCCCATCGAATGGCTCGCTTCGCTTGACGTGCTTCGGGCAAGGTGCCTTGCTCCGCTACGCTCGGCACACATTACTGTTCCCAATCGTAGTCCACGTGGATCGTAAAGTATTGAAAAGTTCCCCAAAAGGAAAAAAATTTTGAAAAACCTCATGTCGCCCTTTTCATGTGTTGTCCATTTTCTTTTGTCGACTATATGTCCATGTCGACCATGTCACTGTCGACCAATAGTGGTCGACCTAATGACATGGTCGACCATCCAAACGGATACCATCAGATTGTGGGGTTGCTATCCCTTACAGCTCTCAAATGTGAAAACATACTGACATAAAGCAATTTAAAGTAACGTGTGCCACCTTTTCTGTGGAGAAGATTGCTACACTGTATGAATAGAGAAGATATTGCAGGTTTATAACAGGGTTCGTAACAATGAACTATGAACCTTGAACCCTTCTATCTCTAAGGAAAGTGAATGCCACTAATCCAGAAAAATCTGTGTAAATGCTTTCACAGTCTGTCCTGTACACTGGCATGGAAATACTGCAATATAATATCATTGCATAGCTTGATACTATGAATGCTGAGGTAATTCCTGGCACATTCCCAGGTATGAAAATAAATAGTTACTCTATTAAGAATATCCATAGCACACAGAGACAGAGGACAAGGCTCTGCAGAACATCAGAATGTCATTCACACAACTGTAAAATGCATAATACCCCTATATCACACAATCACTGACACTGGCTTTACCTGATTTGTTTGTCAGCCATTTAATTACAACGTAACCCAGATAAAAGACCGAGCTCCTTCCTGCTGTAGCGACAACCGGTCTCTTCAGTCTGACAGCTCCTATAAAAGACAAAAGCAAGTTCTCACTATTTATCAGGATAAACCAAATCTTTGTTAAACCCGCTACCTCCAGCATGTGTCACCTAAAGACTTCGCTCTAGAACTGTATGCTACAATGCCCCTCCTTTCTAACCATATATAGGACTTTCCTGTGTATTTAACACATACAACTCTAAAAGGATCATATACCTTACCTAAGGAGAAATATTCTACTGTTACAGGTAAACTTTATCTAAATTAACAATTTATACTGATTGTGCATTATATACTGAATGCACACAAAAGTATGTAAATACAAGAATATATAATGATAGTAATAGTAGACCGATAGGAGCAAGATCACTATTTCTAGGTTATATTCACAATTTACCTGTCATCTAGTTTGAAAATGAGCAAGAACATGATGCAATCAACCATAAAGAATTCAACAGGGACAGTTGCGATTTGCACAAGCTGAACTGTAATCAGTAATGGGTACAATTTAAATTAAACACCTTCTGCAACATCATTTGTTTTGTTCATTACTGTCCGGGGGACTGTAGTCAGCGTGTGAAGCACACATAGGGAATATTACTGAGTGACATCCTATGTTGGAAGGCAACAAGAAAGTGATTGTCTGGACAAGCCATTAGCGGGATGTAATTATCTATTTTGTTTAGATTTAAAAAAAACACAGACTTCGTTTTACTGCCGGGGGTAGGACCATGATGAACAAGTGCCGTCCCCTGTACAAGAAGGGGAGGCAGGGTACTGGTTAGTGGCCTACTTTTAGGCAAGTATGACGGGGCATTCAAGATGATCCACACATCTAGTGTTAAAAGTAATAATTTTCAGATATTATTTAATTATGATCAGATTTGTGCCGGAGCCTTTAGAATGGTTGCGTGGCTCTCACTGGTATCATTGGTGCCTATGAAAGGTGCTTCTGCATATTCATACTAAGCTGTTAGCAAAACTCAATTACAGGAAAAAATTAGCTGCTGCATGTATTTTACGCCATTTGCATTTTAAGAAATAGTTCAGTATATATATAAAACATTTACATAGGAATCAATGATCCTTGTGACAGATATATTTTCTTTATGGTGACTTATAGGCTACATTTTTTTTCTACTCTAGTCTCAATGGCCCATAGCAACCAATCAGATTCCAGGTATTATCTTCTAGAAGGTGCTATATAAATGAGAATCTGATTGGTTGCTATGGGTAACATCCCATCTTAAACAGAACTCCCATCTTAGTAAATTTACCCCAAAGACTTGTTACTTTCCAGTGAGTCACACTATGGGCCTAATTCAGACCTGATCGCAGCAATAAATTTGTTAGCTAATGGGCAAAACCATGTGCACTGCAGGGGGTGGCAGATATAACGTGTACATAGAAATTTAGATTTGGCTGGGTTATTTTGTTTCTGTGCAGGGTAAATACTGGCTGCTTTATTTTGACACTGCAATTTAGATTTCAGTTTGAACACACCCCACCCACATCTAACTGTCTCTGCACATGTTACATCTGCTCCCCCCTGCAGTGCACATGGTTTTGCCCATTAGCTAACAAATTTGCTGCTGCAATCAGGTCTGAATTAGGCTTTTAGTAACGATCGCTATTGAGGCTGAAATAGTGATTGTTTCAAAACTTCTACTGCTAAAAATATTAAGAACCGCCCAGAAAGGCCACCAATGCAATTGCAAATTTTCATATGCATTCACATAACTGCGATGCATATGCAGAAATCGTGCACCATTGAAAGTAGCAGTTGATCCATACCTACTCAAAACAATGCAACTGCAGTCACACTGGGCGCCTTGTTTTTCATTGCAGCGATCGCAGATGACGTCGAAAATGGCCATAACGCGCCTGCGTTTTCCCAACCAATCCCAACAAACGCCTCACACAAATGGTCACTTCCTGTCAATCATTTTGCGGTCGCTTTTCACTGGGCTCTGCAATCGCACTTTGGTCTTCGTACACGTGTAATGCGTTCGCAGCACATGCGCAGTCTGACGATTATCAAACAATTTGCATTTTTGCAATTTAGCGATCCATGCTGAATTAGGCCCTATGTTAATGAGAATAGTGAAGAGATGTCATAAGTGAAACCTAGATGTTATGCAACAGCCCGTGGAGACACAGTGGGCCAGTATTCAGTTTACGGGTCACATACAACTCCATCGTGATAGGCCAGCTTGAGACACCCATATAAGCCTTTGTTTCTAAAAGATGACTCCAAGGGGATAGGTTTACTAAAGCTTCTAAAACAGACGAGTTGCAGTGTTGTCCATAGCAACCAATTAGAGTCTAGCTACCCTTTCTCTGTGGTATTCTAGAAATGATAGACAGAATCTAATTGGTTGCTCTGGGAAACACCAAGATTTTCACTGACTTTACACAACTCATCGGAGCAAAGTGGAATTTCTCCCGCTTAAGGGTTCATCAATTGTATATTTGGCAATATAAGTGGAAAAAAACAAGGATGTAATCCACCTCTACAGTATAGGGGTTTGGACCTGATACAAAGAGCCATGACCGCGTTGGGTCATTCTAGGAAAGGAACTAGCTCTCCTGCGTCACATGTAAGGCATAGTGATGCCAAGAATGCCATGAGTTGATTCACTGGTACAGAGAAACCAAACACACACTGAGACATGTGCCCTTACTGCCTATTCTCAGCTCTCCGCATACTGGCCCTCATTCCGAGTTGTTCGCTCGTTCTTTTTCATCGCATCGCAGCGATTTTCCGCAAACTGCGCATGCGCAATGTTCGCACTGCGGCTGCGCCAAGTAAATTTGCTAAGAAGTTTGGTATTTTACTCACAGCATTACGAGGTTTTTTCTTCGTTCTGGTGATCGTTGTGTGATTGACAGGAAGTGGGAGTTTCTGGGCGGAAACTGGCCGTTTTATGGGAGTGTGTGAAAAAAACGCTGCCGTTTCTGGGAAAAACGCGGGAGTGGCTGTAGAAACGGGGGAGTGTCTGGGCGAACGCTGGGTGTGTTTGTGACGTCAAACCAGGAACGAAACTGACTGAACTGATCGCAGTGGCAGAGTAAGTCTCGAGCTACTCAGAAACTGCTTAGAAATTTCTATTCGCAATTTTGAGAATCTTTTGTTCGCAATTTTGCTAAGCTAAGATTCACTCCCAGTAGGCGGTGGCTTAGCGTGTGCAATGCTGCTAAAAGCAGCTTGCGAGCGAACAACTCGGAATGAGGGCCACTGGTGTGAAGATAAACGTTCAAATCTGGATTGGATCCATCCCAGAACCAACTTGTGGGAAGAGCAGACTGACTGCTGCTAGAGCTATAAGAAAGAAACACACTGGACTGGCAGCCACAGTAATGAGGGAAAAGGCTGAGCAGCTTTTAGTGCCAATCCTCAGTTTGTAATTCTGCCACTTCCACAGGTCTTTCTTTGAATGCCAGAGAAACTGTCCCAGAACAACCTTCTGTTCACTTCACATTGGGGGTAATTCCAAGTTGATCGCAGCAGGAAATTTTTTAGCAGTTGGGCAAAACCATGTGCACTGCAGGGGAGGCAGATATAACATTTGCAGAGAGAGTTAGATTTGGGTGTGGTGAGTTCAATCTGCAATCTAAATTGCAGTGTAAAAATAAAGCAGCCAGTATTTACTCTGCATAGAAACAAAATAACCCACCCAAATCTAACTCTCTCTGCAAATGTTATATCTGCCCCCCCTGCAGTGCACATGGTTTTGCCCAACTGCTAAAAAATATCCTGCTGCGATCAACTTGGAATTACCCCCATTCTCTTTGCTGTTGCACAAGTTCCTTATGAGAGAATATCCATTGACCATTGCAGAAATCATGTAGTCCTTATGTAATATGGCCTCTTAGAACGTTTGTCAAAGAATGAGTCCTTATATTTACACGCCTAGGGACACTGTAAGAGATCCTGATGGCCCAGGGATGCGTTTTCCAAATGCCTAAAAAACTAGTGTTAAGCAATTCACAGCTCCGTCTATCGGGCCTAATTCAGTAAGGATTGCGCATTCTGATAATTAGCAGAATTTACAATCCTTCTGTTCGCATGCTGGGGGCCGCCCATCGCAGGGAAATGCTGCCCAGCATGCTGACTGCTGCCTCATGGGATACTACAGCACTCTGCTGATTGTGCAGCTGCATACCCTGATAAAGTGGGTATCCGGTATCTAGGCCGACCACACTTAGGTCAACAATGTCTAGGTCGACCACTATTGGTCGACAATAAGTAGGTCAACAGGGTTTCTATGTCGACATGGTCTCTAGAGGTCGACATGACAGAAGGTCGACATGAGTTTTTCACGATTTTTTCCATTTTTAAAAACTTTTTCATACTTTATGATCCACGTGGACTACAAATGGGAACGGTAACCTGTACCGAGCGCAGCGGTAGCAGAGCCAGGCACCTTGCCCAAAGCGCGAGCCATGCGAGGGGACACGGTGCACTAATTGGGGTTCCCGGTCACTGTACGGAGAAAACGACACCAATTTTTTTTTAAACTCATGTTGACCTTCTGTCATGTCGACCTAGAGACCCTGTCGACCTACTTACTTGCGACCAATAGTGGTTAACCTAAACACTGTCAACCTAAGTGTGGTCGACCCTATGATCCACACCCGATAAAGTGGTAGTGTAGTAGGATGACTTTGAGACACATCTTTCAGAGTGTTTTATAGGCCCTACACACTGGGCGATATTAGTGAAAGATATGAGCGATCTCGTTCATTAATGAACGAGATACCATTTATATCTTTCAGTGTGGAAGCACCAGCGATGAACGATGCGCGGCCCCGCGCTCGTTCATCGCTGGTGCCCCGTCGCCTGTGCATGCAGGCCAATATGGACAATCTCGTCCATATTTGCCTGCACTACTATGGAGCCGGGTGACGGGGGAGTGAAGAAACTTCACTCCACCCGTCACTACCACCCTGCCACCGGGTCACCCGTCGGCTGTATCCGCCGTCGGGCAGCTCGGTGGCGGATCGAGCAGTCTGTAATGCCCTTTACTGTAATGGGGAAAGTGAAGTATTTTAGCTATACAGTTCATCATGGCCAGATAAAGTCTAATTGTAGTGGAGCCATAGAGCAGTTGCCTCAGATCAAAAAGAAAACTGAATTGTGTATTTTTGGGGGGGATGTGGTCAGCATCCGGGGGGACTGGATGCCGGTAGTCAGGTAACCGATGCCAGAATCCCGACACCACTTGGAATCCCGGTGCCAGAACACTGACCGCTGACATCCCGAAGGTAAGTATTGGGATGACAGTTAGGGTTAAGACCTCCCTGGGGGGTTAGGGTTAGGCAGTAGAGGGGGGCTTAGCCATACCCACCACCCCTCAAGTTTTAGCCTTAGCCCTAGCCGCCCCTGCCCCCTCTGTGACGGCATTCTAAAAATCGGTCATGTCACTGCCCAACCGCCGGGATTTGCTAAAACACCCCTTTTTTTGCGGTTCTAGTCTGGTAATACTGATGGATCATTGCCCACACTGGGAATAGAACTAATCTTCTCAGCATGAATGAATCCATACTGGCTGGTCTGGTCACTTTCAGCAGATTCCATGTTCATGGATCTTTATGTAACACTCCGCTCCTTCTTGATATGGGTCTGGGACTCCAGGTCGACAACAAAAAGGTCGACACACCTTAGGTCGCCGCCAATTGGTCGACATGGACAAAAGGTCGACATGGACAAGAGGTCGACAGGAACAAGATCGACATGGGAAAAGGTCGACATGAGTTTTTTATGGTTTTTTTGGTGTCGTTTTCTTCGTAGAGTGACCGGGAACCCCAATTAGTGCACCGCGTCCCCTCGGGCATGGTGCCTTCGCTCCGCTCCGCTTCGCTAGGCACAGATTACCGTTCCAATCGTAGTCCACATGGATTGTTAAGTATGAAAAAATTCCAAAAAAAGAAAAAAATTGTGAAAAACCCATGTCGACCTTTTCCCATGTCGACCTTGTTCCTGTCGACCTTTTGTCCATGTCGACCTTTTGTCCATGTCGACCTAAGGTGTGTCGACAAATTGGTGTCGACCTAAGGTGTGTCGACCTTTTTGTTGTCGACCTGGGGTCCGGATACCCTTGATATATATTAATAGATTTAGCCCCACCACACTGATGCATCCAGTCTTGGTCTGAGTACTGTGCTGTCACACATAAACAACAGTGAAGGCTTCTAATTCCAAGTTCGATATTCAAAATGTTGACAGTGTCAGGTCAAAGCCATAATGCCGACCTGTTAATAATGCAGTTTAATGCATTTTAATACTGTCCGCTTTGCAACTTAAAGCATAACGCGTTACACTGTTAAAATGCTTTAAATTGCATTATTAACACACCGGCATAAGGGCTTTAACCTAGCACTGTCCCCATGCTGAGTGTGGACATTTCCACTGTCAACCACTTATACCAAAACCTGTGCAGAAAATCCGTCACACTATCTGAGCTGCGGGCTCCTTCCACGGAAACAGCATGGCACTAATATAGAAAAAGAAATGCCGTGCTGTAACATGAGCCACAAACCTGTACAATGGCCTATGGCCCTCATTCTGAGTTGATCGCTAGCTGCCGTTGTTCGCAGCGCAGCGATCAGGCTAAAAATTGGCACTTCTGCGCATGCGTACGGGCTGCAGTACGCACGTGCAAAGTACTTTCACACAAAACTATGTTTTACACAAGGGCGAGCGACGCTTTTCTGTCACTTTGCTGATCGGTGAGTGATTGACAGGAAGTGGGTGTTTCTGGGAGGTAACTGACCGTTTTCCGAGAGTGTGCTAAAAAACACAGGCGTGTCAGGTAAAAACGCAGGAGTGCCTGGGGAAACGGGGGAGTGGCTGGCCGAACGCAGGGCGTGTTTGTGACGTCAAAGCAGGAACTAAACTGACTGAAGTGATCGCAAGGTAGGAGTAGGTCTGGAGCTGCTCAGAAACTGCATGAAAACTTTCACGAGCAGTACTGCTAACCTTTCGTTTGCACTTCTGCTAAGCTAAGGTACACTCCCAGAGGGCGGCGGCCTAGCATGTGCACTGCTGCTAAAAGCAGCTAGTGAGCGATCAACTCGGAATGAGGGCCTATGTATTAAGCCTAGGATGGAGATAAAGTGGACGGAAATAAAGTACCAGTCAATCAGCTTCTAACTGCCATGTTACAGGCTGGGTCTGAAAAATGACAGGAGCCGAATGGATGGTACTTTATCTCTGTCCACTTTTGCTCTCTCCAAGTCTTAGTACATAGGGGGTCATTCCGAGTTGATCGCTAGCTACCATTGTTCGCAGCGCAGCGATCAGGCAAAAAAGTGCCACTTCTGCGCATGCACCGCCATGCGCACGAGCAACGTACGGGTACAAAGGTCTTTGTGGTTTTGCACAGGTTCTAGCGAAGCTTTCAGTCGCACGGCACAACGCAGGATGATTGACATGAAGTGGGCATTTCTGGGTGGTAACTGACCGGTTTCAGGGAGTGCTTATAAAAACACAGGCGTGCCAGGGAAAACGCAGGCGTGGCTGGGCGAACGCTGGGTGGGTGTGTGACGTCAAAAGCCAACCCTCCAACGTTAGAATTAACGCACACGAAGAGTAACTACAGGGCTGGTCTTGTTTTGCACAAAATTTTTTGCAGGCGCTCTGCTGCACAGGCGTTTGCACTTCTGCTAAGCGAAAATACACTCCGTGGTGGGCGGTGACAATGCGTTTGCACGGCTGCTAAAAACTGTTAGCGAGCGATCAACTCGGAATGACCCCCATAGATCAATATCTACCACACTGAATGCAAAACAACCATGGGGGGAATTCAATTGTTTGAAAAGTCGTTTGGGTGTCTGTTTTTTCCTGTCTATTAGATAGGAAAAAACAGACACCCAACTGACTTTTCAAACAACTGAATCCCCCCCCCCCCAATGAGTCTAAATTAATCTTAGGGGTAGATTAAAGCTTCTAAAACAGACAAGTGGAGGTGTTGTACATAACAACCAGTCAGATTCTGTCTGTCATTTTCTAGGATGCAGAGATATGATATCTAGAATCTGACTGGTTGCTATGGACAACACCATCACTTGTCTATTAGAAGCTTTATCTACCTCTTAAATACAGAATTTCCAGTTTGTGTGGATTTTAGAGGATTTTATGTTTCTCATACTACCGCACATGCTGTAATCTCCTATATATTAGCCCAGATCTGTGACTCATTTCCTAAAGCTAGGTGGAGTCACAACGCTGGGCGGAGTCAGAGTCATAGAGTCACAGATCTGCCCAAATATATAGGAGAGGTGGCTGGATGCAGGCCATGATCCTTTTACTTTCTGGTGAGTAGTTGATGCACCCGCCCCTCCCCCACCTGCGGTACCCCCGTGCCCGCCTCTTCCCCACCCGTGGCACCCCCGTGTCCACCCCTCCCCCTGCCCGCAGAGCCACCAGACCCCCTACCCAAACCGCGGCTTCCCCTCAACTGCCACTCCACCATCCACAGCACCTACAGACCCCATCCCCCAGCCGTGGCACCCCCGCACATGCCACTCCCCCATCCGCATCAAGCCCGCTCCTCACCCACCTTCTGTGCCTCCCGACCCCCTACCCCACTCGCAGCACCCCCGCACCTGCCCCTTCCCCATCCGCAGCGCCTCCGAAACCCATCCGCAACAGCCACGCACCTACCCCGCACCCCCACCCCTCCACCACCCGCAGTGCCTCTGGAACCCATCCCCCATCCATGGCCCCCACTTCTCCGCCCCTTATTCACCTGCAACACCTCCAGACCACCTCCCCATCCGCTGCACCCCCTCTGCACCCACCTCTCCACCCCCCGTCCCTCCTCCACCCACAGCACCACCTGCCACCCCAAGGGCGTGCAAGGGTTAAAGGGGCGTAGCCCATTGCAGTGGTATGAAGAGCTCCCGTAGGGTGCGATGAATCACCTAATCTTACATATATTCATTTTATGTTTTTAACAGACTTGTTTCTCAATATACTTGAAAATCTGATCTTTCAAATGGTTAGTTGTTAAATAAAGAACCTCCTGTGTATATGAAGCAAATAGTTTTGTGTCACAGTGCAGACGGAGTGGGGGGTGTTAGGTAATATCATGTGATCCTGTTATTTGCACATACATAGCCTACTATGATAGTACAGCTTGTGTAAGTTCTAAAAATTCTAATCCATATCAGAGTAACAGAAAATGAGGTGTGTGGAAAAAGGCCCCAGGTAAAAGTAAAATCAATGTATTAGTGTACAAGAGATGAATAGGTGTAGGGCCTGACAGTGGCCTAACTAGGCGACTGAGGGGGGTGCAGACCCAAATGCTGACTCCTCCTCAATGACAGGAGCCCGGGTGCTGCACTGTGACATTATGTGCAGCACTCGGCTCTGTCACAGTGTAGGAACCGGAAGGTGGCAGACCAGCCCCAAAAGCGATTAAAACAGGGGATTGGGCTGCAAGGCCAGACCCAGGGGCGGATTGGGAACAAAAAGTGGCCCTGGAAAAATGTGTACTAGTGGCCCCACATGGGCAGCACCAGAGGTGTAAGGTCTAGCCATGGGCCATGGCAGCAGCACCCTCCCCCCAAGACTTTCCAGGTAGTAGGCATGTCCAGCATCAAGGGGGAAGTTAAAAGGAAATAAAATTAAATATTATGAGCACATTATATGATACACCTTTAGAATTTAGGAAACCATATCATTCTTTAGAAAGATATATTTTCTTGCTTATTACACCAACCGTATCCCAATCACTATTCACTCAATCTTATATGTCAGCCAAGCAGGCAGACAGAGCATACACTAGATCATCTGCAATCACAGGCTAAGTGGCAAAGTCATTTTCATATATATGCAAATTGTTTGGCATCTTATTCATTTTGTCTATAAATAGGAACACATGTCCTCAAACAAAACAGGCCCCACTGGTGCGTCGGCCCACCGGGGAATTTCCCTGTAGACCCTATGGACAATCCGCCTCTGGCCACGCCCCTTCCCATTAAGCCATGCTACTTTTCATGCAGGGAGCATTCCAGTGCACCGGGTGTCACTAACCACAGTGACGCCCTTGGGACCTGATCTAATAGCCAGCAATTTGCGGGAGACAGCGCAGTTCTGGAGAGAAAGACACTAGATTTAAAGCAGCAATCAGTTTAAAGGCAAAACCAGGTTGGGTTACATTTGGACAATAGGGCCTGATGCAGAGTTGGAAGTTATCGGGGTGTGTGTTGCTCTAAATGCACACCTATTTGCATCTTACAATGTGACTGCCCCAATGTGTGCACTCGGTTTGCTACTAATCATCAGTGACCACTTGCAGCAGGCCTATGCAAAATATATGTCTCCAAACAGGTGCGCACAGTGATGTCAGACTCAGACTCCGGAGCGTACGCAGTGTGCAAACACACACAATACACTCCACTAATGTTTTTTCCCAATGTTTTCCCATCATTTGCTTGACTTACTATCCACGTGTACATCTACTGGGAATAGTAACCTTACCCGAAGCATGGCAAGCGTCTACGTTTGAACTTATGGTGGTCCCAGGGCATGAAAATACAAGAATAGTTACCAGTCCGTCAAAATTACGGAATAACATCACAGTAATGTCAGCGCTGGCGGCTATGTGCGCACAAACGGAGGAACACTTGCATTTCTTTATTGGGCGCCATCTACTGGCCGCCGGAATTGGAATTCCCTCCCATAGAGACGAGGAGCAGCATTAGCCTTATATAAGGATTTGGCCCAAATAAATAACAAAAACATGTATTTACCATTTTTGTGTAGACCACTGTCACGTTGACATTTTGATGCTGTTGAACTTTTGTACCAGTCGACCTTAACCTGTTGACATTTTGCACCCGTCGATCTAATGCATGTCGACCAATCACTGTCGACATATTGCAGAAGAATCGATTTGAGGTTGACCCCTGCTGCTGATCTTGTAGGCAGCCCAGCACCATTTTTTTTCGGAGCGGCTGCATGTGACGTCACGCAGCTGTCCAAAAACGCTCCCGACATGACCCTGTTTAGCCGGCTACTCCCCAGCAACACCGTGTCATCACCCCTCCCTCCTCCCCGACAGACGCTGCTGTCAATCATCTTGCGGCCGCATCTTTCCTGCTGCGCAGACCCTCTGAAAGCAGCGGATGCATTTAGGTCTGTATAGACCCCCTTACTCTTTATCTCAGTAGTAAGTTAAATTAATACATTTAAGCAATTTAATCAACTGTCAACCATAACATTGTCAATCTACTATTATACCACATCTGCACTAGACGGCCCTCTAATCTGTAAAAGTGCCGCACATTACCCTTTAGCTCAGTAGTAAGTTACATAAATGCATTTAATCAATGCTAAAAGACATCTCTCTGTGATAACATAACAGCAGGATTGATAAACAAGCATGACAACCAAACAACTATATAGCAACATAGCAGAATGGAACGGGTGTAGTACGGCTGACCGGCGGTCTCCTGACCGCCGGTCAGCTTACCGACGCCGGGATCCCGGCAGCATACCGACGCCGGGATCCCGGCGGGGAGGGGCGAGTGCAGCAAGCCCCTTGCGGGCTCGCTGTGCTCGCCACACTGCGGGCTCGGTGGCGACCTGCGGTCGCCACAGGTTCTATTCCCACTCTATGGGTGTCGTGGACACCCACGAGTGGAAATAGTCCCTGTTGGTCGGCATGCCGACCATCGGGACAGTGACCCGTCGGGCTGGTGGAGGAGGTCATGTGACTGTCGGTCAGCTGACCGGCGGTCACATGAATACCACCCGAATGGAACATGGGGCTGCAAGAGAAGGCTTGGGGACCGCATGTGGTCCCAGAGCCGCCACTAAGAATGAACTCATACAATGTAAATGATTATGCCTGTTTTCACTTCTCTATTGTTACTGCCATACTTTGTATTTGTGTGTGAGACTTACTGCGCTTCGGTGTTTGAGGTATAAGTAGAAAATAAGTATTTTCTCTTGGTTTGGCTCAATGTTAGACGCCTGCACAACTATGGACTTTGGGGGTCATTCCGAGTTGATCGCTAGCTAAAAATGTTCGCTGCGCAGCGATTAAATTAAAAAGCGGCACTTCTGCGCATGCGTATGCGGCGCAACGTACTTTCACAGCATGCCAAGTAATTTTACACAAGGGCTAGCTATGCTTTTCAGTCGCAATGGCAGCCACAGAATGATTGACAGGAAAGGGCCGTTTCTGGGTGTCAACTGACCGTTTTCAGGGAGTGTTTGCAAAAACACAGGCGTACCAGGAAAAAACGCAGGCGTGTCTGGGAGAACGCAGGCGTGGCTGGCCGAACGCAAGGCGTGTTTGTGACGTCAAATCCGGAACTGAACAGTGTGAAGTGATCACAAGCTAGGAGTAGGTTTGGAGCTACTCTGAAACTGCACAATTTTTTTTGTAGTCGCTCTGCGATCCTTTCGGTCGCACTTCTGCTAAGCTCAAATACACTACCAGAGGGCGGCGGCTTAGCGTTTGCACGGCTGCTAAAAACAGCTAGCGAGCGATCAACTCGGAATGACCCACTATGAGCTGTCTCACTAATGCTCCTACACTATAGCTGCTGCCTCAGATTTCATTTCATAGCAAACCAAGAGTAGATGTTATGTTTGTTTAATAACACTCTCTACAGTCACACTGTGATATTTGACATTTTGTTACAAGTTGCACTTTGAAGAGATAAGAAGGATTTTCTATCTGCAAGTTTAGTTCTTATACACAGAAGACTCTGGCCTGTAACCTTATTGGCCCCGTCAATGTTAGGGAGGGAGTAGGGAGGATAGGAAGTAAGCTTTCTGATTGGCTGATAACGTCCCTAAATGGGTGGGATTTGTCAGCAAGGAGAAACATTGATAGCAGCTCTGTGGGGAGGTATTGTCAGTTCCCTTGTAGGTAACCCCTTCAGCTCCACACAGGCCATGACAGAGATTACAGAGCTACTTGCAGTAGGACACAATGTGAGGAATTACCTTCTGCTATGAAACATGTACTTAGTTGCAGGGTAGATCTTTTAACCCTGGAAGCCATGGCTTTCCTGCCTTTCTTATATACAAACACAACATGCATTTACAGAGCGTCTGAGCAAACAGGATGCATCCAGGACACATCCACTGGGCAGAAATGTGTACTCTGTGCATAACAGGCAAACGCAGGTCCGGCTGGAGGATGAGCCCCCTGCAGCTGTGGAATTTAGCTTTTTATCTCACTATCCGCCTGTTGATATCCTGTGGGGGACATTTTATATTAAATATACACTTAAAATAACAAGCAAATATGTGTTTCTGTGTATCTGTAATATCTTATGTTCGGGTCTGGGACTCCAGGTCGACAACAAAAAGGTCGACACACCTTAGGTCGACGCCAATTGGTCGACACACCTTAGGTCGACATGGACAAAAGGTTGACAGGAACAAGGTCGATATGGAAAAAGGTCGACATGAGTTTTTTATGTTTTTTTGGTGTCGTTTTCTTCGTAGAGTGACCGGGAACCCCAATTAGTGCACCGCTTCGCTCGCCATGCTTCGGGCATGGTGCCTTCGCTTCGCTCGGCACAGATTACCGTTCCAATCGTAGTCCACATGGATCGTTAAGTATGAAAAAGTTCCAAAAAAGAAAAAAATTGTGAAAAAATCATGTCGACCTTTTCCCATGTCGACCTTGTTCCGGTCGACCTTTAGTCCATGTCGACATTTTGTCCATGTCGACCTAAGGTGTGTCGACCAATTGGCGTCGACCTAAGGTGTGTCGACCTTTTTGTTGTCGACCTGGAGTCCGGATACCCTTATGTTCTTAGGGGGTAATTCAGAGTCAGTAGCAGTTTTGCTAAAATAGCAGAAACTGCTACTGATAAAATTGCACGCTGGGGAACGCCCAGCACAGGTCAAGGCCGCCCAGCATCTTTAGCACCGGCCAGCGAAATGCAGCAAATAGAGGTTGACCCCTGTATATGACACCATGCTTCCTGCTTTGACACACCTGTATGTCCTGTGCCACTCCCCCCCAATGCCACGTCACCACCCCTGACCTCCCACTGCATGTCAATCACCATGCAAGCACATCCTTCCGGGACGGGATTGCTATGTGAGTACTGCACATGCGCCGATGGCCGAAACACGGCCATTTACGAATATAGCAAATTTGCACCCACCTCTGAATACCCCCCTTAGACAATAGATGTACACTAATGATCACATGTAGGGCTAATGCAAGATTATGTTCCATTAATGAATGGTGCATTTGATCATCCTGTATATAAAGACTGGTCAGTGCGTTTGGAACTTGAATTTTTCTTCAGAGTATGTGTGACTTTTTTATGTGTATACCAGTACACTGTATATGATACAGGGCCGTTACAGGGGCTAGAATGAGCATGCAGTCGCCCACATACACGGGTGTGGTATAGAGATGTGCGGCTGGCACTTTTCATGTTTTGTGTTTTGGTTCTAATTCAACTTTCGTGTTTTGGTTTGGTTTTGCCAAAACCACCCTTTTTTGTTTTGGTTTTGGTTTTGGATCTGGATGATTTTTAAAAAAAAACATAAAAACAGCTCAAATAACAGAATTTTGGGGTAATGTTGCTCCTACGGTATTATTAACCTCAATAACATTAATTTCCACTCATTTCCAGTCTATTCTGAACACCTCACAATATTGTTTTTAGACCTAAAAGTTGCACTGAGGTGGCTGTATGACCAAGCTAAGCGACACAAGCGTGCGGCGCAAACACCTGGCCCATCTAGGAGTGGTACTGCAGTTGCAGACAAGATGGCGCTATTCAAAAACTAGTCCCCAAACATCACATGATGCAAAGAAGAAAAAGAGGTGCACCGAGGCTGCTGTATGACTAAGCCAAGCGACACAAGTGTGCGGCACAAACACCTGGTCCATCTAGGAGTGGCACTGCAGTGTCAGACAGGATGGCACTTTTCAAAAAGTAGACCCCAAACAGCACCTCATGCAAAGATGTAGAAGAGGTGCAATGAGGTAGCTGTATGACTAAGCCAAGCGACACAAACAATTCCCACTGGAATTATACGTCCAAATCACTGGAATTAAATGGCAAAATCACTGGAATTAAATGGCAAAATCACTGAAATTATACTGCAAAATCACTGGAATTATACATCCAAATCACTGTAATAATATGTCTAAAGCACTGGAATTATATGTCCAAATCACTGGAATTAAATGGCAAAATCACTGAAATTATACGTCAGAATCACTGGAATTATACGTCCAAATCACTGGAATTATACGTTCAAATCACTGGAATTAAATGGCAAAATCACTGGAATTATACTGCAAAATCACTGGAATTATATTTCCAAATCACTGGAAATAAATGGCAGTACCACTGGACATATATGGAAGTGTCAGACAGGATGGCACTTTAAAAACATAGTCCCCAAACAGCGCATCATGCCAAGAAATAAAAGAGGGCAATGAGGTATCTGTATGACTAAGCTAAGCGACACAAGTGTGCGGCACAAACACCTGGCCCACCTAGGGTTGGAACCGCAGTCCCACTGCACTAATGGTGGATACCGGATGCACGTCTAACACCAGCATAGTTGTTATGGCCTCAGTAATCGGCTTTGCAACAGGGTATATATATATGTACGGCAGTATCACTGGACTGGTGGACTGGAATTATACACCAGTACCACTGTAATTATACGGCAGGATCACTGGACTTATACGGCAGGATCACTGGATTTATACGGCAGGATCACTGTAATTATACGGCAGATTTACTGGAATTATACGGCAGGATCACTGGAATTAAATGGCCAAATCACTGGAATTATACGTCCAAATCACTGGAATTAAATGGCAAAATCACTGTAATAATACTGCAAAATCACTGGAATTATAGTCCAAATCACTGGAATTATACGTCCAAATCACCGGAATTAAATGGCAAAATCACTGGAATTATACGTCCAAATCACTGGAATTAAATGGCAAAATCTCGGTATCGCTTGCCTAGTGAAGTGGAATCTAGATGGGATTTGGTACAGGGGACACAATACCTCCATCAATTGTCTAAATCCCACTGCACCAATGGCGGATACCGGACGCACGTCTAACACCAACATAAGTGTCAAGGCCTCAGTTATGAGGGCTTCCATCGTCATGTGAAGCTGAACCACTAGTCATGAACATAGGCCAGGGCCTCAGCCGCTCCTTGCCACTGCGTGTCGTAAATGGCATATTGGCAAGTTTACGTTTCTCCTCAGACCATTTAATTTTTTTTTAAATTTTTACTGAACTTTGGCTTTTTGGAATTTACATGCCCTCTACTATCACACTGGGCATCGGCATTGGAAGACGACGTTGATGGCATTTCATCGTCTATGTCATGGCTAGTGGCAGCAGCTTCAGCACTAGGAGGAAGTGGTTCTTCATCTTTCCCTATTTTATCCTCCAACCATTATTTTTTTGGCGTTATATAACACAATATGCGGCACAGGAATGACTGATGGCTGATGGCCAGGACACTACCACTGGTCTGATGCAGCACAACACAGCAACACTGTAAGAAACTTGATGTTGTTGTTGTTGTTATTATTATTATTATTATTATTATTATTATACGGCAGCAGTGGACATATAGCAGCAGCGTATACCACTGTGACTGCCTGGTCACTGGAATGACTGATGGCCAGGACACTACCACTGGTCTGATGCAGCACAACACAGCAACACTGTAAGGGACTTATTGTACAGCAGCACTGGACATATGGCAGCACAACACACCAGCACTGTGACTTATGCAGCACAACACACCAGCACTGAACTGATGCAGCACAACACAGCACCACTGGACAGCACTGGACATATGGCAGCAGAGGACACAAGCACTGTGACTGGACAGATTCAGCACAAGACACGGACACTGAGAGAACTGAGACACGTCCTCTCTCTACACTCTCCAATGCCGGAGTGAAAATGGCGGGGACGCGCGGCTCCTTATATGGAATCCAAACCCCGCGAGAATCCGACAGCGGGATGATGACATTTTGCCTTGTTCTGGTTTCCGAGTCAGGCGGGAAAACCCGAGCCTGGCTCGGATCCGGACTCGAATGGTGAAGTTCGGCACGGTTCGCTTCTCTGAGAACCGAACCCACTCAACCCTAGTGTGGTATAATAGATAGACATGGGTCTAGTTAGACAGTCAATAGATAGACACCACATGTTAGACAATCAAAAGGTCGACAGGGTCAAAAGGTAGACATGATAAAAGTAGACAGTACAAAAGCTCAACAGGGTCAAAAGGTCGACATGAAAATGGTCGACATGAAAAGGTAGACACTGTTTTTTTTTACATTCTTGGGGTTTGTGTGTATAGTTTTGTCATCTGGGACCCCTAATTGTAGACAGTCATCCCCTCGTGGAGCTCGCTTTGCTCGCCACGATATGGGCTCGGTGGCTCGCCACAAGGTTTATAGCCAACTCTATGACGACATGGATAGAGAAGGTATGAAAAAGTCCAAAAATATGTAATTTTTTTTTAAACTCTACCTTTTTTATGTCGACCATTTACATGTCGACCTTTTGACCCTGTCTACCTTTTTTATGTCGACCTTTAGACCCTGTCAACCATGATCATGTCGACCTAATGTCTGTCTAACATGTGGTGTCTGTCTATTGACTGTCTAACTAGACACTGTGTCTATCTATCATCCAGATACCCACAGACACTGTGACTACAATGGCCATTGATAAATCGCAAACGTAGCTAGCTGGAGGGGTCTGATTTACAGGTGCTATAATCTGGTGTAAAGTGCACGGTTCTGGAGATGACTGCCTCTGATTGGTCACAACATTAAAAAACACACCCATCTATACAAAGTAATACAACTGCTTTGGCAACTGTGTATCAAAAGTCACGTTACCTTGTATTAAGCAATCATCTTTTTTGCACAAAGAAAGAACACCTCATTCTCAGCTGGCAGTGCGGGTGCCTGCACATAGTAGTTCAAACGTTGTCATACAATAAAATTAATTAACACATTTATATTTGAATGTGCTTCGCATTTCAGATGCTCCAAGCTACTTGGGTGCTTATCATATGCAGTACCATAATAACATACTAACATAGTTTCTGAGCTTGAAGAAAGACAATTTGTCCATCGAGTTCAACCTGTTAGTGATCTCCTACACTGTAATACTTTAATACTAATTTTAACTGGTGTGAATGTTTGTTTATGTCTATTTTTTTTAAACTATTGTGCATACTTTACCCACCATAACCCTGTATATCCTTGTCCAGTAGGAATTTATGTAGCCCATTCTTAAAAGCAATGACCGAGTCTGCCATTACTACTCTCTTAGGCAGGGAATTCCAAATATGTATTGTCATTACTGTGAAGAAACCTTTCTGTCTCTGTGTGCCGAATCTCCTCTCTGCTAACCTAAGCGAGTGTCCACGTGTCCTTTGTGTTGATCTTACCAAAAACAAATCCCCCGCTAGCTCTGTGTATTGACCCTTTACATACAGTATTTGTAAATTCTCGGCCTTTTGGCTAAGATCAAGTATAGTACCTGCTCAAAGGGAAACACTCAGTGGAGTACCTGTTCTTACACTGGGAGCGTGAGAGGTCCCTAGTGTGGAATGGCGAAACACCTTGTGGAGTACCATGCCGGGGTGTGGCAAGGCCTCTGGTCAAGAGCGGAGAAAAACTGGGCTTAGTATCCATCGTCCTAAGAAGGGGTTGAAATAGGACCCCTTGCGTGGAGCGGGAACGGCCTGGTCTAGTATCTACTCTCGTACTGGGGGTTGACCCTGGCACAGAGTCGGTATGTAGCTTGGACTGGCTGGAGGTCGTGAGCAGCCTGAAGCCCGAGGTTGCTATGTGCCCCTGGTGCTGGAAGAGCCAGGGGTGCCTGAAAATGCACTGGTGAAGATGTCACACCATGCACTAGTATGGCACTTTTGCACTGAGCACTTCATCCTTCCTGTCTGCACCCACTTTCCTTTGCCCTGGTCTTTTGGCTAGGGCAAGGATAAGTTTTACTTTTCCCCCGACCTTTTGGCTGGGGCCTACTTATTCATTTATTTTATTTATTCACGTGTTTTGCACTATTTTGCACTACACTGCACTTTTTTGTGGTTTTCGTGTGTTTGTCATGTTTTTAGTGGGGTTTAGGTGAGACCCTTATGGGCCATCCTCTCCCCTAGTTGTCGAGGCCCTCTTCTTTTGGGGAGGGATGGAGACTGTTTTGTTCCCCAGGGGGAAGCTTTGGCCAACCCTGGGGATACTCGAGGGTCCCTCTGCGCTTTGGCAAGGAGGGACCCAGAGACCCTTTTTCCCTCAGTAGGCCTTTTGGTTTTAAGGGGTTGGGGAGCAGCGGGGCCCTTCTCCTTTTGGAGAGGGTCCAAAGTCCTATGCCCCCACCACGTTTTGCACAAGACACTGGGTGATGAAGCCAAGCACCTCGAGCTTCAAGTAAAAAAAAAAATTGTAAATGTTAGTCATGTCCCCTCTTAATCTCCTTTTTTTTCAGTGTAAACATGCCTAGCCTAGCAAGCCTTTCCTCGTATTCTAGCATCTCCATTCCAATAATCAATTTTGTTGCTCGTCTCTGAACCTTTTCTAGTTCCAGGATATCCTTTTTGTAGTATGGTGCTCATAATTGTGCACAGTACTGTGGCCTCACTAGTGATTTATATAATGGGAGTATAACACTCTCATCCCTTGCATCAATTCCCCGCTTTATGCATGCTAATACCTTGTTTGCCTTATTTGCTGCATTCCTACTTTGGGTACTACTGCTTAGTTTGTTATCTATGTGAACACCTAAATCTTTTTCCAGTACAGAATATCCAGCCATGATGAAATATAGTATCTTTCTAACGTGTACTGCGATTTCTAGCATTTTTAGTAATCCCAGTGAAATCACGTATCCTGTCCAATTCCAGCCACGTCTGAGACTTAGGTATGTGAGGGGGAGAGAGCAGCAGCTACAGACTTGTGTATGCAATCAACTCTGAAAAGGTCACAAAAATGCAATTTTCTATTCCGACGCATTTTGCTATTCAGTTTACATCCAATGTGAATAAGTCCCTATGTCATTATTGTTAAAAGAATACATATTATAGTAAGTGATGATACGGTCATAAAAGAGGATCACTTCATACTCATATATATTATAGACCATATGGCCACAGTTGTTAGGCTGGGTGGGGTCATATAAATCATCCCTCCATAACACACTACACATAACCCAATCCTAACACCATTATGACCTGTAAATTCAGAATACATCGTTATTGCATTTCAAATGTTTATATAGGTACTGGTACTTAAAATTGCATCATATATACAAATCAAAAGAAACCTTATGGTCACTTATGGGCAATAGGCGGCCCCCATCTGCGGGACTCAGCTACTTCATGATTTATTGCATGTGTGTTTATTATCCGTGTGATATGATATGTCGACAAGTTCATAATATCGATATTGACCATGTTGCCATTCATTATGTAGACACTGATGAAATTTTGACATGTTAGAATGCCGACATATCATCCCGGCACCATGTGATCAGACCTCTAATCCTGCAGCATGCTGTTAAGTGTTCTTTCTTTAATCTTCTAGTGCCAAACCCTACCCCCCACCTGCAGCCTAACCCTCAGCTCCCCCTAGTGCCCAACACTAGCCTTCCTCCCCATAGTCTGACCTTAATGTTGACATTCTGACATCGAGATTTCACATGTTGACATTCTGAGAATATCAACACTCTGTCAACATTTAAAAGTGCTGACATCATAACTATCGACATTGTGGTGTTGATGTTATGTCAACATTGCAAATGTCGACTAAATGACGACATCTCATTTATTATAGTTTGTAAGACTTGTTTAAATGCTTCTAGTTTTTACAGATGGATGTGTCTTTATTTGATTCAATGTAAGAGTAATGGAAGCCCTTTTGAAAGCTAGCAGGCTCCTGAAGTGTATCCGGTTGCCTATCACTGCTTTAGACACACTCCAGCTAAAGTATCAACCTAAGAGACCTTTTACTGCAATCAGATTATTGTTTAAGTAGTGTGATATTAAATATATTGCTGGGCAGTGTTTTTCCAACAAGCCCCCTTCCCCGTCTAGACTCAGCGTTGGAAATAGTTGCTATGGAAACCGACTCTTCTCAGCTACCGGTACCCAGGAGCATCCTTATTTTCCTCAGGAAAGTCAATAACTGTAAGAAGGTAATTAGCACTGAATAGGTTAACGAGATTCAGGATGTTGAGAAATCCGTAGCACATGTTGGGAAACACAGTTGTACATTCTGTACCTACAGTACCGAATACTTTGATCATTTTAATGGTGAACTAGCAAAACACAATGCTGAGAGGGCGGAGACTTACACTGAGGACTGGAATGTTAAAGCACAGATATAAAGGATATCACTATAAAGCATGTTCCCCAGAAGCCTGTATAATATGTAAATGCACCATTCTTTGCTGCAGAATGTAATACAGTATATCACTTCACACCAAGTCATGGGGGTTGGTAACAGATTGTCTACTATTTGTCTCTCCCTGACACCTCTATTCCCTCAGGAGGATATAAATACACATCCCCTCTGCTAGAAGTGTCTGCAAGGCAGTAATCTGCTCTGTGGTTGGAGCATTAAACACACACACACACACACACACACACACACACACACACACACACAGGTGGGGGGTAAGCTAGTGACATCAGCACATCATAAATATGGGTCACGATCGGACATTATAGATGGATCTCCTCAGCCCTAGATGTCTAAGAATCAAACAATGCGGACATATGCATGCAGTGCTTGTAAGATGGAAATGGAAATATTACAGGATAATTGTAGCTATATATGACATATAAGTACCTGTGTCTTTTTAAGACTCTAGTCAATTCCTGGGGCATAACGGCTGCAACGTTAGCTGCACTCAGGGTCGTAACTAGGTGTGTGCGGAGTGTGCCACTGCACATAGTGCTGCAGGTAGGGGGCGCTGTTGGTGGCACTTGTCAATTATCTGTTTTAATTACTTGCATGTGTAGCTTCCCCCCTTTTTGAAGCCCAGCATCTCCTGACCATCCCTGTCTTCTTTCCCCACCATTTCCATTGCTAATGCCTATAGAACACAGGTTCTCAAACTCGGTCCTCAGGACCCCACACAGTGCATGTTTTGCAGGTCTCCTCACAGAATCACAAGTGAAATAATTAGCTCCACCTGTGGACCTTTTAAAATATGTCCGTGAGTAATTAATACACCTGTGCACTTGCTGGGTTACCTGCAAAACATGCACTGTGTGGGGTCCTGAGGACCGAGTTTGAGAACCACTGGTATAGAACATTCATGAACTTAACTTGAGAGCTATTTATAGTGGTAGATATATATACAGAGAGGCCGTGATGAGGCGTGGGGGCTTATTCATACATTTGCGCAAATATATGTAACCAAGATCCCTGAATTCTAATATTTTGCAGGATTTAAATCTGGTTACTGGTATCATTCAGGGTGCTGGGGGAAACAAAATGCATTTTTTTCTTGCTTAGAAATACCCCTCCCTTGCAAGCACCTGAGTGATATCTCTAAGCTAATTAAGCATCTTCCACTATATATGTCTGTTGTGAGAGGCAGAAAGGATCCTGCATTAGGAGGAGATGCAGGTCCTGATATGCCATATGGAGCACTATGGGGTTGCTCCAAGGTAGGTAACTCTTAGTTTAGATATATGCAAGTAAGCGGTTATTATCATGTGGCTCCTTGCTGGTTAATCATAGACCCAGATTGGGGTAATGGAGATCTGGGGTGCAGTGCCCCTGGATTGGCTGGGCTGGATGGCTCTAGTGTGGCATACCTTTACATTATATTAATACTTATCACGTACTAATTTCTTCACTAACACTATTTCTTTATGTTAATTACATCTCATTATTTTTGTATCACTCTCTGTATATAGCTTTGGCTTCCTAACACTATAGTTTTTTCACTGGTATGCTGCCCTGGGCTTTCTGGTTTATGCTGATTTTTGGCGAGCCACACCCTGCACCAAGACATAGCGCTAGGGACCCCCAATATACAGAGAGGCCTTGACGTGGCTTGGGGGCTTATTCGTACATTTGCGCAAATATATGTAACCAAGATCTCTGAATTCTAATATTGTGTACGATTTAAATCTGGTTGCTGTTATTATTTCAGGGTGCTAGGGGAAACAAAATGCTTTTTTTCTTGCTTAACTTGAGAGCTCTTTGTTATTCAGTCACACTGTCCTTTCAAGATGCTGACATACCCAGGATTCAAAGCCATTTAGTGTGGCATTGCAGTCAGACACTCTATTCATTAAGCTATGTGCCCTTACATAGAAAGCTAGAGAATTCTAACTATTTGAAGCCTACCTTGTACTTGTGAAAAAAATGAACAGCATTGCAGCTGAGCAGATCTATGTAGTATGTGGCTGCAAGGGTTTGGATGTGTGGCTGCATACTACATAGATCTGCTCGATTGCAATGCTGATTTTCTTTTCTTTTACAAAGTGCAAGTAGCTTCATATAGTTAGAAATATCATAGTTTTTATGCATGATCAAATAGCTCAATGAGTAGGGTGTTTGACTGGAATGCAACAGATTATGGGATTGAATCCGGGGTTATGGCAGGATATTTACAATAAATGTGTTATTTCATAAAGGGTATTGTAACTGAATTACAACAAGCTCCCAAGTTAAGTGCATGAATGTGGTTTAAATTTTTGGAAGGGGTATCATAGCATGGGCTTTCTCTGGGATCAATTTTGTCATGCCTTTTCCCCATGAGGGCATGCGCATTATGTCCCTATTGGAAAAATGGGGATGGGGGACGCCAATTTTCTTTCTGTCACAGGACATCAAAAGTCTAGTTACGGCTCTGGCTGCACTGATCCCCGAGGTTGACTTCTACCAAAAACCAGAAGTAGGAACACTTGGGCATGCCTGTTTCTGACCCATGTTATCAATATCTAACACTACTCAGCAGTGACCATGGAAACAATCTGTGGACTGCAATCGCTGTTTCCATGGTTATTATTATAGTTGTTCAGAAAGTGGGGATGACTTTCATAGAAATTTGGCAGTGTCTAACTGGGTGATTTTCTGGGTCAACAAAACTGTCCTGATATTCAACGAAAGACTAGATACTACAGTGGTATCTTCAATGTATGTACTACAGCCAGGGCCGATGCAAGGTTTCTCTGCACCCTAGGCAAAGCATCAACCTGGTGCCCCCTAACCTGCAACCCTCCTGCAGGAGGTGCATTATGGCTATGAGGAGCCACCATGGGGGTGCCTCTCGGAAGCCATAGTTACATCCAGTGGCGGATCTAGACTTAACTTTTAGGGGGGACGGTTTAAGAATGATGACTCCTCCCCCTAATCATAGCTCCTCTCACTTAGAAATGCCCCTCCCTTTCGCTTCTAAAATTTCCTATTGTTGCCAGTTATTGGAGAGAAACCTGCGCACTGGTGATACAGACTGGCGAATTGCCATTCCTGCATGCATCTGCACATTCGTAGATCACACATGCACAATCATGCAGCCTAGATTTGGGCTACCAGTCCACTTTCAGAGAGAAAAAATAAGTGAAATAAATTTACTTTAGCAGGAAAAAATGCTTTATATAAATACTCATTTCTTTTAATAGATCCTGTGATGGCATAAGTAATAGGACAACAATGGTACACATTATAGCACACAGTATGAGCTGAAATTCATATTATAGCACACAGAATGAGCCGAAATTCACATTATAGCACACAGAATGAGCCGAACTTCACATTTTAGCACACAGAATGAGCCTAAATTCACATTTTAGCACACAGAATGAGCCGAAATTCACATTGTAGCACACTGAATGAGCCGAAATTCACATTATAGTACACTGAATGAGCCGAAATTCACATTGTAGCACACTGAATGAGCCGAAACTCACATTGTAGCACACAGAATGAGCCGAAATTCACATTGTAGCACACTGAATGAGCCAAAACTCACATTGTAGCACACTGAATGAGCCGAAATTCACCTTGTAACACACTGAATGAGCCGAAACTCACGTTATAGCACACTGAATGAGCCGAAATTCACGTTATAGCACACTGAATGAGCCGAAATTCACATTGTAGCACAATGAATGAGCCGAAATTCACATTGTAGCACAATGAATGAGCCAAAATTCACATTGTAGCACACTGAATGAGCCGAAATTCACATTATAGCACACTGAATGAGCCGAAATTCACATTGTAGCACACTGAATGAGACGAAATTGACATTATAGCACACTGTATGAGCCGAAATTGACATTATAGCACACTGTATGAGCCGAAATTGACATTATAGCACACTGTATGAGCAAAAATTCACATTACAGCACACAGAATGAGCCGAAATTCACATCATGCAACATGGAATGAGACAGCAGGGACAGGGAGAGTGATAAAGGGATAGGGAAAGTGACAGAGTGACAGGGAAAGTGACAGATCTACACAGCTCACCTACACACACGAGGCAATTACAGATTTTAGCTCCACTCTCCGTGCCCGCTCCTCCGCTGCTGTAAAAATGGCGCCAGCCTGCCCCTGAATGAAACCTTGGCATCCACAAATGCCTACTGCGCATGACAGTGTTTGTCATTGCGCAGAGGCATCATATCACTGAGGAGGAGGCGGAGCCGGAGCGGCTGAGACAGGGTTGTGTCTATGCTCCCTTTGTGATCAGGACCTGGAAGGTCCTCTCCATGAAGGGAAACTAGACACTACCGCTAGGACTGGGGAGGGGAGTCAGACTCCGTAATGTTACACACTTGTAGTTGCAGCAGCAGCTTGCTCCGTCTCCGCCTCCTCCAGCCCCTGCACTTACGCTGACTGACACTGTCACACACTGACAGTGACTCAGACTCAGCGGCGGCAGCTTCGGGCGCGACGCGGCGGGCTGTGTTGTTAGTGAGTGCTGCCTGCCGCTGGTGCCGGGCGGAAGTATTGAAAAACCGGACCCGGCGGCCGGCCATTTATCCCGGCACAGTACAGTGTAGGGGGGGCGTTCGCCCTTTTCGCACCTGTCTGCATCCGCCACTGGTTACATCCGCCTCCTATGTGTCTTCACATAACTTGATGTTACATGTGTTGGCACGGAGGAAGCGCTGAGGCACTATGTGGTACAGCCTGATAGTGGTGGCTGCACTTGGGTAGACCTGCAGCAGCAGGCAGCACAGTGTAAAAAGAGGAGGCCACATACAAAGACATCTGTCAGTTTTTTGCTAGATGAAATTAATTCAGTGGCGCCCTCCAAGGGCTGGCGCCCCTAGGCAGCCGCCTTAAGCTGCCTAATGGTATAGCCGGCCCTTGCTACAGCAGTCACAGAGGTTGCAATATAGCGTAGACCTTACAGGCAAAATGTATACAGGTGGCGGCCTAAAAACCTGGTAATATCACTGGACAAATGGCAAACACCAGAAGACTGCATGGTGCCTGCTCTGAGAAAGGGGAGTAAGTTTATCCCAGTCCCCCGGAGGCAAGTTGGCGTTTGGTACCCTCCCCTCCCCCCTTTCTTAAAAAAATAGAAAACAAATATGGTGTGTGTGTATAAATGTGCACGACTTACATAATTATATAGATAGCGCTCTCAGCCAGTCCACAGGGACCGGAGACTGCAGTGAATTGGCAGGGCACCAGCTACGCTGTGTGACAATGGCCAGTGGGTCAGGGTCAGACTCAAGATTCTCAGCCCTCTGCAGCATGCAGAATCGGCGTTCACGGGCGGATCCATTCTCACAGTCCAGTTTCTGCAGCGCAGGCTGAGCTGAGCGGTAGAGATGTCCTGTCCACTATTGCAGGTGGGACAGAGCCGATTAACTCTGCTGCAGCAGCAGCAGCAGGTGCACTGCATAGTTCCATTGGGAGAGCAGCGTTCACACCTGGATCCTACTGTGACCCACACAGGTGCTGCTGTACATGCAGGTGTCCGCTCAGGGCTTGGAGCCCGGAGGCAAGCGTCTCCATTGCCTCTGGGAGTTATGCCTTGCTCTGAGAACAGAGAAGCCAATGGAAAAGCAGAGGAGAAGCAGTCAGGTCAACACCAATAGAATTAAACCGGAGATGCCTGTAACGTGCACATAGAGTATCTACAAGTAAAATGCTGTAAAGGAAAATTACAACAGGCTGGATCAAAACCAACTGACATAAAATGACATGTAGTTTTGAAAGCTGTAGTTGGCAGGACCTGACAAGCCTGTACCAACCACTTTTCCTGCCAACCTGCTCCCCTTGGGGAGGAACAAGGCAACATTATGTTGTGGGAACACAACTCTTGAATCGCTAATCTCTGCTATGGCCTAAAAACAAAACAAGGTTACAGATTCACCAGAAAATATTGGCTTGTTTAGAACATCACTATTAAAATCAGTATTTTACATGGTGTTAAAATGATGGGTTAAGGGCCCCATACACTAGAACGATAATGCCCGATTTAATCCGAGTTCAGGCATTCTGACCGATATATCGGGTGAAATCGGGCATTTTGGAGGTGTTTCCTATCCGATGCGCGTTGCCGTGAGCATCGGATCGGATCCCCTAGATTGAATGTGCTGCACTGACGATCATGTCCAACCCCACAGGCATGGCTGGGATCGCATAAGATACATCGTATGCAAAAGGACTGCATACGATGTATCTTATGTGATCCTGCCGTCCGGGAGGCTGCCGGGGTGATAGCCTGCGACATGACGGTCGTACATGTTGCGTTAGTGTATGGGGCCCTTGTCTCATTGTATAGAACATTTCAAATTCAAGTTCTAATACAGAGGCAAATACAGAACCTTGCACTTAAGTTCAAGGTTCATTCAGGAGCCTCACGGTGTTCGTATATACAGTGTAATTACAGGAAGAAAACCTTGTGTGTACCTTTATAGGACCTATACACAAATAATAAAGGCTTTCCTACCTGGATAACCCATGTAGTACACACTGCCTTCTAACCGAACCTTGCATCTACCCTTAATATTATATGATTTGGGGGCAGATGTATCATAGCTTGGAGATAAAGTGGAGAGAGATAAAGTACCAGGCACTCAGCTCCAGTAATTTTTCAAACTTGGAGACTTATACCTACTCCAATTAGTATCTAAATATAGAAAAATATGGCAAGTATCGAGCACATTTTATCAGTCCAAACATTGTTGCAAAACTTACAAGTATGCTAATCTTCTGGGATGGACCTTGGCCAATATTTTTTGAATAATTAAAAATGATGCCCCTCTCTGAATCATTACAAAAGAAGAAACTTTGAGCCTGAGTTTCACGCAGCTCCCTATACTGCCGCATATGGAATATTTTACCTCTTGGGTATAGTCGCACTGCCCACTGCAACCACATCATTAGTATGGGCACTTACAATTATCCCATGCTGGGTGCAAGTTGTCCCCTTGGGTTCCACATGACTCAGAATAGGGCATACTTCTGGCTACATGCCTGTGACGGGTTATCTTGCATGCGTCAGCAAAGTAGCCACCCAGTTGCCACTCAGAAATGCCCATTTAGCGGCCTCAGAAAACCGGCAGAGATCCGTCTGATACAGAACTGCCAAGAGATACCCAAATATGTGTATTTTAGCTACTGCACATGTTAAAATTTGCTAAACGTGGCTGCTTCTGGAGCTGAAACTAGATTCAGACACATTACCTTTGAGTAGAAAGAAGAAACAAAATTACATAGTAACATAGGGGGTCATTCCGAGTTGTTCGCTCGCAAGCTGCTTTTAGCAGCTTTGCACACGCTAAGCCGCCGCCTACTGGGAGTGAATCTTAGCTTATCAAAATTGCGAATGAAAGATTAGCAAAATTGCGAATAGACACTTCTTAGCAGTTTCTGAGTAGCTCCACACTTACTCGGCATCTGCGATCAGTTCAGTGCTTGTCGTTCCTGGTTTGATGTCACAAACACACCCAGCGTTCGCCCAGACACTCCTCCGTTTCTCCAGCCACACCCGCATTTTTCCCAGAAACGGTAGCGTTTTTTCGCACACACCCATAAAACGGCCAGTTTCCGCCCAGAAACACCCACTTCCTGTCAATCACACTCCGATCACCAGAACGAAGAAAAAACCTCATAATGCCGTGAGTAAAATTCCTAACTGCATAGCAAATTTACTTGGCGCAGTCGCACTGCGGACATAGCACATGCGCATTAGCGACTAATCGCTCCGTTGCGACGAAAAAATTACGAGCGAACAACTCGGAATGACCCCCATAGTATCTAAGGTTGAAAAAAGACAATTTGTCCATTGAGTTCAACCTACTTGTGGTCTCCTATGCAGTATTATATTTGGACTAAATTTTGTCTGATGCTGATGTCAGCCGTTGTTTTATTCCTCTTTTTAATAACTATAGTGCGTGACTACGCACCACAACCCTGGATATCCTTATCCATTAGGAATTTATCTAACCCATTCTTAAAGGTGTTGACTGAGTCCGCCATTACTACTCTCAGGCAGGGAATTCCAAACATGTATTGTCCTTACTGTGAAAAAACCTTTTCGCAGTTTTGTGCGGAATCTCCTCTTGTCTAACCTAAGCGAGTGTCCACGTGTCCTCTGTGCTGATCTTACCAAAATCAGGTTCCGCGCAAGCTCTGTGTATTGTGCCCTTATATATTTGTAGATGTTGATCATGTCCCCTTTTAGTCTCCTCTTTTCCAGTGTAAAGATGCCTAGCCTTGCAAGCCTTTCCTCGTATTCCAGCGTCTCCATGCCCTTAATTAGTTTGGTCGCCCGCCTCTGAACCTTTTCTAGCTCCAGTATATCCTTTTTGTAGTATGGTGCCCAAAATTGTTCACAGTATTGAAGATGTGTCCTCACTAGTGATTTATATAATGGAAGTATAACACTCTCGTCCCTTGCATCAATTCCCCGTTTTATGCATGTTAATATCTTATTAGCCTTCTTTGCTGCAATCCTACTTTGGGTACTGCTGCTTAGTTTGCTATCTATGTGAACACCTAAGTCTTTTTCCAGTACAGAACCCCCTAATATTACCCCATTTAGTATGTAGGTGTTATTTTTGTTCTTGCTACCACAGTGCATTACCTTGCACTTGTCTGTATTGAAGCTCATTCTTCATTTTGCTGCCCACGCTTCTAGTTTAACTAAGTCGTTCTGAAGAGACTCAGCATCCCACTACGTATTTATAACCTTACAAAATTTGGTATCATCTGCAAAAATTGACACCATGCTCTCTAGACCTACTGTTTTTGTTTTCTCTTTTCTTTATACCCTTGGTGGTTAATGTGTATTCACTCTTTAAAAGCTTCTCATATGCTTGTCCCCCCTCTCTCCCTTGCCCTACTCTCCCAGTCGTCCCCTCCCCTCCATTAATCACTTGACTTTTCTCTTTATCTTTTTTGACTGTTATTATATTTAAAATATGATCTGTATTGGGCTTACATGCCCTGTCATTTTCTCTTATCTGTGTTTACTCTGACGATGTTAAATAAAGAATTATATATACAAAAGACTGTTGCTTGTGTCAGTATAGCCAGGGGTGTAGATAGAACTTTGTGGGACCCATAGCAACATTTTGAAGGAATCCCTGTCCCAGTGCTTCTAGAATGACACCTCTCTGCAGCAGCTATTAATTTTATGCCCCATAAATGTTCCCGTTTATTTCCTGAACCACAGTAGTGCCTTAATTATGTTATGCCCCGTAGTATTGCCCTTGTTAATTTTCTGAACCACAGTAGCGCCTTAGTTAATGTTATGCCCCATAGTAGTGCCCTAGTTTATTTTAGGAACCATAGTAGTGCTCTAGTTCATATTATACCATGTTACATTGACCCAAGTTGATATTATGCCACACTGCATACTTGCTGTTATCATGGCTGCCCTTTCGCAGGAGGAGGAAGCCAGCTCAGCAAGGCAGGGGGTGTGGTGCAGCACACTGGGGGTGATGCTGGGTAGGTGCGGAGCGGGGTTTGTGTCCGCAAAATCACGTCATCGTGGACCCACCCCCACCACACAATCCCGACTGTACAGGCATTGTAAGGCAGGGGGCGGGGCCATGATGAAGCGATTTACCGCGAATCACGCCACTGGCCCCCCTCGGCTGTGTGAGGTTGTGAGTGGTGGCGGCTGGGAGACTTGCCCACTCTTCAGGGGTGCTGGGAACGCCACCCAATTTTCGGGAGCCTCCCGGCCAATCCGGGAGAGTAGGATTGTAGAGAGTAGAGTATGAATGGAGGCACACTGTAGTGCCTCCATTCATATTGTGCACATTACAGTGCACAAGTTCGTATTATGCAACATTATAATGACCTCCAGTACATTTTATAGCACATTACAATAAGCAGGTCCAAGGGCAAAACTGGATATTTGTAGGCCCCAAGGCAAAAAGTTTGTAAGGACCCCTATGTACCACCCAATGGTGAACAATTTATACAACACATGCAACTGTGACAGGAAAGATGGCCCCTCTCAGCCCTGGGCCCCATAGCAGTTGCACTCACTACATCCTTGCATATAACACATGTAACTGTGGCAGGGAAAGTGGCCCCTTTCAGCTCTGGGCCCGTAGCAGCTGCACTCCCTGCATCTATGGTAGCTACACCCTTGTATATAACACATGTAACTGTGACAGGGAAGGTGGCCCCCTCTCAGCTCTGGGCTCCATAGCAGCTGCACTCCCTGCCCCTACGGTAGCTAACAAATGTAAATGTGACAGGGAAGGTGGCCCCTCTCAGCTATGGGGCCCATAGAAGCTGCACTCCCTGCACCTACGGTAGCTACATGCTTGTATATAACATATGTAACTGTGGCTGGGAAGGTGGCCCCTCAGTTCTGGGCCCCATAGCAACTGCACTCCATGCACCTACGGTAGCTAATGCCTTGAGTATAGCCACTGTACTGTGAGCTCAACATTGGAAGTAATCAGTAACATTAACAGGTAATAAAGTAATGGTAGGCATGTCAGTATATTTCAAAACTGCTTAAACTTTTGTTTTTAAAAATGTATTTTTGGGTAAATTTAGCCTTTAATCTAATATATTTTTGTGAATGACTTCTAAAAGCATGCCTGTCAATATGTACTAAAGTTCCAGCTTACGTATATCAGTCACCATAGATGAATGTATTAAGTTAATCCTGGAAGGGAAAGACACAATTAGATCTGAGCTTCCTATCATATTATAATCATGCATGTTTTCTGATTGACTTTTAATCAAACAAAACAAAATGTGACTTAAAACACACATTTCATATTTGTATCTTCCCAGCAGGTTCTGCCTGTAGACACGGGGAGAAGTGCTTCTTGTACGCATGGTAATACAATAGGCACATACTGAGTATCACATTTCCCTCCTTAGACCTCATTACTGAGGCAGCTCAGGTGTATGACATCTCTTGAGACTTCTCTGGAGCTGAAAAGAAAAACAAGATAAAACTTCTATCTACCGAGTTAGCGAATATCTTTGCTTTCTAATGTAGAGGAACACCAAACACCTAGAGGAACACCAAACACCTAGAGCAGTGATCTTCGACCTTTTTTAACTCGTGGCACACCAAACAATGGCCCTCATTCCGAGTTGTTCGCTCGCTAGCCGCTTTTCGCAGCAGTGCACACGCTAAGCCGCCGCCCTCTGGGAGTGAATCTTAGCTTAGCAGAATTGCGAACGAAAGATTTGCAAAATTGCGAATAGAAATTTCTAAGCAGTTTCTGAGTAGCTCGAGACTTACTCTGCCACTGCGATCAGTTCAGTCAGTTTCGTTCCTGGTTTGACGTCACAAACACACCCAGCGTTCGCCCAGGCACTCCCCCGTTTCTCCAGCCACTCCCGCGTTTTTCCCAGAAACGGCAGCGTTTTTTCACACACACCCATAAAACGGCCAGTTTCCGCCTAGAAACACCCACTTCCTGTCAATCACACTCCGATCACCAGAACGAAGAAAAATCCTCGTAATGCCGTGAGTAAAATACCAAACTTCTTAGCAAATTTACTTGACGCAGCCGCAGTGCGAACACTGCGCATGCGCAGTTAGCGGAAAATCGCACCGATGCGAAGGAAAATAACGAGCGAACAACTCAGAATGAGGGCCAATATTTTAAAATTGGCAAGGCACACCATCAGTTTCCCACGAAAAAAAACACAGACATTGGCCCTCACAGTAAAAAAGAATAATCCACACATACATTGGTCTACACAGAAAAAAAACCTTGCTCCACACATAAATCATGTTGCTCCCTACATAAATCCTATTGCCCTCCACAAAAATCATCGCATTGCTCCCCACATAAATCCTATTGCTTCCTACATGAATTAGTTACATTGTTCCCCCCATAAAATCCTTTTCAACCCCACAGGAGAAATAACATAATAAATATTAGTCCCTTCCTGTCAGCTGTCCTCCTCCCTGTTCCTCAGTGGCGGGGATTGTTCATAGTGGAGTGCTGCGAATACTGAGCAGCGGGCAGTCAGGCAGGTGTGGATGTGGGTGGGCAAGGAAAGCTGTGTATTCAGGCGGGAACTGGAAGATGTGTATGCAGGCGGGTGGGCTGGCTGGGTGGTGAGACGCGGCGGCCGTGACTTATGATTTCACACCGCTACGTCTTCAAGGCATCGGTCACACCCAGGTCACGACTGTTCCTCTAAGAAGAGCCTGGGCCACAGTTCGCTGTGAAGGTGCAGGCAGCGACTCTGGCTCCGCGGCACATCTTGTAACTGGTCGCGGCACACTGGTTGAAAAAGCCTGACCTAGAGGAACACCAAACACCTAGAGAAACACCGGACACATACAGTAACAACAAACACCTAGAGGAACACCAAACACCTAGAGCAGGGGTGGGGAACCTCAGGCCCGAGGGCCGTATAAGGCCCGCAGAGCCACTTGATCCAGCCCGGCCAGGCTCACCTAGCCGGGCGCCCGCTGAGATTTTGTTACTAGTGGGCGCCTGGCTTCTTACCCTTGTAGCAGCCAGAGGCAGGAGCTCACTCCTGAGCTCCGGCTGCCGGCTCTGGCAGTGTGCGTGTGCTGCTGTGCGGTGTTATGGGAGAAATGTCATGACTTCTCTCCCATAGTTCTGAGGAGCAAGCGGCTAGGCGGAGGGCTACGGTCCGGAAGCAGGAGCGGGGCTGGTGAGTATTGTGTTTTTTTTTCTTTTAATGTGTGTGTGTAAGCGTTGCTACTAGGGGGCATATCTAATGGGGCATAACAACTGACTGGTGGCATATCTAATGGGGCATAACAAGTAACGGGGCATATCTAATGGGGCATAACAAGTGACTGGGGGCATATCTACTGGGGTATAACAGCTGACTGGGGGTATATCTACTAGGGGCATATCTACAGGGGCATAACTACTGGGGGCATATCTACTGGGAGCAGGCTCATTTTTAAGTTGATCATTTTTGTATGGCCCCCGAAGGATTTTATAAATATCCAAATGGCCCTTGGTAGAAAAAAGGTTCCCCACCCCTTACCTAGAGGAACACCAAACACCTAGAGGAACACTTATTGAGAGCCCTACAGATGCTAAACAGGTGCTGATTAAGGCAAGGTCACAAATCTGTTCCTTCTAAAATCAATGAGAAGGCAATAGGCACAGGGCCTGATTCACAGATGTACGCATAAACATTTGCAGCTGTGATTCAGTTTACCGCGGATGTGCGGAAAGATGGAAATATCATGGGATTTGTACTGAGACGCCCACTGGAGGCTTATGATATCTGCTGATTGAGTATGAAGATCTGTCACACTTCGGTCAATGATCAACCTTCTGATTAACCATATCATCAGGCAGCATTGCTGTCAGTAGTAAGACGCCGGAGCATGTTTAACTTCTTACTTGTTTGCAGTCATAAGCTGTGACACGCCCCAGAGACAGTCACCACTCCCCCGTTACCTCCCACAAATACTCCCTCACTGCCAATTACTTTGCAAATAAATCCTCACTGCAGCCGTCTCACGGCACATGCACAGTGCGTCATAAGGTGCACACACACGGTGAGATATTGACTAAGTGCTGATTTTGACTTTGCGATTTCCCTTGAACTCCTCGGAGCCCAGAACCACCGATTTTGACTATCTGTACTTGAGATTTTGACTATGTGCGATTTTGACTATACTAGAAACTAGATTGTATACAATGGGTGTGGGTTGAAAGATAGACAGTGTCTAGTTAGACAGTCAATAGATAGACACCATATGTTAGACAGACATTAGGTCGACAGGGTCAAAAGGTCGACATGAAAGAATAGACAGTACAAAAGGTCGACAGGGTCAAAAGGTTGACATGCAAATGGTCGACACACAACAGGTAGACACCATGTTTTTTTTGCATTTTTGTGGTTTGTGTGGATAGTTTTGTCATCTGGGGCCCCCAATTGTAGAAAGGCATCCCCTTGCAGGGCTCGCTTTGCTCACCACAAGTTTTATAACCAACTCTATGCCGACATGAATAGAGAAGGTATGAAATAGTACAAAAACTATATTAAATTAAAAAACACAAAACATTTGTCTATCTTTTTTATGTTAACCCTTTTCATGTCGACCTTTTGACCCTGTCGACCTTTTGTACTGTCTACCTTTTGACCCTGTCGACCTAATGTCTGTCTAACATATGGTGTCTATCTATTGACTGTCTAACTAGACACCGTCTATCAATCAACCGGATACCGTACACAATATAGTCAAAATTGGCTTGCCTGCAAAGTCTATTTTTTTTCCTTGTGATACCGACCCCACAGGAGCGTGCATCGGTATCGCAAGCTGCATACACACAGTGCGATATGTACTAACTTGTCTTACGAATATAGTCAAAATTATAAGCAAACATTGCACCATGCATATGCATCATTATACGCATGTGCAGCAGCAAATTAATCATTTTCCAGCGGGCTACAGAATTGGTGCAATAGATGCATCTGCAAACAGATGGATCTCTGCCTTTGGTCACCTCTGGATAACCCACAATGGAGCCCACTTAATGCCCTTGGAACAGCTAACATCTAGGTGCTGAGTTACACCCACTCAGCCGTATGCTCAGGTCAGATGTGTGCGCAGGCCATGTAAGATCTGATCGCAAAATGGACTTGTGTGCAACGAGCGTATCAGATCCACTAACACTTAGCACTAAGCAGAAGACTGGTTGACTAATGGATAATCTGGTTCTGCTGTTTACATGGAGATTACATGTGACTGACTACAAAAGTGCTGCTACTGCAAGTCATAATGTTCCAGTATCTCTAGCTCTTATTCCAATACATTGTCTACTGCAAAATATCCTCAGTCTGGGAGCATCTTCCATAGTTTTCCAGCACAGTTTGCTGCACTGCTTTCCACAGGGATTCTCATGTCAGCACCTTACTGTCATCTAACAGAGCGCGTGCCCATTAGGGATCCAGATGGACAGCAGAATGTCGCACACTGTGGTACTAACCCAGCTTGGGGAGTAATGTGGCCCCTAGTAACATATTAGTATACAATACCAGTATATGCGTGTGCATCTGCATAAACGGAGTAAATGTTACACCCTTGTTAAGTATTGCTTCTAGCAGTGCCCACGCATTGATTATGCAGATCTTTTACATCTTCAGAACGACACCACACTATGTGCATGCATAAACAGCTTCTGTATATGTATATATCAGTGGCATGCAGTGTTGTGAGCAGGTGAGGAAGAGCCTTTCCTGTCATACTAACGTATACACCACAGTTTTGACTATATAACTTACATGAAAAATACAAAGACTATATTAGAAATATATTCTTTGTATTATTCTAATCATTTTTATAGTCATAAAAACTCTGGAGTATACTAGTCTATGGCAGGTGATGCAGTGCCTCCCCTACTTGCCTTGTCCACACATCTCTGATCAAAGCTCACCAGTATATAATGCCCACAGGAACCCTTGGACTCATATATTGTATGTAAATCTGTCTCTGGTGCTAGCCAGTGCCTCCTGAGCCATTTACCTCACCGTAAGCCCCTGGTATATGCATGTCCCTGGTATATATATATATATATATATATATATATCAGGTGTTTTTCCAGACAACAAATCCAGAATAGAGGGCACTCACCAGTTCAATTTCAATATAAAGGATTTAATGGTACATCAGAGCCAATTCATACTGTCGACGTTTCGGCTTAAGCAAGCCTTTCTCAGGACAACCAAAGAGACATCTGCTCAGCACACCAAGAGTAAGTACTTACTCTTGGTGTGCTGAGCAGATGTCTCTTTGGTTGTCCTGAGAAAGGCTTGCTTAAGCCGAAACGTCGACAGTATGAATTGGCTCTGATGTACCATTAAATCCTTTATATTGAAATTGAACTGGTGAGTGCCCTCTATTCTGGATTTGTTGTCTGGAAAAACACCTGATATATGTGGATGTCCTGATTTGGGCCTCCCTGAGGAGCACCCCCCTGGTGACTTTGATTGCTGTGAGTGCGGGCATTACATATTGGTATATATATATATATATATATATATATTCTCTCTATCTACACATGCACACTGCAGTCATGTTTCAGCGCAGATGGTGTTCAGAAGATTGAAGACAAAATATCAGATTTTTCCCCTCCCTGGAGGGATAGCAAGACGCCATCTGTATATTTTCCAAGCAGGTAGCAATCTGAAATGTATTCAAACATCAGACGCATACTAGCTACACATACCTCTTTATACCCAAATACAGTACATGTCAGAGAAATGATCAAGGAGCAACACATCCAACCACTTTCTATAGGACAGCAACCACTGTCAGCAGCAATGCCTCAACACTGGACTGCTCATCCCAGTTTCATAAACGGAACCCATAATGACATTTCAAAGACTTTCCATCCCCCCACCTCCCCTCTTCCCCAATGTAGATGATATACTGTATAGATGTATATAAACTAACTAACTATATATATATATATATATATATATATATATATACATACATATACAGTATATATATATATATATATAGAGAGAGAGAGAGAGAGAGATAGATAGATAGATAGATAGATAGATAGATCATTTTGAAGTTCGTGGCTATTAATGGTATTACGACACAGGTTACATACGGAGCTGACAGTTCTGAAACCAGGTCAGCAAGTGCATAATCCTTGTGAAAGGTTTAAAGTGCTCTGTAGAATCCCTTTATAATGTCTGCAAGTATGAATTCCTCAGACTTATTATGGTCATCCCTTTAAATCTGTTTAATTATGTCAATTTATGTCTTAAAATTCTATTCTTGTGTCACCCTCTATGGTAGCTCTTTATTTCAAGCACCTTTCCATTACTTATCATTTTAGTAGCCAATGAACAGTCTGGTTTGTGACAGAAACAAAATATTTTTTAATCTATTAAAAAATATGTATCATCATTTATAATTTCTATATAAGGGAAGTTATAGCTTCTGTATGCGTGACCGGTGGACAGGATCACACCCCTACCCCCTAACCATCCCTTCCCACAGCCTAAACCTAACCTCCCACCTTATTGCCTGATCCTACCCTCCCCCCCCTCCCCCCCCAGTGGTGCCTAAACCTAACCCCCCTCTCCCGCAGCCTGACCCTAACTTTCCCCCCTTAGTGCCTAAACCTAACTCTCCCCCCCCCCCCCCCCCCCCCGGTAGTGCCTAACCCTAACCCTCTCTCCCCATAGCAGAATCCTAATACCCCCCCCCCCCCCCCTCTTCATCTCCCGGAGGGCACCTAACCCTAACCCACCCATTATACTAAGGGTCGGGCATCCGGCTGTCGGGATTCCGGCGTCGGTCTCCTGACCCTGAAGAGATTCCGGTGTCCGCGTTCTAAGAGGTGATGAGATTCCGGGTTATGTATTCCGACTGCCGGGATCCCGAAAGTCGGTATCTTAACCGTATCCTGAAGTAGCTATCCTCATACTCACTATGGGGCTGATGTGGAGTTTGAAATTGGTGCCAGTTGTGTCTTTCTGTACCCAGCATGTCACATGTTGCGCAGCAAATCCTTTGGACAGAACAGGGGAGGGAGCAGATACGTTCACGCAAATGAAACTCGTGTAGACCACAACCAATCGGCATATTCAGTAGGTATATAACTTACCAGTTCTTGACCCCATATGCAAAATGCATACATGGGGTCAATAATTTGTTGATTTTATTGGCTGAGTGCATCTAGATCTCTCCCACTAACACTATTATATGGGACAATTATGTGCGATGGGCTGCAGCTCTGCACATTACTGATAATTTCAGGAGAGCAAAAACACAAATTTT
Organism: Pseudophryne corroboree; assembly: GCF_028390025.1. NCBI lineage: Eukaryota > Metazoa > Chordata > Amphibia > Anura > Myobatrachidae > Pseudophryne > Pseudophryne corroboree. The sequence continues at coordinate 121,897,381 of NC_086454.1, read as the reverse complement.
GTGCACCCCTATGGGGGTGGGAGGGAAAATGAGCGATGTAGTGCCTACGATGTGCTGCCGTTACCAGCGTCCCCATGCCGTCCTGACAGCTACGTTAGCAACTGACCCTCTAGTGAGTTATTTGGATTATTTTCTTTTATATATATTTGCAATCAATCCATGGTAGGAAATCAGATTCCAATCACCAATGTGATATTTATAGGGGGTGGTGGGGCAATCCTATTAAATGTGATGTCTGTTCTACAACGACACATCACATCCTGCAACATTACTAGTGATCTTCACTTACCATAGAGGTGTGCAGGAAAAACAGTGATGTTACAGGTACTGTATATGGCTGGTAAGTGTGCACGATATATTGGTATTGTCTATTTGTGGCCGGTCCTACATATATCAGACAGAAACAATATAATATAGGCCAGAACTGATATACAGTATTAGGTTATAACATAAAACGGACAGCAGGGAGGAGAGAAGAGTGTCTGTGCATATATCCTCCTAAACCCATAAGCCATAACATTAAATCCACCTGCCTAAAATCGTGCAGGTTCCCCTTGTGCCGCCAAAACAGCTCTGATCCATTGAAGCATGGACTTCACAAGACCTCTGAAGGTCTCCTGTGGTATCTGGCACCAAGACATTAGTAGCAGATCCTTCATGTTCTCTACACACTTTGCGATGTGTACCCAACCCTAACACATCAGAGCTGACGGGACCCGGTATGCAGCAAGTGCATATTACACACTTGCCGATGCCAGGTCTGACTGGGCGAGGGGGGGGGGGGGGGAGGGTTGGTCCTTGGGGGGTTTGGAGCCACGTGACATGCAGTATTGTTCAGCTTGTAATCACTAGCAACATCCCCCATTGGCCCTGCTGCAAGGCTGACGGGGAATGTCAGTAGTGGCCTGCTGGAGCGTGTATATCATGGCTCATGGGTACACACTAGACGATATACCTGATATGTCACTCCAGTCAGATCAGGCGCATATTATTTGGTGTGTACCCAGTTGCGAGGTGGATATTCCATGGCTCGGATTTGTTTTTACTACACATCCCACAGATGCTCAACTGGATTGAGATGTAGTGTTCACTCTAGGCTGTTTTATCAGGGCGCCGCGCCCTGCCCGTTTTTTAACAGGCAAAACCTGCCCTGCCCTTTTGCGGCGCCCTGCTAGAACAGCCGCCCGCTCCCTGCCCTCCCGGCGTGTATAGATGCCGTGCGCATGCGTGCGGCATCCTTTCACGCATTGGGAGAGGGCTGGGGGAAGCCCAGCACCGACGGAGGTGCTGGGCACGCCCCCAAAAGTGACGTCGCCAGCCACAGACGCCCCCTAATTTGCGTGGCCGCGCCCCCATTTGCGCTCATGTGCCCCCGGAGTCCGGCGCCCTGCCCCTTTTCACTCCTAGAGTGAACACTAGAGATGTGGAGAATTTGGAGACCAAGTCGATACCTTCACCTCTGTCATGTTCCTCAAACCATTCCTGAACAATGGGTCTGATACAGATTTGGAAGCAAGGTAGAAAAAGCATGTAAGTTTGTATCTTGTGCAAACCATGTTGCGATGCAAGGGAAGGAAATATGTTTATATTTTTCTGTGTAGGGTGAATACTGGCTGATTTTGCATGTAGCCCACAAATGTTAGCTTTATTTTTACACTGCAATTTAGATTTCAGTTTGGAAACATCCGACCCAAATCTAATCTCTCTACACATGTTACATCTGCCTCACCTGCAGTACAAAATGATTTTTCTTGCTTTTTTGTTTTGCTCTCCACATCTGAATAACCCCTAATGTTTGCAGTTTGTCAGGGTGCATTTTCCTGCTGAAAGAGGGCACTGCCATCTGGGATTACCGTTGCCATGAAGGGGAGTACTTGGTCTGCAACAGTGTGTAGGTAGGTGGTACATGTCAAAGTACCATCCATATGACACTGCTGCCTCCTCTGGCATGCCTTCTTCCCGCAATGCATCCTGGTGCCTATCTTCCCCAAGTAAGCGACGCACACACACACGGCCATCCATATGATGTAAAAGAAAATGTGGTTAATCAGACCAGGCCACCTCATTCCAGGGTCCAGTTCTGACACTCATGTACCCATTATAGGTGCCTTCGCCGATGGACATGGATCAGTATAGGCACTCTGACCGGTCTGTGGCTAAGTAGTCCCATACGCAGAAATTTGGCCCTTGTCAAAGTCGCTCAAATCCTTACATGTGCCCACTTTTCATGCTTCCAACACATCAAATTCAAGAACTTACTGTTCACTTGCTGCACAATATATCCCACTCCTTGACAGGGGCCATTGGACGATATTCATATGTTTTTTTTGCTTCCGATCTCCCGTCTAATGTGGTGGGAGAGCAGGGTGGGCGAAATGCAATTGTTGCTATTTATCGTATAAGCGTAAAGCAGCTAAACCCAACCAAACTAATGGGCGCAATATGAAAAGTCCTGTGAGCGCCGAAACGGAGAAGCAATTGAATAGCTCCGTTGGTCGCCATTTACTGGCTGCCGGCAGTGCTAACAATTGAATCTCGCCCACAGTGTGACAATCAATGTTAATCACTACACCTGTCACTGTCAGTGGTTGTAATGTTATGGATGAGGGCTTATATGTAATGCTGGGTTGGAGTGCAAGAAAGAAGGCAGGTAGAGAGTGAGAGAATGGGGTGCTGGGTAACAGAAGAAACGGGGCCAAGGGAGTATGGGGAAAGAGGGAGTGTGAATGCAAAACCGGTGGGGGGAGGGGGGACGGTACGGGACTGGGGTGGAATTAGAGACAGCAAAAACAGTGGGTGTGGTGGAAGAGAGAGAACAAGAGAATGGGGGGGGGGTGAAGTGAGAGATAAAATGTGGGTGTGGCTGGGGAAAAAAGAGAGGGAGAGAATAGAGTGGAGATGGGTGAGAAGACTCCTGCAACGCTAGGTAGTGACCCTGCAAATGATGGGTCTGAAATGCAAGTTTATTAATAGTGAAATCCAGATACATATCATCATATCAACTTTTGTATACGTACTTCATTAAAGTCTTATATTATGTACTGCAACTTTAGCATTTACTGTTTACACTGGCATATCATCTCCTGACCTAAAACCAGCTGCATATGCTACTGATTTATCCTAGTGTCATCCTGGCACATATATTACAGTTCTCTTTTGATGTAGGATTTGGGCTTATTCTGATGTAAGACTGGGGCTGATATTTGTCCAGTTCAGCAAGCAGCGCAAAGGGCATCTTTTATTGGGGGGCATTTCATGCCTGTGTTCTGGATCAAAAACCCATTGGCCCAATCTACATCAGCCCAACTGCACCTAGCCTACGACTAGATACACATATTAAAATATCTGTAGATTGGTCTACTTCTATGACACAAGTGTCATCCCGCAGCAAGCAAGGTCAGCACATATACAAAGCACATTGATGACTAGAACAGGGGGCCAACTCTTATTTATTATAAATGTTATAATAATTTAATGACATTTTACTGACTCATTATTTAAACCTAAATTGCATCAAAAAGTTGTAAACCGCTCTTCGGGTCCTGTTAAAATACGTTTAAATACCTGGCAGAATGGAACCCACTATTCCTTTAATGAGAGAACTTGTAGCAATAATCATCACGGCTGGGCACCAGTTAGAGGCTACACTGGTACAGGGCTCAGGCACCAGTATCTCCCTATATAAAGTACGGGTTGAATGACATGAATGGAAGAAGGCTAGAAGCTGACTGACAGGTGTAATCCTCTGCTCATCAGCTATGTAGGGATTATTAAAGGAACAGGCATAAATATCTCAATGCAAGTACATCCTGAGTGGGGCTTAAATAAAATATGTAAAGTGCACAATTCTGTAAATCAAAGAGCTCATTCAGTGCAAAGTCATAATGGTCCATAGATCCCAAGTGCTAAGTCCTTCACCGCTATACAGTAACGCTACAGTACAGTGTGTGTCACACTGGCAGTTAAAAGGTTTAAGTAATATAAATAGAATGAAACTAACTGTATCACTGCCCAACCAGAGCACCAATAGCCGCACATTGCCTGGCAGACCTTCATCAGGAGGGTTAAAGGGATTTACGATGTACTGTAGCGCACATGAATTAATAACATCGCTGCAGCAAGATCAGCATTTCCTCTGAGCAGCCCATGGCTGCAGCTTCCTGTGACATCTTACCTGCTGGGTAACACTGCTAGCTGGGGACAGGTCCTTGTCACTGGGATGAGGCTGCTGGAGTCCACTCCCTGCCTGATGTAGAGGTGGAGGCGAGGGATATGCAGAAGGGAGACAGAGGGATGGAGGAGGAGAGATACTGAGAGGAGGGGAGAGAGAGGGAGATGTGTGTGTGTGAGAATTAAGGAACCCTGCCCCTACAGGAGTGAGTGAGAGAGAGAGAGAGAGAGAGAGAGGGGAGGGGGTGTGACAGAGAGGAAGCTAGCACTCATTCATTGGACAGGAGAAGGTACAGATGAAAATCCTGCTCTTTATTCAGAAGACCGAGACAGGGAACATAGGAGAATATAGAGTGTTCTCTGTAGCATGTGTAAAGCAGAATAATGGCACTGTGTGCTACAGTAAGTGCCCTGATGGGTTAATGTGATGAGTCCGCACACTGGAAAGGGGAAGTCTGTAATAATTTGCAGGAAGTCAGCAGTTCCAAGTTAATTTTTAGACAGTGAAATCTGCAGCCTCAGACAATCTGCCACTTGTTCTTATCGGCTGAGCAGAAAGTGATATTTGACCCAATAAGCGGCCTAAGTTGCAGTCGCTTTATAATGAGTGCCAGCAAGATGACAGATGCTGACACACGGAAGTGGAGCCCTCTGCTGGCAGCACATGGAGGTGCGTCTCCCTGCATAGGTATATCCACTGTATATTATTAAATGCTTGCACAAGCAGTAAAGTAAATGTGAGTTTATATACTACCTAGGCAGAGACGGAGCGTTGCGGGGGCGGAGGCCAGAAACGGCGGGGGGCTGTGTGGCGCGAATGGGGGTGTGATCGCAGCCGTCCCGATCAAAAAGATGGCGGCGGGCCTCCTGTCGGCGCGAGGCATCCCTAATTTCTTCGATCAAGCAGAAATTGCGGTGCCATTCCAATTTCTGATTGATCAAGGGGGGAAGGGGGGGGGGGGGCGGCGGGTCACATGCTGGGCGGCCTTGCCCTGCGATGGGCGGCCCAAGCATGTGAACAGAAGGATTGCAAATTCTGCAATCCTTACTGAAGTAGGCCCATTATCAGCAGATTAACTGGGAGCTTTCACAGACCTTTTGAGGCTTGGCGCAATCACAGACTAGTATGCATTGTGTGGCAGTTTATACCCTCTGGAGACTACACAGGACTGGGTATGCCATGCTTTGAAGACAGCACAGAGCTGTCCAAGGCCATATTATCCACAATGCAACATGGGTGGCTGCCTAGGGCCCTTAGGAGACCCAAAAGCTGGCCATTGAAGAAAAAGCTTTTTTTCTTATTAAGAAAAAGGCCATGAGGGCCTGGATTCCGAGGATGGGGTACAGAGCCTCAGTTATACCCCTTTCACACAGACCAAAATTTCCCTGGTTATTGCACATGAACGCGCATCAACCCGGGAATTTGCTCAGTGTGAAAGGGTCCCGGGACAAAATCCTGGGAATCATGCCCCGGCATTTCAACCCTGCTATCGACCAGGGTTGGTCCTGGGATCTTCCCGGGAACCTGGTCAGTGTGAACGGTGCAGGGACATGTCCCGCCTTCCCAGGTTGCCTCTGCTGCTGCTGATTGGCTATTCAGGGCACTTCCTGGTCTTGTGATTTTTCTGAGACGCACAGAGGAAGCACAGCAGCGTGGAGGCAGGTACTTGCAGCTCTGTGGCACATCAGACCCTGCAGCGCATTTAAACCCCTGCAGCCCTGCATTGTCTTGGACAAATGAGGAGGTGAGGGAGCTTTTAAGTATTAGAGGGGAAGAGGAGATCCGGCGCCAGATCACAGGCCCTGTAAAGGATGCCCAGATATACCACAACATAGCAAAGATCCTGGCCTCGCGGGGCATCATTCGTAGCCAACAACAAGTGGTGAATACACCGAAAACGCTTAAAAAACAGTTTAACCGCATCCATGACCACAACCGGAACAAAAGTGGGGCTGCAAGGCGCAACTGGATGTTTTATGAGCAATGTGCATCAATTTTTGGCAACACTGCGCTCACTGACCCCATCAGCCTGTCATCCTCCAGCTCTGCCACTCCCTCACCCTTTGTGATTGCTGATGAGAGTGAGTCCAGCATGGAAAGTACCCAATGTGGGCAATCAACATCATCCCCCATTTGCAGATGACCCTATCCACCCCGATCTGGAATCATCAGTCAACCCGATTGATGACAGTATACCCGGCAAAAGTGCGGACGCTGTGATTGGCCAGGAAACAAATGTGGGCGCGACACTCCAGGCGAATCCCCCTGTGATGCGCACCAATAGTAAGTATTTGTCCTTGCTTAGCATAATTTCTGTTCAAAACACCCGCATTCCAAAAAACATGAATTCTGCACTATACGCCACCATATCCGCCCGCCATACAGTTTACTGTCGCAGAGTGTATCTAGTGCAGGTGGGAGGAGGCCACAAACACGTACGATCACAACACTGCTTTTTCTTATATGCCCTTTTACTCCCCTTGCAGTATATACAGTTCCCAAGAGGAAACGCAAAGCCACCAAAGTGGAGCCTGCTGCACGGGCAATGACCATGGTACTGGTTGCAAAACTGCGCGACATGGACAACAACATGCAGCAACAGGAGGATGCCCGCCGACTCCGTTTTATAGAGGAGGAAAGAGAGCTGCAGCAATCCTTCATAACGCAGATAATGGGACACCAAGAACGCATCTTGTGCGACTACCAAGACCGCCAATTTCAGTTCCTGGAACGCTTCTTGCCTCACATTCAGGGTACCCATATGTACCCAGCTATCCAGGCCCCTCCTGTCCCTGAGCACAGGTATCCCCTATATTCTCGATGTCCCTACTATGACCCCCCAAACCCTAACCCTAATCCATCATCTCCAGATTACAAAATATATAGGCAATTGCCATAGGCAGTCTTTGGACTGTATATTTTTCTTTGATAGGTTTGTGCTGTTATAAGTCACAATTTTCATGTTTGGAGGTGGGGTTGGGTTTGTGTTTTTTTGTGTGTTATATTAATATAAGTTTGCTATGTGTTCCCCCCATGTTGTCATTGTATGCAAAGTTGCGTGTGCATTTAACAGGTTACTTTTGCACCATTAAAACAAAGAATAAAACAGTGCAAACCTTTTGTTTATGTAAAATTGTTTACATTATTAATCACTTAACATCTCGTTAAGGTGGGTACAAATAATGGTTTCCCTAATGAGTTCGGCACTAGAGGAACTCATCTTTGTGGGCCTTAAAAAGGGCAATTTCTAATGACATTCTCAGAAAATGTAGGGCCATCCCGGGTTCAGTATGAAAAGGTGCCGCGCCGGGATGTCCCGGCTCCAAATGCTGGTATAAACGGGGCCAACCCGGGAATGTCCCTGCATGATCCCGGGACCGAATTCCCAGGTTAAGTCCCTGCATTTTTTGGTGTGAAAGGGGTATTAGAGAGTATTGCTGGCCAGCACTGAGGTACAAAAAGGCTAAGGGGTATATTCAATTGAGCTCGTATCCATTCCGACATGCATTTGTCGGAATGTATCCAACAAGGGCTATTCAATGCCCACTGCAATTCGACTTTAAAAAAGTCGAATTGAGATAAGGGACCGGAGAGGGAAGAGAGCTGCGGCCAGACGGGGGACAGCAGCGCTGCAGGAGGATGTGGCACAGCCACCAGACCTCACGGCAGCATCCACCCGGCTCCAGCAAGCGGGACCTCACTTGCTGGAGCCGGGTGGACGCTGCCGTGAGTGGCGGCTGTGCCACATCCTCCTGCTGCTTTGTGCTGTAGCCGCTGCTCTCCCCTGTGTGCTCACGGCTCTCCTCCTCTCAGGTCCCTCATCTCAGTTCGACTTTTTTTCCATCAAAAGCACGTGAATCGGCAGCTGTTCCGCCAATTCACGTACTATTTGACAAGTCGAATTCACCGACTTGTCGAATAAAAATGCTAAGGACTGAGTAGGTCAGAACCCTTTCAGACCTGAAAAAGTTGAAAACTGACGTCTTTTCGACAAGACGGCAGTTTCGACCTTAATTGAATATACCCCATAAAGTCTGACTGCTCTGCTCAGAATTGCATAATGGTAGGGGGCGGGGCAGAGAATCTTGCACAGAACTCTCTGTACTCTCAGCTAATCACGGGAGTCACAGCAGCATGTGCTAACCTCCTCCAGCCATGGCTCATCACAATCTGCTCTGACTCCTGCTCAGCAGCACGGGATTGAGGCTCAGAAAATACTGAGAGCGGTTCAGGAAGCCTGACACTTACAGTACCAGTCAAAAGTTTGGACACACCTGGGGGCGTGGCCTAGCTGGAGAAGAGAGAAGACGTGCTTCTGCTGCACTCCTCTCCTGTCTTGTTAATTCTCTCTAAAGTTCCCCCCTGGGCCATCCTAACTCACCTCCGGAGGCTCACCTGTCCATCTACAGCCCCCCTGTGCCCGGCAGTGTCCGCCGCAGAGCCGGGGAGCTGTTTTCACGGCTCCCGCAGGTTGCGGCCTAGGACCATCCGGGAGCCGGGGACTCGCGTACTCCCGGCGCCCGCGTTCTGAGCTCCACGGCGGAGCCGGAAAGAGACGCGGACCCCCCCGGAGCCCCTGGATCCATCCAGATCACTCTCCTGACCCCCAGGGAGGATACCCTGTGGGGCAATAGGCTGTGGGGACCCCTGAAAGTGGGGGAAGGTCGGGAGGCACACACACTGAGAGAGGTGCGGCGGCCATCTTGGTTTTTACAAAGGGAGCTGCTGCAAGCTGCAGAAACCACTGAGATTAGCATTCCCAGCCGGCCTGCTCTCCTGGGTGGCAACTGCTGATCTCTCAATCCTCTCCTGCCTGCTGATTCCTGTACCCTACAACAGAGAAGTCCCTGGAGAGAAGTGTACCACATTCATCCACATCTATTTTACAGCATTTAACGCACAGAGCTGCTGGACCCGAGGTGTGTACCTGGCCTCCCATTCCCCTCTCCCGGCTGGGAACCTTTCACCTTTCCTCTGGGCCCCGCAAAATGGAGATGACCCTCTGCCTCATCATGTGTGATATCGCTCTTCTGATGTAGCGCGGATCACTTGCCCGCCACCACCCGTGTCTTTTATGCTTACCTAAATTTTCGTTATATTCTGCGAGATCCTGAGCTTCGTTATTATTATCTTCGTCCCGTCTGCGGAACCTCACTCCTCTGGAATGCCTCCTAAAAAGGTCAAAGGGGTGCTGCCCCCGAGAGTATCTTTCCCGCCTCAGAAGACGACACCTGCCGCCTCTTCTCTACGGAAGTCCCCGGCTGCCGCTTCTCCGCAAGCTACCCCCAGCAGCCCTACCTCCCTACCGGGGTTTGACCCTGATTCTGATGCACCTCTCACAGTCAAAACTCTGTACCAGGCCCTCTCAGCATTCAAATCTGAGTTGACGCAGGACCTCACCGCAGCTCTTCGGGAGGTTAAGACGGAGCTGCATGCTATAGGAGACCGTACGGACCATCTAGAGAGGAAAGTAGAGGAATTGGTCTCGTCTCATAATGACCTCATAACGGCTCACGACCAGCAGCAAAGTGACCTTGAGGCGTTTAAACTCAAGATTGCGGATATAGAGGACAGATCCCGGCGTAATAATATTAAGATCCGAGGCATCCCCGACTCCGTGCAGAACTCCGAGTTGGAAAATTACGCTACTGTCCTGTTCCAGAAGCTTCTACCTAGAACTGACGCTAGAGAGCTGCTTATTGACCGGATTCATAGACTGCCTAAACCACGCTCAGTTGCCCCCTCGCTCCCGAGAGATACACTCCTGAGGGTGCATTTTTTCACAATCAAAGAACGCATCCTGAAAGCGGCCAGAGAGGCGGGCGACTCCGACTCGGATGTTCTTGGCGGATTACAACTGTTCCCGGACTTCTCCGCTCTAACCTTGGCCAAACGACGAGCATTCCTTCCCGTCACTTTGGCACTTCGCGACCAAGACATCACGTACAGATGGGGTTTTCCAGTGAAGCTTGTCATCTCGTATGGAAACAAGTCTTACACAGTGACTTCATTGGAGACTGGAGTCAAATTATTGGCGGAGTGGGATATCTCTGTTACACTACCTCCTGGATCCAAGAAACAGCCCACCATCCGCTCGGAATGGGTCACCGCTTGACGCTGATACATCCAGCTTGAGTTCTCAAGTTGAACTGTCTCCAATACCGTTACTACAGAATTGACTTCGCCATTGTTCTTGATAGGGTCACGTGAGTTGTCCTATGTGCTGTTGTGATAATGGTGTCCCAGCCTTTCATGTTATATTTGAGTTTATTTGTATCTGTTTTTTTTTATTTTTCATGTGCTCTTATGTGTATTGTTGGTAGGCATATTTACTTCTGCTTACTCTTGTTTTTTTCTGTTCAGTTTCATGGGTGGTGGCACTAGGCCACATGTTCCCCCCCTGGTAATATACTACTGCATTTTTTTACCTCCCTTGCAGTGGTTATGCCGACCTGATATACTGGGTCGTTTTGGTTTTTTCCTTCCCCCTCACCTCCCTGTACCCCCCCACCCCCAGTTATATGAAGTAGGTACTCGCTGCTCGAGACAATTCTATTTTGGTAGGTGTCAAGGCCCTTCACCTCTCACAACGTACATTAGCTTGCTTCGATGGTTCGGGTATTATCTATGAATGTTAAGGGGCTGAATTCCCCTAATAAGCGTAGGCTGGCTCTGGGTTATTTTACTAAGAATAAAGCTGATATTGTTGCCCTGCAGGTGACACACTTTTCATCTGTAGCACCCCCTATTTTCAAAGATCGTAGATTCCCTCTAGGTTATTTCGCCAATGGCCCTTTTAAGAGGAACGGTGTGGCCATATTATTTAGGGACTCCATCTCCTTCATTCTGCACTCTCAGATAGCGGATAAAAACGGCCGGTATCTTATACTGAGCGGCCTTTTAAACGACAAACCGGTCACTCTGGTCTCGGCATATGCCCCGAACTCACACCAAGTTGCCTTTATCCGACAGTTATGTGTAGCTATTCATAAGATTCGTACGGGCTCCCTTTTGCTCATGGGGGATTTTAATTTAGTCCTTGACCCTAAGCTGGACAGGTCTCCTAGGACCTCTCCCTCCACTTCAGTCTCCCCCAACGCCCCTTCCTTAGCCTTTCGTAACCTCTTAGCTGAATTTGATCTCTATGACATATGGCGAGTGCAAAACCCCACAGGACGGGAGTACACCTACTATTCCCCCGTCCACAACTCTTACTCCCGTATTGATTTTATATTTTCGGACAAATGGACCCTCCAGTTCGCCAGATCTTTAGATATTCTCCCTATAACTTGGTCAGACCACGCCCCGCTGATTCTTAAATGGAGTGTAGCTAGTCAACACTGTCCCCCCCCGTCCCTGGAGACTCTCTCCTCATTTGCTGTCCAACCCAGTTTCCAAAAAAATCATAGCTGACAGTATTTCATCCTATTTGGAGTTTAATTCCCCTTCAGACACGTCCACCCTGAACTTCTGGTGCGCACTTAAAGCTGTCACCCGGGGAGCAGCGATTCAGGCGGGAGCACAGCTCAAGAAACTTAATCTACAACGCCAGGCCGATTTGGAGCTCAAACTGAAGGACTTAGAGGACAAAAATCAATCTAGACCTACGAAATCTTTACAGAAGCAGTTAGTCGATATTAGGTCCCAACTTCAGACATTGCTAATGGCGCGCACCCAGGCTTCATTAAATAGGATACGTCAGAAGTTTTATCTAGCGGGGAACAGGCCGGGGAAAATGCTTGCCCGGAAGCTCAGGGCTCAGCAGGCTCGGAATAGAATCAAGCTCATTGTATCCCCCACAGGCACCAAAATTTCTAACCCAAGAGAGATAGCGAACCAGTTTGCCAACTTCTTCTCCCAACTCTATAACCTCTCGACAGATCCTGACACCCCGCAGCCTACCCCTTCCTCTATCAACTCCTTCTTAGCGGATTTAAACCTCCCAAATATCTCAGACGATCAACTAGCATTGCTGAATGCCCCATGGTCCTTATCAGAAACCCTCCAAGTGATCAAGTCCCTCCCTCAGGGTAAGGCACCGGGCCCTGATGGCTTTATTAATGACTTTTATGTTTTGTTCCAAGACCTTCTAGCTCCCTCTTTAGTGGCAGTCTACACCGATATTACCTCTCAGGGCACCCTCCCTCAGGAGATGCTCGAGGCGCGTATTGTCACGATCCCTAAACCGGGCAAAGACGTGACCTTTTGCCAAAATTATCGTCCCATTGCGTTACTGAATGGGGATATTAAAATATGCGCTAAATTAATAGCCTCTCGGTTGAACGCCCTCCTCCCCTCCCTGATACATCCGGACCAAGTTGGCTTTATCCCGGGAAGACAGGCGTCCGATAATACACGCAGGGTCTTTAACCTTGTTGATTCCCTAACCCCCGAGCGAGGTCTCCTTCTGCTATCTTTGGACGCAGAGAAGGCCTTTGATCGTTTAAACTGGTCTTATATGCGAGAAGTCCTATTAAAATTCGGCCTGCGCGATCGCATCCTCTCTTCGATATTAGCCCTGTATAGCTCCCCGGCGGCCCAGGTATTCAGTAATGTTTTTTTATCTCGTTCTTTTCCAATCTATAATGGCACCCGCCAGGGCTGCCCTCTCTCCCCTCTCATATTCGTACTGGCCATTGGCAGCTAGGCTTCGAGCGGACCCACAGTTCCCTGGACTGCGATTGGGCGCCACGTCGCATAAACTATGTCTGTTCGCAGACGATGTTCTTCTATTCATAACAGATCCAGCCACAACTCTTCCCCATTTGCATACTGTTTTAGATAGCTACTCTGCAGCATCGTATTATAAACTAAATGCCTCTAAGACGGATGCTCTGCCCATTAATCTCTCTAACTCCCTGCCCCCATTACGCGCTAAGTATCCGTATAACTGGCAAACATCCTCGATACGATATCTGGGTATCTACATTCCCCCATCTACCTCTTCTGTATTTGATGTCAATCTCCCTCCTCTGCTGTCCTCCCTTCAGATGTTCACCAAATCATGGCTCAACTATGAAGTTTCTTGGTTAGGCCGTCTGGCCGCCTTTAAAATGTCGCTGCTCCCTAAATTAATGTTCCTGTTCCGAACTATCCCTTTTATCTTCCCCAAAAAGTATCTAGATAAGGCCACTACAATCCTCACTAATTATATATGGTCTTCGCGCCCGCCTAAACTTGCTCGCGCGAGGATGTCTCTACCAAGGAGAGCCGGTGGCCTAGATATGCCCAATTTATCACTGTACCAAGAGGTCTCCCTTCTAGCCCAGATTAAAGAATTCTACAAAGATGTATGTCCGGAGTGGACGTGTCTGGAGGAGGCGACCTGCCCCTGTTTTCCCCTGAAAGATCTTTTTTGGATCCCTAGGCCCCTTCGCCCACAGTGCTTAAATATCCTCCCCTCTACCCGAGCCACGCTCCAGATTTGGGACAAATTGACTGCGGCCATATCCCCTTCCTATCATAATTTCTCTCTGATATCACTACGAACGGTGGCCGCTCTAGTCCCTAATCTTAGCCTGGCGGGCTGGAGATCCAGGGGGATGGAGGTCCTGGGAGACTTGTTTAATGGGTCTGTACTCGCCTCCTTTTCTGATATTCAGAGACGCTTCTCTCTGCCAGACGCTGAGAGGCTTCGATATTACCAAATACAGCACTGGTGGGCTAGCCTCCACCTCTCCCCCTCCCCACCATCACCTGGTATTCTGCAAGTCATAGACCGATTTTCTAATGCTACTTCTAGAGGGGAGATTTCCTTCTGGTATAAAACATTACTCTCACTACTCCCTGTTTCCAAGTCTAGAGCCCAAGTCAGGTGAGAGGCGGATGTGGGATGTGTTCTCCATGATTCTCAATGGCAACGCATTTTTATGTCATCCATTACTATGTCTAAATGCCTGAATCACTCTGAAATGCATGTTAAGCTACTCCATAGACTGTACCTCACACCGGAAAGGCTACATACGATCTGGCCGGCATGTTCGAAGTTTTGTTGGCGCCTATGCGGAGAGGTTGGCCCCCTCTTCCATATTTTTTGGTCTTGCCCCCATATCCAAGGGTACTGCACAGAGGTATTTGGCCTTATCAACAAAGTTTTGAACCTCGACCTGTCCCCCTCCCCTCTTATAGCTTTATTGAATATATACCCGCGAAGCATGGGTGTACATCTACACTATGGGCCATATTCAATTAGCAGTGATAACGGACTTTTCACGTGAAAAGTCCGGTTTTCGGGTGAAAAACCGGACTTTTCACGTGAAATGCAATTACAGCCTATTCAATTATCCTGGAAAATTTATCGGTGATCATGTTTTCACTAATTTCACTTCACCTTCTCTGAAGCAGGTGAAAAGTTGGGAAAAGTCACTATTTTAAGGTAAAAATGTTTGGATATGGTACAGAACTCCTGGGACACCCCCTTTATGACTAATTAGGCACGTTGAAGTTTTTAATTATTTTTAATTGGCCAATAATGACATGTCATTTTTGGGGTGAAAAAGTAAAAAGTGATGGAAATTGGGGTTCAAGGTATGGGACAGGTATATTGGGGTGCTTTATGAGTGGGACAGGTGTTTTTTAGGCTTGCAGATGGGTGTAATCGGTCTGTTTCCACTTTTTTTTTTAAGTACCCTAAAATGACCCAAATATATACTTATACCCATTTTCATGTACCCCAAATTTAATGAGAGCATTTATTTTGCTCAAAAAAACTTGCTTTCTATCATTTTTTGCATTTAAAAAAAAAATGCATATAACCGCCATTTCACACAATTTAAGTCCCCAAAAACTCTCTAATGTGATCTCTAACACACTTCTCTTCTGTTTTCCTATGTTAGTTTAGCTTTTTTTGGGGTACAGGCTGATTTCCCCATTTTCACCTGCACTTTTCACTGCAAGAATTTTCACGTGAAACCCGGTCGGAATTGAATAGGTCGAAAAATGGAGCGTTTTCGCGGCAATTTTCGGCCGATTGCCGCGAAAAATTTTCGGGCGAAAAATTGCCGTGAATTTGCGGATAATTGAATACCCCACTATGTCTTAGGCCACATCTGTCTCGCCGCACGTGCGGCTTTAGCCCAAAACTGGAAACAACCTACACAAAATACAGCTGCACTTCTTGATGGAGACTGAACACATCCCATACTCCTTCACTGCTAAATCTCCATTTGTGCGCTGGATGCCTTGGTATCTATTTACCTCGGAGGGTGAGGGTGCTGCATTGATGCATTGATGTTACGTCCCCGACCCCCTGGGCAGTCACCCCCCAGCCCATCGGCTGATGAGGCCCCCCCCCCCCTAAAACAGCAAAGACCTCCTATTTGTGTTGTATTTATTTCAAGCCCATTGCCACCCTTCCATCTCCATTATTTTTTTTTTTGTTTTCCTTACAATGTACTGGTGTGATCGACTTTGAATTGTTTGCACATGTCTGTTAAAGTGTTCTCTTACGTGTGTATGTACCTACTTCCCCTCCCCCCCCCTTCCTTTTTCCTTTTTGTACCCCTGTTTGCAATGCAAAAAATTCAATAAAAACTATTGATGATAAAAAAAAAAAAAAGTTTGGACACACCTTCTCATTCAATGGTTTTTATTTATTTTAATTCTTTTCTACATTGCAGATTAATACTGAAGACATCAAAACTATCAAAGAACATATGGAATTAGGTTGTAAACAAAAAGGTGTTAAACAAATCAAAATATGTATTATGGCCCTCATTCCGAGTTGATCGGTCGCAAGGCGAATTTAGCAGAGTTACACACGCTAAGCCGCCGCCTACTGGGAGTGAATCTTAGCTTCTTAAAATTGCGACCGATGTATTCGCAATATTGCGATTACTAACTACTTAGCAGTTTCAGAGTAGCTTCAGACTTACTCTGCCTGTGCGATCAGTTCAGTGCTTGTCGTTCCTGTTTGACGTCACAAACACACCCAGCGTTCGCCCAGGCACTCCCACCGTTTCTCCGGCCACTCCTGCGTTTTTTCCGGAAACGGTAGCGTTTTCAGCCACACGCCCCTGAAACGCCGTGTTTCCGCCCAGTAACACCCATTTCCTGTCAATCACATTACGATCGCCGGAGCGATGAAAAAGCCGTGAGTAAAATTACTTTCTACATAGCAAAGTTACTTGGCGCAGTCGCAGTGCGAACATTGCGCATGCGTACTAAGCGGATTTTCATTGCGATGCGATGAAAAATACAGAGCGAACAACTCGGAATGAGGGCCTATATTTTAGATTCCTCAAAGTAGCCCCCTTTTGCTTTCATGACAGCTTTGCACACTCTTAGCATTCTCTCAGTCAGCTTCATGAGGTAGTCTCCTGGAATGGTTTTCCAACAGTCTTGTGTTATATTATGTGTGCTGTGTATTTTCTGGTGATATGTTCTTTACCACTAGGGATCACCATACCCTGGGTTTTGTTCTGTTTTGTGGTCAGGTGTATTAATTAGGGTTCTATTCCAGCTTGATTCACCAGCTGTCTGTGCTATATAATTGGCCTAAGATCCAGCATGCATTGCTGGATCATTAATGTTGTTTGCCTGTCAAACCTGCCAGTCTTGGTATCCTGTGTTCCTGTTTAAAGTCCGTTTTCCAGACAAGCCTGCCAGTCTTGGTTTCTTGTGTTCCAGCCCTTTGTTACCGTCTAAGTTTAGCATGCAAACCATGTTCTCCAGTGTTCCTGAGTTTATGTTTGGATTCCAGTTTACTTGCACCCCCAAGTAATTTTTTTTCATGTTTCTGGGATACCCTGGAAAGATTTCTTTCAGTCTGCTGTGCCTGACAACATTTTTGTTTTCCTGTATGCTTCACCACCATAAAGTAAACCTACCTGTTTTCTGCTACGACCTGTGATTTGGAGTTCTGTTTTGCATAAAGGGAGTTCCTAACATCTAGAAGGAGTTCCCAGAGGTACTGAGCACTTGTTGGCTGCTTTTCCTTCACTCTGCTGTCCAACTCATCCCAAACCATCTCAATTGGGTTTAGGTCAAGTGATTGTGGAGGCCAGGTCATCTGATGCAGCACTCCATCACTTTCCTTCTTGGTCAAGTAGCCCTCACATAGCCTGGAGGTGTGTTTGGGGTCATTGTCATGTTGAAAAACAAATGATGGTCCCAGTAAGCGCAAACCAGATGGGATGGCATGGTGCTGCAGAGTGCTGTGGTAGTCATGCTGGTTACGTGTGCCTTGAATTTTGAATAAATCACCAACACTGTCACCAGCAAAGCACCCCACACCATCAGACCTCCTCCTCCATGCTTCACAGTGGGAACCACACATGCAAAAACCATCTGCTCACCTTCTCTGCGTCTCACAAAGACACGGCGGTTAGAACCAAAAATCTCAAATTTTGATCCATCAGACCAAAGTACAGATTTCCACTGGTCTAATGTACATTCCTTGTGTTTCTTGACCCAAACAATTCTCTTCTTCTTCTTGTTCATCCTCAGTAGTGGCTTCTTCGCAGCAAATCAACCATGAAGACCTGATTCACGCAGTCTCCTCTGAACAGTTGATGTTGAGATTTGTCTGCTACTTGAACTCTGTGAAGAATTTATGTGGGCTCTAATCTGAGGTGCTGTTAAGTAGCGGTTTCTGAGGCTGGTAACTCTAATGAATTTATCCTCTGAAGCAGAGGTTACTCTTGGTCTTCCTTTCCTGGGGCGGTCCTCATGAGAGCCAGTTTCATCATAGCGTTTGATGGTTTTTGCAACTGCACTTGAGGATACATTCAAAGTTCTTGAAATTTTCCGTAACGACTGACCTTCATTTCTTAAAGTAATGATGGACTGTCGTTTCTCTTTTCTGAGTTGAGTGGTTCGTGCTATAATATGGATTACAACAACAGTAGTCAAATAGGGGTGTCCACTGTGTACTAACCCTACCTCTGCACAACACAACTGATGGTCTCAAACACATTAAGAAGCCAAGTAATTCCACAGATTGACTCTTGACTAGGCACACTTTGTTGTTCACAACATATTTCCATATGTTTTCTTTCATAGTTTTGATGTCTTCAGTATTAATCTACAATGTAGAAAATAATTAAAATAAATAAAAACCATTGAATGAGATGGTGTGTCCAAACTTTTGACTGGTACTGTACGTTCGCTATGCAGCATTGAGCTAGATATATGTGGCATATTATAGATTATTATGAGCTACAGTATAAACAGTGGTCAGGTCACTGAGAATATAGGGAACAGTCTATTTCACATGTGTGGCTTGGGTGATGTAATCAGTGTGTATCAGGGCTGTAATATTTATGTGACCTGTGTGTACTATAAATAGAGGGGTATTAATGAATTGGAGGAGGGGACCCTATACCATGCCTAGGGCTCCATGCAATCTTAGTCTTGCTCTGGAGCTGGGTATGCTACACTGGAGAAAGCACAGGGCTGAACATTCCAACCTCTGGAGACAGCACAGGCCTGGGCATACCCTTTGGAGACAGCACAGGCCTGGGCATACCCTCTGAAGACAGCACAGGCCTTAACACGCCAGCCTCTGGAGACAGCACAGGCCTGGGCACACCCTCTGTAGACAGCACAGGGCTGGATACACAAACCTCTGGAGACAGCACAGGGTTGGGTATGCCAATCTCTGGAGACAGGACTGGGCACACCCTCTGGAGATAGCACAGGACTTGGTACACAGCCCTCTGGAGACAGCACAGGCCTGGGCACACCCTCTGGAGACACCCCCTAAAGATAGCATAGACCTGGACGCACCCTCAGGAGACAGCACAGGCCTGTGCACACCCTCTGGAGACAACACAGGGCTGGATACACCAACCTCTGGAGACCGTTCCATCATTAAAGTCAGTTCCATCAAGTTCATGCATCTCCTTCAGAATTTCCTCCTTTTGCTCTAAGGGGCCTATCAAATCTGATTTCATTGTTTAGATCCCAGTCTAAAGGGGGGTACTCACGGAGAGATCCATGCTTAAAATCTAGATTGCTTAGATTTTAAGCACAGATCACTCGTGTGTACCCCTCACAGCGATAGCGATGCGCAGCCCCGCGCATCAGGCCAATCTAGCACGTCGCTCATTTCACCCGCTGGGTGAAATGAGCGGCCCCCTATCCTCCCGCGCATCGCTGTTGCCCCAATTGTAAAGTGCAACGGAATATGCTGCGCTATATAAGAAACTGTTAATAAATAAATAAACAATAAATACTGTATATGTAGGCAATAGATGTATAAAAAAAAGAACACGGTAGCCTGGCGCTAATAATAACAAAGTTATTTATTAAATATCTATTATTATTATTATTATTATTACATTTTATTTATAAGGCGCCACAGGTTTTTCGCAGCGCCGTACAAAGGACAGTACAGGGAGACAAAACTTAACATTACAGTACATAAATATCAAAAATAGAGTACAGGTAACAAAGAGCACCACAATTCTCAAAACATAATACAGCTTAAATGTAAGTAGCGAGTGAGTGAACAGCGTACTTCTAGGAGCTAGTGGCCATAGATAGAGATGAGCCTTTACCAGCAGGAGAAAAAGCGGGTAAAGATGGTTGCTGAGTAGGAGAGAGCTGTGAGTGAAATGTGTTGAGAAGAGGGCTTTGACAACAAGAAGAAAGAGGGCCCTGCTCTGAGAAGCTAACAATCTAATGGGAAAGGGCAACAGACAGATGACATGAGGCACAAGTAAGCGGGAGGTGGCCTGATGGCAGGATGTAAGCAAAGAAGAGATGGTCAAGGCATGAAGCAGGTGGTTGGAGGAGCAGCCTCAGGACTAGGTTATGCATCGGAAAGGCATGCTTTGATAAATAGGTGGGTTTTCAGTGCCCGTTTGAAGCTTTGCAAGGTCAGGGAGAGTCTATTGGAGCAAAATCTTGAACTCGAGCATGGGAAGCAGTGACCAGGGTAGAGGAGAGGCGACGGACATTGGCCGACCATAGGGGGCAGGAGGGAGTATGAAGGGAAAGGAGGTTGGAGATGTAGAGAGCAGTGGAATTAGAGATGGCCTTGCATGTGAGGGTGAGGAGCTTGAAGTGGATTCTGTAGGGGAATGGGAGCCAGTGCAGATTTTGTCGAAGGGGAGTGGCAGATGTGGATCGACGGGAAAGGAATATAAGCCTAGCTGCGGAGTTGAGGACAGATTGGAGGGGAGCAAGATGGGAGCACGTGAGGCCAGTAAGGAGAACATTGCAGTAGTCGAGCCGTGAGATGACCAGTGAGTGGATAAGTTTAGTAGCACTCTGGGAGAGAAATGGCCTGATGCGAGCAATGTTGCGTAGCTGGAACCAACAGGATTGCACCAGAGCTTGGATGTGGGTTGCAAAGGAGAGGGAGGAGTCAAGAGTGATGCTCAAGCAGTGGAGTTGGAGAACGGGGGAGATGATGGTGTTGCAACAGTGATAGAGATATTGGTAGGGGGTGTTACTCTGGCTGGGGGAAAGGTAATGAGTTCAGTTTTGTCCATGTTGAGCTTCAGAGAGCGCTCAGACATCCAGGAGGAGATGGCGGAGAGGCAGCTGGAAACCTGAGAGAGGACAAAGGGGGACAGATCAGGAGAGGTAGAGTTGTGTGTCATCAGCATAGAGGTGGTATTGAAGGCCAAAGGAGTTAATGAGTGCACCCAGGGAAGAGGTGTACAGGGAGAACAGAAGGAGGCCGAGGACAGAACCCTGAGGGACACAATCAGGAAGGGTGTGAGGTGGTGCCAGGGGCAGACACAGAAAAAGAGCGGTTAGTGAGGTAGGAGGTAAACCAGTCAAGGACAGTGCTAGAGAGGCCAATGTTTTGGAGTGTGCGGAGGAGGAGAGGATGATCCATGGTGTCAAAGGCAGCAGAGAGGTCCAGAAGGATAAGCAGAGAGAAGTGGCTCCTGGATTTGGCCAAAAGCAGGTCATTGGTGACTTTCACCAGGGCAGTCTCAGTGGAGTGGAGTGGGCGAAAGCCAGATTGTAGTGGATCAAGGATGGAGTTGTCAGAGAGGTAGCTTGTGAGATGGCTGTAGACCAGTCGTTCAAGTAGTTTGGAGGCAAATGGGAGAAGAGAGATGGGGTGGTAGCTGGTGGGTGATGAAGGGTCGAGGTTGTTGTTTTTTAGAATAGGTGAGACCAGAGCATGTTTGAATGGTGAGGAAAAGATGCGGTAGAGAGTGATAGGTTGAAGAGGTGAACAAGGTGGGAGCAACTGTGGGGGAGAGGGAGCGGAGAAGATGGGAGGGGAGGGAGTCCAGGGGGCAGGTTGAAGAAGGGGGGATAAGATGAGGGAGTGGACTTCCTTGTCTGTAGTGGGACGGAAGGAGGACAGGCTGGGATAGACGGAGGGGAAGGATGATGGGGGCAGGGGGGCAGCAGAGGGGTGATGGGAGGAGATAAGGGGGGGAGCAAGATGGGAGCAAGTGAGGCCAGTGAGGAGAACATTGCAGTAGTCGAGCTGTGAGATGTAGTATATAAATATCCACCTCCCTGAACAGGTGTATCTATTTGAGATATATATATTTAGTTATCAATAGATGGTTCAATTGTGATTGTGTACACCTTTTAGTTGAATCTTATGTTTATTCCCGAAGTTAGGTGAATCTTATGTTTATTCCTGATGTTATATGTTAATTTTGAATAGTCAACCTATTTT
The DNA here is from genome assembly GCF_028390025.1 of Pseudophryne corroboree. Classification (NCBI taxonomy): domain Eukaryota; kingdom Metazoa; phylum Chordata; class Amphibia; order Anura; family Myobatrachidae; genus Pseudophryne; species Pseudophryne corroboree. The sequence goes on along the minus strand of NC_086454.1, from coordinate 121,875,611 downwards.
AAGAAGTATATTTATGTAATTGTAACTAATGTTTTAGTATGGTGAGTGATTTCTGCCATATCAACTCTCTCTCATAATTATTAGTGCAGTGTTAATGTTGTTTTCTAGGCAATAGATGTACCTAGACTTCCAGTTTTAGATGTCAGTTTGAAGCAAATACATCTTTCTGCTCAATTAATTGGTTCACCTAACTTTGGCCCTCATTCCGAGTTGTTTGCTCGCTAGCTGCTTTTAGCAGCATTGCAAACGCTAGGCCGCCGCCCTCTGGGAGTGTATCTTAGCTTAACAGAATAGCGAACGAAAGATTAGCAGAACTGCTACTAAAAATTTTCATGCAGTTTCTGAGTAGCTATTTTTATTTCAAGTGCAGATTTTTTTTTCTTCTTAAATTTCACATAGAATTCATTTTTTTACTATTTGGAAAAGTGACTTATTAGATAATTTGAAACAAAGTATGTCTTATAAGGAATTAGCTTTTTTGGCCATTTGGATTACACTTTTGTTAGAATGAAGATTAATGGCATTTCCTGAAAATACAAAGTCTTCTGAAAGAAACTATTTATAATTTATGAGGGTATTACATATAAAAACATTGATATTTATGCTGCAATGTGACGAGTGCAAATATAAAAAATTTACCTCAGCACAAGAGTGGGAAGACCTCAGCAGTGAAGGGGTTTATACTATTTTCCTCTAACATCTAATTAAAATAAAAGAAAAATTGTGCTAATTAATAGTTATTCATCCAGGGCTTCACATCACAAAGCAGCCAAAAAATTGCATAGGTGCACAGGTAACTTACTTTATACATTGTCTTCTTTCCTAAAGCCACAGAATAACACTGGAAACAAAACAAAAAGAACAATCATGCTAGCCATTTTGTTGAAGCCAAAGTTCTTTTAAACAAAGGTAGGTCCCTACAAAAAGTCTGTAAGGTGTTAAGCACTACCTATGGCGTTTATAGAAACTTTTTCATCCTTCTAACCCACTGCACTGTTCTATCTATCTATCTATCTATCTATCTATCTATCTATCTATCTATCTATCTATCTATCTATCTATCCTAATCTACTGTATCTAATGTTTTTACAGAGGAGGAGGCCTGTGTGCACACTCCGGGTGGGCTCCCACCTCTTCATGGCGCTTTAGACTCTGGCATTATACCAGAGTCTATTGCGCATGAGCTCTATCTACATCCGAAATGCAACTTTACAGTGTTTTCCATTAAAACACTTTAGCATAGCATTTTCTATGCAAATACAGTTGCAGTCACACACAGAATACAGGCATGCCGCATATAATTTTAATCAGCAGAAGCTGCTCGTGCATCCTATTATATTAATTTGCATCTAAAACGGGTACACACGGAGAGATATGTCCCAGAGATGTGTGCTGAGAAATCTAGCACAGATCGCTCAGCACACATATCTGGAAGCTCAGCACACAGCACAATGTGTGCTGAGCGGTGGAAAAAACAAAACAAAATGCTCACTTCACCAAGCCATGAAGTGAGTGATCTGACTAGATTTGGTCTGCATGCAGACCAATCTAGAGTCAGCGATAGCAACGCGCTGGGCCGCACATCGCTATGGGCTATACACACGGAGCGATGTGTGCTTACTTTCTAAGCCATCTAGTCAGATTACTTAGAATTTAAGCACACAACTCTACGTGTGTACCCCCCTCAAGACGCCTTTTTGCGGGGAAAATACACATAGCCAGATGCACCGATATAACTGAAGATATATCGGCCATCTGCTGTGCTGCAGAGACGATGTGATATGTTTGTGAACAACGTTATTCACAGACATATAGTTTGGCAACACCCCCGACCCGCTAGCGCTATATTAGCTCGAACAACTGATATAGCACCTAGTGTGTACCCAGCATAAGTATGCCTCTGCCACTGCTGCACTGTGGAGATCTTTTTTATGCAGAAATTAGCATTTTGATGTCCCAAAATTGGAATTGTATTTTGTCACCTTTTATGATAGATCTTCAGACTCTTATCCAGGATGCAGGAAATATGGAATAATTCACTATAATATATCTATGCTGCTTATAATTGGAATGCTTCTCTGAGATAACACTGCCTCTGAGGTAATTCATGCACTGATCTGACCTACTGTTTTACTTCATTTGTGCAAATTAAACTTTCATTTATTCAGTTCAATAGAACAGAATTAAAGTCATGGGGCCGGATGTAATGGAGTCAAAGATCACCGGAGGTGCAGGATGACGGCCGATCTCGGACGTTTTTTTTAAAATAAAAGGGGCATTAAAAGGGGCATAACCATGTCTTGTAAGTGTTTGCCCCTTTAAAAAAAACTTCCAAGATTGGCCAGCATCTCGTATCTCTGGCAATCTCGGGCGTCATTACATCTGGCCCATGGTATTATAATTTTTAAGTGGCAGGATTTAGAATGGTGCAAAATCACTCACATTTTGCATTGCGTATAGTAGAATCCTGTGGGCAAAACCACTGAAAGTAGATGTCGTTTAGTAAATATACCCCATGGTGTGTCTGACAGCCAATCCAACCAAGTTGTTCTGTCCTAGGTGTAACCCGCACACGACAATACCAACACGACAATGGGCATTCTGGCTCACTATACAATGTGGCTTTGGATTGTGGTTGCTATGTGAAATTCATAATGCTTACAAACTGTTACTAAACTATAGCAATTTGATGAATATAAAATAATTAATATTATTATAAAAAAAAAACCATTCATTTTTATGGGCTTTCAGCTTTAAAAAATTCTAAACTGTTCTTATGACTTCAGTATGTAATAAATAAACCACACTCCTATAATGGTAACCAGTGCCATCTTCTGGTAAAATATAATACTACTACTATCTGATTTCATATACATAAAATAGGTATGGTTTTTTTTTCTTATGCACTTGGTGTTTATTCGGTATGGAATACTATTTATCGCATGCTTGGGGCCGCCCATCGCAGCGCAAGGATTCCTAGCTTGCTAAATGGCCTGCTCAGTGGCTGCGACAGCAATTAAATTGCGGTCACAGCAACTGCGGAAGACCCCCTGCAGCTAGGCTGCGTATGCAGGCGGTCCGCCAGCATTTTATTGATCGGAGTGGCTGCGTGTGACGTCACGCAGCTGGCCCAAAACACAGATGCCTCTGTTTTGTCCATGCCGCCCCCGCAACGCTCCATTGCCACCCCGCAAATGCTTCTGCCTGTTAATCTGTGCGTGCACATTGCCACATGGAACGGGGTTATTGCGGTCACATCTATTAGCAATGCAACCTGAATAATCCCCTTAATACACAGCACAAAGCTTCCTGACTCTGCACTGACGAACCAGGATGGTTTAACCAGCAAACTTCAGGCTAGGCTGCATGTCTACCTGTGGCTGTCAGGCGATACCTGGGCTACTTAGAGGTACAGATAGCTGTGCAGAGGCAGAAACCCCCCAGGGGCACATTGTGTAACCATAACCACTACCACTTTAGTACTGCTCATCATACTCATACATCATTTAAACCAGGGGTCAGGGAACTTTTTTACCTTTTACCCCAAAATATATTTAGATACGCCGACGTTACCCCCTTGATTTGAAAGGAAGGAAATCATATATTATTGTGCATATATACTGGTTATCACTGTTTATATGGCATTTCTGAGATAGTGTATCTATATCTATCTATATATCTATATATATATACAGTTGCGCTCAGAAGTTTACATACCCTAGCAGAATTTGTGATTTTCTGGCCATTTGTCAGAGAATATGAATGATAACTCACAAACTTTTCTTTCACTCATGGTTAGTGGTTGGGTGATGCCATTTATTGTCAAACAACTGTGTTTACTCTTTTTAAATCATCTTTATCTTTGTATACTTTTTCGAAAAGTGAGAACCTACGTTCCATCTTGGTACCTAGTCATTTTGAAAGAACAAAACATAAATCTACAACTGAGGATATGTGGATACCTATGAAACCATCAGGATTCCATAAATGTGGGAAACAAAACTGCCTGTCTTGTAAAAACCTACCTAGAAAAAGTATGACATATACGTCAGCGAATACGGGGGAAATATTCCAGATTAGAGACTTTCTTATTATATATTTGATCACCTGCAAATGTGGGGCCCAGTATATAGGGAGGACCACATGTACTATGTGTCACGATCCGGGTATCTGGACGCCATTACTTGCCTTTCAGATGTCTCCTGAGGCTGGCTCAGCATTCCAAGGCCGGATCCCATCTGTCTCTACATGCTGCATATCCCTCCTGTCACGCTGAGACGCTGTCACAGTGCCGCCATGTTTGAATCCTGCATGGCGTCTCCCGTCCTCCGCCGCCGTTCCTGTGTTGTAGTTGCAGGTTGTCAGAGTGGTGCATCATGTCTGCCGCGGCCTCCGCTGTCATCCATGAGTCTCAGCATACATTTGTCAGTCTGGCGTCTCCTGTCCTCTGCGGCCGGCGCCGCCATTGCAGTTATGTTTCCACACCAGCTTTCCCTCCAAGTTCCAACATGGGCGCAGCCATGTTGGATCCAATCACATGTCTCAGTTCCACTAAATCCACTGCCTCTGGAAATCTGCATAATTGCCCAGCCAATGCCTGCATTGCTGCAGGTATAAGTATCCTGTGCCTGGGCCAGGATATCGTCAGTGCTTTGTTTGTCATACCTTGTTCCAGTCTCTCTCTCCTGTGGTTGTTTCTCCAGGTTCCAGCTCCTGTCTCCAGCATCCACTAAGAGATCCGCACCTGCCTACCATCCTGCGGTGCAGCCTGACTCTGCAGTCCTCTGTGGCTGATCCAGCTCCCAGCTTCCAGCTATTAATTCATCTGCTTCCAGCAGTCCGCTTCCAGCAGATTCCAGCTCCTTTAAAAGTGCCGGTGTTGTTCCAGCGGATCCCTACTTACCAGCAGTATCCACTACCACCGGTAACCATCCTTCAACTCCTCTGTTTCCACGCTCCCTAGCATCTTACAGTATCCACTCCGTGTTTCATCACCTGGCTGATCCCATTCAGCATCCACTCCGTGTCTTACCACCTGGCTGGTTCTGTCCAGCAAATACAAACCGCTTATTCAAGTTACCAACTTCATCTATTACATCTACTTGCATGTTCCTCGGCTATCTCCACTACTACAGCCAGGCCTGGTAAGGTTATTTCATCAAAGGACTTTAACAGCTGTTCTTTAACCTACCAGTGCTCTGTGATACCTTCCATGGTCAAAGTGTTCCAGGAACTATATTATTTGCCATTTCTATTATTTGCTGTCTGTTATTACACGGAGTCTGTTAATAAACTTTTATTTTACTTTTACCTGGTTGTCATGGTCACGCCTTCGGGTTTCCTTTAACACTTACATGTCCAGGGGTCTGATTAAACCTCCCCGGTTTAAGTTCCTTTCAGCCCCTACAACTGAGGCTTCCTCCTGTCAGCCAAAACCCTCAGTTGTGACAGTAAGCACTGACCATATGAATCCAGCCGGAGACCAGGATCAAGCGGCCAGGCCGATGCAAGAACTGGCAGCCAGACTCGAACATCAGGAGGCTGCACAAGGCCACATCATCCGCTGTCTCCAGGATCTCTCTACGCGGCTGGATGGGATTCAAACGACCCTCCGTGGACCTGGCACGTCCGGTGCGTCCACAACAGTGACACCAGCTGTAACCCCATCCACCTTACCCATTTCCATTCCACGTCTTCATCTTCCAACGCCAGCAAAATTTGACGGATCTCCAAGGTTCTGCAGGGGATTTCTCAACCAATGCGAAATCCATTTTGAACTTCAACCTGGCAATTTCCCCAGTGACCGTACTAAAATTGCCTATATCATCTCCCTTCTCAGTGGCTCAGCCCTTGACTGGGCATCACCTTTATGGGAGAAGTCTGATCCCCTGCTGTCCTCCTATACTGACTTTGTGGCAACATTCAGGCGCATCTTCGACGACCAGGCCGGATAACCTCTGCTTCATCTGAGATTCTCCGTTTACGCCAGGGAACACGTACTGTGGGACAGTATCTCATACAGTTCAAAATCCTGGCATCCGAACTGGCATGGAACGACGAGGCATGGCTTATCAGAACGTATCAAGGATGAGTTAGCTACCAGAGACTTGCCTTCTAAGTTGGATGAGCTAATTTCATTATGCACGAAGGTTGATCTACGGTTTAGAGAGAGAGCAACCGAACGAGGAAGATCATCTATTCCTAAATCTTCTGCTCCTCCTCCTCGTCAGCCATCTCCATCCAAGGATGAGCCCATGCAAATTGGTCGTTCCCGTCTATCTCCCGCTGAGTGCCGAAGACGTCTCTCTGAGTCTCTCTGTCTCTACTGTGCAGCTCCGTCTCACACTATCAATGCCTGTCCCAAACGTCCGGGAAACTCCAAATCCTAGCTCGCCAAGGAGAGGGCCGGCTAGGAGTAATGATCTCCTCTCCATCTCCTCATGATTGTAATCTCCCAGTCTCGCTTCAAATTGCTCAACGTTACAGGAACGTCATTGCCCTCCTTGATTCCGGAGCAGCTGGGAATTTTATAACCGAAGCTTATGTTAAGCGGTGGTCCCTACCCACCGAGAGACTTTCCTCGTCCATCTCCTTGACTGCCATGGATGGCAGCAAGATTTTTGACGCAGTTATTTCTCTAAGGACTCTACCAGTTCGTCTGAGAGTGGGAGTTCTTCATTCAGAATTTATTTCCTTTCTAGTGATCCCAAGAGCCACACATCCAGTGGTTTTGGGCCTTCCATGGCTCCGCCTCCACAATCCATCGATTGACTGGACGACTACGCAGATACTAGCATGGGGTCCCTCCTGTGCTGAGACCTGTTTGTCCAAAGTGCTTCCTGTTTGTTCTTCTTTCCCCAGGTCGTCTGATGTTCCACCTCCTCCATATCAAGACTACACGGACGTGTTCAGTAAAGCTTCTGCTGATATCTTTCCTCCTCATAGAGAATGGGACTGCCCAATTGATCTCATTCCCGGGAAGGTTCCACCTCGAGGCCGAACTTATCCGTTGTCTCTGCCTGAGACGCACTCCATGGAGGAGTACATCAAAGAGAACCTGGCGAAGGGTTTTATCCGACCTTCTTCTTCTCCAGCTGGCGCAGGCTTCTTCTTCGTCAAGAAGAAAGATGGTGGTCTGCGACCGTGCATCGATTACAGAGGTCTAAACGACATTACAGTCAAGAACCGGTATCCTTTACCTTTGATTACAGAGCTCTTCGATAGTCAGCGGAGCAACCATCTTTACAAAGTTGGATTTGAGGGGTGCTTACAATCTCATCCGGATCCGTGAGGGTGACGAGTGGAAGACCACCTTTAACACCCGTGATGGACATTATGAGTACCTCGTCATGCCCTTCGGATTGAGCAACGCTCCAGCTGTCTTCCAGCATTTCGTGAATGAGATCTTCAGAGACATCTTATACCGCCATGTCGTGGTTTATCTAGATGATATCCTCATCTTTGCCAATAATCTAGAGGAACATCGTTTCTGGGTAAAGGAGGTTCTGTCCCGTCTCCGTGTCAATCATCTCTATTGCAAATTGGAGAAATGTGTTTTTGAAGTTAAATCCATTCCGTTTCTAGGTTACATTGTGTCCGGTTCCGGACTAGAGATGGATCCTGAGAAACTACAAGCAATCCAGAATTGGCCGATACCCTTAACCCTCAAAGGGGTCCAGAGGTTCTTAGGGTTCGCCAATTAATACAGAAAGTTCATACGAGACTTTTCCACCATTGTGGCGCCTATCACTGCATTAACCAAGAAGGGTGCTAACCCGTCCAAGTGGTCTGAAGAGGCTAGGCAAGCTTTTCATCTTCTAAAACAACGTTTCATCTCTGCACCAGTTCTGAAACAGCCCGACACCGACTCTCCTTTCATCTTAGAGGTGGATGCCTCCTCCGTTGGAGTAGGAGCGGTGTTATCCCAGAGGGCTAAAGATGGCCATCTACATCCTTGCAGTTTCTTCTCCCGGAAGTTCTCCCCAGCTGAGCGCAACTATGCCATTGGCGACCAGGAGTTGCTAGCCATCACGCTCGCTCTAGAGGAGTGGAGATATCTGTTGGAGGGAGCTTCTCATTCAATCACGATACTTACCAACCACAAGAATCTTTTATACCTGAAAGGCGCACAATGTCTTAACCCTCGTCAGGCCAGATAGGCACTTTTCTTTTCCAGGTTCGACTTTAAACTCCAGTTCTGTCCGGGCTCTCAGAATCGCAAGGCTGATGCCCTTTCCCGCTCTTCGGAGCAAGAAAATGAGTCAGAGTCTTCAAACAAGCATCCTATTATTAATCCGTTGGCATTCTCCATGGTAGGGTTGGACTCCACGCTTCCACCAGGGAAAAGTTTTGTGAAGCCGGTGTTAAGGAAGAAGCTCATGCATTGGGCCCATGCTTCCCGTTTTGCCGGACATACAGGCATTCAGAAAACCCTTGAGTTTATCTCTAGGTCCTACTGGTGGCCAACTCTGAAGAAGGACGTCATGGAGTTTATTGCCTCTTGCCCAAAGTGTGCCCAACACAAAGTCTCCCGCCAGTCGCCTGCGGGGCAACTGGTTCCATTATCTGTTCCCCGTCGACCGTGGACCCATTTGTCGATGGACTTTGTTACAGACCTGCCTATGTGCAACAAGTTTAATACCATCTGGGTGGTAGTTGACCGGTTCACCAAGACGGCACATTTCATACCCCTCACCGGTCTTCCGTCAGCTTCCAAGTTGGCTCAAGTGTTTATTCAAGAGATCTTCCGACTTCACGGTCTTCCTGAAGAGATCATCTCCGATCGTGGAGTACAATTTGTAGCCAAATTTTGGCGAAGTTTGTGTCAAGCCCTCCAAGTCAAGTTAAAGTTTTCTACAGCTTACCATCCTCAGACCAATGGTCAAACTGAGAGGGTGAATCAGGACTTGGAGGCCTTCCTCCGCATTTATGTGTCTTCCTCCCAAGATGACTGGGTTCAACTCCTTCCTTGGGCCGAGTTTAGCCACAACAATCAATACCATTCCTCATCCTCCTCAACACCATTCTTCATCAACTATGGATTCCACCCTAAAGTTCCAGAATTCCAACCGCTTCCAGCAACTTCTGTTCCAGCAGTGGATGTCACCTTGCTTCAGTTTTCAAATAACTGGAAGAATGCCCGCGCGGCCCTGCTTAAAGCCTCATTCAGGTACAAGAATTTTGCCGATAGGTAGCGTACAGTGGTTCCTGCTCTCAAGGTGGGTGATCGTGTATGGTTGTCCACGAAGAATTTGAGGTTGAGAGTTCCCAGCATGAAATTTGCACCTCGTTACATCGGTCCTTTTAAAATTGAACAAGTCATCAATCCTGTTGCTTACAAGCTCGTTACCTCCCTTCTTGAAAATACCCAGGACATTCCATGTTTCCCTGTTGAAACCGCTGATCCTGAATCGGTTTCATTCTGCACTTCCTCCAGCTCCTAAAGTTCAGACTCAACGGGGAGTCGAGTATGAGGTGGCCAAGATTCTGGACTCACGTTTCCGTAACGGTCAGTTGCAGTATCTTATTGACTGGAAGGGCTATGGTCCTGAAGAACGCTCTTGGACCAATGCGTCAGATGTCCATGCTCCTGCCTTGGTCCGGAATTTTCACTCGAAGTTTCCTCTAAAGCCTAAGAAGTGTCCTGGCGCCACTCCTAAAGGGGGGGGGGGGGGTGCTGTCATGATCCGGGTATCTGGACGCCATTACTTGCCTTTCAGATGTCTCCTGAGGCTGGCTCAGCGTTCCAAGGCCGGATCCCATCTGTCTCTACATGCTGCATATCCCTCCTGTCACGCTGAGACGCTGTCACAGTGCCGCCATGTTTGAATCCTGCATGGCGTCTCCCGTCCTCCGCCGCCGTTCCTGTGTTGTAGTTGCAGGTTGTCAGAGTGGTGCATCATGTCTGCCGTGGCCTCCGCTGTCATCCACGAGTCTCAGCATACATTTGTCAGTCTGGCGTCTCCTGTCCTCTGCGGCCGGCGCCGCCATTGCAGTTATGTTTCCACATGGTTTCCAAACCTGCTTTCCCTCCAAGTTCCAACATGGGCGCAGCCATGTTGGATCCAATCACATGTCTCAGTTCCACCAATCCACTGCCTCTGGAAATCTGCATAATTGCCCAGCCAATGCCTGCATTGCTGCAGGTATAAGTATCCTGTGCCAGGAAATCGTCAGTGCTTTGTTTGTCATACCTTGTTCCAGTCTCTCTCTCCTGTGGTTGTTTCTCCAGGTTCCAGCTCCTGTCTCCAGCATCCACTAAGAGATCCGCACCTGCCTACCATCCTGCAGTGCAGCCTGACTCTGCAGTCCTCCGTGGCTGATCCAGCTCCCAGCTATTAATTCATCTGCTTCCAGCAGTCCGCTTCCAGCAGATTCCAGCTCCTTTAAAGTGCCGATGTTGTTCCAGCGGATCCCTACTTACCAGCAGTATCCACTACCACCGGTAACCATCCTTCAACTCCTCTGTTTCCACGCTCCCTAGCATCTTACAGTATCCACTCCATGTTTCATCACCTGGCTGGTTCCATCCAGCATTCACTCCGTGACTTTATCACCTGGCTGATCCCATTCAGCATCCACTCCGTGTCTTACCACCTGGCTGGTTCTGTCCAGCAAATACAAACAGCTTATTCAAGTTACCAACTTCATCTATTACATCTACTTGCATGTTCCTCGGCTATCTCCACTACTACAGCCAGGCCTGGTAAGATTATTTCATCAAAGGACTTTAACAGCTGTTCTTTAACCTACCAGTGCTCTATGATACCTTCCATGGTCAAAGTGTTCCAGGAACTATATTATTTGCCATTGCTATTATTTGCTGTCTGTTATTACACGGAGTCTGTTAATAAACTTTTATTTTACTTTTACCTGGTTGTCATGGTCACGCCTTCGGGTTTCCTTTAACACTTACATGTCCAGGGGTCTGATTAAACCTCCCCGGTTTAAGTTCCTTTCAGCCCCTACAACTGAGGCTTCCTCCTGTCAGCCAAAACCCTCAGTTGTGACACTATGGTGGTCATTCCGAGTTGTTCGCTCGTTATTTTTCTTTCGCAACGGAGCGATTAGTCGCTAATGCGCATGCGCAATGTCCGCAGTGCGACTGCGCCAAGTAAATTTGCTATGCAGTTAGGTATTTTACTCACGGCATTACGAGGTTTTTTCTTCGTTCTGGTGATCGTAATGTGATTGACAGGAAGTGGGTGTTTCTGGGCGGAAACAGGCCATTTTATGGGTGTGTGCGAAAAAACGCCACCGTTTCTGGGAAAAACGCGGGAGTGGCTGGAGAAACGGAGGAGTGTCTGAGCGAAAGCTGGGTGTGTTTGTGACGTCAAACCAGGAACGACAAGCACTGAACTGATCGCAGATGCCGAGTAAGTGTGGAGCTACTCAGAAACTGCAAAGAAGTGTCTATTCGCAATTTTGCTAATCTTTCGTTCGCAATTTTGATAAGCTAAGATTCACTCCCAGTAGGCGGCGGCTTAGCGTGTGCAAAGCTGCTAAAAGCAGCTTGCGAGCGAACAACTCGGAATGAGGGCCTATGCACATTAGATATATGGAACATAGAAGACATGTTCTAAAAGGAGCTAAACATCCATTATCTAGTCATGTTATATGCTGTCAGAATTCCAACTTTAATAATTGTACTATGATAGCAGTAGAACAAATTGAAAATACTGTAAGGGGAGGTGATCAATATAATCTACTATGTAAAAGAGAAGCGTACTGGATATATAAAATGAACACACTAATGCCTATTGGTCTAAATGATATAGTAGAACTTAATGGAATTTAGAACTATCTGTGGTATACTCTATTAAAATATATAGAGAGTGATTGTGTATGGAACCTCTATTATGCTTCTAAAACTAATCTGTCCATATAGTCTGTCTTTATTGAAGAAAATGGATTGAAGTCAGGGGGAGAAATTTTTGTCAGGTAATGATCACGGGACCAATATATGCCAAATTTGTAGGTATGTTTGGAAAAATTATGGTTGAATACCATGAAATTATAAAATCATAAAATTATAAAATATAAAAGTACTAAAAAATATAGGGAATATAGTAAATATAAATGTAACTAATTAAATTAAAAATTAAAAATAAAGGCTAAATAAAGTGGTGATAATACATAAGTACAGATATATATGTGATGTGGTAATTAATTTATTTGTGATTCTAAATGCAGGTCAGAGGTGCCATGTCTATGTTTGGTCATAAGATGGCAGAGTTCAGTATAATAAGCACAATGGTATAATAATTTTATAATAAAGGTATACATTGAATGCTATGTCTAAATATAAAGTGTTCTAAGTAGATATAATGCTGATTTAAATGTGCTTATAGTGATTATTAAACAAAAACAAGGCTTGGAGTAGGAAGCCAGCAATGTGCTTGACAAGTGAACAATGCTGAAAACGAGGCTTGGAACGCGAGCGCATTGCGCATGCGCGAACCAGCAATCCGGTATTTAAAGCTCTATCAATGGAGGAGAGACATTCATACACTGAGGAAGCCGCCAAAGCCGGAGGGTAGGCGGAGAAATGCGTTTGGTGACTCTTTGGCCGTTGGAATACCGCACTTTGCTGCCCATAGAAATGTTGGACTACTGGCCGCTGTTGCTGCACTGGAGAGAGGCTTTTACCTAAAAGGGAACGCTGTGCAGGTCTTTTTCTGTCCACCAGACTCCATAGGAACAGGCTGCAATGCCCATAACCAATTAAGGAGAGGTATCTATCCAGGTACATAGTAAGTGTACCCTAGGTGGACTTTGGACTGCAGTGTTCAAATATCGCCTTTCACATATGTGCTTCTGCATTAGCTGAGTTCAGATTTATCAGCTTTATTAACAACTTTCTATAAAGTACATTTGCTAAATAATTCACTAACATGGATGGACTTTAACCAGTAATATCTGCTCTTTTAAAAATAACCTGCCTGATTAACATCGTGACTCACCTGCATACGGACTTGCTTACTAATTCTATGCTGCTTGCTGGACTAACATTATGCATTGTCACATGTGGGTTTATTAGCAAATTAATATCTGCTTATATAAGCTTGATTTGTGGTATTAAATAGAGCTCTTTTATATACACTATAAATTCTTAATTTTCTTTTTAATTAGAGCCTCATTGGGGTTGTGATATCTATATAGTGCATTTAGGGTTAAATCCATGAGACCAGTGTGCACTATATAGGATTCGTATGTGGATAATTCTTTTAATAATATTATCTGTATGTTTTAATATTGGTACTGGCCAGTGCCCTACTGTGATAATTATATATATATATATATATATATATATATATATATATATATATATACACATAAAAGTAAAATGTTTTGATACAAAGTGAGAAGCGCTGTCTAATTGTTTGGTTGAATTTATTAACTGTAATACCACCTTTGTGGTTTACATGCTGACATGCGGCTGTGGTAAAAAATACGTGGGTAAGACAAAAAGAGTATTAAAACTACGTATTTTAGAGCATTATCGAAAAATATTAAAAATAATTTCGAAAACCACAGTGTGCCTACACTTTAAAAATTGTCAGAAAGGTAATCCTAGCGCAATGAGGTTTATAGGTTTAGAGAATGTGAAACCGGATAAGCGAGGAGGAGATAGACTTAAACTGTTAGCCAGAAGAGAGACGTTCTGGATAATGACTCTTAATACACTGCACCCGGTGGGTTTGAATGAGGGATTTGAAATTACCCCGTTTTTAAATTAAAAAGTTAGGGTCAACCTAAATTCCCTTTAAAAAAGATTTTTATTATATCCTATCACCAAGCTATGATTGTGTCCATAAAGAGGTTTGTGGATTATTAAAATTCATTAACATAGATAGGGAAATGGATTATTATTATATATATGTTTTTATGATTGTTTGGAAGTCATTAATTGAGGCTTTATTAACAATTAATTGTTCCGTTTATGTATAGATGTAAGTGGAAATTAAATAAGCATTTTAAGGTCACTTTCACGGACATTTATATATAGTCCGTTTTATGCTATGAATGCAGTTGGAAAACACAGCCGCATGTTGATTGGTGGAGAATTGTGATTTATTGGAAGGTTGTGCTACGCTAGGCCAGCCCTCTGACGAAGTCCAACGTGACGAAACGCGTAGGGGTGTGGCCTAGCGTGAAGGAGCAGACTGTGGTGGTGAGATCGCTGCTGGTTATTGCTCGTGGTACTATCCACATAATTCCTGGTGTTAAACTTGTAAAATTTACGGTGGTTGGAACCGCCGCTTCTGGTACGTGATTTTAAACCATATGTGTGTGAAGAATCCTAAATAAATTTTTATGAAACGGATTGATGCACTAGGAGGCGCCCTTTCTTATTTTCATTTTAGAAATTACTATCTGCCTATAGTGGATATTGGCTAAAAGGAGACACCGATCGCAAAGATATAAGTGCTACCGGGACTTTATTTGAACCATTTGGACATACGTGGTTGGTCTTGGATTTGTATTGCAGATTGCACATTGACTGTTCTACTATTTATATATATATATATGCCTTGCTCAGTGTCTTCCTCCTCAAATTGATCCCTCTTCTTCTCCCTTTTTTTTCTCTGCCCCCCCCCCCCATTATTCCTGTTCCTCTTTTCAACCTTTGTGATTATGTATTTAACAGTATTTTATACAGTTTTATGTAAAGTTGAGAGTACTGTATTCCTTGTTATTGTACTTATTATTATATATTATGTATCTATGACCTCTCCTTATACAAATAAAGAGTTTAAAAGAAAAGAAAAAAAAACCTCTGCAGGAAATCCAGGCCCTTGCACAAACTGAGGTGCATTGTAGATCCAAAGCTGCTCTTGCAGTGCACAGCAGAAATGTTGCACCTCCTCAGTCACCAGTCTTACAGCAATGGGTAGGCCTACATAAGAGAATTATATCACAGAAGAATGAATGAGCCCAGGCTGTAAATGGCTACCCCAGCTAGAAAGCCATCTTATAAACAGTTGTATCATCTAAGGTAATAGATGAGTTACATACAAAGACATTAGGTTCAGATCAATTTGTGGGCTACATTAATATTCTTGCTCAACAGGATAAAATCGCTGTTTATTTAAAGCACAAATGTAATTTAAAAAAAACAATGTTTGGGTTACATAATACAGGTTGAGTATCCCTTATCCAAAATGCTTGGGACCAGAGGTGTTTTGGATATCGGATTTTTCCGTATTTTGGAATAATTGCATACCATAATGAGATATCATGGTGATGGGACCTAAATCTAAGCACAGAATGCATTTATGTTACATATACACCTTATACACACAGCCTGAAGTCAATTTTAACCAATATTTTTTATAACTTTGTGCATTAAACAAAGTG
The DNA here is from genome assembly GCF_028390025.1 of Pseudophryne corroboree. Lineage (NCBI taxonomy): Eukaryota > Metazoa > Chordata > Amphibia > Anura > Myobatrachidae > Pseudophryne > Pseudophryne corroboree. Next base: position 121,860,251 of record NC_086454.1, on the reverse strand, counting down.
TGTGTACATTCACCCAATTCATTTATGTTTCTTATACACCTTATACACACAGCCTGAATGTCATTTAATACAATATTTTTAATAACTTGTGTATTAAACAAAGTTTGTGTACATTTAACCATCAAAAAACAAAGGTTTCAGTATTTCACTCTCACTCAAAAAAGTCCGTATTTCGGAATATTTGGATATGGGATACTCAACCTGTATAAGACCCAGGGGTTAATGTGAGGGGAACGAGGTGGAACGAAGTTCCACCACCTGTAGTTGTAGGGGGAACTAGTTCCACCACCTCCATTTCCCTGCACAGTAATGCCAACAGAAAAACCTGCCCCATTACCTACATCAATAGATGATGCAGGCGGCGCTAATGTTACTGATGAGCTGCAGCCACCTCCCCCTTCTTTAGGTTCTGGTGGTTCCATGGTCCTCCTCCATCTACAGCCCTCCCCTCCCGATACTTACACACGGCGTGTCTGTTGGACAGCATTCATCCCGTCCTCAGGTCCCAGTGGCTTCCTTTTCCATCACAGCGTATGTGATGTCATGCTGTCACCGCTGCTGAAGTGAAGAGGAGCCATGAAGAGGAGCAGGCTCTGCGCATCTTGAAGACAAGATGAGAGTGGGCTGGAGGGACAAGAGAGGTGGGAAAGCTGCTGGAAGGATACGGGGCATGAAGCTGCTGGAGGGACACAGGCGGTGAGCTGCTAGAGGGACAGAGACAGGGATGTGTATAAAGGGCACACTGTGAGCACTACGTGTAAGGGGCACTACTACTGTGCGAATTGTGTATAAGGGGCATTACTGTGGGTACTGTATGTAAGGGTTACTACTGTGTGGCATAGCATGTATAGAGGGTACCATTGTGTAGTGCAATGTGCATAAAGGGCACTACTGAGTGATATTCACCTTACACCACACACTAATGCCCCTTATTCAGGTTATAAGATTGTGCTACTGTGTTGTGCAATTTGAATTGAGGGTACTATTATGTGACCATCTTGCTTCTTTGTGAGATCAATGTCCCTATATGAAGTATGGGAAGTAGGGCACTAATTTATTGTATGCAGAGGGGTGCCGAAGACACTAGCACTGGCCTTGGCTCCCCCTAATGTGTGTGTGTGGGGGGAGAGGGGGTGCGGGCTGGGTAAATGAGTTGTAAGAGTCAAATTTATTTCTAACAATTATCTAAAATGCCAGCATTAATATATGCAGCGGACGCAAGGCGCATCTTATTACCATATACGATAAAAGTGCGCTGTACATCGCAAACACTACATCCCTTAAGAGAAAACAAGTACACGCACACATTGTATGAGTTCCAAAGCTTATTGATGTATATATTTGTTATTAAAAGGATATGTATACAAAATCACATGTACAGAATATATATATGGTTACAAAGTACATTTTCATAGGAAGCAATTGTTAGAAAAGAATTCATACAGACACAGCCAGCATGCAATTACCATCTCTCTGTCTCATGCTCACTACGCTCCATCTCCTCCATCTTTAGCTCTCCCTCAATGCTCACAGCAGCAGCAGAGTATCAGCAAAACAGCATCTCGATCAGCACCCAGCAAAAAAACAGAACTTCTTGTGTCTGGGATCAGCTATACACTGTGTATATTGGGGGCGTACAGGTCTGGGACTGGGTCTTCTGTTATTGGTCCAGGGGAGGGAACTTTCTCATTCATGATGAGTCATTGGTCAGTTCATATGCAAGCCTTGAAGAAGACATCTAAAGGGTTGGCCTCTGGTTTCCGCCCACACATGCTTCAAATGGAATGTTCTTTTGTTCCAGTAAGAGTGACTTCATATTCCTACATTTAATCATATCTACTCATTGCAATGTGCTACAATCTAACCACCGGTATCAAATTAACATACACATTAATCTGATTACTTTGACACCAAGCACGACGTGTCTATCTTGTTCTGTTCCATTAATACATATACTTGGTGTTATACTCCATTATATAATTTAAAACCTTATAATGTCTGGTGCTTGACATGTTTCATTTATGTGCTGTATGAAATATTTGTTGAATATATCTTTGTGGCATGTCTGTGAGTGCGTATGTTACCATATATTGCTGTGCACACTGTGCATATTTGCACGCACAGCGACTCATCAGTGTGGAGTTTGGATGTTCTCTCTATGTAATATTTTTTTGACTTCGACAGAGTTCCACCACTTCTCCAGGACCACTTTAAGCCCTGATAAGACCTGTCCCAAAAATATATGTTGGTCCTTTCATGCAAGACAAAAACGATCCCAAATATCTTGTGCTACCCAACTAGTATTCAATTAATTCACTGCACAGTGGGGACAACAGGTCATACATAGCAAAGGGCCTGCACCGAAGACAAAACAAATGAAAGCAAAGAGAAGGTCTGTTTGTATTGCATTAGTTTATTTTTGGGTTTGGTTAATTTGCCTATTTAATTTAGAGTCACATGTAAGGCCAATGTTCATGGAGTTGTGGGATTTCTGCTACTGCGCATCCGCGAGAATCCCTAAATTCTCATATGGTGCATGTGTTACACAGTATCAGACATTGTCTAGGAAAAGTGCTGGCAGGTGGCTATTAAGACATGCAAAAATAGTCCTTATGGGTGTGGTATGGGAGGGAGGGGGTCACTGAAGTGTTTGCGTACACAGATGCTTCATCATTCACACTGGAGGCCATACTCAGACCCCAAATCTGTACCTGCCATAGGGCATGTGAAAGTTTTTATAGTGCAACCGATGGTTATGTCTAAAGACATAACCAAGCGTTATTACAGCGTCGATAGAAGCTCAAAGTGGGTGTCTCAGTTCTTGCACTTCATACGCATCAATGTTCTGCTACCCTAATACTTATTTCAGTGTTGTCTGCTGGTGCAACTATTTTTACATACCCTGTACTTGTCCTATATTGTCTTGAACGGTGAGTCACTGTTTTCTTGTTTTGCTTATTTCTTTGTGTACTCTGTAACTGGGCGCTGCAGATCCTTTGTGGCGCTATACAAATAAAGGATAATAATAATAATAATGTATTTGTAGCATCATTTGCTTAAAGTCGCAGCTGGGCGACAGTAAAAAGCAGCTTCTGCATCCACCTCTGATTCAGGCCCAATGTGTTTGTCTTTTATTATTATTATTATTATTATTATGAACTTAAATTTACAGGGATAATTTTGAGGCGTATCACACATCCACCTTCTCTTTTGATAGCATATTATAATATATGTGTACGGAGGGGAAAAGATGGTGCGCACAGGATGTAGCTGTGGTCCTCATTCAGAGTTGATCGCTCGCTAGCTGCTTTTAGCAGCAGTGCAAACGCTAAGCCGCCGCCCTTTGGGAGTGTATCTTAGCTTAGCAGAAGTGCGAACGAAAGGTTAGCAGTTCTGCTACTAAAAAATTTCATGCAGTTTCAGAGTGACTCGATACTTACTCCTATCTTGCGATGACTGCAGTCTGTTTAGTTTCTGGTTTGACGTCACAAACACGCCCTGCGTTGGGCCAGCCACTCCCCCGTTTCTCCAGCCACTCCTGCGTTTTTACCTGGCACGCCTGCGTTTTTTAGCACACTCCATGAAAACGCTGAGTTGCCGCCCAGAAACACCCACTTCTTGTCAATCAAACAACGAACACTCGAGCGACTGAAAAGCGTCACTCGAGCTTGTGTAAAACTACAAAGTTTTGTGTGAAAGTACTTAGCGCATGCGCGCTGCGTACCATGCGCATAAATGCCATTTTTTCATCTGATCGCTACGCTGCGAAAAACAGCAACGAGCGATCAACTCGGAATGAGGGCCTGTATGCAAGTGAGGGCAGTAATGTACCATTACCAAACAAACAAAAAAAGGGCAAATGTAAAAGTAAAGGCATAAGACGCACACATTTACATCTTAGTTTATTATTACATTCTGCCATTAGAATCATGCAGTATCTACATACACAAAGTTGTATTTTGACATACAGTCTGACACACCTAAATGTGCCAAGTTTTAAATGTCTCAGACATCATAAAATGTTTTCTTTAAATATATTTACACAATTCTAAAAAATGTAAATCCCAAGAGACGTCTTGGCCATCACTGGAATGCTTTATATTGTGCAGCTGATTTCACAGCTTATTTTCCTCGGTAGAATAGCTGTGTCTTTCATTGGATGATAACGGCTTTCCAATCCACTTAGTAGTCAGTAAAATCCTAATGATACAGCTTTATAAATATATCTGCATCTTACATACTTACATCTATAGGTATATGTACAGGCCTTGTAGACGATAAATAACGATTTCCACAGACGTTAGCAGCAGCACTGTCACCATCAGCTGAGAGTGCGAAACAAACATGAATTCCTGGACAAAGCCAAGCATCTAAAATATGACCTGTCCCTAAAGTATCCAAAAGGTATTACATCTGTTTATGGTATCCTGAGAATAACCAGCGAACCTGATGGTGACGTCTGTGCAATTAAAAGGCCCCAACACCCATGGCTAGCAATTTATTAGACCAGTTGCATTGCAATATGCACTGAATTTGAAGGAGAACCACAGAAATTAGTATTTCCCCACAAAGAATATTTTCCAGTTAATACCCTCTTAACTACTTATGAACAATCTAATTGTATAGTTGTGATTGAACTTAAATGCAAGCATTCCCCAATTAAATATTTTTGTACAATTCAAACTGTGTGACCAAACTTTAAGATGTGTGAGTGAGTGAGTGAGTGAGTGAGTGAGTGAGTGAGTGAGTGAGTGAAAGGGGTGTTTGTAGATTAAAGCCGTTAAAGACAAAAGTTTCATTTTGGCTGCCAAGGGCACATATCACATTATAAGAGCTTTCTCTATTCAGTTTTGTAAGCTGCTTTTACTGAGAAACACTATTACTGCTTATAAAAATGGGAAAACTGCTGTACCATGCGAGATACGACTTTATCATTTATGGTAAAGGTATCATAGTTTCTAAACTCCAGACCAAACACAGCCTTGTGATGTCTGGGTCATGTTCTTTCTTTTGAAAGTCAACTCGGCAACTCGACCCTATTACATTTACCCTATGGTCTTTTGTCAGAAGTTTTAGGACGTCTTATGCACCGTCTGCCTGCACTGTGTCCTCATGATTGGCTCATTGCTATGGCAGAGTCTTCACTGCTGTTGCCTTGGTCCAGGCCAACTCTCCGGATGGACTGTGTGTACTTTTCTTTTCCCAAAGTAATGACATCTTCTATCTCGTCTGCTATATCATTTCTCTTGCTGTTCCGCATGGCTTCCACCAGCTTCTGCACACAGTCTGGCTGAGTAGAGTTCTTCCGGGCCCAAGAAAACAGCATGTCCAAGACTAGCTTGTTCATGTCTTTGCTGAGGAGGCAGAGAATAATTATGGTCATTTCCTTAGAAGTCGAGCTATATATAACATTATAATGTAAAATCACAAAAAAAGGTGAATTAGTAACTTAAGGAAGAGCCAGACTAAGGGGAAGGGGTCATATGCCCTGGGCCACCCGCGCCGTTTACTCACTGTGTCAGTTCATATGGGTTTTTTCCCTTAATTATTGGGAATGCAATGGCCAATGTTTGGATGACAGGAATTATACCTCTGTATTTAAATCACACATTCTCAGCATGGCATACCCAGGGCTTGAACTCACAACCTTATACATTGCAGTCAGACACCTAAGCTATATGCGTCTGCATAAGGAGCCGATAATTCTAGCTATATGCAGCTAGTCGAAATGGTCAGTATACATCCACTGCAGCAAAGCAAATATATGTAGTGTGTGGCTGTATAAACTCATACCTCCCAACATGACCCTCTCCAGGAGGGACAAAATGCTCTGCTCCTGGACTTCCCTCTTAATTTAGGACTGCCATCACTTGTTTTGAACAGGTTAATGGATAAGAAAGGTGTTTCAGCACAGGTGATGGTAATCATAAATTAAGAGGGAAGTCCAGGAGCAGAGCATTCTGTCCCTCCTGGAGAAGGTCATGTTGGGAGGTATGTAAACTACATAGATGTTATTCGCTGCAATGGTTTAAACTGACCATTACAACTTCCTTCATATACTTAGAATACATAGAATTACTAAGGTTCCTGCAAAGGAGCAGATAGCTCCATGTGTTAGGTGCCTGAATGTAATGTATATGGTTTGAATGTAATGTATATGGTTGTGAGTTCAAACCCTGGTAATGGCAAGTGTGTTTTGAATACAGAGTGATGCAACTGAAGGTGCTCACATCATCACACTATTACTGATTTGATGTTTAAATCTCTTATACCTCTTTTATTCCGAATGAGGTGAGTCGCACCCAGGAGCCTGACACGGGTGCTTCCTGGCTGCGACCTGCCTCAGGCCCCTCGCAACGCCGGGTTGGTGACGTCAGCAGTGACAGCGCTTGGAGATCACTTGATCTCCAAATGCCGTCCATCCACACAGAGTGAACGGGAAACAGATTGCATCGACCCGGCTTCCCGTTTACACAGCATAGCAAGCCAGGTTGAACCCGTGTTCAACTTTGCAAGCTACCCAAGTTGGAATACTGGGTCACTCGACCCAGATTATTCCAACTGGGCCCTTTTACACCACAAAGCAACATGGGTTATGCACGCTCATGTGCAATAACCCGTGTTCAAAGCTGGTGGTGTAAAAGGGGCATAACATGGCATGTTCTGAAAGTATGTGTAAGTGTTGCAGAGCGGAGTTCACTGCTTCTACCAAATTTACAGTATATATATATATATATATATATATATATATATATATATATATATATATATATATATATATATAAAAAACACATTATATATTATACCAGAGCCTTAAGCTGGACATACACTATACAACTATCTGGCAGTTCAGCTGCTAGATCTGATTGGTTGGAATGAGAATCTGGTAATGGATGAGAGCAAATGACCATCGACCATTTGCTCCCAAACGTTGGAAAATGGACAAAATCTGTCGTTCAGACGAATTGGTTAAATCATGGGTTTAACCAATTTGTATGAAAGACAGTTCTAGCAGCTAATCTGCCAGATAATTGTATATAGTGTATACCCAGCTTTGGTGCTCCTGATGAAAATAAGGACTTTCCGAAGCAAAAAAAAAAAAATCAAACGTTGTAGTTTCAAAATTAGTTGATCTAGTTTTAATAATTATGGCAATATGCAATGAACTAGTAAAGGGACCCAGCATATGCCAGGTCACCCCAGGAACTGCTGATCCGCAACGTCACGCACTCTATCCTACTCTGCTCCCCTCTGTCCACGCTCCCTCCCTTCTGCGGCTGCATGCTTACCAGGTCCCGGCGGGTCCTCCTCCTGTTTGGCCAGGCAAGGGTCTTTACGGTTACTCTAGAAGAGGGAGGCGTTGGAGTCTGTGGCACGTGCCCCATCTCCCACTGTGTATGCATGTGGGAGACTGGACAGACATTATATATAGATATTCAGTTACTCACTAATATGCACGAGGGGCAATGCTTAATGGGACTTATGGTGTGACATGCCGCCTCCTGAAGTGTGGATGATGAGCTAGAGCAATGCTGACCCAACGTACTATACAGCATAGGTAGGACAGTGACTGGTATGAGAGTATGACTAATGCTACTTAATGCTGACTCTCACCTGTTATTAAAACCTATACGTTCTAGCTCTCCATACGTCAGATCCAGGTTAATGCCAATGTTCATCCAATCGGATCCAATTTGCCTGGCGATACTGAGCAGGTTGGTTTCTGTCAGATAACCCATCTCAGCATTACCTAAATTCAAGGGGCGCAATGAGTGCCCATTCCTTTGTCTTTCAGATTCTCCATCCAGGCCTTTAGGTTTCTAGATGCACAGAGAGCAGAGAACAATGGTCTTATAATTAATACTTGAAAATAAAAATAAAAAAATCAATTTGTTTTGGTTTATGGAACATATACTCTTACAGGTAATTTTATAGGCAGCGTTGCCATCCAGTCACTTGGGCCCCTCCTGTGCCTAGTGGCCTCCTCGGGCAGAGCTTCTGGTGCTGATCCACGGTAAAATGACACCTACAACAGCAAAAAGTTACATATAATAGCGAATTACCACAACTAATGCTGCTAAATTGTAACTACTCCAGGCTAAAACAAACGTCCAGGCTAAAACAAACATCCAGGAACTACAAGTCTCAACATGACCTGCTGGCATTTGTAGTCCCTCAACATTTGGGCAGTTTCAGGTTGCCTAACCACTGCACTACAGTGAAATAGTTGAATTCATTAGGTAGTAACGTGTTTATTCTGTACGTCGCACTCAGAATGGGATTATTACAAGGCTTTTAGAAAGCAATAATAATGGCTCACCTGTCCCTTAACATCTTTCTCCGTTGTTTCAGTAGACGTCACGTACACCTCCTTCATGTTTTTCATACGTGAGAAGAACACAAAACAAATTCTGCCATCCACACAATCGGGACGTACTAGGAAAAAGTGAGAGAATTAATGAGCTAAGAGATATCAGCTCACAGTCCACCAACCAGCCTCAACATGCCAATGCTAGGTGGCCGAGAGTAATGGTGTGGAAATAACACACTAAAGGAAGAAAAATATATAACATCAGCTAATAAATGTGCATGGATTCAAGGCTGAGAAGCGAATACTAATACTGGGGAGAATGTATTTTAGCGGTACGGATTGTGCCACTATAACACTTCCTGCCTCTCCTCATTACCAAAGTGAAGCAGGAAGTCACTCCAGCAAGATGTATGATCATCTTGTCTGCCGGAGCGGGGGAGTGAAAACTCCCCCTTTGGCGATCCCCATCTGAGCACATAACGTATCTGCTTAGTGCTGATGTGTTGAGTCTCCCTGCCTGGCCTGCTCCAGTGCATATGTGCGGGCTCTCACTATTCACACGAGATCTCACAATCCGCCCGGAGCCAGCCCCCACTACAGCCAGGGACAGCACAGTCCCTGCTGTGGAGATAGGGCATCGAAACCTGTAGCCTAGCCTTTTACAATTTCAATCTGTATCCAGTAGACCATGCAGTGTTTTTGGCACAGGGTGCTGTGAAAGCTACGAATGTTATCCAGGATCACGGAGCCCGATTCTGAGGTGGACTAAATTTAAATTCTGAGCATGTGTCCGTATGGTTACCGGCAGGGAATGCATATTAGAATTGCATATTCATGGGCAGAGACTGGAGGGGTTTGGCAAATTGCTGAAGGCGAGTTGGGGACATACAGTATAAAGGATACATAGAATTTCATGGCAGGTAAGAACCACTTGGCCCATCTAGTCTGCCCATGTATATGCACACACTTCCACACTAGGGTTCATTTGTTTGAGCCAATTAACCTATTAGTATATGTTTGGATTGTTGGAGCAAACTGAAGCACCCGGAAGAAACCCAGGCAAGTACGGGGAGAATATACAAACTCCACACAGTTAGGGCAATGGTGAGAAGGGTGGTATTCAGTATGCCGGCTGTTGGGACCCCGGCGCTGGAATCCCAACACCTGGCAGACCAACAACTATTCTCGCTGTTGGGGGTCCACGACCCCCCTGGACGGAGAATAGCCACCGTGCCTGCAGTAAGCCCGCAAGGGGCTCATTTGCACTCGCCCAGCTGTCGGTATGCCGGCGGTCGGGATTCCGGCGCCGGCATACCATACTACACCCGGTGGGATTTGAACCCATGACCTCCATGCTGTGAGCCAGTAATGATAAACATTACACCAGCCGAACTGCTACTGGTGTGTACTAAAAGAGCTTGGTGCGTGATAAAGAATAAACCAGACTTCTGGAAAATGCAGGTGGATATTCAGTGTTATCCTCAAAAAAACCAGTCGGTGGACATAGACACACAGGGCTGCCTTTCCAGAAATCCCTACTTTTAGAAAGGTTTCTTGGAATATTATCTCCATAGAACATTGTCTGGAAGTCTCACAATTACTACTCATGGTTCTCGTAAAGAATAAACCAGAAAACGGTTATCAGAAACGGATATTGGTCAGTAAGAAGAATCTGGCAGCTAAAGCGGAGAAGACATTATACCGGAATGCAGCTTAAGTCCTTGTTCGAATGCCGCAAAGAACTGCTCCCCCTCTACAAGTTCCACAAGGTCTGACGGCTCCGGGCCCTTATATCTATCTTGCAGCCTTTTCACTGTAGAGTCCACCTGGGGGCGGAGAACAATCTTATTAAAGGAATGCGAAAAGCAGCAAAATGGCATTTTATGGAGAGCAGAACAGTCATAAAATATAATCTGAAATGGTCTGATATATAATTAAATCTTCTTATTCTGTAACATCCGGGAACCTTGGGTACTTCCCCCAAAATTGCTATAACTTCCACTGCAGTTGTTAACAGAACAGAGTTCATTTTAAAATCTTGTTTACCCGAAGTGTTTAAGACATTGCCTGATTTGTAGGGTTCTTAGGGGCCTATTTATCACCATCCGCATCCAGGATGCGGATGACAGATGATAAAATCGCCCAAACTCGCACTGCGATAATTGATTACATCGCAGGGATGTATCAATTATCGCGTGCAGAGACAGAGCTTGTGGTCAAGCTCTGTCCCTACGATGATACTCCGCAGCATCATCGGGGTATTTTTTCGGAAAAAATACCCCGATGTCCTGCTGCGCATGCGCCGCCCCCGCCGACATCGCCGCTGCCCGGTCGATCCCCCCCTGTTGTGACTACCCCCGCGCACCGTGGACTCCCCCCCAGAAGATCAATATACTCACCAGTCCAGGGAGCCGATCCGCGCTGCTTCTGCTGGGCTGCCCGGCGCCGGATCCTGTGCGCGAGTATGTTTTTTGTTTACTTTTTTTTTTTCTTTTTACACTATGATCAGCTTGTGTGTTCATCGGACACACACAGCTGATCACTCTGCCGGGTCCTCGCTCAGAAAGCTGGGCAAATGCCACATTATCGCAGTGCTGGCCTGTGAACTCGCCAGCCTTAGCTGGCGAGATTATCACAGGGCACACTGCAGTATTTTTTCACATTTTTTTTTCCTGTAAATTTGGCCACATCACATTTCCCATTATAAGTATGGGGAATGCGATGTGAGTTACTAAAAAAAAAAGTGAATTAAAGGGTTTGCAGCGGTTTTTCATGAAAACTGCTCCAAATGCCCTTTAATACATTCAGGCGATACTAAAATAATGTGAAACGGGTGTGAAAACACAATTTTTCACATTATTTTAGTAAAAATAATGTTAATAAATAGACCCCTTAATGTCTCTGTAATGTGAAATAATTTTAGAAAGAGAAGGGTGTGGTATTGAAGGTCGACCACCACACTTAGGTTGACAGTGTCTAGGTCAACCACTATTGGTCGACGTTAACTGGGTCGACAGGTTAAAAGGTCGACGAGAGTTTTAAAATCTTTTTTGGTGTCGTTTTCGCCGTACAGTGACCGGGAACCCCAATTAGTGCACCGTGTCCCCTCGCATGGCTCGTGCTTTGTCCAAGGTGCCTCGCTTCACTACTGCTGCGATCGGCACAGGTTACCGTTCCCAATTGTAGTCCACGTGGATCGTAAAGTATGAAAAAGTAAATTTTTTTTTAAAAAACACGCATGTCGACCTTTTGACCTGTCGACATAGAACATGTCGACCTAGTTACTGTTGACCAATAGTGGTCGACCTAGACACTGTCGACCTAGAGACCGGATACCAAAGAGAAGATACTCCCCAGAATATAAACAGATTATGCATTATGAAGTCAGGTTTTCTCATTGAAATCCCATCGGCTTGTATTTGGGATACATGCATGTACATTCAGTAAGCTCGCTGTTACATGCAAAACACATGGTAGCAACATGCTCTCTATGCACTAAATTAAGTTATATCTTAACAATAATCGCACAGTTCACCAGCAAATAGCTTCAATTGTGATACAAAATGATTTGTAAAGGGAAATGAGAGATGCATATGTCAAGCCTGTTGTCACTCCCCGACCATTCTGCTCCTGCTGTTCCCAGCCAGTCACTGCACTACATAGCAGCCGCAAGCCCACATGTGCTCATATTCCTATATATAGCAATGGCAAAGTATGAGGACGGCACTCTAGGACTGTGGATCAAAGCAATCGCTGCTTTATTGTGCTCAACGTTTCGGGGCACGTGACCCTGTCATCAGGATATATATAAAAAGACCAATGGAAGTGGAGGCATACAGGTGGCACAAGTGACAGTTTTGTGCGTAATATACTTAGAAAAAAAAAATAGTAATAAATAGTTGTACGTGATAAAAGTGGATATTCCTCAGTGCATAGGTAAGTGACAGCTCCTAAATCAATAAGGTACAGTATGTGTTTGAATTGTTATGTGAGCTCCAACATAAGACAGTTAAGAACAGGAGCGCATACTAGTGTCCAAGAAATAAATTGTCACCCAAAAGGAAAAAAAAACTGATGATGAAATGGCACTACTTATCTGTCATGGTAATCTTTGGTCAAATGACGACCAACAGAGTGATATAAAATAATAACACAGAAATGCAACACAGCGTGTACCATTTTTTACCTCTGCAGATTAAATAAACAAACTGAGTTGTATAAAACCTTTTTAGGGACGTGTTTGTCCCAAACTAGTAATCCATAGCCAGGGATAATGAAAGGTTTTTAACAAAAATGTAATACAACAATGACATACAGATGGCAGAAAAACAAACGTACAAGAGTAAAAAATATTTGAGCTTATCTGTCCATTCAGAGGGTTCAGGTACAGCAAAACCAACGCATTTCATCAATATTCAGACTTCATCATCCCTATATATATATATATATATATATATATATATATATATATATATATATATAAAAAATACACACACACTGGCAAAACGCATTTGTAATATCGTGTGCTTGGATAATACAAATCTCATATTTTTTCAGTCACTAGTAAATTTTTCAGCAACCAAAATTTTAACCATTGTATTACATTAAAGCGGGTTTTTGTTTCCACTTTCCACCATTTAACAGAACTCACCTCTTTGGGAACATTTGCCAGACAACATTAAAGAGGATCACAACACAGTATTCGCACTCAAATACAACAAAAAAATAATAATAATAAAAAATAAAAAAAATAGAAAAAAAAAGTACTTCACGACTATTGGATTGGTGAAGAAACTAGTATAAAACATTACAAAAAAGAAGAAATCAGTATAAGTGAGAGAGTATACATTACAACTAAAATATAGCCTAGCGAAGCCCCTGTCAGAGGGACCACCCAAGGTCACGGTCCCATGCAGATCTTTTTTCTCTCTTGCAAGGTTCTAATTCGCCATCCATAGAGTTAAGTAAATGTAACACCTCCAAACGTGCCAACTTCCTATAATATTCAATGTCATCTTGTTGGAACAGTGGTAAATGTTGAACTATAATTCAGAACATTCACACAATCTGGAGGTTACATTTATGATATGCCTTTATCTCACTTATTGAATATAAACATTAAATTTATTTTTATTTAATTACATTTTCTATGGAAAATGTGACTTTTGCCACTATGGTCAAGAAAATATTCCCACTTCTGTATGGGACACTTCTTATATCTGGTACAAATACTACTTTTTGAGCCGGACAAACAAGATACGTCCAAACGTAAGTACCCTGTTTTTTGGGGGGCATCTTCTACTACAAACCTTCAGTATTCATAGTAACATAGTTTATGAGGTTGAAAGAAGACCATTAGTCCATCGAGTTCAACCTATTAGTATTCTCCTACTCTATATTATTTTCAAGACTAGTTTTAAATGTTTGATTAAGTTTTCCTCATTTTATTATAACTATAGTACGTGATCTATCTTCCATAAACCTGTACATCATTATCCATTAGGAATTTATCTAGCCCATTCTTAAAAGAATTGACCAAGTCTGCCATCACTACTCTCTCAGGAAGGGAATTCCAAACTCCTATTGTCCTTTCTGTGAAAAAACATTTCCGCCTCTGTGTGCGGAATCTTCTCTCCTCTAACCTAAGTGGGTGTCCACGTGTCTTCTATGTTGATCTTACCAAATACAGATCCCCCGCAAGCTCTGTGTATTGTCCACTTTAATATTTAGAAATGTTGATCATGTCTCCTCTTAATCTCCTCTTTTCCAGTGTGAACATGTCAAGCCAATATGTGATTCAAATCTGTCCAATTCTAAATGAGCCCCCTATGTTTACCTCATGCTATATAAATAAAAGGCTAACGCTGCTCCTCACCTCTATGGGGCGAATTAAAGTGTTTTGCACACTCCGGCAGCCACTTGATGGTGCCAGACGGAGCAATTTAAGTGTTGCTCCGTTCGGGCGAGTACAGCCACCGGCGCTGACATTACTGCTGACTAGAGATGAGCGCCTGAAATTTTTCGGGTTTTGTGTTTTGGTTTTGGGTTCGGTTCCGCGGCCGTGTTTTGGGTTCGAACGCGTTTTGGCAAAACCTCACCGAATTTTTTTTGTCGGATTCGGGTGTGTTTTGGATTCGGGTGTTTTTTTCAAAAAACACTAAAAAACAGCTTAAATCATAGAATTTGGGGGTCATTTTGATCCCAAAGTATTATTAACCTCAAAAACCATAATTTACACTCATTTTCAGTCTATTCTGAATACCTCACACCTCACAATATTATTTTTAGTCCTAAAATTTGCACCGAGGTCGCTGTGTGAGTAAGATAAGCGACCCTAGTGGCCGACACAAACACCGGGCCCATCTAGGAGTGGCACTGCAGTGTCACGCAGGATGTCCCTTCCAAAAAACCCTCCCCAAACAGCACATGACGCAAAGAAAAAAAGAGGCGCAATGAGGTAGCTGTGTGAGTAAGATTAGCGACCCTAGTGGCCGACACAAACACCGGGCCCATCTAGGAGTGGCACTGCAGTGTCACGCAGGATGGCCCTTCCAAAAAACCCTCCCCAAACAGCACATGACGCAAAGAAAAAAAGAGGCGCAATGAGGTAGCTGTGTGAGTAAGATTAGCGACCCTAGTGGCCGACACAAACACCGGGCCCATCTAGGAGTGGCACTACAGTGTCACGCAGGATGTCCCTTCCAAAAAACCCTCCCCAAACAGCACATGACGCAAAGAAAAAAAGAGGCGCAATGAGGTAGCTGTGTGAGTAAGATTAGCGACCCTAGTGGCCGACACAAACACCGGGCCCATCTAGGAGTGGCACTGCAGTGTCACGCAGGATGTCCCTTTCAAAAAACCCTCCCCAAACAGCACATGACGCAAAGAAAAAAAGAGGCGCAATGAGGTAGCTGACTGTGTGAGTAAGATTAGCGACCCTAGTGGCCGACACAAACACCGGGCCCATCTAGGAGTGGCACTGCAGTGTCACGCAGGATGTCCCTTCCAAAAAACCCTCCCCAATCAGCACATGATGCAAAGAAAAAGAAAAGAAAAAAGAGGTGCAAGATGGAATTGTCCTTGGGCCCTCCCACCCACCCTTATGTTGTATAAACAAAACAGGACATGCACACTTTAACCAACCCATCATTTCAGTGACAGGGTCTGCCACACGACTGTGACTGATATGACGGGTTGGTTTGGACCCCCCCCAAAAAAGAAGCAATTAATCTCTCCTTGCACAAACTGGCTCTACAGAGGCAAGATGTCCACCTCATCTTCACCCTCCGATATATCACCGTGTACATCCCCCTCCTCACAGATTATCAATTCGTCCCCACTGGAATC
This sequence comes from Pseudophryne corroboree, assembly GCF_028390025.1. NCBI lineage: Eukaryota > Metazoa > Chordata > Amphibia > Anura > Myobatrachidae > Pseudophryne > Pseudophryne corroboree. The sequence goes on along the minus strand of NC_086454.1, from coordinate 121,844,593 downwards.
CACCATCTCAGCTCCCTGTGTACTTTGTGGAGGCAATTGCTGCTGGTCAATGTCTCCGCGGAGGAATTGATTATAATTCATTTTAATGAACATCATCTTCTCCACATTTTCTGGATGTAACCTCGTACGCCGATTGCTGACAAGGTGAGCGGCGGCACTAAACACTCTTTCGGAGTACACACTTGTGGGAGGGCAACTTAGGTAGAATAAAGCCAGTTTGTGCAAGGGCCTCCAAATTGCCTCTTTTTCCTGCCAGTATAAGTACGGACTGTGTGACGTGCCTACTTGGATGCGGTCACTCATATAATCCTCCACCATTCTATCAATGTTGAGAGAATCATATGCAGTGACAGTAGACGACATGTCCGTAATCGTTGTCAGGTCCTTCAGTCCGGACCAGATGTCAGCATCAGCAGTCGCTCCAGACTGCCCTGCATCACCGCCAGCGGGTGGGCTCGGAATTCTGAGCCTTTTCCTCGCACCCCCAGTTGCGGGAGAATGTGAAGGAGGAGATGTTGACAGGTCGCGTTCCGCTTGACTTGACAATTTTGTCACCAGCAGGTCTTTCAACCCCAGCAGACTTGTGTCTGCCGGAAAGAGAGATCCAAGGTAGGCTTTAAATCTAGGATCGAGCACGGTGGCCAAAATGTAGTGCTCTGATTTCAACAGATTGACCACCCGTGAATCCTTGTTAAGCGAATTAAGGGCTCCATCCACAAGTCCCACATGCCTAGCGGAATCGCTCCGTGTTAGCTCCTCCTTCAATGTCTCCAGCTTCTTCTGCAAAAGCCTGATGAGGGGAATGACCTGACTCAGGCTGGCAGTGTCTGAACTGACTTCACGTGTGGCAAGTTCAAAGGGCATCAGAACCTTGCACAACGTTGAAATCATTCTCCACTGCGCTTGAGACAGGTGCATTCCACCTACTATATCGTGCTCAATTGTATAGGCTTGAATGGCCTTTTGCTGCTCCTCCAACCTCTGAAGCATATAGAGGGTTGAATTCCACCTCGTTACCACTTCTTGCTTCAGATGATGGCAGGGCAGGTTCAGTAGTTTTTGGTGGTGCTCCAGTCTTCTGTACGTGGTGCCTGTACGCCGAAAGTGTCCCGCAATTCTTCTGGCCACCGACAGCATCTCTTGCACGCCCCTGTCGTTTTTTAAAAAATTCTGCACCACCAAATTCAAGGTATGTGCAAAACATGGGACGTGCTGGAATTTGCCCATATTTAATGCACACACAATATTGCTGGCGTTGTCCGATGCCACAAATCCACAGGAGAGTCCAATTGGGGTAAGCCATTCCGCGATGATCTTCCTCAGTTGCCGTAAGAGGTTTTCAGCTGTGTGCGTATTCTGGAAAGCGGTGATACAAAGCGTAGCCTGCCTAGGAAAGAGTTGGCGTTTGCGAGATGCTGCTACTGGTGCCGCCGCTGCTGTTCTTGCGGCGGGAGTCCATACATCTACCCAGTGGGCTGTCACAGTCATATAGTCCTGACCCTGCCCTGCTCCACTTGTCCACATGTCCGTGGTTAAGTGGACATTGGGTACAACTGCATTTTTTAGGACACTGGTGAGTCTTTTTCTGACGTCCGTGTACATTCTCGGTATCGCCTGCCTAGAGAAGTGGAACCTAGATGGTATTTGGTAACGGGGGCACACTGCCTCAATAAATTGTCTAGTTCCCTGTGAACTAACGGCGGATACCGGACGCACGTCTAACACCAACATAGTTGTCAAGGCCTCAGTTATCCGCTTTGCAGTAGGATGACTGCTGTGATATTTCATCTTCCTCGCAAAGGACTGTTGAACAGTCAATTGCTTACTGGAAGTAGTACAAGTGGGCTTACGACTTCCCCTCTGGGATGACCATCGACTCCCAGCGGCAACAACAGCAGCGCCAGCAGCAGTAGGCGTTACACGCAAGGATGCATCGGAGGAATCCCAGGCAGGAGAGGACTCGTCAGAATTGCCAGTGACATGGCCTGCAGGACTATTGGCATTCCTGGGGAAGGAGGAAATTGACACTGAGGGAGTTGGTGGGGTGGTTTGCGTGAGCTTGGTTACAAGAGGAAGGGATTTACTGGTCAGTGGACTGCTTCCGCTGTCACCCAAAGTTTTTGAACTTGTCACTGACTTATTATGAATGCGCTGCAGGTGACGTATAAGGGAGGATGTTCCGAGGTGGTTAACGTCCTTACCCCTACTTATTACAGCTTGACAAAGGGAACACACGGCTTGACACCTGTTGTCCGCATTTCTGGTGAAATACCTCCACACCGAAGAGCTGATTTTTTTGGTATTTTCACCTGGCATGTCAACGGCCATATTCCTCCCACGGACAACAGGTGTCTCCCCGGGTGCCTGACTTAAACAAACCACCTCACCATCAGAATCCTCCTGGTCAATTTCCTCCCCAGCGCCAGCAACACCCATATCCTCCTCATCCTGGTGTACTTCAACACTGACATCTTCAATCTGACTATCAGGAACTGGACTGCGGGTGCTCCTTCCAGCACTTGCAGGGGGCGTGCAAATGGTGGAAGGCGCATGCTCTTCACGTCCAGTGTTGGGAAGGTCAGGCATCGCAACCGACACAATTGGACTCTCCTTGTGGATTTGGGATTTCGAAGAATGCACAGTTCTTTGCTGTGCTGCTTTTGCCAGCTTGAGTCTTTTCATTTTTCTAGCGAGAGGCTGAGTGCTTCCATCCTCATGTGAAGCTGAACCACTAGCCATGAACATAGGCCAGGGCCTCAGCCGTTCCTTGCCACTCCGTGTGGTAAATGGCATATTGGCAAGTTTACGCTTCTCCTCCGACAATTTTATTTTAGGTTTTGGAGTCCTTTTTTTTCTGATATTTGGTGTTTTGGATTTGACATGCTCTGTACTATGACATTGGGCATCGGCCTTGGCAGACGACGTTGCTGGCATTTCATCGTCTCGGCCATGACTAGTGGCAGCAGCTTCAGCACGAGGTGGAAGTGGATCTTGATCTTTCCCTAATTTTGGAACCTCAACATTTTTGTTCTCCATATTTTAATAGGCACAACTAAAAGGCACCTCAGGTAAACAATGGAGATGGATACTAGTATACAATTATGGACTGCCTGCCGACTGCAGACACAGAGGTAGCCACAGCCGTGAACTACCGTACTGTACTGTGTCTGCAGCTAATATAGACTGGTTGATAAAGAGAAGATGTCTATGTAACTATGTATGTATAAAGAAGACTGAAAAAAATCCACGGTTAGGTGGTATACAATTATGGACGGACTGCCTGCCGAGTGCAGACACAGAGGTAGCCACAGCCGTGAACTACCGTACTGTACTGTGTCTGCAGCTAATATAGACTGGTTGATAAAGAGAAGATGTCTATGTAACTATGTATGTATAAAGAAGAATGAAAAAAAACCACGGTTAGGTGGTATACAATTATGGACGGACTGCCTGCCGAGTGCAGACACAGAGGTAGCCACAGCCGTGAACTACCGTACTGTACTGTGTCTGCAGCTAATATAGACTGGTTGATAAAGAGAAGATGTCTATGTAACTATGTATGTATAAAGAAGAATGAAAAAAATCCACGGTTAGGTGGTATTACAATTATGGACGGACTGCCTGCCGAGTGCAGAGACACAGAGGTAGCCACAGCCGTGAACTACCGTACTGTGTCTGCTGCGACTGGATGATAAATGATATAAAAAATATATATATATCACTACTGCAGCCGGACAGGTATATATTATATAATGACGGACCTGCTGGACACTGTCTGTCAGCAGAATGAGTTTTATTTTTATAGAATAAAAAAAAAAAAAACACACAAGTGAAGTCACACGACGAGTGTTTAACTTTTTCAGGCAATCACAATATAAGTATACTACTAACTATACTGGTGGTCAGTGTGGTCAGGTCACTGGTCAGTCACACTGGCAGTGGCACTCCTGCAGCAAAAGTGTGCACTGTTTAATTTTAATATAATATGTACTCCTGGCTCCTGCTATAACCTATAACTGGCACTGCAGTAGTGCTCCCCAGTCTCCCCCACAATTATAAGCTGTGTGAGCTGAGCAGTCAGACAGATATATAATATATATAGATGATGCAGCACACTGGCCTGAGCCTGAGCAGTGCACACAGATATGGTATGTGACTGACTGAGTCACTGTGTGTATCGCTTTTTTCAGGCAGAGAACGGATATATTAAATAAACTGCACTGTGTGTCTGGTGGTCACTCACTATATAATATATTATGTACTCCTGGCTCCTGCTATAACCTATAACTGGCACTGCAGTAGTGCTCCCCAGTCTCCCCCACAATTATAAGCTGTGTGAGCTGAGCAGTCAGACAGATATATATAATATTATATATAGATAATAGATGATGCAGCACACTGGCCTGAGCCTGAGCAGTGCACACAGATATGGTATGTGACTGACTGAGTCACTGTGTGTATCGCTTTTTTCAGGCAGAGAACGGATATATTAAATAAACTGCACTGTGTGTCTGGTGGTCACTCACTATATAATATATTATGTACTCCTGGCTCCTGCTATAACCTATAACTGGCACTGCAGTAGTGCTCCCCAGTCTCCCCCACAATTATAAGCTGTGTGAGCTGAGCAGTCAGACAGATATATATAATATTATATATAGATAATAGATGATGCAGCACACTGGCCTGAGCCTGAGCAGTGCACACAGATATGGTATGTGACTGACTGAGTCACTGTGTGTATCGCTTTTTTCAGGCAGAGAACGGATATATTAAATAAACTGCACTGTGTGTCTGGTGGTCACTCACTATATAATATATTATGTACTCCTGGCTCCTGCTATAACCTATAACTGGCACTGCAGTAGTGCTCCCCAGTCTCCCCCACAATTATAAGCTGTGTGAGCTGAGCAGTCAGACAGATATATATAATATTATATATAGATAATAGATGATGCAGCACACTGGCCTGAGCCTGAGCAGTGCACACAGATATGGTATGTGACTGAGTCACTGTGTGCTGTGTATCGCTTTTTTCAGGCAGAGAACGGATTATAAAGTAAACTGCACTGTCCTCACTAGTAAACTCTCTCCACTCAGTCTCTACACTTCTACAGTAACAGTACTCCTCCTAGTCAGCTCCAGTAAATCTCTCTCAGTCTCTTATAATCTAAATGGAGAGGACGCCAGCCACGTCCTCTCCCTATCAATCTCAATGCACGTGTGAAAATGGCGGCGACGCGCGGCTCCTTATATAGAATCCGAGTCTCGCGATAGAATCCGAGCCTCGCGAGAATCCGACAGCGTCATGATGACGTTCGGGCGCGCTCGGGTTAACCGAGCAAGGCGGGAAGATCCGAGTCTGCTCGGACCCGTGAAAAAAACCATGAAGTTCTGGCGGGTTCGGATTCAGAGAAACCGAACCCGCTCATCTCTACTGCTGACATGTTGTTGGTAATTAGTGTTACATACATTTATGTTGCAAACATTTCCAATCTTTTAAAATGAAGTCAAAACATTATTGCCAGCCAACCTTTCTGATGCCTTTCCCACAATCCAGTGATTGTCATTTCTACTAATAAATCTACATCAGTAAACTACAAAAGGAACTCAACTAAAAATAGTTCTATAACTCTTTACGTTAAAAACAAACTTTATTCACACCACAAATCCATACAAGACACGCATGCAGGCATCTCACGTCATGCTATTACTTAGCCGGAATAAGTTTGGGATTTTCACTTCATTGGTTCTCATATTCTACAAAATAAATATATAATGTCTTTCTCAATACAGTTTGAATCATAATTGACACAAATAAGCTGACAAAGGGAGAATATATTATGTAAGTGACATTTGTATATTTTGGACACAACTTTAAAAACAAGGACGTATTAAAATGTTAGAAGATATTTGCAACCTTCATCTGATGATGGTGTCTGATGACACCAAATTGGCTATGTTTGCAATAATGCCCAAAAAATATTTAAAATACATAAAGCTGCCATATTATACCCAGCAAAAAAAAAAACAAAAAAAAAAAACTATAGCCAAAAGGACTTAAGGGGTAATTCAGACCTGATCGCAGGCGTTTTTTTGCAGTGCTGCGATCAGGTAATCGCCGCCTACAGGGGAGGGGGTAAACGCTTTGCAGGGGTGCGATCGTCTGTGCAGAGAGCTGCACAAACAAAAGTTTGTGCAGTCTTTGCACAGCTCAGGACTAACTCAGCCGCTGCGATGATCCGGACAGGAGCTGACATCAGGAACCCTCCCTTGAAATGGCTGCGTTTGCACGGACACTCCTTTAAAACAGTCAGTTGACACCCACAAACGGCCTCTTCCTGTCAATCTTCTTGCGATCGCGGATGCGATCGGTTTCTTCGTAGAGTCCGTCGCTGTCCGGCGATCCCCATCGCCGGCGGCCGACGCGCCTGCGCATTGCGGTGCATATGCATGCGCAGTTCAGACCCGATCGCACCGCTGCAAAAAAAAGCTAGCGTGCGATCGGGTCTGAATGACCCCCTTAGGGACTAACCTAAAGGATAAAAAAGTGGCAGATTAGATGGGCCAAGTGGTTCTTATCTGCCGTCAAATTCTATGTTTCTATGTTAATTCAGAGTTGATCGCAGCAGCAAATTTGTTAGCAGTTGGGCTAAACCATGTGCAATGCAGGGGGGGGGGGGGGGCAGATATAACATGTGCCTAGTGAGTTAGATTTGAGTGGGGTGTGTTCAAACTGAAATCTAAATTGCAGTGTAAAAATAAAGCAGCCAATATTTACTCTGCACAGAAACAATATAACCCACCCAAATCTAACTCTCTTTGCACATGTTATATCTGCCCCCCCTGCAGTGCACATGGTTTTGCCCAACTGCTAACAAATTTGCTGCTGCGATCAACTCTGAATTACCCCCTTAATGCAGATGTTATAAATACCTTCGCATAAATTTGCAGCGTGATAATGAATATTTGTCTCTCACCAGCAGAAGGCCTTTGATTAGAGCCTGTCATTGCGCCGAGCTGGAAGCGGGGTGATAGCATACCACTGCAGTGCATCCAGAAAGTATTCACAGCGCTTCACTTTTTCCACATTTTGTTATGTTAAAGCCTTAATCCAAAATGGAATAAATTCATTTCCCCCCCCTCAAAATTCTACACACAATACCCCATAATGACAACGTGAAAAAAGTTTCTTTTTAGATTTTTGCAAATTTATTAAAAAATAAAAAACTAAGATCATATGTACATAAGTATTCATAGCCTTTGCTCAATACCTTGTTGATGCACCTTTGGCAGCAATTACAGCCTCAAGTCTTTTTGAATGATGCCACAAGCTTGGCACACCTATCTTTGGCCAGTTTTACCAATTCCTCTTTGCAGCACCTCTCAAGCTCCATCAGGTTGGATGGGAAGCATCGGTGCACAGCCATTTTCAGATCTCTCCAGAGATGTTCAATCAGATTCAAGTGTCCTTTGACATCTTGGCTGTGTGCTTAGGGTCGTTGTCCTGCTGAAAGATGAACCGTCGCCCCAGTCTGAGGTCAAGAGCGCTCTGGAACCGGTTTTCAGACACAATGTCTCTGTACATTGCTGCATTCATCTTTCCCTCTATCCTGACTAGTCTCTCAGTTCCTGCCGCTGAAAACATCCCCACAGCATGATGCTGCCACCACCATGCTTCACTGTAGAGATGATATTGGCCTGGTGAGGAGCGGTGCCTGCTTTCCTCCAAACATGATGCCTGGCATTCACGCCAAAGAGTTCAATCTTTGTCTCATCAGACCAGAGAATTTTGTTTCTGCACCTGAGAGTCTTTCAGGTGCATTTTGGCAAACTCCAGGTGGGCTGCCATGTGCTTTTTACTAAGGAGTGGCTTCCGTCTGGCCACTCTACCATACAGGCCTGATTGATGGATTGCTGCAGAGATGGTTGTCCTTCTGGAAGGTTCTCCTCTCTCCACAGAGGAATGCCGTAGCTCTGAAAGAGTGACCATCAGGTTCTTGGTCACCTCCTTGACTAGGGCCCTTCTCTCTTCACTCAGTTCAGAGGGCCGGCCAGCTCTAGGGAGAGTCCTGATGGTTCCAGACTTCTTCCATTTACGGATGATGGAGGCCACTGTGCTCATTGGGACCTTCAAAGCAGCAGATATTTTTCTGTACCCTTCCCCAGATTTGTGCCTCGAGACAATCCTGTCTCGGAGGTCTACAGACAATTCCTTTGACTTCATGCTTGGTTTGCGCTCAGACATGCACTGTCAAGTGTGAGACCTTATAGACAGGTGTATGCCTTTCCAAATCAGGTCCAATCAACTGAAATTACCACAGGTGGACTCCAATTAAGCTGTAGGAACATCAAGGATGATCAGTGGAAACAAGATGCACTTAAAGCTCAATTTTGAGCTTCATGGCAAAGGCTGTGAATACTTATGTACATGTGATTTCTTAGTTTTTTATTTTTAATAAATGTGCAAAAATCTAAAAAAACTTTGTTATTATGGGGTAATGGGGGTCATTCTGACCCAATCGCATGCTGCAGTTTATCGCAGCAGCGTAATCAGGTCAGAACTGCGCATGCGCCGAAGGCCGACGCAGCGCTACGATCGCCTCTGCGGGAAGGGGGGGGGGCGTTTCGTGGGCGTGGTCCGGCCAACGCAGGTGTGGCCGTCGCCGGGCAGCGGCCAGAACAAAGAAGAAAGTGATCGCTAGCGCGATCGCAAGAAGATTGACAGGGAGGAGGCGTTCCGGGGCGTCTACTCATCGTTTTCTAGGGGTGGAGATCCGAACGCAGGCGTGTCCAGGCGTTTTGAGGGCGGATGTCTGACGTCAATCCCGGGACCTTCGTCGCTGGATCCGTAGCACAGGGTAAGTAGGTCTGACCCTGGTCTTGTTTTGCAGGAAACTTTTTTAGCATAGCGAAAAAAGCGATCGCAGCCCTGCTATGCTAAAATACACTCCCCCATAGGCGGCGTCAAGCTGAATGCACGAGCAGCAAAAAGTTGCTACGTGCGATCAACTCGGAATGACCACCATAGGCCAGCATATGCTTCACCGGTTGGTGACAAATAGGTATCCTCCGGATCCTCCTTCAGAACAATTTGTGAAAAAATTGTCCATAGGCAACTAACACGAATGCATCCTGGAGTGTGGTATATCCAACTGCATAGCAGCCCCTAGAGAAACCTGCATTTGCGGTCAGAAATGAGGGGACTATGGCAGATTCCGGAGATGTTAGATGCGTTATCTGGGGGAGCTTTTATTTTTGCAGGTAGCCATCAAAAACACCACAAGCATTTTGAATGATAAATATGCCCCTATATCTGTGATAACACTGAACTTTTGGAATGAGATCAAATTAAAAGCTTGTTTAAAACTTGCAGCAGCTAAAAGAGGTACTTATTATAATATTTTAAATGTTTGAAATGTCAGCAACATGTTGTAATCATTGCAGACCAGCAAGAGGTCATGTGATGACAATATTGACAACTGATTGATCCAGGTTTCAGCTGTTTCCTGTAATATAGAGGTCACCAGGAAAACAAAGGTCACATGACTGTACCTTGTGTTTGGGGACACACTGCAGTAGGACCTGCTCCGGCTCCCGCTTCCTCTGTAGTGCAACAAAGTTCACCTGGTACATACGCAGGCGTTTATACACCTTCTGGGCTAACTCCCCCACATAGGATTTTGTAGTGTACCATATCCAGTACCTTCATTAAAAGAACAAAGCAATTAGTCAAGATCATCTACGTAAAGCCTATAATCTTAGAAGACATTTCTTTCCAAAGCTTTTGTGCCAAAATGTCAAATTTTTCAATCAGGAATAAATTTTGAACATTCACAACTATGGGGTTTAGACAGGTTTCTTAGCAAACCAAAAAAGCAAGCAACTGGGCAAAACTATGCTGCATGGAGGTAGGGCAGATGTAACATGTGCAGAGAGAGTTAGATTTGGGTGGGTTATATTGTTTCTGTGCAGGGTAAATACTGGCTGCTTTATTTTTACACTGCAATTTAGATTTCAGTTGGAACACACCCCACCCAAATCTAAGGGGTATATTCAATTAAGGTCGAAACTGCCATCTTGTCGAAAAGATGGCAGTTTTCTACTTTTTAAGGTCGGAAGGGGTTCCGACCTATTCAGTCCCGAGCATTTTTATTCGACAAGTCAGGGAATTCGACTTGACGAATAGTACGTGAATTGGCGGTATAGCTGCCGAATCGCGTACTTCTGAGGGAAACGCGGCCAAATTCGACAGGTTTTGGCCCTGTTTCTGACCATCTCAGTTCGACTTAGAAAAAAGTCGAACTGAGATGAGGGACCTGAGAGGAGGAGAGGGGGGAGAGCCGCGGGCAGACAGGGGACAGCAGCGCTACAGCACAGCGCTGCAGGAGGATGTGTAATAGCCGCTGCTCACGGCAGCGTCCACCCGGTTCCAGCAAGTGAGGTCCCGCTTGCTGGAGCCGGGTGGACGCTGCCGTGAGGTCTGGTGGCTGTGCCACATCCTCCTGCAGAACTGCTGTCCCCCGTCTGCCCGCGGCTCTCCCACGTCTGCCCGCGGCTCTCCCCCCTCTCCGGTCCCTCATCTCAATTTGACTTTTTTAAAGTCGAATTGAGATGGGCATTGAATAGCCCTTGTCGGATCCATTCCGACAAATGCATGTCGGAATGGATCCGACCTTAATTGAATATACCCCTAAATCTCTCTGCACATTACATCTGCCCCACCTGCAGTGCAAGATGGTTTTGCCCATTATTCTGATTTTTGGTTTGCTAACAAACCTGAATAGGGGCCAATATTCATATCTGAGCTACAGTGCACAAGACGGGCTGTATCACATATGGTTAGGTACTAATAATAAGAATTTACTTACCGATAATTCTATTTCTCGGAGTCCGTAGTGGATGCTGGGGTTCCTGAAAGGACCATGGGGAATAGCGGCTCCGCAGGAGACAGGGCACAAAAAAGTAAAGCTTTACTAGGTCAGGTGGTGTGCACTGGCTCCTCCCCCTATGACCCTCCTCCAGACTCCAGTTAGGTACTGTGCCCGGACGAGCATACACAATAAGGGAGGCATTTTGAATCCCGGGTAAGACTCATACCAGCCACACCAATCACACCGTACAACTTGTGATCTAAACCCAGTTAACAGTAGGACAACAGAAAGGGCCTCTTAAAGATGGCTCCTTAACAATAACCCGAATTAGTTAACAATAACTATGTACAAGTATTGCAGATAATCCGCACTTGGGATGGGCGCCCAGCATCCACTACGGACTCCGAGAAATAGAATTATCGGTAAGTAAATTCTTATTTTCTCTATCGTCCTAAGTGGATGCTGGGGTTCCTGAAAGGACCATGGGGATTATACCAAAGCTCCCAAACGGGCGGGAGAGTGCGGATGACTCTGCAGCACCGAATGAGAGAACTCCAGGTCCTCCTTTGCCAGGGTATCAAATTTGTAAAATTTTACAAACGTGTTCTCCCCCGACCACGTAGCTGCTCGGCAGAGTTGTAATGCCGAGACCCCTCGGGCAGCCGCCCAAGATGAGCCCACCTTCCTTGTGGAGTGGGCTTTTACAGTTTTAGGCTGTGGCAGGCCTGCCACAGAATGTGCAAGTTGAATTGTGTTACAAATCCAACGAGCAATCGACTGCTTAGAAGCAGGTGCGCCCAACTTGTTGGGTGCATACAATATAAACAGCGAGTCAGATTTTCTGACTCCAGCCGTCCTTGCAATGTATATTTTTAAGGCTCTGACAACGTCCAACAACTTGGAGTCCTCCAAGTCGCTAGTGGCCGCAGGCACCACAATAGGTTGGTTCAGATGAAATGCTGATACCACTTTAGGGAGAAAATGCGGACGAGTCCGCAGTTCTGCCCTATCCGAATGGAAGATTAGATAAGGACTTTTATAAGATAAAGCCGCCAATTCAGATACTCTCCTGGCAGAGGCCAGGGCTAGTAACATAGTCACTTTCAATGTGAGATATTTCAAATCCACCTTTTTCAATGGTTCAAACCAATGGGATTTGAGGAAATCTAAAACTACATTTAGATCCCACGGTGCCACCGGAGGCACCACAGGAGGCTGTATATGCAGTACTCCCTTGACAAAAGTCTGGACCTCAGGGACAGAGGCCAATTCTTTTTGGAAGAATATTGACAGGGCCGAAATTTGAACCTTAATGGATCCCAATTTGAGACCCATAGATAATCCTGATTGCAGGAAATGTAGGAAACGACCCAGTTGGAATTCCTCCGTCGGAACCCTCCGATCCTCGCACCACGCTACATATTTTCGCCAAATGCGGTGATAATGTTTCACGGTGACTTCCTTCCGTGCCTTAATCAAGGTAGGAATGACTTCTTCTGGAATGCCTTTCCCTTTTAGGATCTGGCGTTCAACCGCCATGCCGTCAAACGCAGCCGCGGTAAGTCTTGAAAAAGACAGGGACCCTGCTGTAGCAGGTCCCTTCTCAGAGGTAGAGGCCACGGTTCGTCCGTGAGCATCTCTTGAAGTTCCGGATACCAAGTCCTTCTCGGCCAATCCGGAACCACTAGTATTGTTCTTACTCTTCTTTGCCGTATGATCTTCAATACCTTTGGTATGAGCGGCAGAGGAGGAAACACATACACTGACTGGTACACCCAAGGAGCTACCAGTGCGTCCACAGCTATTGCCTGTGGATCTCTTGACCTGGCGCAATATTTGTCCAGTTTCTTGTTGAGGCGAGACGCCATCATGTCTACAATTGGTCTTTCCCAACGGTCTATTAACATGTTGAAGACTTCTGGATGTAGACCCCACTCTCCCGGATGAAGATCGTGTCTGCTGAGGAAGTCTGCTTCCCAGTTGTCCACGCCCGGGATGAACACTGCTGACAGTGCTATCACGTGATTCTCCGCCCAGCGAAGAATCTTGGCAGTTTCTGCCATTGCACTCCTGCTTCTTGTGCCGCCCTGCCTGTTTACATGGGCGACCGCCGTGATGTTGTCCGACTGAATCAACACCGGCTTTCCTTGCAGGAGAAGTTCCGCCTGGCTTAGAGCATTGTAGATTGCTCTTAGTTCCAGAATGTTTATGTGAAGAGACTTTTCCAGACTCGTCCATACTCCCTGGAAGTTTCTTCCTTGTGTGACTGCTCCCCAGCCTCTCAGGCTGGCGTCCGTGGTCACCAGGATCCAATCCTGAATGCCGAATCTGCGGCCTTCTAATAGGTGAGCCTTCTGCAACCACCACAGAAGTGACACCCTTGTCTTTGGTGACAGGGTTATTCGCAGGTGCATCTGCAGATGCGACCCTGACCATTTGTCCAACAGATCCCTTTGGAATATTCTTGCATGGAATCTGCCGAATGGAATTGCTTCGTAAGAAGCCACCATTTTTCCCAGGACTCTTGTGCATTGATGTACTGACACTTTTCCTGGTTTTAGGAGGTTCCTGACCAGATCGGATAACTCCTTGGCTTTTTCCTCTGGAAGGAAAACCTTTTTCTGAACCGTGTCCAGAATCATTCCTAGGAACAGCAGACGAGTTGTCGGGATTAAATGGGATTTTGGAATATTCAGAATCCACCCGTGTTGTCTTAGCACCTCTTGAGATAGTGCTAAAGCTGTCTCCAGCTGTTCTCTGGACCTTGCCCTTATTAGGAGATCGTCCAAGTATGGGATAACTAATACGCCTTTTCTTCGAAGAAGAATCATCATCTCGGCCATTACCTTGGTAAAGACCCGAGGCGCCGTGGACAATCCGAACGGCAGCGTCTGAAACTGATAGTGACAGTTTTGAACAATGAACCTGAGGTACCCCTGGTGTGCGGGGTAAATCGGAACGTGTAGATACGCATCCTTGATGTCCAAGGATACCATAAAGTCCCCTTCTTCCAGGTTCGCTATCACTGCTCTGAGTGACTCCATCTTGAACTTGAACTTTTTTATGTAGAGGTTCAAGGACTTCAGATTTAGAATAGGCCTTACCGAGCCATCCGGCTTCGGTACCACAAATAGAGTGGAATAATACCCCTTTCCTTGTTGTAATAGGGGTACTTTGACTATCACCTGCTGAGCGTACAGCTTGTGAATGGCTTCCAACACCCTCTCCCTTTCGGAAGAGACGGTTGGTAAGGCAGACTTCAGGAAACGATGAGGAGGATCCGTCTCTAATTCCAACCTGTACCCCTGAGATATTATCTGCAGGATCCAGGGGTCTACCTGCGAGTGAGCCCACTGCGCGCTGTAATTTTTGAGACGGCCCCCCACTGTCCCCGAGTCCGCTTGAGAGGCCCCAGCGTCATGCTGAGGTTTTTGCAGGAGCCGGGGAGGGCTTCTGTTCCTGGGAAGGAGCTGCCTGTTGGTGTCTCTTCCCTCTTCCTCTGCCTCGTGGCAGGTACGACAAGCCCTTTGCTCTCTTATTTTTGTAGGAGCGAAAAGGCTGCGGTTGAAAGGTCGGTGCCTTTCTCTGTTGGGGAGTGACTTGAGGTAAAAAAGTGGATTTCCCGGCAGTAGCCGTGGCCACCAAGTCTGATAGACCAACTCCAAATAACTCCTCCCCTTTATACGGCAAAACCTCCATGTGACGTTTTGAATCCGCATCGCCTGTCCACTGTCGTGTCCATAAGGCTCTTCTGGCTGAAATGGACATAGCACTCATCCGAGATGCCAGTGTGCAAATATCCCTCTGTGCATCACGCATATAGATAAATGCATCCTTTATTTGTTCTAACGACAGTAAAACATTGTCCCTATCTAGGGTATCAATATTTTCAATCAGGGATTCTGACCAAACTACTCCAGCACTGCACATCCAGGCAGTTGCTATAGCTGGTCGTAGTATAACACCTGCATGTGTGTATATATTCTTTTGAATAACTTCCATCTTTCTATCTGATGGATCCTTAAGTGCGGCCGTCTCAGGAGAGGGTAACGCCACTTGTTTGGATAAGCGTGTGAGCGCCTTGTCCACCTTAGGGGGTGTTTCCCAGCGCGCCCTAACCTCTGGCGGGAAAGGGTATAATGCCAATAACTTTTTTGAAATTATCAACTTTTTATCAGGAGCAACCCACGCTTCATCACACACGTCATTTAATTCTTCCGATTCAGGAAAAACTGTTTGTAGTTTTTTCACACCATACATAATACCCTGTTTTACGGTATCTGTAGTATCAGCTAAATGTAACGTCTCCTTCATTGCCAAAATCATATAACGTGTGGCCCTACTGGAAAATACGTTTGAATTTCTACCGTCGTCACTGGAATCAGTGCCCGTGTCTGGGTCTGTGTCGACCGACTGAGGCAAAGGGCGTTTTACAGCCCCTGACGGTGTTTGAGGCGCCTGGACAGGCATTAATTGATTGTCCGGCCGCCTCATGTCCTCAACTGACTGTTTAAGGGAAGATAAACCATCACGTAATTCCACAAATAAAGGCATCCATTCTGGTGTCGACCCCCTGGGGGGTGACATCTGCATATTTGGCAATTGCTCCGCCTCCACACCAATATCGTCCTCATACATGTCGACACCACGTACCGACACACACCGCAAACTCACAGGGAATGCTCTAATGAAGACAGGACCCACTAGCCCTTTTGGGGAGACAGAGGGAGAGTCTGCCAGCACACACCACAAAGCGCTATATATACAAGGGATATCCTTATATTAAGTGCTCCCTTATAGCTGCTTTAATATATATATATATAGCCATTAATGTGCCCCCCCTCTCTGTTTTACCCTGTTTCTGTAGTGCAGTGCAGGGGAGAGACCTGGGAGCCGTTCTGACCAGCGGAGCTGTGACAGAAAATGGCGCCGTGTGCTGAGGAGATAGGCCCCGCCCCTTTTTCGGCGGGTTCTTCTCCCGCTATTTTTCCAGTCAGGCAGGGGTTAAATATCTCCATATAGCCCCTATGGGCTATATGTGAGGTATTTTTAGCCTTGTATAAGGTTTATATTTGCCTCTCAGAGCGCCCCCCCCCAGCGCTCTGCACCCTCAGTGACTGCCCAGTGAAGTGTGCTGAGAGGAAAATGGCGCACAGCTGCAGTGCTGTGCGCTACCTTATGAAGACTGAGGAGTCTTCAGCCGCCGGTTTCCGGACCTCTTCACGCTTCAGCATCTGCAAGGGGGTCGGCGGCGCGGCTCCGGGACCGGACTCCACGGCTGGGCCTGTGTTCGATCCCTCTGGAGCTAATGGTGTCCAGTAGCCAAGCAGCAAATCCACTCTGCATGCAGGTGAGTTTACTACTTTCCCCCTAAGTCCCACGTTGCAGTGATCCTGTTGCCAGCAGGACTCACTGTAAAGAAAAAAACCTAAACTAAACTTTCTCTAAGCAGCTCTTTAGGAGAGCCACCTAGATTGCACCCTTCTCGTTCGGGCACAAAATCTAACTGGAGTCTGGAGGAGGGTCATAGGGGGAGGAGCCAGTGCACACCACCTGACCTAGTAAAGCTTTACTTTTTTGTGCCCTGTCTCCTGCGGAGCCGCTATTCCCCATGGTCCTTTCAGGAACCCCAGCATCCACTTAGGACGATAGAGAAATTGCAGTATTTGTTACACTTTTCATTGTTGCAAATTAAATTAAAGCAAAAGGCAATTCACAGGCAAGACTCACCAGGAAAAATGATCCACCTGGAACTGAGCATAAATATGGGTTATCTGCAACACAACCTGATTTGTAATGTCTGTCCAGGTCTGTGCTTGTGGATCACCGTGCAAGAGGAACAACCGGGAAGAATCCACCGTATCACCTGCAAAGAGTCATACTGTGTAGTTACTGTCAGCACACAGAGAGAGAACACCCAACAACCTGCGAGAGGCAAAGCACAGCCTGTTTAATGCCTGACCTGTTACCCCTGGTGGGAGGGGCAATTGGACTTTAACAGGCCTCAAGAAGTTGTCTGTTGAACTCTGTGAAAGACACAGGAGGGGGCTGGTTGTGGACTCAGAGTCTCCTGTGATTTTCTCAAGGAATTTTGTGCTGACTGGCAAAACCTGAAAAAGAGAAAGTCTCACTCAGAAATTAAATTTACAGTATTGCAAGGATCAAAACCGGAGAACATTTATAAAGAAGGGCAGAATTCTAGGAACAAGTCAGGCAAGAGTTTGGTCATTTAAAATCACTGACCTGCATACGAATTGTACGAGTCTCCACTGTTACACCAGCCGGAAACTCAACACGAATGTTTGGGTCCACACTGGAGAAAAGCAGCTCCCCTTCTTTTGGGACTTCACAGCGATCTTCCACAAGACGTGAGACCACAAGGAACCAGGAAAAGTGAGAGGTCTTACATGTAGCCAGCATCTAGGTCACAAAGGATAGAAAGGCAAAGACTGCTTAATATATATAAACTACAAATGTGTTAACTGAATCATAATCTTTAGTCTAAACGGCTGTCAGGCCTTAATGCAGAGACATAGGGGCTATCCAATTAGATGAGATAAAACATTGGATGCACCTTTTCCCTGATGTTTCACAGATATTTTTTACAGGTTATCCAATTAGACTGTAAAAAAAAAAAAAAAAGCTGTGTGTTTAACGGGGCTGTTTCCGAGAATTTGGTTTCGCCTGCCTGAGGCAGGTAAAACAAAATCCCTGATAAGCCTCGTCTCACTCCACTTTATCGGGGCTAATTGGATAGCCACCATAAGCTGTTAACACATGCTATTGCCCTGCTACTTGGCTCAAAAGACCTGGGTCCTGGTGACGGGTGTGATATGTAAAGTCGACAGATATGTCGACACACATAATGTCAACATGAGAATATAGACACAATCGATATGATGACATGATAGAATGCGGACATGCTCAGCAACTAATTTTATCATGTCTATATGGATGACATGTGGACAAACCATCCTTGGGGGTCTAGTGGTTACTTACCTGGTCCCGGTGGTAGTGGCGTCTTCCAGGCCCCCTCTGTCACATGACAAGCAGCTCTGGAGCAGACGTCTAACGAGCAGCATTCAGGTGAATACAGTCCCCTTATCCCCATCCCTACCTATAACCATTCCCTAATCATAAAATCTCCCCCCAAAGCCTAAGCTTAATCTCCCTGTAGTGCCTATCCCCCCCTGACAGCACCTAAACCTAGCCGTCGGCATTTCACATGGTGACATTTCAGAAGATGCTGACATGCTGCTTGTCAACATGCTGAACCATATCAACATCCAAGTATCAACACTATGGTGCTAACATTCTGAATGTTGACATAGTAACTTGTGACAATGTGACCGGATACCCTGGGGAGGGTGTAGTATGGCTGACCGGCGGTCTCCTGACCGCCGGTCAGCTTACAGACGCCGGGATCCCGGCAGCATACCGACGCCGGGATCCCGGCGGGGAAGGGCGAGTGCAGCAAGCCCCTTGCGGGCTCGGTGGCGACCTACGGTCGGCACGGGTTCTATTCCCACTCTATGGGTGTCGTGGACACCCACGAGTGGAAATAGTCCCTGTTGGTCAGCATGCCGACCATCGGGATAGTGGGGGTCGGGATGCTGGAGGAGGTCATGTGACCGTCGGTCTCCCGACCACCACCCCCTGGGGACACAGGGAGCCAGTATCACTGGGACCCTGTGAGACACACACCGGCGATTCATCTTCTCACCACCTCTACTAACGTGCCCGATAATAATCCTATTGAGCTTGGCAGGAAATGATGAGGCATTGTGATCACATTACACCTGATAGTCTCTACAATACTGCAATATCCAATAGCCTAATAGACTAACTGTCATTACCACTGATTGTTAACTTAGAATGGTACAGTATTATAATGTGGGTAGTTTTCTCCAACCTAATCTCACCTCACGCATTGACTTTTCCTTTGTTGTTGTGTACAGATCTGTCCATGTACCAGAGACATCGCTGAAAGTCCTGATTACCACCTCGCGCTTCCGCACAGACTTCAGGAAACTAAAGGGAATAATGATCTCCACGTCCTGTTGTAGAATAGAAAAGACAGCTGCCATGTTTAAAGTGGTATCCGGATGCTAGGTCGACATGGATAAGGTTGACAGTCAATAGGTCAACCGCTAATGGTCGACAGGTATTAGGTCGACATGGTCAAAAGGTCGACATGCACATAAGGCCAACACGTCAATGGTCAACATGACTTTCACAATTTTAAAAATTTTTTTTACTCTTTTCATACTTTACGATCTACGTGGCCTACAACTGGGAATAGTAACCTGTGCCGAGCGCAGTATTAGCGAAGCGATGCACCTTGCCCAAAATTTGCTTGCCATGCGAGGTGACGCAATGCACGAATTGAGGTCCCCAGTCACTTTACGGAGTAAACAACACAGATTTTTATTTTACAAAATCTCATGTCGACCTTTTCCATGTCAACCTTTTTGTCATGTTAGCCTTTTTCAGGTGTCGACCTTTTGGGGTCAACCTAGACACTGTCGACCTATTTCAGGTCGACTTAGACAGCCATATCCATTTAAAATATGCACACACCTGCTCCAACAGTGAGCTACACCAACTCCAACGTTATAGCAATGCATTAATCATTCATTCATTACTACAAATCTACGGCCTACATTCACAACCTCCAAACACAAATTCTCACTGCTTGGAAACTATCTAAGGAGAAATATACCAGTGTTTTTAAAAAAACAAAAGCATTGCCTGGATCAGTTAGAATGGATTAATATGCAGAACTGACGGATGACTGACCTGATGGAAGTGGATTCCATGAGGTCCTAGCTCCAATGTTCTACTGAGCAGTACGTCATGGTGTCCAAGCCTCACGTGTTTCCTTTCTGGTGGCAGTATCTGATAATATATTGTGGCGGAGGAACGGACGGATCCAGGAGGGAAATAAAGGTGAAAGCTATGTGGGAGAAATACCCAGCAACCATCTGATGTGACACAAAAGCTGGGAACAATCGCAAGGGAAATAGTTAGGAGCAGTCCGATCTGTTAAGTAGAAGCTTTGAGGCCATTATATTTATATACGTTATATTTAGCCCTCCCAACGCCAACTTTTTTCAATGGATATTATACATTTTAAACATAAAGAGAAAATAAGCAAAATATAGATAATGATACAGAACAGATATTAAAAGAGCAATGAAAAACAAATAACATACACAACTCTATTTTGGACAGGACACAATATACTATTATTAGGATAACACAACAAGCTTTGAAAAGAGTGGAGAAATGGTTAAGATGAGTAGTTACCTATAGCAACCGAATATCTTCTACATATTTTATAGTATATACTTAATAAATGCTAACTAGAAGCTCATTGATTACTATGGGCAACGTCTTCACTCTTTAGAAGCTTGATACATTTCCCCTAAGATTTCTGAGGGCGATTCAGATCTGATCGATGCTGTGCGTTTTCGCACAGTGGACGCTCAGGTACTAACTGCACATACACCAAAATGCGCACGCGCGTCGGACAGCAACAAAGGACATCACCGGTCAGCGACGGGATGGTGCAAAAAATCAGAGTGCACGGGCGTTCGCAAGGTGACTGACAGGAGGAGGCCGTTTGTGGGTTGTAACTGAGCGTTTATTGGGAGTGTCCGGAAAAACGCAGGTGTTCCCAGTCGATTTCAGGGAGGGTGTCTGACGTCATCTCCAGCTCTGATCAGCCTCTTCTCATCGCACTGAAGGAGTAAGCCCTGGGCTGCGCACGGGCTTCACACGGGCTGCGCACAGACAGCACACAGTGGATTTTTGCAGCTCGGCGTACACATGCAAATGCACACTTGCACTGCGAATTTACACTCCCCCTGGGGGTGGCGACTATCTGTTCGCAGGACAGCAAAGTTAGCAGCCCAGCGATCAGGTCTGAATCACCCCCTCTGTACACTGATAGAAGATATAGAGTAGCTCTCTAGGTTTTTTCTTTCTTCTTTTTTTTGCAGGGGGGGGGGGGGGGGAGCAGATTTCTGTATGATTTTGTACTTGCTGTAATACTGAATCCTTTGTACTACGTGTACTATGGGCCTAATTCAGAGCTGATCGCAGCAGCAAACTTGTTTGCAGTTGGGTAAAACCATGTGCACTGCAGTTGGGGCAGATATAACATGTGCAGAGAGAGTTAGATTTGGGTGGGGTTTATTCAAACTGAATTGCAGTGTAAAAATAAAGCAGCCAGTATTTACCCTGCACAGAAACAAAATAACCCACCCAAATCTAACTCTCTCCGCACATGTTATATCTGCCCCACCTGTAGTTCACATGGTTTTGCCCAATTGCTAACAAATTTGCTGCTACGATCAGGTCTGAATTACCCCCTATGTGCTGGACATTACATATCTTCTGCTCAGTGGCGTAACTAGAAATTTTTATCTCCCAAGCCAAAAATTCTTCGGCGCCCCCCCCCCCCCCCCCATAACCCCCATAATTGGCACTAGTAAAGGGACAAATATGCGCGCGCCGCCAAAAAGGGTGTGTGGCTTCATTGAAATGGGCGTGGCTTCACGTAAAAGGGCGTGGCATTGCAGGAAAAGACTACCTTATACCCCAGTTTTGCAACCTGCACGCCCAGACGTTAGCCACCACAGGAAAGAAAAATAATCCTGATTCATGCCCCTTACATTATTTGTCATTTTTCCTCCTTATAGTAATGCCCAGTATACATTATGCCACATACTGCAATGGCCTTAGCCATTATGCCACACACAATAATGCACATGACACAATATGCACACACTGTAATGCCCCCGACACATTATGCCACACACCATAATGCCTGTGACACATTATGACAGGAATCGCAATGCCCGTTATACATTATGCTACACACTGCAATGCCCCTGATACATTATAGCACATACAATGTCTGTGACACAGTATGACACACACCACAATGATCCTGAGACATTATACCACAATGCCCGTGATATAGTATACAACACACCGTAATGCCTGACACATTATGACACACACCGCAATGTCCGTGATACATTATGCCACACACCGTAATGCCCATTACACATTAAGTTCTACAGTAAGGCTTCTAATTACTTTTAAATTACCTGCTCGTTGCCAGGGGTTTCATGCTCTTGGTTCCATGCACGGTGCCAAGGGTTTTCATGCTCAGGGTGTCATACTTGTTGCCAGGGGTTTCATGCACTGGGTGTCATGCTCGTTGCCAGGGGTTTCATGCACTGGGTGTCATGCTCGTTGCTAGGGGGTAGTGCTTGTTGCTAGCGCCGTGCTCCCAGTGCCACATATGCCCCCAGTGCCAGATATTCCCCCACAGTGCAGGTATATGCACCCAGTGCCGGATATTCCCCCACAGTGCCACATATGCCCCCTCAGTGCCTGCTCCCCCCAGTGCCAAATATTTCCCCACAGTGCCAGGTATATGCCCCCAGTGCCAGGTATATGCCCCCAGTGCCAGATATTCCCCCACAGTGCCAGGTATATGCCCCCAGTGCCAGATATTCCCCCACAGTGCCTGCTCCCCCCCGCTCCTTTGTGTTTGGGGACACGGAGCGCACAGCGCGCGCCTCTCCAGTGTCCCTCCTGGCTCTCCGGCCACTCTAATAAAGGAAGTGCCGGTTCGTGAGCCAATCAGAGCTCACGAACCGGCACTTCCTTTATTAGACAGCCGGAGATCCAGGGAGGGACACAGGAGAGGCGCGCGCTGTGCGCTCCGTGTCCCTCCTTACAGCAGCGGAGGGAAGAAGACCGCAGATTGACATGCGGACGCTCGTCCACATGTCAATCTGTGCAAAGTCAGTGGCGTCCCCGCAGCCCCTCGCCACCGCGAGGACTGCGGGGGCAGTAGTTACGCCACTCCTTCTGCTGCCATTGCACCACTACCGGGATAATCCCAGCAATTCTAGCTGCTTTATTGAAGGTCAGGTTTTATTGGGGGACATAAACCCCCTAGAACCTTACCCAGCAGGTATGGTGGGACAATCATATACACCCCAGGACTCTGCATACTAATATTCATTCATACCACTACTCCTATTGGATTAGGAAACCTAATGAGTATGATATTTTTTATTTTAATGTAAGTCAGCAGAAGACATTATCAGACAGACTGAACCATTAGCATCACAGGTGTGGTATGGAAGGAAGATAGTAACTAGGTCGACAATGTCTAGGTTGACCACTATTGGTCGACAGTAACTAGGTCGACAGGGTTTCTAGGTCGACTTGAGTTTTTTATGGGGGGGTTTGTGATGTTTTCTTCGTACAGTGACCAGGAACCCCAATTAGTGTACCGTGTCCCCTTGCATGGCGAGCGACTTCGGGCAAGGTGCCTCGATCCGCTACCGCTGCGCTCAGCACAGATTACCATTCCCAATTGTGGTCTATGTGGATCGTTAAGTATGAAAAGGTTAAAAAAAGAAAACAAATTGTGAAAAACTCATGTCGACCTGGAGACCCTGTCGACCAATAGTGGTCGACCTAGATAGTGTCGACCTAGTTATTGTCGACTTAGAGACCAGATCCCTAGCATCACACAGGTGGTATTAGGACTGTATGAATATTGCAGCATTATGCACGTTTTCACTTTATAGTTTTGGTCCGTAATTAAAGGTTATATATTTTTCACAGTGTATCCATTGCTTCATGACACAAGGTAGAGGTGTTTCATTATATTATTGCACCAGCGCAGGGGAATCCTTTCTTCTATTGTCTGTATCTCAGTAACAGCAGGGATTCAGCAAGACTGGAAAAGTGACAATAAAACACCCAGGGGTGGAACGCAGAGAACCACTGCCTATACTACTGTCCAATTACTGTTCATAACAGATGCTATTACAGACCAGCCCAGTTCCAATGCCTATTCTTTACAATTACAGAAGCTTATAGCACAGAACAGTGGCAGAACATACCTTTTGTCCTCTGGATTCACATAGATACTTTTTATGTCTAAGCTATGACTCTCATCTGCAGAAACAAGATAAAATGACTGCTTACACACACAGGAACAAAGCAACAGACAATTATTATTTCATAAACATTTGATATAGAACACTCTTATTACATTACTGGAATTTTACATCCACAGACCGTTGCGTGCTCCACTTCAGCACACCTGTAAAGTGACTAATATGCACTGAGTGGCCATAGGTATTATGCCTTAAAAAGTGATAAAGTGAGACAGGTAGAGTGATAAATGAGCAGCCAATCAGCTTCCTATTGAAAAATACATTTGGGCCCATGGTCACTTTGACAAGCACATAAGGCCAGAGAGAGAATCAGGCAACAAAAGGAGATTTAGGGCTCTGGTAACAAAACTTACAACACGGGGCCAGATTCAGACCTGATCGCTGTTGTGTGAAATCGCACAGTGGGGGTAATTCCAAGTTGATCACAGCAGGAATTTTGTTAGCAGTTGGGCAAAACCATGTGCACTGCAGGGGAGGCAGATATAACATGTGCAGAAAGAGTTAGATTTGGGTGGGTTATTTTGTTTCTGTGCAGGGTAAATACTGGCTGCTTTATTTTTACACTGCAAATTAGATTGCAGATTGGACACACCCCACCCATATCTAACTCTCTCTGCACATGTTAAATCTGCCTCCCCTGCAGTGCACATGGTTTTGCCCAACTGCTAACAAAATTCCTGCTGCGATCAACTTGGAATTACCCCCAGTGGGCGATTATTGAACGACTGAGCGTACGCAAGGTGATTGACAGGAAGTGGACGTTTCTGTGTAGTAACTGCCCGTTTTCTGGGAGTGTCTGGAAAAACACAGGCGTTCCCAAGCGTTTTCTGGGAGGGTGTGCGACGTCAGCTCCAGCCCTGAACAGCCTGTTTATATCGCACTGTAGGAGTAAGTCCTGGGCTGCGCACAGACTGGAAAAATCATTTGATGGTGAGTGAGTTGCAAACGGATTTGCAGCTGTCCGCTGTCTGATGGAATTTTCGCACGGCGTATGCATGCATTCGCACACTTGCACCGGGCAGGTTTTCACGCTCTATGTGGGTCATTCCGAGTTGTTCGCTAGCAGATTTAGTTCGCTGCACTGTGATCAGTCAAAAAAAATGGCACTTCTGCGCATGCGGTGCAATGCGCACGCGCTTCGTACTATTACAACAAATGATGTAGTTTCACACAAGGTCTAGCGAAGCTTTTCAGTCGCACTGTTGGCCGCAGAGCGATTGACAGGAAGAAGGCGTTTCTGGGTGTCAACTGACCGTTTTCAGGGAGTGTTCGAAAAAACGCAGGCGTGACAGGAAAAACGCAGGCGAGCTGGGCGAACGCAGGACGTGTTCCGGACGTCAAAACAGGAACTGAATAGTCTGAAGTCATCGCAAGCGCTGAGTAGGTCTGAAGCTACTCTGACATTGCACAACATTTTTTTGTAGCCGCTCTGTGATCCTTTCGTTCGCACTTCTGCTAAGCTAAAATTCACTCCCAGTGGGAGGCGGCATAGCGTTTGCACGGCTGCTAAAAACTGCTAGCCAGCGAACAACTCGGAATGAGGGCCTATGAGCGGCGACTATCTGATCGCAGCCCTCTGCAAATTTGCAGAAGAGCAATTAGATCTGAATTAGGCCCACAATCATAAACTTGCAATCTGACAAGAACCTACTTGCATTATTACTTCACGATAGACTATGCCGCAATAGAGCAGCCACAAGGCAAGTAAAACTAATGCACCTGCTCTAGGCTTTAATTGCTGGTTTACAGGTCCACTAGAAAAAATAAAAATAAAATATAACATATGATGGGTGTAGTACGGCTGACCGGCGGTCTCCTGACCGCCGGTCAGCTTACCGACGCCGGGATCCCGGCAGCATACCGATGCCGGGATCCCGGCGGGGAGGGGCGAGTGCAGCAAGCTCCTTGCGGGCTCGCTGCGCTCGCCACGCTGCAGGCTCGGTAGCGACCTGTGGTCGCCACGGGTTCTATTCCCACTCTATGGGTGTCGTGGACACCCACGAGTGGAAATAGTCCCTGTTGGTCGGCATGCCGACCATCGGGACAGTGACCCGTCGGGCTGGTGGAGGAGGTCATGTGACTGTCGGTCAGCTGACCGGCGGTCACATGAATTCCACCCCATATGATAGGCAGACAGATAGAGCAGCTACACGGAGCAATAATAACAAATAGTTACTGTAAATTGAGAATATTTTTTATAGGAAGATATTCCAAAAACCTGTATCTGATAGTATTTTACCTTCAGCTGGAGGGGAGGGCTCAGGTTCTCCTATGGGGTTGCCGTGGAGATATACACAGGAGCACTGTGTGATTTCTAGTGGCACTGAGCGCAACTTGTTGTTCTGTAAATCCAGACGGGTAAGGTGCTGTAGACTGGCCAGACCTGCTGGTATAGTAACCAGCCAATTGCTGTGGAGATAAAGCTTCTGTAGCGACCTCAGGTTACCTATACAGAAAAGATCTGTCACCTATTGTCTAGATCAGGCATTCCCAACCGCGGTCCTCAAGGCACACCAACAGTGCAGGTTTTAGTGATATCCAGGCTTCAGCACAGATGGTTAAATAAAAATAACTAAGGTACTAATTAAGTCACCTGTGTTCAAGCCTGGATATCACTAAAACCAGGACTGTTAGTGTGCCTTGAGGACAGAGGTTGGGAAACACTGGTCTAGATGATCTTATCATGTCACATTCTCATAACATCAAACACTGTGCACTGATTATCCGATTCCTATAAAACATTTTGTTAACGTAATGGACTTTTAAACAGTAGCCTCAGTATAGGGTACACTTATAAATCAAGTGTTTCACATATTTCCTGGGGCTAGATTTACTAAAGACTGTTTTGTCAAACAGCTAGCTATTTTTTTTTAGGTGGTTTTCAAATCACCAGATTTACTGAGGGCCAAACTGCAAAAAAAAAAAAAAAGTTTTACAAAACAACACATTAGAAATGTTTATATGGTAAGAATACAAATCTTGAACGATATCAAGAGGTAGTTTGACACCCGCCAGAAAAACCACTGGAAAGAAGGCCTGAAAAAAGGGTGATTGTGAGTGAAAGGAAAAAGAGGGGGCTTCCTCTATATTTGTGTATATATTGTACACTGGAAGGCAAGGCTGCCTTCCTCTGGTATTGGCACCCCTCCCATTTATGTTTTAATCAGCAAGGTTCCTGCATTTCAGATCACGCATTGATAAGGGCACTATTTAAAAGGTAAGTCCTGGATACATTTATATAATGCAATAGTATTAGGAATGTTAGGGACCCATGTGATGAAGTCGCCTGGCCGCGGTACATGGGTCCGCATATTTGCGCAAATGTGTGCTAAGAACTTCAATTATACTCCATGTTAATTGTGAGGGTTTATTTAAATTATTCTTACTATCAGTGTTCTAAAAGGAGTGTGCATCTGCATCTCTCTTCCTCCAGATTGTGAGTGAAAGGCAAGGTGACTCAAACCGCATGCTGTCAGAGCTAGAATATATGAATTAAGTCTAAGTTACATAAATGAGTTATGTTTTATAAATTAAATAGAAAAAAATAAATTCAATAATGTGATCACCAATTGGAATAGTGTAAATCTAAGTAATTAGCATACTGCATTGGACAGAATCATTTTGGGCACATGTTACAGCATCTGGAGTAAAATAAGACACAATGGTTATGGTGTCACTCACACAGTGTCTCTGGAAGATTTGTGAGACTGTTCCCAGACAAATTTAGATCAGTGCATTGCTGCAAATTTCCAACCTCCTCTGAGAGAGTCACCAACTTATTCTCAGACAGATCCACTTTTTCCAGGTTACTTAGTTGCCCGATACCCACAGGAAGCTCTGTCAGCTGGTTGGACATTAGTGAGAGGCTCCTCAAACTTTTCAGTTCACCAATGGCATCTGGGAGTGTCATGAGCTGGTTGTAGCCAAGGTGGAGAGTGGAGAGAGAATGGAGGGCAGTGACGCAAGGTGGCAACTCTGTGAAACTGTTGAAGCTGAGATCCAAGTGGCGCAGCAAGGAAAGCTGGCTGAGATCTGGGGGTAGAGTGGTCAGTAAACCATTCTGACTCTTTCCAATTTCATCCCATAAATGTCCACCTGTGAAGGTGAATGGAAGCGATATAACTGGAACGTTTGTGAACAGGTTAATGACATTTGTTCACCAAACTTTAATGAAAATACCAATCAATGAGGTACTGACACACTTGCTAGAGCGAGCAATAAATGATACCAGGTCTTTACTCTACACTTCGTTAATAACGTCTGTATATTAGCACCATTCATCCCATATACCAGGCCACAATAGCTTCATGCAGTCCCTTGTACACTAATAACAGCAATAATAGATTCCAGAGTCAAACAGGGATAATATTGTTTTAAAGCTCTGCCTGGCTCAGTTTAATTTAGGGATGATATAAAAAAAAAGAATAATGTCTTTATTACCCAGTTTCCATACAGTGGCTTGTTCTCTACTTTGTAGCAGCCACAGAGGAAAATGGTGGAGAGATTGTGCCGTTCCAGAGCACAATACCTTATTCTGACAGTTAGCAAGTAACCGTGCCATAATCCTCCATTTTCTGTGCATCATTTTCCTTCCTTTTATGTAGGAGGCAGGGTTTATGAAAGCATGCAATATTATAATGAATTGCTCCTATAGGTTTCATTAAAAACAACTGTACGGTATGCAATTCATTTGCAGAGGAAAAACATTGCATAGAAAGTATGTTTGCATTCTTACCCTTCAATACCAATGATTTGAGCCTGCTGAACATGGTCAGGTAAGTCACCACCGACGTTATCATGGCATCATTACTGCTAAGTCGGAGAAATTCCACCTCCGCTAGGTCACATCTCTGTTCCTCTGTCACCTGCAAGAACCTCTTGCATCCATCCAGGTAAACATCCAGGATGAGCCTGTTGCCTGCGATACATGGAGTGGAAGAGGCTGGTTCCTCCGTGCCGGTTCCCTCCCTCTGGGAGTCCAGAAGATGCTCCATCTCTCATTGTCTGAGCTTGGCAACACGGGCATGTCACAGCTCGCCTGACACCGAACAGAGATGCCAGTTATAGAAGGCTGTCAAGAAAGGAGAATGAAATAGACAAAATGACTAAATGAAAACATGAAAATAAAAATGACAATTGTAAAACACTACCAGCGATTGTCAATTTATAGTGGTTTGAACAAATTATACTAATCAAATGATGGAGTACATGCAAAACACTGTCACATAGAAAAAAGCAACGTTCTGTAAGTTTATTGCCTTTCAAGAATGATGTAGCCCAATATCTGTATGTATATTTCTGTCACACGTGATGTGATGTGATGTGATGTGTAGACTACACATACACAGAAGCAGCCATCTTTCAACAGAGTACAGTACTAGAACGTGGAAACAAGAGAGCAGGTGCACCATACAACCATTATAATAAGAATTTACTCACCGGTAATTCTATTTCTCGTAGTCCGTAGTGGATGCTGGGTACTCCGTAAGGACCATGGGGGTATAGACGGGCTCCGCAGGAGACTGGGCACTCTTAAAAGAAAGATTAGGTACTATATCTGGTGTGCACTGGCTCCTCCCTCTATGCCCCTCCTCCAGACCTCAGGTAGGGAAACTGTGCCCGGAAGAGCTGACATTACTAGGAAAGGATTTGGAATCCAGGGTAAGACTCATACCAGCCACACCAATCACACCGTACAACTTGTGATAACTATACCCAGTTAACAGTATGAACAACAACTGAGCCTCATTAACAGATGGCTCATAACAAAACCCTTTAGTTAAGCAATAACTATATACACGTATTGCAGAGAGTCCGCACTTGGGACGGGCTCCCAGCATCCACTACGGACTACGAGAAATAGAATTACCGGTGAGTAAATTCTTATTTTCTCTGACGTCCTAGTGGATGCTGGGTACTCCGTAAGGACCATGGGGATTATACCAAAGCTCCCAAACGGGCGGGAGAGTGCGGATGACTCTGCAGCACCGAATGAGCAAATTCAAGGTCCTCCTCAGCCATGGTATCAAACTTGTAGAATTTTGCAAATGTGTTTGAACCCGACCAAGTAGCAGCTCGGCAAAGTTGTAAAGCCGAGACCCCTCGGGCAGCCGCCCAAGAAGAGCCCACCTTCCTCGTGGAATGGGCTTTTACTGATTTAGGATGCGGCAGTCCAGCCGCAGAATGTGCAAGTTGAATCGTGCTACAGATCCAGCGAGCAATAGTCTGCTTTGAAGCAGGAGCACCCAGCTTGTTGGGTGCATGCAGAATAAATAGCGAGTCAGTTTTTCTGACTCCAGCTGTCCTGGAAACATAGATTTTTAGGGCCCGGACTACGTCCAGCAACTTGGAATCCTCCAAGTCACGAGTAGCCGCAGGCACCACAATAGGTTGGTCCAAATGAAAAGCTGATACCACCTTTGGGAGAAATTGGGGACGAGTCCTCAATTCTGCCCTGTCCATATGGAAAATCAGATATGGGCTTTTACACGACAAAGCTGCCAATTCTGACACACGCCTGGCCGAAGCCAAGGCCAACAGCATGACCACTTTCCACGCGAGATATTTTAGCTCCACGGTTTTAAGTGGCTCAAACCAATGTGATTTTAGGAAATCCAACACAACATTGAGATCCCAAGGTGCCACTGGAGGCACAAAAGGGGGCTGAATATGCAGCACTCCCTTAACAAACGTCTGAACTTCAGGCAGTGAAGCCAGTTCTTTTTGAAAGAAAATAGACAGGGCCGAAATCTGGACTTTTATGGATCCCAATTTTAGGCCCATAGTCACTCCTGACTGTAGGAAGTGCAGAAATCGACCCAGCTGAAATTCCTCCGTTGGGGCCTTCCTGGCCTCACACCAAGCAACATATTTTCGCCATATGCGGTGATAATGTTTTGCTGTCACATCCTTCCTAGCTTTTATCAGCGTAGGAATGACTTCATCTGGAATGCCCTTTTCCTTTAGGATCCGGCGTTCAACCGCCATGCCGTCAAACGCAGCCGCGGTAAGTCTTGGAACAGACAGGGCCCCTGCTGTAGCAGGTCCTGTCTGAGCGGCAGAGGCCATGGGTCCTCTGAGATCATTTCCTGAAGTTCTGGGTACCAAGTTCTTCTTGGCCAATCCGGAACAATGAGTATAGTTCTTACTCCCCTTTTTCTTATTATCCTCAGTACCTTGGGTATGAGAGGAAGAGGAGGGAACACATACACCGACTGGTACACCCACGGTGTCACTAGAGCGTCCACAGCTATCGCCTGAGGGTCCCTTGACCTGGCGCAATATATTTTTAGCTTTTTGTTGAGGCGGGACGCCATCATGTCCACCTGTGGCCGTTCCCAGCGATTTACAATCAGCTTGAAGACTTCTGGATGAAGTACCCACTCTCCCGGGTGGAGGTCGTGCCTGCTGAGGAAGTCTGCTTCCCAGTTGTCCACTCCCGGAATGAACACTGCTGACAGTGCTAGCACGTGATTCTCCGCCCATCAAAGAATTCTTGTGGCTTCTGCCATTGCCATCCTGCTTCTTGTGCCGCCCTGGCGGTTTACATGGGCGACCGCTGTGATGTTGTCTGACTGAATCAGAACTGGTTGGTTTTGAAGCAGGGGTTCTGCTTGACTCAGGGCGTTGTAAATGGCCCTTAGTTCCAGAATATTTATGTGTAGGGAAGTTTCCTGACTCGACCATTGTCCTTGGAAGTTTCTTCCCTGGGTGACTGCCCCCCAACCTCGGAGGCTTGCATCCGTGGTCACCAGGACCCAGTCCTGTATGCCGAATCTGCGGCCTTCGAGCAGATGAGCACTCTGCAGCCACCACAGCAGAGACACCCTGGCCCTCGGGGACAGGGTGATCAACCGATGCATCTGGAGATGCGATCCGGACCACTTGTCTAACAGATCCCACTGAAAGATCCTTGCATGGAACCTGCCGAAGGGAATTGATTCGTAAGAAGCTACCATCGTTCCCAGGACTCGCGTGCAGTGATGCACCGACACCTGCTTTGGTTTCAGGAGGTCCCTGACCAGAGATGATAATTCCTGGGCCTTCTCCTCCGGGAGAAACACCTTCTTCTGTTCTGTGTCCAGAATCATGCCCAAGAACAGCAGACGCGTCGCAGGAATCAGCTGTGACTTTGGGATATTCAGAATCCAGCCGTGCTGATGCAGCACTTCCTGAGATAGTGCTACGCTGACTAGCAACTGCTCTTTGGACCTCGCCTTTATAAGGAGATCGTCCAAGTACGGGATAATTAGGACTCCCTTCTTTCGGAGGAGCATCATCATTTCGGTCATTACCTTGGTAAATACCCGCGGTGCCGTGGACAGACCAAACGGCAACGTCTGGAATTGGTAATGACAGTCCTGTACCACAAACCTGAGGTACTCCTGGTGAGGTGGATAAATGGGGACATGCAGGTAAGCATCCTTGATGTCCAGTGACACCATAAAATCCCCTTCTTCCAGGCTTGCAATAACCGCCCTGAGCGATTCCATCTTGAACTTGAACTTTCTTATATAAATGTTCAAGGATTTCAAATTTAGAATGGGTCTCACCGAACCGTCTGGTTTCGGTACCACAAACATTGTGGAATAGTAACCCCGTCCCTGTTGAAGGAGGGGTACCTTGATTATCACCTGCTGAAGATACAGCTTGTGAATAGCCGCCAGTACTACCTCCCTTTCTCTGAGAGCAGCAGGCAAGGCTGATTTGAGGTAATGGCGAGGGGGAGTCGCCTCGAACTCCAGCTTGTATCCCTGTGATACTACTTGCAGAACCCAGGGATCCACCTGGGAGCGAACCCACTGGTCGCTGAAGTTCCGGAGACGCGCCCCCACCGCACCTGGCTCCGCCTGTGGAGCCCCAGCGTCATGCGGTGGACTTAGTGGAAGCAGGGGAGGATTTTTGTTACTGGGAACTGGCTGTCTGGTGCAGCTTTTTCCCTCTCCCCTTGCCTCTGGGCAGAAAGGAAGCGCCTCTGACCCGCTTGCCTTTCTGGGGCCGAAAGGACTGTACCTGATAATACGGTGCTTTCTTAGGCTGTGAGGGAACCTGAGGTAAAAATGTCGATTTCCCAGCTGTTGCTGTGGATACGAGGTCCGAGAGACCATCCCCAAACAATTCCTCACCCTTATAAGGCAAAACCTCCATGTGCCTTTTAGAATCAGCATCACCTGTCCACTGCCGAGTCCATAATACTCTCCTGGCAGAAATGGACATTGCATTAATTCTAGATAAGAAATGGGTATAAAATAGAAGCGCTCAACACTGACTGACCCTGCGATCCAGGATTAATTCACAACCAAAGTGTCCAAAGGGATTTTTGATATATTAAAAAATATATTTATTACAATACAATAAAAATTGCACAATAAACCAGATATATATCTAACATAAAAACCCTTATCCTCACTGAGATTCTGTATCAAATGATATTCTACATTCACATCAGTTGCAAGTGTCAGCTAGATGACTAGCAGCAATTAAATTGTAACAATTGTTGCAGTAAAGTTACCAGGCTGTTTGTATGACACTGTTGAATATTCAGTCAAACACAATTGCTAAATGTAGAATTAAATATGAATATGGAATACAATCATAGGCTCTATATTCAAGAGCTGTATTCTGAAACGTCTCAAAGTTCCAGGAGCCGATAACAGGTGATAATGAATGGTTAGATTACCTCTCCGATAAGGCTGAGTGGTCCCGAGCGTCCTCGGGTGAGCCCAGAAAGCCCAGATTGAATGGCAGAGTTGAGAGTATTAGCCGCACGGCTCCGGTATACCTTCTACGGGAGCAAACAGTGCGGGTGCCAGGACAGGACACAGCCGAACTCCCAGCTCCGCACAGTGCCAGTGGATAACCAGCAGCCTCTCTCCCCTACATCTTCAACGGACGGTGCTAGTCCAGGGAGATTGAGGCGTTCCATCAAGTATTTGATTCCTGCAGCGGGCTTTCCATTACAGCAGCCTCACACCTGTCTTTCCCTATAGACTGCAACGGGCGATGCACGCCCAGGGATAACAGGCTTAACAGCGGGACCCCGGCCAGCACGGCTAATACTCTCAACTCTGCCATTCAATCTGGGCTTTCTGGGCTCACCCGAGGACGCTCGGGACCACTCAGCCTTATCGGAGAGGTAATCTAACCATTCATTATCACCTGTTATCGGCTCCTGGAACTTTGAGACGTTTCAGAATACAGCTCTTGAATATAGAGCCTATGATTGTATTCCATATTCATATTTAATTCTACATTTAGCAATTGTGTTTGACTGAATATTCAACAGTGTCATACAAACAGCCTGGTAACTTTACTGCAACAATTGTTACAATTTAATTGCTGCTAGTCATCTAGCTGACACTTGCAACTGATGTGAATGTAGAATATCATTTGATACAGAATCTCAGTGAGGATAAGGGTTTTTATGTTAGATATATATCTGGTTTATTGTGCAATTTTTATTGTATTGTAATAAATATATTTTTTAATATATCAAAAATCCCTTTGGACACTTTGGTGGTGAATTAATCCTGGATCGCAGGGTCAGTCAGTGTTGAGCGCTTCTATTTTATACCCATTTCTTCTCCAGTTCATCAGCATAGGAGTAACACACTACTCCTTATAGAGGCGCACACACTTCTGACATTTGTGATCTTATTTCTAAGTTATTAGCTTTGTTTAAATTATATTTAGATAATTGAGACACATTGGCGCAGCAAAAAAATCTCCTTTTCCTTTTCATTAATTCTAGATGCCAGCCGGCAAATATCCCTCTGTGCATCCCTCATATATAAGACGACGTCTTTTATATGCTCTATGGTTAGCAAAATAGTGTCCCTGTCGAGGGTATCAATATTCTCTGACAGGGTATCAGACCACGCAGCTGCAGCACTACACATCCATGCTGAAGCAATTGCAGGTCTCAGTATAGTACCTGAGTGTGTATACACAGACTTCAGGATAGCCTCCTGCTTTCTATCTGCAGGCTCTTTTAGGGCGGCCGTATCCTGAGACGGCAGTGCCACCCTTTTAGATAAGCGTGCAAGCGCCTTGTCCACCCTAGGGGATGTTTCCCAACGCAACCTGTCCGCTGGCGGGAAAGGGAACGCCATCAGTAACCTCTTAGAAATCACTAGTTTCTTATCAGGGGAAACCCACGCCTCTTCACACAATTCATTCAGCTCATCAGATGGGGGAAAAGTCACTGGCTGCTTTTTCTCCCCAAACATAATACCCTTTTTAGTGGTAACCGGGTTAATATCAGAAATGTGCAACACATTTTTCATTGCCGTAATCATGCAACGGATGCCCCTTGTGGATTGTGTATATGTCTCATCATCGTCTACACTGGAGTCAGACTCCGTGTCGACATCTGTGTCTCCCATCTGAGGTAGCGGGCGTTTCTGAGCCCCTGATGGCCTTTGATACGCTTGGGCATGCGCGGGCTGAGAAGCCGGCTGTCCCACAGCTGTTACGTCATCGAACCTTTTATGTAAGGAGTTGACACTGTTGGTTAATACCTTCCACATATCCACCCACTCTGGTGTCGGCCCCGCAGGGGGCGACATCACACTTTTCGGCACCTGCTCCGCCTCCACATAAGCCCCCTCATCAAACATGTCGACACAGCCGTACCGACACACCGCACACACACACAGGGAATGCTCTGAGGACAGGACCCCACTAAGTCCTTAGGGGAGACAGAGAGAGAGTATGCCAGCACACACCACAGCGCTATATATCACAGGGATGCACACTATACTGAGTGATTTTTCCCAATAGCTGCTATCTACACAATTTGCGCCTACATTTATGTGCCCCCCCCTCTCTTTTTTACCCTTCTTGTAGTATATACTGCAGGGGAGAGCCTGGGGAGCGTCCTTCCAGCGGAGCTGTGAAGAGAAAATGGCGCCGGTGTGCTGAAGAAGATAGCCCCGCCCCCTCCGCGGCGAGCTTCTCCCGCTTTTTTAATAAAGTTTATGGCAGGGGATTAGGCACATATAGAGAGTGTTATACACTGTATTATGTGCATTTTGCCAAAAAGGTATACATATTGCAGCCCAGGGCGCCCCCCCCCCCCCCAGCGCCCTGCACCCACCAGTGCCCGGAGCGTGTGGTGTGCTTGGGAGCAATGGCGCACAGCTGCAGTGCTGTGCGCTACCTTATTGAAGACCGAAGTCTTCAGCCGCCGGTTTTCTTCTGTTTCTTCCGTCTTCTGGCTCTGCAAGGGGGACGGCGGCGCGGCTCCGGGAACGGACGATCGAGGTCGGGCCCTGTGTTCGATCCCTCTTGAGCCAATGGTGTCCAGTAGCCTAGAAGCACAAGCTAGATGCAAGCAGGTAGGTTTGCTTCTCTCCCCTCAGTCCCACGTAGCAGTGAGTCTGTTGCCAGCAGATCTCACTGAAAATAAAAAACCTAACAAATACTTTCTTTTCTAGGAAGCTCAGGAGAGCTCCTAGGGTGCATTTAGCTCTGGCCGGGCACAGATACTAACGGAGGTCTGGAGGAGGGGCATAGAGGGAGGAGCCAGTGCACACCAGATATAGTACCTAATCTTTCTTTTAAGAGTGCCCAGTATCCTGCGGAGCCCGTCTATACCCCCATGGTCCTTACGGAGTACCCAGCATCCACTAGGACGTCAGAGAAAATAAGATTTTACTTACCGATAAATCTATTTCTCGTAGTCCGTAGTGGATGCTGGGACTCCGTCAGGACCATGGGGAATAGCGGCTCCGCAGGAGACAGGGCACAAAATTTAAAAGTTTGACCACTAGGTGGTGTGTACTGGCTCCTCCCCCTATGACCCTCCTCCAAGCCTCAGTTAGGATACTGTGCCCGGACGAGCGTACACAATAAGGAAGGATTTTGAATCCCGGGTAAGACTCATACCAGCCACACCAATCACACCGTACAACTTGTGATCTGAACCCAGTTAACAGTATGACAAAATTAGGAGCCTCTGAACAGACGGCTCACAACAATAACAACCCGATTTTTTTGTAACAATAACTATGTACAAGTATTGCAGACAATCCGCACTTGGGATGGGCGCCCAGCATCCACTACGGACTACGAGAAATAGATTTATCGGTAAGTAAAATCTTATTTTCTCTGACGTCCTAGTGGATGCTGGGACTCCGTCAGGACCATGGGGATTATACCAAAGCTCCCAAACGGGCGGGAGAGTGCGGATGACTCTGCAGCACCGAATGAGAGAACTCCAGGTCCTCCTTAGCCAGGGTATCAAATTTGTAGAATTTTACAAACGTGTTCTCCCCTGATCACGTAGCTGCTCGGCAGAGTTGTAATGCCGAGACCCCTCGGGCAGCCGCCCAAGATGAGCCCACCTTCCTTGTGGAATGGGCCTTGACAGATTTAGGCTGTGGCAGGCCTGCCACAGAATGTGCAAGTTGAATTGTGCTACAAATCCAACGAGCAATCGTCTGCTTAGAAGCAGGAGCACCCAGCTTGTTGGGTGCATACAGTATAAACAGCGAGTCAGATTTTCTGACTCCAGCCGTCCTTGAAATATATATTTTCAATGCTCTGACAATGTCCAGCAACTTGGAATCCTCCAAATCGCTAGTAGCCGCAGGCACCACAATAGGCTGGTTCAGGTGAAACGCTGAAACCACCTTAGGCAGAAAGTGAGGACGCGTCCGCAGTTCTGCCCTGTCCGAATGGAAAATCAGATATGGGCTTTTATACGATAAAGCCGCCAATTCTGACACTCTCCTGGCTGAAGCCAGGGCCAGTAGCATGGTTACTTTCCATGTAAGATATTTCAAATCCACCGATTTGAGTGGCTCAAACCAATGGGATTTGAGAAAATCCAAAACTACATTAAGATCCCACGGTGCCACTGGGGGCACAACCGGGGGCTCTATATGTAGTACTCCTTTTACAAAAGTCTGGACTTCAGGAACTGAAGCCAATTCTTTCTGGAAGAAAATCGACAGGGCCGAAATTTGAACCTTAATGGACCCTAATTTGAGGCCCATAGACAATCCTGTTTGCAGGAAATGTAGGAATCGACCAGTTGAAATTCCTCCGTCGGGGCCTTCCTGGCCTCACACCACGCAACATATTTTCTCCAAATGCGGTGATAATGTTGTGCAGTCACCTCCTTCCTGGCTTTTACCAGGGTAGGGATGACCTCTTCCGGAATGCCTTTTTCCCTTAGGATTCGGCGTTCAACCGCCATGCCGTCAAACGCAGCCGCGGTAAGTCTTGGAATAGACACGGTCCCTGCTGAAGCAGGTCCCGTCTTAGAGGTAGAGGCCACGGATCTTCCGTGAGCATCTCCTGAAGTTCCGGGTACCAAGTTCTTCTTGGCCAATCCGGAGCCACGAGTATCGTTCTTACTCCCCTTTGCCGTATAATTCTCAGTACTTTTGGTATGAGAGGCAGAGGAGGAAACACATACACTGACTGGTACACCCATGGTGTTACCAGAGCGTCTACAGCTATTGCCTGAGGGTCTCTTGACCTGGCGCAATACCTGTCCAGTTTTTTGTTGAGGCGGGACGCCATCATGTCCACCATTGGTCTTTCCCAATGGACCACAATCATGTGGAAGACTTCTGGATGAAGTCCCCACTCTCCCGGGTGCAGATCGTGTCTGCTGAGGAAGTCTGCTTCCCAGTTGTCCACTCCCGGGATGAACACAGCGGACAGTGCTAACACATGATTTTCTGCCCAGCGGAGAATCCTTGCAGCTTCTGCCATTGCCCTCCTGCTTCTTGTGCCGCCCTGTCTGTTTACGTGGGCGACTGCCGTGATGTTGTCCGACTGAATCAACACCGGCTGACCCTGAAGCAGAGGTTTTGCCAGGCTTAGAGCATTGTAGATTGCTCTTAGCTCCAGTATATTTATGTGAAGAGACGTCTCCAGGCTTGACCACACGCCCTGGAAGTTTCTTCCCTGTGTGACCGCTCCCCAGCCTCTCAGGCTGGCATCCGTGGTCACTAGGACCCAGTTCTGTATGCCGAATCTGCGGCCCTCTAACAGATGAGCACTCTGCAACCACCATAGAGACACTCTTGTCCTTGTGGACAATTTTATCCGCTGATGCATCTGCAGATGCGATCCGGACCATTTGTCCAGCAGATCCCACTGAAAAGTTTGGACCACGAACCTGAGGTACCCTTGGTGTGAAGGACAAATTGGAACATGAAGGTAAGCATCCTTGATGTCCAAGGACACCATAAAATCCCCTTCTTCCAGATTCGCTATCACTGCTCTGAGTGACTCCATTTGAACTTGAATTTTTGTATGTACAGGTTCAGAGATTTTAGATTTAGAATCGGTCTTACCGAGCCGTCCGGCTTCGGTACCACAAATAGCGTGGAGTAATACCCCTGTCCCTGTTGTAGGAGGGGTACCTTGACTATCACCTGCTGAGAATACAGCTTGTGAATGGCCTCCAATACCGTCGCCCTGTCGGAGGGAGACGTTGGCAAAGCAGACTTTAGTAAACGGCGAGGAGGGGACTTCTCGAATTCCAACCTGTAACCCTGAGATACTACCTGCAGGATCCAGGGGTCCACCTGCGAGTGAGCCCACTGTGCGCTGAAATGTTTGAGGCGACCCCCCACCGCCCCTGAGTCTGCTTGTAAGGTCCCAGCGTCATGCTGACGCCTTTGTAGAAGCCGGGGAGGGCTTCTGCTCCTGGGAAGGAGCTGCTTGTTGCAGTCTCTTACCCTTTCCTTTGCCTCGGGGCAAATAGGAATGTCCTTTTGCTCGTTTGTTCTTATAGGAACGAAAGGACTGCGGCTGAAAAGCCTGCGGCTTTTTCTGCTGGGAGGTGACCTGGGGTAAAAAGGTGGATTTTCCGTCCGTTGCCGTGGCCACCAGATCCGATAGACCGACCCCAAATAATTCCTCCCCCTTAAACGGCAATACTTCCATATGTCGTTTGGAATCCGCATCACCTGACCACTGGCGCGTCCATAAACTTCTTCTGGCAGATATGGACATCGCACTTACTCTTGATGCCAGAGTGCAAATATCTCTCTGTGCATCTCGCATATAAAGAAATGCATCCTTTAACTGCTCTATAGTCAGTAAAATACTGTCCCTATCCAGGGTATCAATATTTTTAGACAGTGACTCCGACCAAGCCACGCCAGCACTGCACATCCAGGCTGAGGCGATTGCTGGTCTCAGTATAACACCCGTATGTGTGTATATACTTTTTAATGTATTCTCCAGCCTCCCATCAGCTGGATCCTTGAGGGCGGCCGTATCAGGAGACGGTAACGCCACTTGCTTTGATAAGCGTGTGAGCGCCTTATCCACCCTAGGAGGTGTTTCCCAGCGCGACCTAACCTCTGGCGGGAAAGGGTATAATGCCAATAACTTCTTTGAAATTAGCAGTTTTCTATCTGGGGTAACCCACGCTTCATCACACACTTCATTCAGTTCCTCTGATTCAGGAAAAACTATCGGTAGTTTTTTCACACCCCACATAATACCCCTTTTTGTGGTACTTGCAGTATCAGAGATATGCAAAGCCTCCTTCATTGCCGTGATCATATAACGTGTGGCCCTACTGGAAAATACGTTTGTTTCTTCACCGTCGACACTGGATTCAGTGTCAGTGTCTGGGTCTGTGTCGACCGACTGAGGTAAAGGGCGTTTTACAGCCCCTGACGGTGTCTGAGACGCCTGGACAGGTACTAACTGGTTTGCCGGCTGTCTCATGTCGTCAACCGACTTTTGTAGCGTGCTGACACTATCCCGTAATTCCATAAACAAAGCCATCCATTCTGGTGTCGACTCCCTAGGGGGTGACATCACCGTTACAGGCAATTGCTCCGCCTCCACGCCAACATCGTCCTCATACATGTCGACACACACGTACCGACACACAGCAGACACACAGGGAATGCTCTGATAGAAGACAGGACCCCACTAGCCCTTTGGGGAGACAGAGGGAGAGTTTGCCAGCACACACCCAAGCGCTATAAATATATATAGGGACAACCTTAATAAGTGTGTTCCCTTTATAGCAGCTCAAATATTATAAATATCGCCAATAAGTGCCCCCCCTCTCTGTTTTTACCCTGTTTCTGTAGTGCAGTGCAGGGGAGAGTCCTGGGAGCCTTCCTCGCAGCGGAGCTGGGCAGGAAAATGGCGCTGTGTGCTGAGGAGAATAGGCCCCGCCCCCTTTTCGGCGGGCTTCTTCTCCCGGTTTTTTTGGAACCTGGCAGGGGTTAAATACATCCATATAGCCCCAGGGGCTATATGTGATATATTTTAGCCAGAATAGGTATATTACATTGCTGCCCAGGGCGCCCCCCCCCAGCGCCCTGCACCCTCAGTGACCGCTGGTGTGAAGTGTGCGGAGAGCAATGGCGCACAGCTGCAGTGCTGTGCGCTACCTCATGAAGACTGAGACGTCTTCTGCCGCCGGTTTCTGGACCTCTTCTCTATTCGGCATCTGCAAGGGGGTCGGCGGCGCGGCTCCGGTGACCCATCCAGGCTGTACCTGTGATCGTCCCTCTGGAGCTAG
This sequence comes from Pseudophryne corroboree, assembly GCF_028390025.1. Lineage (NCBI taxonomy): Eukaryota > Metazoa > Chordata > Amphibia > Anura > Myobatrachidae > Pseudophryne > Pseudophryne corroboree. The sequence continues at coordinate 121,803,206 of NC_086454.1, read as the reverse complement.
TGTCCAGTAGCCTAAGAAGCAAATCCATCCTGCACGCAGGTGAGTTCACTTCTTCTCCCCTAAGTCCCTCGTTGCAGTGAGCCTGTTGCCAGCAGGACTCACTGAAAATAAAAAACCTAACAAACTTTTTCTAAGCAGCTCTTTAGGAGAGCCACCTAGATTGCACCCTGCTCGGACGGGCACAAAAACCTAACTGAGGCTTGGAGGAGGGTCATAGGGGGAGGAGCCAGTACACACCACCTAGTGGTCAAACTTTTAAATTTTGTGCCCTGTCTCCTGCGGAGCCGCTATTCCCCATGGTCCTGACGGAGTCCCAGCATCCACTAGGACGTCAGAGAAAATATAATAAATGTATTCAAACATCATATCTGAGATTCTTGGCATACATTGGCCAATATATGAGCCTGCCTACCAATCGTCACATGGCCCCGCCGCCCAACAGAGTACAGTAATCATCTATTTCAGACATTGGGCCTTATTCAGAAAAGAACTGTGCCGCGTCCATTGGGTCTGCGCATGTGCACTGGCTTAAGTGCGCGTCCAGTCACCAAGCAATCGCATCCCGGAAGGATGCGATCGCATAGTAATTGACAGCCGAGGGCATAACCCTAACCCCAGTACTTACCAGCAGGATTCTGACCAGCAGGATCCCAATGTCGCATTCTGACCGCACCTCATATACACTTACAGTACTAATAATAATAATTATTATTATTATTATTATTATTATTATTAATAATAATAATTACTGTATGTTATAGCTTCCCTTGATGTGTTATAGCACTGAAATGTCACTTTCTTGCTTATATACTCACATGCATAACAGCATGTTAACATTATTATTGGGTGCCGATGTGTACCGATACTCAGATAGCGCCAAGTAATCCCCATTTGGCATACCACAGACTTCACGATGAAGCCACATCATGCATCTTACCATAGACTTCTTCACAAAATACGGACCATATTCGCATTGCTTACGTGACAAAATGACAATGCATGGGAACCCTGGACACTGGGGCTGGCACTGCATGCAGCTGCTCTGCGCAACTCAGATACTAACCTGGGTGACAAGGCAGAAGATGTAAGCTGCACCATGCTTTGCGGCACATGTATCGTTGTGCAGAATCTGTGAATCTTTGTGACCATAGGACTAATCAGGTGTGCCTAGTACACTATTGGCATAATTCAGTAAGGATCGCTAAATTGCAAATACACAAATTGTCCGATTATCAGCAGACTGCGCATGTGCTGCGAACGCACTGCGCATGCGTAAAGACCAAAGTGCAATCGCAGGCTCAGTAATATGTGAGCGTGAAGTGACTGACAGGAAATGACCATTTGTGGGAGTCAACATGGCGCTTGTGGGGAGTGGTTGGGAAAACGCAGGCGTGTCACGGCCGTTGTCGGTGTGTGCATCGGACGTCAGCTGGGATCGCTGCAATTAAAAACATGGCACCCGGTGAGACGGCAATTGCATTATTTTCTGTAGGCATGGGTCAGCCGCAACTGTTGATGGTACTTGATTTCTGCGTATGCATCGCAGTTATGCGACTGCATACCCAAATTTGCAAATGCATAAGTGGGTGTCTTTTTCCTTTCCATTCTTCACATGCAATTTTTAGCAGTAGCAGTCTTGAGACAGTCGCTATTTCAGCCTCAACAGCGATCCTTACTGAATTAGGCCCTATAAGTGACTTTGCATGCTACTGCAGTGCAAATAAGATGCTAAATCTAGTAAAAAGTGCGAAAGCCTGGGAATCACAACACGTGGCGGAGCGTCTAAGTCACGTCAAAAAGGACAAGTATATGAGGGCACATCTGTATATAAAACATGGAGTTATTAGCACAAAACTAACGTTTTCCAAGAAGTTTGCAATAAACAAACATTAGCCATTGTTTTGATACTTACAAAATGAAGACAGAGATGAGAGTGAAAGACAATCAGGTTGTTCACTGAAAAAGTCCTTTGTTCTGGAATGAGAGTGACTCTCACCCTCTGCATATGAAATACTCTACATCAGAGGTCACATTTTTTGCTGTAAAGGTAAATGGTGCATTGAGTATTTGCAGATCTCGGGCAGGTCTGTGTGCAGTGGTGCAGCCACTTTTTAAAAACTTCCTGGTTACATGAGACTGCAGTGACGAGTAAATGGGCAAGGCCTTTGTTCTTAAAGGAACAGGAACAGACTTTCACCCCTCCCTTCCCTATGTCACGTCACATCACAGTGGGACATGAGAGTCCTATTGTACTCCCTCTGTATTATGCACTTGTGTGTCTGTGTCAGTCATGTGACTGATAAAGTAATATCAACCATCTATACAGAACGTGTTTAAATGTTCATACTCATTGCACAAGCAGCAGGAAAAGCTTTGCTGCAATTAGAATGACACCGATTATAGGCTGACAGTAGGTCTCCCCATTATCTGACATGTCATGTGTTTATACTCTTCTAGATTTTCAGCTTTGCTGCTATTAAATTAGAAGTCAACTAATAAATTGGTTAATAAAATCCCCTCAGACTGCAATCCTGGTAACAATAAATTCTCCAAGCTGCAACTCAGATCCCAGTGGTGCCACTACAGCTCTAATGACTGCATAGTAATTAATAACTGTGCATGCCAGTAGGAATTTGCAAAGGTTTAAACTAGAAAAAAACTATAATAATAATAATAATAATAATAATAATAATAATAAAAAGTGTTGTTTTTGTGTGTGAATCCTTTATGTGTGTGTGTGTGGGGGGGGGGGGGGGGGGGGATACAGTGTTTTAAAAATGAATAAATCATTGTCACACATTCTGTATTTAATAAATTATTATTAAAATAGATTTTTTATTATATTTTGTTGGAGGTATCATGCAACCCATTTAGGCTTCAGAACATTCTAAATTCATTGCATCATTCCCCAATCAAAAGTTTTTAATTTAGTTTCCCCCCCCCCCCCCCCCCCCCCAAAATCATTTATTTCTGCTGTGGGGTACATTGGTTCCCAGTGGTGCAAGTAGAAAAAATGTCTTATAGGTACTGTGAGCGCTCGCCCAAACAAATTGGCGTGGCCAAATGCCATATGGGGCGTGTCCAATGAAAATGGGGGGGGGAGGGTGATACACATATGGGGGGGCCAGATACACATATGACCACAATAGTGCCAGATACACATTGCCCCAAAGTGTCAGATACACAAATGCCCCCACAGTGCCAGATACACAAATGCCCCCACAGTGCCAGATACACATTTCCCCCACAGTGCCAGATACACATTGCCCCCACAGTGCCAGAAACATTACCCCACAGTGCCAGATACACAAATGCCCCCACAGTGCCAGATATACAAATGCCCCCACAGTGCCAGATACACAAATGCCCCCACAGTGTCAGATACACAAATGTCGCCACAGTGCCAGATATACATTGCCCCACAGTGCCAGATATACAAATGCCCCCACAGTGCCAGATATACAAATGCCCCCACGGTGCCAGATACACAAATGCCCCCACAGTGCCAGATATACATTGCCCCACAGTGCCAGGTATACAGTGCCCCCTGCTCACCACTGCCTGTTTGTGCTGTGTGAGTGGAGGAGAGCGCAGCGACTCTCCTGCCCCTCAATGCTCGTGAAGTCCGGTCTCTGCTGCTCCGGCGGCGGGTATCTCAAATGAGGCGCCGGTTCGTTAGCCAATCAGAGCTAGCGGACTGGCAGCCAATCAGGAGCCGCGGCTGCCTGTCCGCGAGCTCTGATTGAAAAGCAAACTGGTGCCTTATTGAGATCACCCCCCGCCGCAGCATCCGCCGAAGCAGAGACCGGACATCACAGAGAATTGAGGGGTAGAAGAGGCGCTGCGCTCTCCTCCCCTCACATAGCAGCCAGCGGCAGCACTGCTGTAACTGGTCGGCGACAGTGCAGTCACAGTGAGCGGCGGTCCGGCAGCGGTAGGAACGGCGTACCTGCAGCTAAATTCTTAACGGTACGTCGCACCCGCCTACTTGCACAGCTGTTGGTTCCACGGGGAAACATCGGGGTCTAGAGATGGATCTTGATCCAGGCACCAACAGGCTAAAGCTTTAGACTGACCCAGGATGCATTGGGGCCTCCTCTATAACCTCGCCTCCAGGCACTGTGAGCTCAGTTTCGAGTTGGTGCCTGCAGAAGCAGGTCTCTTAACAAGGGGGGTCAACTGGGCAGCCCGTGAAAAAGCTTTTAGAAGACTTCAAGGATCGCAACACTTACATGTCAGGGTGACATTCTGTGCTGCAGCTCCGTCACCTCCCCAGCGGCATTGCATACTCCCGCTGGCTCTGTTCCCAGGTACTTGCGGCGGACACACTCCGGCTCTAGGTACTTGGTCGTAGGAACTCTCCTGGTTCGCGTGGCTGCTACTGAAGGAAGGAGGTAAGAGGGTCCCCCAGGCGGGACCCGCCATTAAATCGCGTTCCGTCACAGTCTAAGGAGACGGACTGCGACACTGGGGTGGACACTGTAACAGAGCAGGGACTCCACTATATCCACCAGGGCATAGGAGTACAGGTTGGATATATCAATATCCTCTTTATTAAGACTCCATAGTACCAGGTGGTGAGGACCAGCATAGGAGAGAAGGCACTTGACCTGTAGCCCCTCCCCCAGCTCCGGACTCCATCTACTGCTGGTGTTCCCGCCCTGGAGCTGCCTCACACTCTCTCTCACTCCCTGACTGAGACGCCTGGCGCCATCTTCTATAATTAGCTGCGACTGGTCTCCGGCACTGCAGGGCAAGGTCTCCTCTGTAAATCCGCCTGTACGTCAGTGCAGTGATTTTACAGACACTTAAGTATTCTACGTGTCATTATTAAGACAGCGTTAGTTAAGAACAAGTGTACCTGTACCAGAATATATTGTACGAGTATTCTGATATATATATATATATATATATATATATATCCGGTCTCGGACCGCGCATTGTTATAAATATACATATACTAGTCCAGTGCAGTTTTATTGTCTTACTAAAATAATTATCTGCATTGTCACTGTGACTATGTGTGCCTGTATCTGCTGTGTGGATTTCACTTTCAGTGTATCCCAGCTATATTTATTACTGTATTCTGTACCCTAAGGGACTAGGGCCCTCACTCCGAGTTAATCGCTCGCTAGCTACTTTTAGCAGCCATGCAAATGCATAGTCGCCGCCCACAGGGGAGTGTATTTTTGCTTTGCAAGTGTGCGAACGCCTGTGCAGCCGAGCGGTACGAAAAAGTTATTTGCAGTTTCTGAGTAGGTCTGAACTTACTCAGCCCTTGCGATCACTTCAGCCTGTCCGGTCCCAGAATTGATGTCAGAAACCCGCCCTGCAAACACTTGGACACGTCTGCATTTTCCCTACCACTCCCAGAAAACGGTCAGTTGACACCCACAAACACCTTCTTCCTGTCAATCTCCTTGCGATCGGCTGTGCGAATGGAATCATCACTAGAAGCATTGCACAGCAATGATGCTGTTTGTACACATGCGCAGTTTTGCAGGTTTTTTTACCTGATCGCTGCACTGCAAAAATCGTCAGCGTGCGATCAACTCGGAATGACCACCTAGGTGCGTCAGTGTCCATATATAGTGCTTCACAGTATTTACCGTCAAGTGTGTTCTACTGTGTACTCAGTCACATAATACCGGATTTATTCGCTGGTGTTGTGTTCTGTGTACGCAGTCACATAGTACCGATGTAGACGCTGGTGTTGTGTACTGTGTACGCTGTCACATACTAGGGGATTTATTCGCTGGTATTGTACTCTGTCTGGCTGTATAGTACTTATACACTCTGCGGTTACATTCATTAAAATGTCTAACACAAAGGGTGGGAAATCCACGGACGCTCCTGTATCATGCAGCGCATGCGCCAGGGATTTGCCTGAGGGAGAAGCTTTGTATGACGGTCTGTGTACTGTGTGCCATACATCTCCCAGTCAGTCCGCAGCTCCTGTAACCAATCAGGAGCTACCTTGGGTAGCGTTCTCAACCATGCTCAATACGTTTGTGACATGCCTTACGCCCCCTATGTGACCTCCTGTGCTATTGCAACCACATATTGTCCCTATGGTAAATCCGCCTTGGGCGGATAATTTGTCTACCCAGTTGCAGCAATTGAATCAATCTTTGGTTAGACATAAACCTACCCCAACTCACTCTCATGTCAAGGGGTCATTTAAGCGGGCTATTTCCTCCTCACAATCCACTAATCTCTGGGGAATATACTAAACCGTCAGACACTGATACAGCTGCTTCTGACGAGGAATCACCTATTCAGGTTAATATCCCTGATTTAGTGGTTGCTATTAAGCAGATCCCACAGATCACTGATGATGATGAAGATTCCACTACAGTTTCTAAGAAACCTGATAAATTTAAACATCAGAAGGTAACTAAAAAATGATTACCACATTCTGACCATTTAGTAGACATACGTTAAGAACCCTGGTCTACCCAAGGAAAGAACGTCTTCCTATCTAAAAAGATAGTAGCTTGTTATCCTCTCCCTGCTGAGTTGTGTAACAAGTGGGAAAATTCCCCACCGGTGGATTCCTATGTCACCCGTCTTGTGGTGTCATCTACCTGTCACCACTGTCACCTCATTGAAGGAACCAACAGATAAGCATGTAGAGGGATGCCTGAAGTCTATTTAATCCCTTACAGGTGCTGTACATAGACCCACTATAGCAGCCTCTTGGGCTACAAAAGGAATTGAAGCATGGGTTCAGGCATTAGAGGAAGAGCTGCCTTAGGATATATCTGACATTGCCAGACAGTACCTGTCCCACATTACCACCGCCGCCTATTACATTCAGGAGGCATCCTCTGAGGCAGGTGTTTTAGCGGTCAAGGCATCGACTATGTCCATCCTGGCTCGACGTATTCTGTGGTTGAGGTCATGGAAGGTGGACCTCGACTCCAAAAAGACCTTGGGGGTACTGCCTTTTAAGGGAGACATCCTATTTGGGGAAGATCTCAATAAGATTGTGACTGATTTAGCGGCTGCTAAGAGTGCATTTCTCCCTAATACTAATCCTCCTGTACAGAAGGCAAAAGGTACCACTTTTCTCTCCTTTCAGCCTCAAGGGAAAGCAAAAGGTCAGGCATTCTCGAGACAATCTCATGCTCCCAAAACCACCAAGCCCAGGGCAAAACAATCCTGGGCCACCTGTCAGCCTGCTTCTAAACACGACAAGCCTGCTGCATGACGGGGCGGCCTCCCCCTGGAGGACCCCAGGGTGGGAGGCCGACTTCTGCGATTCACCCAGGTCCAGTTAAAGACCACTTCAGACGCATGGGTGCGAGAAGTTGTCTCTCACGGGTACGCAGTCTCTTTCAAGAGACCTCCCCCTCGCCAGTTCTGCACAACGGTTATCCCTTCAGATCCATTGAAGGCGCAAGCTCTACACCTGGTTGTGCATTCCCTCCTGGTAGTGCCGATACCTCTGTACCAGAGAGGCAGAGGATGCTACTCGACCCTGTTTCTAGTTCCGAAACCCAATGGGTCTTTCCGGCCTATACTCAACCTCAAATCACTGAACAAGTTTGTGAGTGAGAGTGTCCAAGTTCCGTATGGAAACACTGTGCTCAATTGTACTGGCCATGGAACTCGGAGATTATATGGTAACCCTGGATATACAAGATACTTATCTGCATATACCTATTGCCATATCACATCAGCAATATCTGCGGTTTGCTATTGGCAACCTTCACTATCAAGTTCAGGCTCTGCAGTTTGGACTTGCCACGGCCCCTCGGATCTCCACCAAGCTTATGGACGTGATGACTGCTCATCTCCGTCGCCAGGGAGTCAGGATCCTGCCTTATCTGGATGACTTGCTGATTCTGGCGAACTCCCACGATGTCCTCCTCAGTCATCTACAACTGACGATAGACTTCCTACAAGCCCACGGGTGGCTCATCAACTGGAATAAGTCCTTGCTGGTCCCTGCTCGGAGTATGGTACAATTTTAAAATATGACTACAATATTTTGTACTTATTTAAGGGGGGGGGGGGATTTATCAAATCTTGGCAAAATATAAAATTGTGAGAAAGTACCAGCCAATCAGCTCCTAAATATAATTTTTCAAACACAGCCTGTAAAATGTAAGGCAGAAGCTGATTGGCTGGTACTTTATCCCAGTCGTATCTCTCTCCAAGCTTTTAGTAAATACCCCCCTAGAATGAATTTCTACTTCTAATTAAAAAAACAAATATGAATACAAGAGATCAGAAACTTATGGCTCCATTGCTTGCATTAGGGTAAGTAGATATTCAAGTGGCAAAAGCTAAGGAGGAACAGGGAAGAGGCATTGAGAGAGAAAGGACAGGTAGGGCCATTAATGCTTAGCCACAAAGTAGGCTAGCCGCTAGTCTGGTACTGCTACACAAGATCCTCCCTGTTCTTCAGTATACAAGGTCTGACAAAAATAGGGAGGGTGTCCCAACAGGTTGCAGTTATGTGACTGGCGGTCAGGAGACCGCCAGTCATAACACCTCCTCCTACACGAATAAGCAGGAACAGAATCTGCGTCCGGGATCCCGGCGTTGGTATGCTGTGTTACACGTGTTACACACCCTGTCCCAACACAGTGATTTGTTTACTAGCTAAAAACTCCCTTACAGACAGTGCCGTGTGAGCAGGTGCATTGCCATGATTCAAGATCCATGAATTGTTGGCAAAAAGTTTGGGTCGATTTCTTTTATTTCACACAGCCTTTTCAGTACTTCCAAGTAGTAAACTTGGTTGCTGAAACAATAGAAAATTGAACTGTCCCAAGGCGCAAAAAACCTATGCGGCTAGCCACAAACTAGGGACCACCAATCCCTATAGGTGAACAATATAACAGAGGAGAAATGAATGCAACTTAGCGCTCAGTCCTGTTCCAACAAGAGTCCAAAAATTGGAGTAGAGTCCAAAATATAGAGGTATCTTCTACTTGTCATACGGCCACTGATGGACGGTGTATCAATGTTCAGTCAACAGTCCATATTATTCTCCGTGATGATTAACCTCAGAAAAAAACAAATTGAAACAACAATGTGTAGTATGTCCACATGAATAGGATAACACCCGTGTGGAAGTGTGAATGAAATGAGAGAGTTTGCGTACCCAACTTACACTCGCTACAAGTGAATGACTCCCATAAAGGTATCTTTAACCACCAGTGATGAAGGCGTAAATGTATGTACCATAGGACGTACCACACTCACATGACACAAAGATGATGTAATCTCATAAAGGTATCTTTAAGCCACCAGTTCTCAAAACGTGTAGAAGAAGCCAACCGAAACACACCTTAATATGTTATTCCTTATACGGGACGTACCGTACTCACATCACACAGAATAATAGTCCTCATATAACGGTTTCTTTATCCGTGTCCTCCAGATTCTTAATGGGGACAGTATGGGACGAACTGACCCTCAAAAGGCCCACTACAGCACATACAATGAACGTACAAAGGCATTTATATCATGTATAACAGTAACATAGATGCATGCACACAGCTACAGAGGACCACACCTATGCAGTACACTGGGGTGTAGAGCATGATATGCTGAGTAACATATGTAGGCTAAACTTGGTTGCTGTTTACTGGTTCCGGTATGAATGGTCGACCATGTCGACCTTTTCACGTGTTGACCATTTTCATGTGTCGACCATGTCAATGTCGACCAATAGTGGTCGACCTAATTACTGTCGACCTTAACATGGTCGACTATCCAAACGGATACCGTTTACTTGCTCTGCTATGCTCTTAACAATCAGTCACCGATTTTCATACACAATTTGCTGAACTTTTGCAATGTTTTCTTCAGTTCTGCCAGTTGCCGTCCTGATCTCTGATTGTCAGTGACACGCCATCTTCTATCAGAAAAAACAACAATTCACCCACTTGTAAACTGCTGTTTTCTTCAAAGCACTATCCACGAAAACCTACGCTAACAGCTCTCTGATTTCACTTCCACTCTCAGGGCCGTAACTAGGGAGGGGCTAAGGGGGCATGCGCCCCGGGTGCAGGATTTGAGGGGGCGCTGAGGAGTAGGTTTTTTTTTTTTTAAATACCGGTAGTGCGGTGCTGCTCCAGTGAGATAGCAGACGGTTCCCGGGGCAGTATCTCTGACCCACCTGTCTGGCTGCAGCTGCCTCCGATGCTGTGCAGGTGAGCTTCAGTACTCGGCTACTGTCTTAAACTTCATCTTTGCCATGCAGTGCTGCTGCTAGTGTGCAGTGCACTGTACAAGCTATAGAAGCGAGCTGTTGGTGCTGTGTTTTTCAACAGGCTATGATTCCGGCTGCCTGCCCAGCACCAACTGATAGCTTATGCTTGCTAAAAGGTGCAGTCACCGATGTTACCGAATTCAAAGGTTCACTTTGCTAGCTGTCCACTTGACAGTGGAAGCTTAGAGCCTGGACAACCTCCAACTCTCACCGAGTATCACTACAGCAGCTTTGTGGTGAGTTTAAAGATAGACTTTATTATCGGCACTGTGCTCCCATTTAGCAGTATCAACCTCCGCTTTGCCTCCCAGATGGGGGGATTTGGTGTAGTATATAGGGTATGTAGTGTAGTGTATAGGGGCATGTAGTGTAGTGATGTAGTTCAGCGTGTAGGGGATGTAGTATATCGATATAGTGCAGTGTATAGGGCAGGGCTGGCCAAACCAGTCCTCGAGATCTACCAACAGTTCATGTTTTCCAGGCCTCCTGGAGATTTGTAGAATTGTCAGTTAGGAATGAATGCAGCACATCTTAATTAGTAATGACTACACCTGTGCACCAGCTAGGTGGTCTGGAAAATGTGAACTGTTGGTAGATCTCGAGGACTGGTTTGGCCAGCCCTGGTATATGGGCATGTAGAGCAGTGATGAAGTGTTATGATATAGTGTAGTGATATAGTGCAATGTATGGAGACACACAGGGGAGCATGTAGTGGGGCATGTGACACATAGGGCATTTGAGGCACATAGGGGAATATTGTAGTATCCCCCTTTTTTTTCCTTCAAAATTTTTCATAATCGAAGTATTTTAGT